>NC_042615.1:537959324-538605910 GCF_901001135.1 Rhinatrema bivittatum | reverse complement strand
TCCAAGGTTTGTTCTGGCAACAGATAGAGCTTGGCCATAGCCCTACCTACTCTCAAACCGGAGTCCAGGGAATCCCACTCATGCTCAATCAACCGTCGCACTGACCTATGATACAGGAACGCGGAACGAGGAGCCCCAAGACTGTCCAGAACGGGATCTGCCCCAACCAATTCTGGAGCCTCTTGCGGGGGTTTTAAACCCAGCTCCTCAAGGACTTGTGGAAGCAAAAAAACCCAACTCCTCCCTCTGGAATAACCGAAGAATCTTGGGATCATCCCCTTCTGCTACCGATGACATGTCTATGTCATATCCGTGATCTGGGTCTTGATCCGGGTCCTGAGCAAGCAGATCTGGTACTGAGGAACCCGGCGCTGCCCCTGCCGGAGGGATCGGACCCTGTAAAGCTCCCTGTGCCCCCCCGGAGGTAGGCCCCCTCGGGATGCTGGCGTCCCGCGGGCGCACAGACCCGGGATCGGAATAAGAAAATTATTCCTTACCTGCTAATTTTCGTTCCTGTAGTACCATGGACCAGTCCAGACGGTGGGTTATGTCCCCCGTCCAGCAGATGGAGTCAGAACAGAGCTCGAGAGTGGCACCTCATAGGCTAGCGCACCCTCTGCTGGAGCTCAGTATCATGAATAACAAAGCTGAAAATAGCCAGGTAAAGAAACAAGTTGGATCAAGAACCTGAAGTGAAAACATCAAAAACAATAACAGGTGCGACCAGCAACCCAGGTCGCAACAGGCAAACTTGTGAGGAGCTGCAACCTCGAACAAAACCAGGTAGACGAGGAAAAGTAGACAATAAGACAGCTATACAGTCAAGAACCCGAGCAGGAGCTTAAATCCCAGAGTGGTGGGCGTCTGGACTGGTCCATGGTACTACAGGAACGAAAATTAGCAGGTAAGGAATAATTTTCTTTTCCCTGTACGTACCAGGACCAGTCCAGACGGTGGGATGTACCAAAGCTTCCCTAAACCGGGTGGGCCCCCGAAAGCCCTGCTCGGAGGACCTGATCGCCAAAGTGGCCAGATCCCGAGGGAGCCAGGTGCAACCGATAGTGCCTGGCGAACGTATGCAGCGACTTCCATGTCGCCGCCCGGCAGATCTCCTGTGGCGAGACGGAACGAGACTCAGCCCAGGAAGTTGCCTGCGAGCGAGTAGAGTGAGCTCGGACGCCCCTGGGTGGATCCCGCCCAGAACCAATGTAGGCCGCCGAGATGGCATCCTTGATCCAGCGGGCAATGGTCGTCTTAGACGCGGCGGCACCCTTCTTAGGTCCCGACCAGAGGACAAACAGATGATCGGAGACCCGGAAGTCATTGGTAACCCCCAAGTAGTGGAGGAGCACTCGCTTCATGTCCAGGTGTCGGAGCGCCCGAGACTCCTCTGGAGAGAAAGCCGGGAGTTCAATCGTCTGGTTCAAATGGAACGAAGAAACCACCTTCGGCAGGAAGGCAGGCACTGTACGAAGCGAGATCCCGGCATCCGAAATACGTAGGTAAGGCTCCCTGCAGGATAGCGCTTGCAGTTCCGAGATACGACGAGCGGAGCATATCGCTAAGAGGAAAACCGTCTTCATGGTGAGATCCTTGAGAGTAGAACCTTGGAGAGGTTCGAACGGAGCACCCGCCAGGGCCCGGAGCACTAGATTAAGATTCCACGACGGGCAGGGGTCCCTGACCGGAGGCCGGAAATGCTGCACTCCCTTCAGAAATCGGGCGATGTCCGGATGGAGAAGGAGAGAAGTCGTGGACTGTAGCAGAACATTCAAGGCCGCTACTTGTACTCTGAGAGAATTGTACGCGAGGCCCTTATCCAATCCATCCTGTAAGAACAGAAGGATTAGAGAAACCGTCGCCTCCGTGGGCCGGGCCCCATGAGTGGCACACCAGGACTCGAAGACTTTCCACACTCGAACATAGGCAACAGAAGTGGAAGTCTTGCGGGCCTTAAGCATCGTCGAAATCACCGCCTCCGGATAGCCCCTGCGACGGAGGCGGCGCCGCTCAAAAGCCATGCCGCAAGACAAAAGAGTTCTGCCTGGTCGAAAAATACCGGACCCTGGTGCAGGAGCCGGGGGTGATGACCCAGACGAATCGGTCCGTCCACTGCCAGGAGTAGCAGGTCCGCGAACCAGGGACGTCGCGCCCATTCCGGAGCCACGAGAATCACGAGGCCCGCGTGGTTCTCTATCCTGCGAATGACCTTGCCCACTAGGGGCCAGGGAGGGAAGACATAGAGCAACTGGTCGGCTGGCCATGGCAGCACGAGAGCATCTACTCCCTCCGCGCCGCGCTCCCGTCGGCGACTGAAGAAGCGCGGGGCCTTGGTGTTGGCCGCCGTCGCCATTAAATCCAGTCGCGGAGTCCCCCAGCGGCGAACAAGGAGTTCCATCGCGTCGTCGGAGAGAGACCACTCGCCGGGGTCCAGCCGCTGTCGACTGAGGTAATCCGCTTGGATATTGTCCACCCCGGCAATGTGCGAGGCCGCGAGCCGGGCGAGATGGCGTTCCGCCCATTCCATCAGGAGAGTGGTTTCGGTGGAGACGTGCTCGCTCCTCGTTCCGCCCTGATGATTGATGTAAGCCACGGTGGTCGCGTTGTCGGAGAGAATCCGCACCTCCCTGTTCCGAACCAAAGGGAGAAAACGCTGGAGCGCTAGTCGAACCGCCCTGGTCTCCAAGCGATTGATCGGCCACCGAGACTCCTCCGAGGTCCACAGGCCCTGTGTGGCGCTGCGGTCGCAGACGGCGCCCCAACCCACGAGGCTGGCGTCCGTGGTCACCACCACCCAGGTGGGAATTTCGAGCGAAACGCCGCGAGCCAGGTGGGACGGCACCAACCACCACTTGAGGCTGTCCCGAGCCGCCTGAGGAAGAGGCAGAATCACTTGATACTCCTGTGAGACCGGTTTCCAACGAGAGAGCAGCGACGCCTGCAGGGGACGCAGGTGTGCAATGCCCAGGGTACCATGTCGATCGTGGAAGCCATCACACCCAGGAGTTGTAGATAATTCCAAGCGGTGGGTTCTGTCAAGGACGCGAACTGACATATGTGCTCCCTTAAGGAGAGGGCCTTGTCTGACCGCAGGAACACCATGCCCTGTTGCGTGTCGAAGGTCGCGCCCAGGAAGTCCAAGCGTTGAGACGGAACGAGGGAACTCTTGTGGAGGTTCACGACCCAGCCCAGGGAGCGCAGGACCTCTAAGACCCTGGCCACCGAGGCTTGTCCATGCGAGAAGGACTTTGCCCGCACCAGCCAGTCGTCCAGGTAGGGATGCACTAAGATCCCCTCCTTTCGAAGGGCCGCCGCCACTACCACCATGATCTTGGTGAAGGTCCGCGGAGCCGTCGCAAGTCCGAAGGGTAGGGCCCGAAACTGGAAATGCTGTCCGAGAATCTTGAAGCGAAGGTAACGCCTGTGGTCCGGGCGTATGGGAATGTGTAGGTACGCTTCCGTCAGATCCAAGGAAGCCAGGAACTCCCCCCGGTGCACTGCGGCAATTACCGAACGCAGTGTCTCCATGCGAAAACGGCTGACCCGCAGGGACCGGTTGACCTCCTTCAAATCCAGTATGGGCCGGAACGACCCTTCCTTCTTGGGTACTACGAAGTAGATGGAATAGTGCCCCGAGCCCACCTCGGCGAAGGGGACGGGCACAATAGCCTCTATATCCTGGAGTCGGTCCAGAGTTTGCTGGACCGCCATTCACTTGAGCTCGGAGCCGCATGGGGAGAAGAGAAACTTGTCCCGTGGCGGACGGACAAATTCCAAGGCGTAGCCGTGCTGGATGGTGTCCAGGACCCACTGATCTGCGGTAATGTTTGCCCACTCCTCGAAGAATTCCGAGAGTCGACCCCCGATGGGGGGACCGGAGGAGTGGGCCGCTCTGGCATCATTGGGTAGATTTGGCAGGGGTATTCCCCTGCCCCGAGCCCTCTCTCGCGGGCCTCCGCCCGCGAAAGGAACGCGACCAAGGCTGTGGCCTGCTGGGGGCTGCGCGAGGGCCCGGCTGCCGGTACGACCTGTAACGTCGCTGTGCCCTAGCTCTGGTTCTGGTGGAGGCAAACGCCCGATAGGGTCGCTGTCTATCCTCGGGTAGACGATGCACTGAGTTTTCTCCCAGCGATTTGATGATTTCATCCAGATCATTGCCAAAGAGAAACTTACCCCGAAAAGGCAGTGATCCTAAACTCGACTTAGAAGAGGCGTCCGCCGACCAATTTCGAAGCCATAACAGCCTCCGAGCGGCCACCACCGAGACCATGGAGCGGGCCAGCACACGGAAGAGGTCATACAGAGCATCCGCCCCGTAAGCGATGGCAGATTCTAGACTGTCGGCCTGGGCGGCCTCATCCGGAGGCAACTGCTGAGACGTCAGGAGCTGCTGGACCCAGAGCAGACTAGCCCTCTGAGTCAACGAAGTACACATGACGGCACGCATGCCTAGGGCCGAGACTTCGAACACTTTCTTGAGGAACGTTTCCAGCTTGCGGTCTTGCGTGTCGCGTAGGGCCGTCCCGCCAGTGACCGGGATCGTCGTCCTCTTTGTCACCGCTGATACCGCCGAGTCCACCTTAGGAAACCGGACGAGATCCAAGAAATCCTCTGGCAGCGGATACAATTTTTCCATGGCACGGGAGACCCTCAATGACGCCTCGGGGGCGTCCCATTCCCCCGTGAGGAGTTGCAGGAAGGATTCATGTACCGGGAAAGCCTTCGCCCGAGGCCTGAGGGCGGCTAGAACTGGATCTCCTTTCTTTGAACACGTAGCAACCGCCGGGGCCACCGGTGCCGGAGGGTCCGGCGGCGGATCCAAGTCCAGCTCTTGCAGAGTCTGTTGGAGCAGATCCTGCAGCTCTTCCCTGTGGAAGATTCGTAAGGCGCGCGGGTCGTCGCCTTCCGCTTGGCCATCCAGTTGTGCCGGATCCGGAGGGTCCGAAGGGTCACCTCCCGTCGAGGAAGCCGCTCCCACAGCACGAGGCGGGGATGGCAGAGCAGAGGTCCCTGGGACTGCCCCAGCCGGAATCCGAGGCCCGGATGGTGGTAAGGCTAGCTTAGGGATCTTGGGAGGAGAAGGCCCAGCTGGAGCACCCCCCGGATCTGACAGACCCTGTAAATATGCCATATGCATTTTTAAAATGAAATCTGGGGAGAAAAACGGCAGACCGGGGGGCGCGCCCGAAGTAGAGGCCTCCTGAGGTAGACGAATCGGCAGGCCCTCCTCGGAGCTACGCGGGAGACGCGGTACGCCCCGAGCTGCAGCATCCTCCTCCTGCGCGTTTGCCGCGCCAGAATCCCCCTCCAAAATGGCCGCCATTCCCGCCCTCGGCGAGGAAATGGCCGGCCCACGCTTCCCGGGCTGCGGGGAGGGGGGCGTCGGGAGCGAACCCGAGCCGTGCGCGGCGTCTTCCTCCTCTGGAAGGCAGCGCGGGCAAACCCCCTCCCGCGAGAGACGAGACCCCTGCTCTCCGCAGGACTCGCAACGAAAAGAGCGCGGCATCGGCACGCCGCGCGAGAAGGACGCCTCGGGGGGGGCCGAAAGAAGATCGCACCGCGGGGGGGCCGAAGTGGCCTGCACAACCCGCCCGAAGAGTCCTCAGGCACCGGCGGGAAACGACCCCTGCCGGCGCGCCCAGGCCCGAGAGAGATGTGCCGGGCCGCGGGACTGACAGTCAAAATCGCAGAAGCCGGCGCCACCGGCTGAAAACGCTGAAAGGCAAAAGCACAAAAACCAAACTTACCCAAACGTGAGTAAAGAACCGCAGGAGGAGGCAGAATAGAAATCGGAAGGCACGCCTCCTCAAAAATTAACCTGACAAAATTTGTCTTAAAACTTTTTTTTTTTTTTTTTTCAAACTAACTTGATCCAACCTGTTAACAGAAGAAGAAATGACAGGAAGAAACTCAAAGAAGAGCAAAATAAGTCCGAAAACCTGTCACTCTGGGGAAGCTCTGGTTTCCCCAACTCACATCTGCTGGAGTCAGAAAGATACTGAGCTCCAGCAGAGGGTGCGCTAGCCTATGAGGTGCCACTCTCGAGCTCTGTTCTGACTCCATCTGCTGGACGGGGGACATAACCCACCGTCTGGACTGGTCCTGGTACGTACAGGGAACCAAAGGCCGCAGACCCGGATCCTGAGGAGCAAGAGGCAAAGGTAAACTCCCTAAACCCTCCTGCTGCGCCAGATAAGCTTGGTGCAGCAGGAGAATAAAATCAGGCAAAAAGGGATGCAAACCCGGGGGCAAAATGGGGGCCAGGTCTCCACCAGCCCTCTGGGGTAAAGGACCAGCCTGATCTGCCTCCCCCCCCCCCCCCGGATAACCCCTGCGCATCGGGGGGACCGGGATGAACCGGGGACAGCCGCGGTGGGAGATCCCTTTCCCCCTCCAAAAATGGCGGCTCGCGGGAATCTGGCTCCAAAATGGCTGCTGCTCCCGCCACGGGGGAACTGGCAGCCCTGGGGACCTCGGAAGGAAGCAAAAATGGCCCGATCGCGGCAACCGTGCCCTTAATTGGCTGCCGGCGTTTTGAAACCCCCGGGAGGAGGGAGGGCCCTTCCCTCCCCTGAAAGGCAGCCCGAGCACAGCCCCGACCGGCTGAGCCGCTCTGGAACAGCTCCACACGCACAGCATGCCGAGCCGCGAACCATGCCAACAGAGAAGAAAAAACAGCTGAGAGCAAAAACAAAATCTAAAAATAAACTAAAAATCGGTACGACCCACGGGGGAGGGGTGGGAGGGCGATCGCTCAGAGCCTTACCCTTCAGACGACTTCCTCTTCCTTGTTAGAAAGAAAACTTTTTTTTTTTAAACTTTAAACAAGTGTAAAAAAAGAGAACAGAAACAGAGATTCCCTCCTAAGCTGAAAGGAGCTGTCCCCCAGCACAGCGGAAAATGACCACTGTACCACTGTACTAGTCGCTTCCAGCTCCACCCTGCCCGCCCCGAACCACCACTCCCCGCCCCCCTCACCTTTGCCGAGACCTGGCTTTTGTGTGCGTAACAGGGGTTACGCGCATGGCTGGGCCCCTTCTAATATCGCTCTCTCAAGTTGTTTCTGCATTCGTATTCCAATGACCAACAGGATAACTGGGCTCAACTGCTCCCGAGGGGTGAATTTTCTCATAACTCTCATATCTCTACAGCCACAGGAGTCTCCCCTTTCTCCATAGTATATGGGAGACAACCATGACCACCTCTGCCGATATCCCTCACAGTTCCTTCTCCAGCAGCCCAAGCAACTGCGATGTCCTTCATGCTCTGTGGACTTGCACGAACCAAAGACTGCAACAAGCGGCTGCACGTTGTTGCAATCATCGCTGCCCGGCGTCTCCACTCCGCCCTCCTCACCTCCTCGGTGACTCCCTCTTGCTCGTGGAAGGTTGGCTGCCGTGGCATCTTCTGCTGATTCCCTCTGGATGACATCACCTCAGGGGCGTTCCCCTGAGGTGATGTCATCTTCACAGGATACTTAAGGTCTCTGAAAACGCTAATATTTCGAGTTAGCATGGATTTGGATACGTACAAGGAGTTCTAGGACTTCGGGTTCTTTCCAAGCTACTCTGCCTCCTCGGACTTATCAGGGGTACCCACACCTCGGGGGCCTCGCTTTCTCTTTGCTTTTCAGATCACAGTCTGGAACTGGTACTCACTCCTCGAGGGCCCTCGTTCCCTGACTCGCTTCTGAATACCACTTCTGCCAGGAAGTCATCACTGCCTACAACACCAGTGAGTTACCATCTCTCTCTCAGAGCCTTCCCTGGAACCAGGTACTCGCTCCTCAAGGGCCTAATCCATTCCAGCTCCTGGGCTGCTTCATGAGATCATTGTGTGAGTGTTACCATCAAGGTTCTGTTTCTGAACTCTGCATACCCTGCTTACTCACCATCTTCAGTTTCTCTACAGCTCAGTTATACGGGATCGCTGTTCCAGTATCTGAGGGACTACAGCCCTAGTGTCTGTCTGTCTCCATACTCTGAGCCTAACCAGTGGTCCCTCTCAGGATCTTCCCTCGGGGGCGTGGTCATCTGCCTCCGACCCAAGGATCCACCCACAACTACCACGAACACTAACACACGTGCCAAAAAAATCTTCAGATGCTCTTCAAAGACCAGCCGCAGAGTTCCAGCCTGGTGACAGGGTATGGCTGAGTACGCGCCATATTCATCTGAAGCTTCCTTCCCAGCATTTCGCCCCCAGATATATTGGACCATTTCCAGTCAATCGACACATCGGTCCAGTGACTTCCGTCTTCCGCCCACGCTAGGAGTACACAATTCTTTCCATGTGTCCCTACTCAAGCCATTGGTGCTTTCCTGGCCTTCTCACAGAACTCCTGAGCCCTCGCACCTTGTCTCTGAAACTGACACCCTTTATTGGGTGCAAGAAGTCTTGGACATCTGAAATAGAAGCCGCTGTTGGGAGTATCTCCTCTCTTGGGAGGGATACGGGCCTGAAGAAAAGTCCTGGGAACCCACTACTAATATCCTTGATAAAGGTCTCCTCCAGCAATTCCATACGACCCATTCGGGTAAGCCCAGACCTCCAGGAGGGAGGCGTAAGGAGGGGAATACTGTTGCGCTCCCCGGCCATGGCAGGCCCACAGCCGGGCTCACTCACCTCCGATGCTGGGCCCCTGGAGCTGGCCTGACCTCCTTGGCGGCAGTAGGCAGTCGCCTCCACGCCTGTGCTTCCTCCATGTTCCCAGGATCCTCCTGTGCTGCTGCGAGTTCCTCCGGGGCCAACCGGACCTCCCCGCATGCAGCGCAGGGAGACGCCACTACTTCCTCCTCTCCGGCCTGTCAGCCGTAGGCTCACACGAGAGCACCTGTCTGGGATTTAAAGGGGCCACGGTGAGAAAGCCTCCCATGGCCCCAGGTGATGAAGTCAACCAGCTCCACTATTTAAGACAGGCAAAAACTTTCAGAGTTTGCCTTGGCAACAGGTCTCCATGCTTCTCTGTCGTGTGCTTTGTTGCTTCTCCAGTTCCAGTTCCTGTTCCAGTACCCGTTCCAGCTCTAGTTCCTGTTCCTGCACTATCTTTGGACGGACTTCCTTGCCTTTGACCCTTTCCTCAGACCTGACCTCGCCTTCAGGCGCCTGCCTTTGACCCTCGGACCTGACCTCGCCTTTAGCCACCAGCCTTGATCCACTGTCTGGACCCGACCTCGGCTCTCGTCTCACCCTACTGGGACCCTCCGTCTCTGCTAGCACCCTGCACTCTGCCTCTGGACACCTTCATCGGGATCAATCACATGGAAGCCCACCTAAGTCCAGCCGGCCCCGGTACCTAAGGGCTCAACCTGTGGGGAATGAGGGCTGGTATTGGCGAAGCTCCAGTCGGCCTCTGCTTCTCGCTTGGCCTCGCTTCCTGATGGTAGGGACTTGGTGCTAACACCATCGCGGACCAGGGGACCACCTCTGCAACACACACCGTGCCAACATGACCCACCTTACAGCACATTTCCCAAACCACAAAAAAATGTTTGCCATAGTCTGTTCCTTTTCTCATTAAAAGCTCAATAAACTCCAATCAAGAAACCCCCAAATGAACAAATCTAACCAGAACAGAACTATAATCCCTTACTCCCTTAAGGAAATAAGGAAGCTACCTCTCTCCTCCAAGTTGCCTTTGATTTCTGGGCCCCTGTATCCCCCTTTACAACTTGTGCATCTCACATACACTTCCTCAAGGAGGAGGAAATTCCAGGGCCTGGGGCTTGTCACTGTGAGTTCCCCTCCAGGCTTCCACAATTCCCTGCTATGCCCCACCCTCCCGCACCCCTCTGCCCAAGAAAGGGTTACCCACTTGAAACACTGAGCAACCACTCCATAATCCAAAGTACTCCCCTCTCTCTCCTTCCCAACCTCTTTTACCTGCCAAAATGTGATTTGAGTACTATTTTTGTACAATAACATAGCTTTGGAAGGTCCTGGAACTGCACAGCAATAAAAAACATTCTTCGAAGAACATATCCCCAATGAGCTGGATTGAGCACTGATACTATCAAACACATCCACAAGCCGTATAGCTGTGCTACTGAAACACTTATCAACTTTGTGTCAGGGACACTCAGGGTTCTTGCAAGATTGGAACTCAGACCACATCAAGTCCTCTGCCACCACCGAGCCCATATCTATAGTTTCATAGCTGGGAAAACTTTGTCATTGTTCTGCTTGTAATTCACAGTCCTTCCTTCTTTTCAGTAGCAGCCAGGGGCACATAGGACCTTGCCAATCTTTGCACTGGGGTGCTGAGCAATTTCCCTATCATCCCCCCACCTATGCAGCCTAGATCCAGCAATATAACCCACAATATGAACCCCCCCCACCTGTCCAAATGCCCACCCATTCCACAAACATGTAGTCCAAATGCTTGAAGTTCCATGAGCCCTCACTCCTAACATGACGCTATTCTTCCCTGCTCAGTTGAGGTCCGATGGTCCTAATCAGAACGCTGTAGTGGAGAGCCCTTTAGCAAATTGCTCAGCTTCTGGAACAGATTTTAAAAATCGCTTCTATACCTTAGATATGCGCTACTATACCCAAATAAAAAAATGTAACAGGGTATAGTAGCGTATACCTAGCTCTGTGCAAGTGGAGGAGCCATTTTGCCTCAATTAAGCCTTGTCTTCATTTCTGGAGTTCTACTGGAAAGTCCTGGAAGATATATATTTGTTGTCCGTTGCAATTCAGGTCTTGGATTTTTTTTGAGGCTTCTAAAATTTTAACTTTATTCACATAGTTGTGCAGGTGCACCAGCGCAGTTCAGGGACTGGTATTCCCTGCTGGTTTGGGCATCAATGTCCTATGTGCTCTATCTAACTTGAGGACTGGTTTAACAGTCTGGAGATTCAGCACCTGCGACAGACATTTAGAAAAAAAACCAATCGAGTCAGAGCCTTCAGTACCCTCAGGTAGACCCACAATCCTAATATTATTGCCACAACATTGTTTTTCTAATTCGTCCTGTTTTTCAGACAATTGTTGAATTAATTTTTCCAGCTTGTCAAGCCATCGACTAAAACTTGTCTCCACCATTTCCATCTCTTCAATGCGCTTTTGGAAACTATCCAGCTTGGCAGACTTTTCAGTAACCAATGCCACTAGGGTCACGATCTGGGCCATCACCGAGTCCATCTTGTTCTCTAAACTAATTTTTATCTGACTGCCAATTTTGCTCATTACCTTCCAAATCATCTCTTGCATGTCACCCAGGAAACTCTACTCCCCCAGAGATTCCTCATCTGACATGGCTTCCTCTGCTATTGTGGCTTTTTCTGTTACCATTTTTTTCAATGTTCTTTTGGATCTTATGCTTCGATTAGCCTACATCATCAGTAATGACTTTTTAGGAGGTTTCTGACCATATTTCAGGTGCAGGTAAGAGGATTAAAACTTAATAAATGCGAAGGGGAACAGGAACTTGCTGTCTCTGCATCTTCTTGCTAAGCTGCCATTTTTGACTCCCTCTATCTCCTTTTTAAATGTAAGCTCTAGCAGCCTAGTTCCACTCTGAATAAGGTGGAGCTCATCCGTTCAGAATAGGCTCTCCCTTCCCCAAAATGTTGCCTAGTTCCTAACAAATCTAAAGACATCTCCCCTGCATTACCACCTCATCCATACATTGAGACTCCAGAGTTCTGATTACATTTGAAATGGAGAACATTTCTGTCAATGCTACCCCTGGAGATTTTGGATTTTCTATTTAAAAGCCTAAATTTGGCTTCTAGAACGTCTCTCCTACACCTTCCCATATGCACCTTGATAGCTGGTTCCTTGCCAGCACTGTCTAAAATCTTAAGTAATGCTTGAGAACTGCAGATATGACATATCTACTAAAGTATGATGGTTTTTCCTCTATTGCATCACTAAAATCCGTCCTTTTCTTTCGGAACATCCTACCAAACACTCATCCACTCTTTTATAACCTCCCGCTTAGACTACTGTAATTTGCTTTTTGCTAGCCTCCCACTGAAGTATCTTCCTCTATTGAAACCTATTCAAAATTCAGCTGCTCGACTTACCTTTCTTCAGCTTTGCTACGACCATGTAACTCTCCTCTCAAGTTGCTACATTGGCTCACTGTCTACATTTGCATACAGTTTAAGCTTCTCTTACTTGCCTATAAATGCATTTATTTTGCAGCTCATTAATTGTCTTCTCTTCTCTTTCCCTATATCCTTCCTCGTGAACTCTGTTCATTGTACCCTTTTCCTCTGCTGCCAACTCTTTACTCTATGCTTTCCACCTTGCTGACCCGTATGCCTAAATTAGACTTCCTGAGTTGGTGAATCATATTCCCTCTCTGGCTGCATTGAAATCCGGTTTAAAAGCTTACCTTTTTGAAACTGCTTTTAAATCCTATGTATTTCTACTCTATGTCTTTCAGATACTTATTTGTCATGTATGTTTGTCTTGAGTAGAATATAAACTCCAAGAAGCAGGGACGCTCTCTTATGTGTATCTGTACAGCACTGCAAGTCTAGTAGTGCTTTAAAAATGATAAATACTAATAGCAGAAGGAGTAGTAAGCCTGATAATGAGATGTATAACAAATGCAATACCTGAGTGTACAAGGATTTTAGTCATTTGAATTAAGGATAAGCATTACAAATGAATTTTATGTATGGCATTATTTGCAACTTTCACTTACTTGTGATGAACTGGAGACACTTTTTCTATTCTGAGATCTGTGAGTAGAGACTTTGCTTGCACTTGCTGCAGTGGGTATGGGGGTGTCAATGGCATTTCCACCTCAAACCGATGGTACAAACTGTAACATACTAAAATAGTGTAAAAATCACATTAGGTTGAGAATACTAAGTAGACAAATTATACAAAAATATCTCCCCAATTATATGTCATATCTAAGATTATTATAATTATTTTTGAATAGTAAATATTGCATTCAGCGGTCTGCAGGGCAAGCTCATGGACCACTGCTCTTACCTCCGGCACTGAACCCGTCCTGATGCTGACAGACCCCGGGGGAAGCCCCCGAAGACAGATGCGGCAGGCAGCCGCATGAGGCTGCCTCTTCTGCTTCCAAGGACGCCAACACTGGTTCCCTATGCTCACATGGCAGGCTGCCACGCTCAGCCAGCCTCTGACACTGCAACAGCCCCAGACCCTCCTAAGGCTCGCATGTGTCCAACTTTGCCCTTCTTAAAGGGCCAGCGGCGACAAACAGGGATTGGCACTTCCTGATGACATCACAATCTGGTGCCCATATAAGGCCACTCCTGCAGTTGTTCCTTCCCTTGGCAATAGGTCAACTACCTTGGTAGAAACAAGTTGCTTCAGCGTGTTCCTGGTCTTCATTCATGTGTTCCTGGTCTTCATCTTGTCAGTTCCTGGTCCTTGTAACCAAGTTCCTTCATCTTGTCTTCGTGGTCAATCTTCAGTTCTTTGTTTTCATCATCAGTCTTCAGTCCTTCAGTGTCTTCTCCTCTGCTTGTGCTGTTCCTTGTCTCCCTGCCTGCCTACTCGTTCTGCCTGCCCTCAGATGGATCTCTGTCTCTGATTTCGGCTTACCTGACATCAACTCTGATTGAAATCTGACCACTGCCTGCTTTTCATCTATGACTGAACTCTGCCTGCAACTGATCACTGCCTGATTCTGACCAACCTGAACGCTGTCTGCCCTGACCGCTGCCTGATTCCAATTCTGCCTATATTCAGCCTGCCCCGGACCCTGGCTTGTGACTCGACTATTGATCATCTCACATCAGAGGCCCACATCTAAGTCCTGCAGGTCCTGACACCCGAGGGCTCAACCTAAAGGAAATGAGGGCTGGTTTAGGTGAAACTCCAGATAGGTCTCTGCCACAGCCAGCTTCGCCAGCCAACAGCGGGGACCTGCAGGATTCCTTTCTGCAGGTAGTGTGAGCTCCACCTTGGCCTAGGGTCCACGCCCACAACAGATTGCCAAGGCCATGGACCTGGCGGATGCCACAGCCCTCCAGGCCATCCTGGGCCCAATGCAGATACTTCAGGAACAGCAGCACTTCATTGAGCTCCTGGCGGCTTCTATGGAGCAATTTAATGCTTGCCTAGATGCTACTGTGACTTTGGCTGTAAAAGCTCAGCTTGTGGCAGCCTCGCTGTCTCTTGAAGTAAGTCGCCCCATCCTGCATCTGTCTGCTTCTCCCCAATTCGCCTGGGGACCTGAAAGTCTGCCAAGGGTTCCTTAACCAATGCTACATGCATTTTTCCCTCCAGGTGGCACTCTTCCCTGAGGACTCTGTTAAAACAATCTTTATCCTCTCCCTCCTTGATGGAAAGGCCCTGGCCTGGACCTCACCACTATGGGAATGCGCCGACCTGTTCCAAGATCTACAGTGGTTTGTGAGTACCTTCAAAGTCACCTTCGATGAACCCGGCCAACTGGCTACCTCAGGCTCCGATCTCCTCCATCTATGCCAGAGCACCCAGTCTCACATGGACTACGCTGTTGAGTTATGGACCTTGGCCACAGAGCTAAATTGGAGGGGGGCCTGCCTATGAAGCATTTTCCTTGATGACCTGTCCTCCAGAATAACGGAAGAGCTTGCTGCCCACGAGCTTCCAGAGTTTCTGGAGGGGCTCAGTAACCTGGCTGTTAAGATTGACAGCCACATCCAAAAATGGGCCAGGGAGCTCTGTCCTCCATGCAGGCCCATCACACTGACTCCATGCTTTCAGTGGCCGATTTCTCCTCCAGCCGCCACTTCACCTCCCCTGGAATATCAAGATGAAACAATGCAGCATGGTCAATGGCACCTAGCCCCGGAAGAGAGTTTCTTTGATGCTAGTTAGGCCTGTGCCTCTACTGTGCCAGTTCAGGCACTGGCTTGCTCAGTGCCCAGTCAAACCAAGAAACCTCAGAGCCTAGGTTCCAGAGGGGAGATGATCCTAGGCCTCACGACTCCTGCTCCCCAATTAATCCTTCCCATAACAATCTCCATGGGTGACCAACATTTTTCCACCCTTGCTTTGTTAGACTTGGTTGCTGGGGATAACGTTGTGATGAAAGCTTTGATTGACCACCTTCATTTTCCTACTGTTACCAGGAAGAACCCCCATCTCATCCATCAATGGGGACTCCTTGCCAGGAAGGATCACCTTGGCCACTGCACCCCTGACAATGCATACCAGTCTTCTCCATAAGGAAAATATTGTCTTCTACATCATAGACAGAGCCATCCATCCTATTGTGCTGGGACTTCCTGTCTCCAGCTGCACTCTCCACAATTTAACTGGACCACATTACATCTAGCCCATTGGAGGCCACAGTGTCAAGGTTCTTGCTTGGAGCGGATAGAATCCCTGCTCCATCTTTCCTTAGCTGCTACCCTTCCAAGCCTCCCTCTGCCCTAAGCGATTACGAGGATATGCTTTCAAAAAAGAAAGCAGAGAAACTGCCACCCCATAGGAAGTTTGATTGTGGAATCGAGTTGCTCCCGTGTACAATGCCTTTATGGAGTAGGGTAAGAACATAAGAAGAACAGGCCATACTGGGTCAGACCAAGGGTCCATCAAGCCCAGCACCCTGTTTCCAACAGTGGCCAATCCAGGCCATAAGAACCTGGCAAGTACTCAAAAACTAAGTCTATTCCACGTAACTATTGCCAGTAATAGCAGTGGCTATTTTCTAAGTCAACTTAATTAATAGCAGGTAATGAACTTCTCCTCCAAGAACTTATCCAATCCTTTTTTAAACACAGCTACACTAACTGCATTAACCACATTCTCTGGCAACAAATTCCAGAGTTTAATTCTGCATTAAGTGAAAAAGAACTTTCTCTGATTAGTTTTAAATGTGCCACACGCTAACTTCATGGAGTGCCCCCTAGTCTTTCTATTATCTGAAAGAGTAAACAATCCTCATCTACCTGTTCTAGACCTCTTATGATTTTAAACACCTTTATCATATCCCCCCTCAGCCGTCTCTTCTCCAAGCTGAAAAGTCCTAACCTCTTTAGTCTTTCCTCAAAGGGGAGCTGTTCCATTCCCCTTATCATTTTGGTCGTCCTTCTCTATACCTTCTCCATTGCAACTATATCTTTTTTGAGATGCAGCAACCATAACTGTACACAGAATTCAAGGTGCGGTCTCACCATGGAGCGATACAAAGGCATTATGACTTTTCCCATTTTATTCACCATTCCCTTTATAATAATTCCCAACATTCTGTTTGCTTTTTTGACTGCCACAGCACACTGAACTAATGATTTCAATATGTTATCCACTATTTATTTATTTATTTATTTATTTCGTGATTTTTTATATACCGCGGCATGTTAATAACATCACCTCAGTTTACAATAAACAATAAATAAACAATAAATCAGCAACAAGCTATGACACCTAGATCTCTTTCTTGGGTGGTAGCAACTAATATGGAACCTAACATTGTGTAACTATAGCATGGGTTATTTTTCCCTATATGCATCACCTTGCACTTATCCACATTAAATTTCATCTGCCATTTAGATGCCCAATTTTCCAGTCTCACAAGGTCTTCCTGTAATTTATCACAATCTGCTTGTGATTTAACTACTCTGAACAATTTTGTATCATCTGCAAATTTGATTACCTCACTTGTATTTCTTTCCAGATCATTTATAAATATATTGAAAAGTAAGGGTCCCAATACAGATCCCTGAGGAACTCCACTGTCCATTCCCTTACTCTGTTTCCTGTCTTTTAGCCAGTTTGTAATCCACGAAAGGACATCGCCACCTATCCCATGACATTTTACTTTTCCTAGAAGCCTCTCATGAGGAACTTTGTCAAAAGCCTTCTGAAAATCCAAATACACTACATCTACAGGTTCACCTTTATCCACATGTTTATTAACTCCTTCAAAAAAGTGAAGCAGGTTTGTGAGGCAAGACTTGTCATAGGTAAAGCCATGCTGACTTCATTCCATTAAACCATGTCTTTCTATATGTTCTATGATTTTGATATTTAGAATACATTCCACTATTTATCCTGGCACTGAAGTCAGGCTAACCGGTCTGTAGTTTCCCTGATCACCCCGGAGCACTTTTTAAATATTAGGGTTAGATTACCTATCCTCCAGTCTTCGGGTACAATGGATGATTTTAATGATAGGTTACAAATTTTTACTAATAGGTCAGAGATTTCATTTTTGGGTTCCTTCAGAACCCTGGAGTGTATACCATCCAGTCTAGGTGATTTACTACTCTTCAATTTGTCAATCAGACCTACCACATCTTCTAGGTTCACAGCAATTTGGTTCGGTCCATCTGAATCATTACCCATGAAAACCTTCTCTGGTATGGGTACCTCCCCAACATCCTCTTCAGTAAACACCAAAGCAAAGAAATTGTTTAATCTTTCCGCGATGGCCTTATCTTCTCTAAGTGCCCTTTAACCCCTCGATCATCTAACGGTCCACTGACTCCCTCACAGGCTTTCTGCTTCGGATATATTTTAAAAGTTTTTACTGTGAGTTTTTGCCTCTACGGCCAACTTCTTTTCAAATTCTCTCTTAGCCTGTCTTATCAATGTCTTACATTTAACTTGCCAACACTTATGCATTATCCTATTTTCTTCTGTTGGATCTTTCTTCCAATTTTTAAATGAAGATCTTTTGGTTAAAATAGCTTCTTTCACCTCCCCTTTTAACCATGCCGGTAATAGTTTTGCCTTCTTTCCATTTTTCTTAATGTGTGGAATACATCTGGACTGTGCTTCTAGAATGGTATTTTTTAACAATGACCACGCTTCTTGCACACTTTTTACCTTTGTCGCTGCTCCTTTCAGTTTTTTTCTATTTTTCTCATTTTATCAAAGTTTCCCTTTTGAAAATTTAGCACGAGAGCCATGGATTTGCTTACTGTCCCCCTTCTAGTCAGTAATTCAAATTTGATCATATTATGATCTCTATTGCCAAGCGGCCCCACCACCGTTACCTCTCTCACCAAATCGTGTGCTCCACTGAGAATTAGATCTAAAATGTCTCCCTCTCTTGTCGGTTCCTGAACCAATTGCTCCATAAAACTGTAATTTATTCCATCCAGGAACTTTATATCTCTAGCATGTACCGATGATACATTTACCCAGTCAATATTGGGGTAATTGAAATCTAAAATAATCGTATCAATTTGTCCACTGCACAATGATTAAATATAACTTCTAACAATCACGTTGTATGAGAAACTTACAATTTTTTGTAGCATTACTAATATTCTTATGCTTCTAATAACATTTTATCACAAATTTCATGACAATTTAGGACCTTCATAAGCACCCACGGTTGGCAAGTATATAACTTGTGCTTTTACCGTTATGGGTCTTTTTTTAATCATCAGTCCCCTAAATTCTCTTCTTTTTTGTTTTTCAATTTACTTTTGTTTTTAACTATTTTATAAAATTGTGGAGATAAATACTTCCCTTAACTTGCGCATCTATGCTTCAGAGTCCAGAGTCCAAAAGTCCGACATGTCCACGTTTCGCGAACCACAGCCTTAGGGACTTCTTAAAATGACTCCCAGCAGACTATTGCGGTACATCTCCGGATACTCCTTAACGAAAAGTCTTCCAACATTCATCTGCTAATAAAGATCCATCTCATCTTTTGCATTTTTTGGCCAAAACACTGAAAGAACAAAATGGACCTTTATTAAAATGAAAAGCCATCTAGTATCATCTCCAGAGCCCATTGGTCTGTAGTAATCTTGAACCACCTCCAATAAAAAAGAAAAAGGCAACTTCCTACCTCCTGTTCCTAGGGATGGGTCAGCATACCTTTATTGGGAGGCTCGGGGTGATCCACTTCATGAGCCTGCTCCCTGTCTGGGCTGTCTGGGAGAAAGGACTGAGATCTACTCTAAGGTCGAGTCCTCTGAAAGGCTGCTCCTCTGTAGGGCCGAAAATGCCGGGACCCTCTAGTATGACCTCTCGAGCTGAAGGAATGCGGCACTTGTTTCTTATCCTCTGGCAATCGAGGAAACGAGGACTCACCCCAATTATTGGCCATTTTCTTCAGCTCACTCCCAAACAAGAGTGAGCCTTTAAAGGGCAACTTCGTAAGGTTAGACTTCAAGATTGAATCGGCTGACCAATTTCTCAGCCATAGCTGACACCTAGCCTCCACCACCGAAGCCACCCCTCTGGCGAAAGTGCAGACCAAATTGCAGCCCGCATCTGCCAAAAAGGCGGCTGCTTATTCCATCACTGCCCTGGAATTTACACCAGAAACAATGACCTCCTGAGAGAGCAGCAAACAAGAGCAAGCCACCAGGAAACAACAAGAAGTTATCTGTAAGGTCATTGCTATTGCCTCACAAGCTGCTTAAGGATAACCTCAATTCTTCTATCCTGTGCATCTTTCAAAGCCACTCCCCCTTCAACAGGAATAGTCCGCTTGGTAATGGCACAGACTTGCCCATCCACCTTCAGAAAATGCAATTGCTCTCTCGCAACTGGATCCAGGGGGTACAGACCATTCAAGACTCGTCCCCTTTAAAATTTGCTTCTGGGTGACCCATTCAATTCATTCTTGAATAGCCTCCATAATAGGAAAGAAACATGAGGCTTTACGCAAGGAAACCAGAATGGGATTTTTCTTTGGCTCAGACATTTATTCAGCCCCAGGTACTCCCAGCATCTTCAATGTCTGGGAAATGAAATCTGGTAATTCATCTCTATGAAAGAATCGCAAAATAGTTCTATAAGGTTCCAATCCCAGAGGAATCTCCCCATTCTCCAGGGAGTAAGGATCAGTCTCATCATCAGTGATATCTGGATCCCTATTGGGAAAACCATACTCCGATACCTATCCGCAGCACCAGGCATGCGGGATTTCACTGTCTGTGACTGGATAAGGATGGCTGGAGCCAAGGACTGTGCCTGAAGAAAAGACTGCAATCCTTGAAAAAATTCCAGCCAAAAAAAGGCTGAAGGATCCATGCCAAGGCCCATGTGCAGGTGTCTTGAGCCCACTAAACTACCTTCCCCTGTTGATGAACCAGTTAGGGAAGACCAGTGATCAGGCGACCCTTCTGGCAGCTCTTTCTCCATTCCCACACCAGGCTGGGAAGAACCAGGCTTAATAAAATCAGAGGGGGTAATTCCTCCTGAGCCTCCAAACAGCACTGACACAGGTTAGAAAGAGCGCCAGGCTGAGATGCCCAAATATGACACGCCACACACAGAGCAAGGTGTTTAGGTTTCTTCGCTATAGGCATCATCAGATAAGGCACACAACACTGTGCCGAAATAAGCACCCAACTTGAGCTCTAACAAGATGCTCAGGGAATGTGCGTAAAAACAACGCGCCTTCATCCTTCACTTATATTTGGCTTGCTATACTTTTTATGATCAAGTTTATTCCCATAATCACAGGTCAAGAAAAATATGGAACACTACGAATTAAACGCTTATTTCCTAGACCAAAATCTACAACATCCTCTACAATATCCCCTCACCTCACACCAAAACTCACTCATATCCTCTTTTACCCTCTATTTATTAAATATTAGATCTATTACAAAAAAACCCTCTCCTCATCTATGATGTACTTTCAGATTCCACCCTAGACTGCCTCTGTATTACAGAATCATGGATAACAGCAGATGACTCTCTTTTAAACCTCTGCTATCCCCAAAACTACATGTTCCAACACCAACCAAGTACTACTGGTTGTGGAGGTGGCCTAATAATTTTTCATAAAATTTCTCATGTCTTTGCTTTTCTCCCTGTTGACCTACCACCACCCTTTGAAATAATGTTACTTAGTAACCAATATTTAGACCCATGTCTGAAATACTGCCCGCCAGGACTACTAACCCACAACTCCTCACCGTTACTTGAGTATCTTGCAACTGCCTTACCCCATCCAGAAAAAAACATCATTTTAGGTGATTTCAACTTATATGTTGACATAATTCCTCTATTTTTGCCGACTGAACATTTCCTAAATACTATGTATGCTTTAGATTGGCAACAATTCATTTCCACCCCAGTTCACATAGCTGGCCATACATTTGACTTTTCTTTTTTTAAATCCTTCTACTTTCAACTATAATTCTCATCTAACCAAGATCTCACCTTTCCCATGGTCATATCATTATATTATTAACACTACAAACAAGCTTAATCACCCTTAAAACAGAACCAACACTCCAACTCCTTCTAGTCACAGATGCAAACATATTGACCCTATCTTTTTTTCTGACAATTTTCTCCCACTGATTAATAACACATCTGTTTCTGACCCAAGTGACTTAGTAAACATCTGGAACGCCACCTTAACAAACACTCTAGACAAACGTGCTCCCATATGTTGATTAAACAAGAAAAGAATTACATCTGCACCCTGGTTCACCCATACCTTATCCGATCACAAACGAAAGTTGCGAAAACTTGAAAATAAATGGAGAAAACATAAAACTACCACTAATCTTAACCTATACACCTCCGAACTCTCACGGTATCATACAGCTGTGAACACCGCAAAAAAGAACTATTTTTTGAAACGTATAGAACAATCCAACAATAACCCAAAAGTTTTATTTAACATTGTGAAAGCTATCACAAATCATAATAATCATAGTCATAAATATCCTAAATCAGAATCTCCAACTGAATTGTGTAACTCGTTCGGAAGATTTTTTGAATAAAAAATTCAAAATTTAATTATAACATTCCCAACATCTCTCCCTCTAACTTCATCTATCCCACAGATTCAGATTTGGGACACTTTTTAAAATGTAGCCAGCACTGAAATCTTACAAATAATTTTTAAAATGAAACCTTCCTTTCATCCTTTTTCACCCTGTTCTTTAAGACTTCTTAAGGCAATCAAAGACGACATAGCCCTACCAATCACTAACATTGTCAATTCTTCATTTGTTACTGGCACCTTACCAGACTCCTTAAAAATTGCTGCTGTTACTCCAATCCCTATAAAAATAACCAATACTCCAGACTTTTCCGATTTTTGTCCAATCTCCTCCTTGTCATTCCTAGCTAAAATAACTGAATCAGTTGTTTTAAAACAGCTCACAACCTTCCTTGACGACCATTCACTACTAGATCAATATCAATTTGGTTTTAGACCTAATTACAGTACTGAAATGCTTCTAATCTCTAGCACTGATATCATTCATCATGGTTTCAATACAGGAACTTCATATATCTCTATTTTTCTAGATCTCTCTGCTACGTTCGATACAATAAATCATGAAATTCTACTCGCTTGTCTCTCCAACTTAGGTATATCCGGGACTGTCCATACTTTGTTTCAATCATATCTCACAAACAGGTATCAACAAATCTTCATAAATCAAGCAAGTTCTACTCCATTTCCCCTAAATAGAAGGAGTCCCACAAGGATCTGCTCTATCAGCGGCCTTATTCAATACATATCGTACACCTCTTTGTCAACTTTTTCACTCTTGGCGTTTCATATCGTATCTACACTGATGATATACAATTCTATTTCCAATCATGCGCAATTGGAAATCAACCCTAAAATTTCGTGAACTCTGCCTATCTAAAGTAAAAAAAATGTCGATTTCACAATAAACTCAGCTTAAATCTTTCAAAAATTGAAATAATGATTTTAGGAAACCCACAATTTGACAATATTCCCAGTTCCATCCTCACTGACAGCATAACTATCAATAATACTAAATAGGTACGTACTCCTGGTATTATACTGGACCCAAAGCTAATTTTATCCACACACATTAATCTTTAACCAAATCTTCCTTCTACAAACTTTGACTTCTTAAACACATCAAGCTACTACTTGATCCTATTCTTTTCCGTATAGTACTTCAATCCTTGATCCTTACCGGCATAGATTACTGTAACTCTTTGTATTTAGGCTTACCTCAATCTGCCACCCGTCCAATACAACCCTTGCAGAATACTGCAGCACGGCTACTTTCCAACCGCAAATTACATGATCACATATCTCTGGTACTATTTCAACTGCATTGGCTACCAATAACATGGCACATTCAATATAAAACCTTGACCATCATCCACAAACTCATCTAAAATAACAATTCCTGGCTGTCTGCCACATTACACTTCTATACTCCCTGTAGAAACTTCAGATCTAAGAATCAACTTCTTATGCAGGTTCCATCTCCAAAAGCAACCAGACTGACTATGACAAGAGAGTGTGCTTTTTCAATCGCAGGCCTCATTTTATGGAACACTTTACCTCTTGACATAAGATTACTCAACAACAAAAAAGACTTCAAAAAAGCACTTGATTGACTGAAGACCAGTAAATCACCTGGACAGGATGGTATACACCCCAGGGTTCTGAAAGAACTAAAAAATTAAATTTCAGAACTATTAGTAAAAATTTGTAACCTATCATGAAAATCATCTGATGTACCTGAAGACTGGAAGATGGCCAATGTAATGTAAGATGTCCCTATATTTAAAAAGGGATCCAGGGATGATCCGGGAAAATATAGGCCGGTGAGCCTGACTTCAGTGCCAGGAAAAATCATGGAAACTGTTATAAAGAATAAAATCACAAAACATTTAGATAGACATGGTTTGATGGGACACAGCCAACATGGATTTACCCAAGGGAAGTCTTGCCTCACAAATCTCCTACTTTTTTGAAGAGGTGAATAAACATGTGGACAAAGGTAAACCAGTAGATGTGATATATTTGGATTTCCAGAAGGCATTCGACAAAGTCCCACGAGAGGCTTCTAAGAAAACTAAGTAGTCATGGGATAGAATGCGATGTCCTTTTGTGGATTGCAAGTTGGTTAAAAGACAGGAAACAGTGAGTAGGATTAAATGATCAGTTTTCACAGTGGAAAAAGGTAAAAAGTGAGTGCGTCAGGGAACTGTACTTGGATCGGTGTTTTTTAATATATTTATAAATGATTTGGAAAGGGGTACGACGAGTGAGATGATCACATTTGCAGACGACACAACATTATGCAGAGTAGTTAAATCTCAAGTGGATTGTAATGAATTGCAGGAGGACCTTGTGAGACTGGAAGACTGGAATTCCAAATGGCAGATGAAGTGTAACGTGGACAAGTGCAAAGAATGCACATAGAGAAAAATAAACCTTGCTGTAGTTACACAACGTTAGGTTCTATCTTATCCTGCTTCAACGGCAGGGGAGAAGAAAAACTGATACTTCACGCATATCCAGCATAGCTCTCTGCTTCAACGGCAGGGGAGAAGAAAAACTGATACTACACGCATATCCAGCATAGCTCCCTGCTTCAACGGCAGGGGAGAAGAAAAACAACCAATAAGGGCTGAATGACACAGTCTGGGTAAAACAAATAAGCATGGGTGTAGCTTGCTTATTGCGGCGGTTACTTCCCCTACTACCCATAACTAATCAAGCTTGATATTTCACTTGGTTGCAACTCCATCACTGCTCTCTACATTAATGGTGGGGGTGGAAGGGAAATAGAACCAAAGAGCTAAGAGAAACAGATAAGTATGAGAAAAAAATGTGAAGCTTGCTGGGCAGACTGGATGGGCCGTTTGGTCTTCTTCTGCCGTCATTTCTATGTTTCTATGTTTCTATAGAAGTTACCACCCAGGAAAGAGATATAGGCGTCATAGTGGATAATACACTGAAATCATCGGCCCAGTGTGCTGTGGTGATCAAAAAAGTAAACAGAATGTTAGGAATTATTAGGAGTGGAAAGGAAAATAAAACGAAGGATGTCATAATGCCTCTGTATCGCTCCATGGTGAGACCGCACCATGAATACTGTTTGCAATTCTGGTCATTGCATCTCAAAAAGGATATAGCTGCACTGGAGAAATTGCAGAGAAGAGCGACCAAAATGATAAGTGGCATGGAATGGCTGCCCTATGAGGAAAAGCTAAAGAAGTTAGGGCTGTTCAGATGGAGAAGAGATGACTGAGGGGGAATATGATGGAAGTCTACAAAATCATGAAAGGACTTGAACATGTTAATGTAAATTGATTATTTACTCTCTCAGATAATAGAAGGACCGGGGGCACTCATGAGGTTAGCAAGTAGCTCATTTAAAACAAATCGAAGAAAATTGTTTTTCACTCAGTACATAGTTAAATTCTGGAATTCATTGCCAGAGGATATGGTTTCAGCAGTTAGTGTTACTGGGTTTAAAAAAGGTTTGGATAAGTTCCTAAAGGTTAAATCCATAAACTGCTATTATGGTAATCAATAAGCAATAGTAGCTTGTAGTTTGGGTACTTGCCAGAAACATGTGACTTGGATTGGCCACTGTTGAAACAGGATACCTGTTGTGTCCGGTCGCAGACGGCTGCGACCGCTCTGCCTCACCTCTCTTTTGCCTGTCTCCACCTCCATTGGGAAGTTGGTTGCCTCTGGTGCTGAGTGCCGAGACCTGCGGCGTCTCCAGCATAGCATGGGCATCCCCGTCCGCCATGCTTCTTCCTGTGGCCTCCCTAGGTACGCATGCGCACGTTGCCTACGCTTAGCTACACGTCAAGGCTGGAACCTCGGGGGCGTTCCCACCACATGATGTCAGTACCTCCGGGTACTTAAGCCTCCAGTCCGCTCCACACCAGCGAGTTAGCAAGGACTTCGCTTTGCTTCTCTGCCTGATTCTAAGCTGCTCGCTTGGATTCCTCGCTACCCTCCTGGGTACCTCACTCTCATAGAAGCTCTAGGCACCCGCTTCTCGGGGGCCTCTCGCTTCCATCTACTCTTCGGGGAATCTCTCTCTAACTTAGACAACCGCTCCTCGGGGGTCTTATTTCTCTCTCAACAGGATTCCTCAGCGCTACAGGTACTCGCTCCTCGAGGGCCTTGCCAGCACAGAGTATCCTGCATCACGGACATCGGGTCCCATCCTCCATCCTGCTACCACGGAAGACCTCTGCACTACTTCCTCTGTGAGTACCTCTACGCTCCAGTTCTCCTCTACCACCCTGCAGGTTCGGGTTATCCCGCTCAGCAGAACACTACCAACCTTGCTCCACCTGGGTGAGATCTGCTCCATTTGAGACTGTATGAGTACATTGGATATCCCAGGACTGCAGTGCTACACTATTCCTCAGCAAGTAGCATCTACCTACAGCAGTATAATCAAGGCTTTCCACCTTCAGTGTCTGCTTTCTGAGTTTAGTTTATCGCTGTGGTTCCCCACGGGGCTCCTCCCCGTGGAAGGAGTCATCACCATGCCGACCAGGAGTCCACATTATGCCACAAACACAATAATACCGGGCTTGATGGACCCTTGGTCTGACCCAATATTAAATTTCTTATGTTCTTATGTTCATTTAAACACTATCTTTTCACACAAGCCTGTTGTGTTTGTGGCATTGTGTGGACCCTTGGTCATTGTGGAGATGACTCCTCCCATGGGGAGGGGCCCCGTGGGGAACCATAGCGATAGGCTAGACTCAGATAGCAGACATGTAGTAGATGGAAAGCTTTATTGTACTGCTGTAGATAGATGGTATGATGCAGGAAGGTAAGGCACTGCAGTCTGCGAGGTGCCAATACATTCAACAGTCTCAGATGTAGAGTCTCACCCAGATGTTCAAGATAGGTGGGAGCCCGCAGTGCGGGTAACGCTGAGCCTGGTGTGTGGAGTTGGAGCACCGGATCGTAGAGGTACTCACAGGAGCGTAGTGAGGCGTCTTCCTGGTAAAGATGATGGTGGGACCGACGGTCCAAGGTGCAGGATATACAGACAGATAGGCCCTCGAGGAGCGAGTACCTGATAGTCCAGAGATCCTGAAACAGAAAGAGAGAGAGAGAGACCCCCGAGGAGTGGTTGTCTCATTAGTAGAGGCCCCGAAGGGTAGCTGGAAGCGAGAGACCCCCGAGGAGCGGGGGTGCCTAGAGCTTCTAGGAGTGAGCCTGGAGTGTAGAGAAACATCTAAACGTGTAGCTTAGAGTGGTCAGAGTAGCTAAACCAAAGTCCTTGCTAACTCAACGATGGTAGCGAAGCGGAGGCTTTAAATACCCGGAGGTATTGACGTCATGCGGTGGGGACGCCCCCAAGGTTCCCGCCATGACGTGTATTTGAGTGTAAGCAGCATGCGCACGCGCGCCCTAGGAGGCCCTGGGAATGAGCATGGCGGACTGGAACGCCCATGCTGAGCTGGAGACGCCGAGGCCCTTGGCACTGGAGGCAGCCATCTTGCCTAAGGAGGAAGAAAAGGGAAGAAAAGAGGTAAGGCAGAGCGGTCGCAGCTGTCTGCGACCGACGGACGCAACAAAGCCTTTCCAGACTTATGTGCTTTATAATGTACACTTCTTTTAATCTTTCATTATTCTCTTGACCTTTATTTTGTTATGTTATTTAAAATTTTTTAATGTACTTATATTACTCTTATTTTATGCTTACTCTTTAATTATGTATGTTTTATTTGTAACCCGCCTCAAATTTTGAAGGGCACAGGAAATAAATAAATAAATAAGAGCGTGCATGCGTATACACTTAAAAAATGGCACAAGTGTGCATGCACAAATGGGCACCCTGGTATGTGCTCCTGTGCTAACTAGGCGCCAAACCAGGCACTTAACTAGGTGCACAACCAAAACTCAAAACAGGCTGTACAGTTGGGCACACAATGCACAATCCGACAGAACTGAAGAGAGCAGTATATGGCACACAAAAAGTGTGTGAAGGTCCCGCCACGGCCTACCACACAGCAAACCAGCAAAGCCTCGGAGTGGGACCTAGCTGCAAGGGCTGCTCAACTCACCAGGCTGCCTCCCAGCCCCCAAATACCATCGGAGGCAGGAACAACTGTCGGATCGCTGTTCGAGCACGGAAACAGGGGAGGGGTAGTGGAATCTCTACTCAACTCCCCTTCTCTACTCAAAAAATTTTTAAAACTTTACCTGAGCTCAGCCCGTCCTGGCTGAGTACAAGCACTGTCTTCGGCTGCGGGGGGAGAGGGTATATACCTTCATTGCCGTACTCAGTTTCCTGCACCTACTTGCCTTTCAATTGTTTTTATTTTTTTACATCTAAATCCATGCTAGCTCAAAAGCCAGCTATCGGACCAAGGCACTCATCTTAGGGACCACGGAAATCACCTCAGGAATTCTCAACTGAGGAAGGGATCTTAAGGTATCACCACAGGAGAACGGGACAAATTAATTTCCTTCTTCTTTTCTCCTAAGCTTTAAAGTAATCCCCAGTAGGGATATGCATGTCCACCATCTGCTGGAGTCGAAGAATACTGGTCGGCTGATGTCACTGCAGGGATATATGTACTGTGATGTCAGCTTTGCTCCGTCTCTATCTGCTGGTAGAGGTGCTTAACCCACTGGCTCTGGATTGATCTGTCTAGATGCTAAGAAAATTGATTTATTTATTTAAAATATTTGTAGCCAGCTTATAATGATAAAATCATGCTAAGCGGATAACATATTTAACATAAAACAAAAACATTAAACATTAAGCAGATTTAAGTTGCAGTTTCTCTTATTTCTATGTAGTCTGTTTTAAAAATGTAAAAATAGTTTTAGAAACTTTGAAATGAGTTGGATCAAAATTCAGTATGAATGATAAATGCAGTCATGTAAGTGTCTGTTACAATTCCTCCTGCGGCCGGAGCCGCGGGAGGCCTCTCACCTCTCTCTTCCTGCATCTCCGTGGCGGTCCGGAGGCTGCGGTCCTCGGACTCCCTTGTGGCATGGAGCCGCTCCTCAACCTGCCTCCCGTGGCTTGAGAGCCACCGACAACGCTGGGCCTGTTCCTTGGCTCTGCCCTGATCCTCAGTGTTAGCGGCAGCATGGCCGCTGTCCAAGGTCCTGTATTTCCTGTTTCCTGTTCCTCTAAGGGGCGAGGCCGCACATCCTTCAGTGATTTAAAGGGCCCGTGGCCGGATATGCCCCGGGCCCCACCTGGACTCCTCCCTGGGCGTCTCCTCATCTTCAGCCCTATTTGAGGGCCCTGCTTACATTCCTCCGTGGCCTTTGCAAGGGGTTAGTCCTCCCAAGGACTTCTCGTCTTCACTCCTGCCTGGCTTCCTTGTTCTTCGTGGGATCCCTCGTCGTCCTTGTATGTTCCTGGTCTCTTCTGGATACCCTTCGTCTACAGTCCTGATGTTCCGTGTTCCAGTCCTGATATCCCTGATGTTCTGTGATCTAGCCTTGATGTCCTGAAACCCTGGTTCCTCGTCACCACCTTTCCTGGTGTGCCATGTCATGCTCCGTCACCTTGTGACACAAGCGTGCCTTCTCGTCTGCAGCACAAGCTTCCGGAGGGTCATCCTTGCCTGAAGCCAAGTCCCGTCTTGGTCTTGTGTTTTTAAACTCCCTGTTTGAAGCCAAGTCCCGTCTTGGTCCCTTGTCCTGAATCTCGTTCCAGCCCTTGGATGTTCTTGTGGCTGCTCCGTCCATGTGTTAGACACTGCATGAACCTGCGCCGCTTCCTGTGGTCCATGACCAGCCATGGGAGGCTGTGCAGGGCGTGCCACGGTGCAGGCCTCTACAGTATCTGGGACATGTTCCTCGCACTTGCTTCACTTCTCGCCTGGAGTCTGCCTCGCATCCAGCATGGTCCTTGACCAGTCCCGTGGCTGGGCTGTGCAGGGCGCGCTGCGTTGCAGCCTCAACCTAGTACTTGACTTTGATCCTGAACCTTGGTCCTGAACTTCCACGTTCCAAGTTCCTCATCTGAGTCTCCATATTCCAAGTTCCTCTTCTGAATCTTCATGTTCCACAGTCTTCATCTGCCCTCACCTCCTGTCCGGCCTGCTGCCTTTGCAGTGATCCAGCGGCAGGTCCAAAAGGGCTTGGAGTGGTCGGAGGACCATTCAGAGACCAACCTTGCGTGGTTGGCCTCATGGAGGTCATGCAGGTTGGCAGGGGCTTGGGCTTCCGTCTCTACCCAGATGGGGATTCGTCTCACCAGCCTCAGCACTTCCACGGAGCTACTCTCCTGGATTGCCAAGGTCCAAGGGCACATTTCCTGTTCCCGCACAACAGCTGCTCATGGCCTCCCGCTCATAACATCTTGCCAAAGCCTGGGTGCGCAACAGTGTCCATCTTTAGATACGTTAAAAATGGCTGTTCTACTCTACTTTATTGAATAACCTCTCCTCAATGATGATCAGACCTTGTTGAAAGCAATAAAAATGAGGTATTTATTTTATTTATTTATTTATTTATTTATTTCAAGGCTTTTCTATACCGAGGTTTAGCAGTTAGCCTTCACCCCGGTTTACAATCGAACAAATTGTTACATATAACGGTATAGTATACATCAAACTGATTGGGTAAAAAACATATAACTGGAATTAAACGAATGAACAAGGTCAGGTCATAAAACGTTAGAGCATTACTAGCTCGGAGGCATTTGTTATATTTATATGTTCTATTTATATTTATATATATATATATATATATATATATTTTTTTTTTTAAATATATATTTAATATATTTTTATATATATATAGAACATATATATTTATATGTTCTATTTATATGTTAGTAATAAGTTAGCCAAATTTTCACAAATTCTAACAATTTATTATATACTTTTATATAGACTATTCAATTGTCTCTCCAAGTATTTGCTGTAAGTTATGTGAAAATATATTATATTTCCTACCTGGGTCCTTGCATTCCAGTACACTTTCATAGTCATTAGAACCAATTCCTTTTACAGTGGTGCTGTTCTGTGAAACCTCTATTTCAGTTGTCATTTTTTCAAGGAAACCTTTTAAAAATGCACAAAAATTTCAAATGCTAAAAACAGTTGCCAAAGTAAATGAGTTACCATGTTCCACAATATTTTTCTTAAGTGCATTTACTTTTTCATGATCTATAGTACTAGTTTATTAATTTGAAAAATGTCATAATACAATCCAAGCAATATCAAACCTATTAATATATTCTCAGCTGTTGTAGTACCAAATAGCAGAATTACCATAGATCAGTTTGCCAATTACACCGATATGCTGTGTTAATCCAAACTGCATGCTATAAGTATTTTTTTTTATTTCTATTTGAATCTTGATTTTTAAATTGAGACTAGAACTTTCCTGGGATGAGATTCTACTGTTGGCTTGCTTTACACTTCTGATTTATTTATTTATTTATTTATTTTTAGATTTTTATATACCGGTGTTCCTATATGAAATAAAGATCACATCGGTTTACATTGAAACAGAACATGAAAATTACTCTATGTATTAAAGAGGGCTAGGTGTTTGCTAATAATACACAGTGAGGTCCATATTCAAAAGCATTTAGGGGGTCATTTTTCAAATCGCATTAGGGTGTTATCACAGGCATTACGGCCCTAATGCCCATGATAATGTCATAATGTATGTGAAAATAATGTATCGCAAGATACAAATGCAAATTTTAAAAATGTAGTCAAGTGGGAGGAGTTTGGGCAGAGTAAATGAAAATGAGGGGCGCTTTATGTTGCATGCAATAGCGTAATGCATGCTGTCACAGGATTTAACACCAGAAATAACTATACCTTTTTTCCTGGTGTTATGCTGTGTGTTATGGCCAAAATAGGATTTGCGATAAATATCGCAAATCCCGTTTCAGGCAGGGAGAGGGGGAGAGGGAAGGGGGGGGGGGGAGACAGAGTGAGAGAGAGAGCCTCTGGGGAGGCACACATATTAGCTTGATGAACTCTCTACCTAGCTGCTATCAAGCTAGGTTGAGAGTACAATATACAAATCTCATTTTTGTGTACCTTTGTGTACCTTTCATCACTCCAAATCTTCACTGATATCTATGGTGCTATTCGTACCTCTGACTGTACATTTAAAATTGCCCCCCAAAACCTAGCCCACCACTAAATCGCATCCCGAGTTACTAGCTACCCCTCTTACAGTGGTATAAATAGGAAAATTGGTTCTTACCTGCTAATTTTCATTCCTGTAGTAACATGGATCAGTCCAGACAGTGGGTTGAGCCTCCTGACCAGCAGATGGAGACAGAGAAAAAGTGTAAAGGGTATCCTTTATCAGGAGGAGTGCGGTAGCAGCATCCAAAAACTCCCCCGAAGACGGGTTTCAGCAGGACAGCTAAGTTTCTGGAGGCCCAAGGACCCAAATCGTTAAAATGAAAGCCATAGACTCCAGGACCTGGAGGTAATTCCAGACCGTGGGCACCAAGTGGGATAGAAAAGATTGCACTTGATCCATGAGTCTGAGCCCTCAAGACTTGGAGAGCGACACTTGGACTACTTTTCTAATTATTGGAACCTCACTGTCGGGATGCCCTAATTCTAATGCATCATTAGTATCCTTTAAAGATACCTCTCTCCAAACCATGCGCTGCTGAGCGACTGTCGGCTTTCCCCTTTGTTCTAGTTTAAAAGCTGCTCTATCTCCTTTTTAAAGGTTAGCGCCAGCAGTCTGGTTCCACCCTGGTTAAGGTGGAGCCCATCCCTTCGGAAGAGACTCCCCCTTCCCCAAAAGGTTCCCCAGTTCCTAACAAAACTGAATCCCTCTTCCTTGCACCATCGTCTCATCCACGCATTGAGACTCCGGAGCTCTGCCTGCCTCTGGTGACCTGAAATGCTCCCTGTTCCACGCGCAGGTGTTGTCATATCCCTAGAGGAAGGTGAGTCATAAGACTTAAGAAAATTGGTTCTTATCTGATAATTTTCATTCCTGTAGTACCACGGATCAGTCCAGGCTCCTGGGTTTTGCCTCCCCTCCAGCAGATGGAGACAGAGAAAGTTTTGACAGACTCTGACTTAAATACCAAGGTGTCACCCACAGTCTACCAGTATTACTCAGTGTCAAAGCAGAATGGTCCCAAAACCAAACTAACTATATACAGGAACTGTAAACTCGAACTGGATCACTGACCCCCAACTGTAAACTAGACCCGTTAAAAAAAGGTAAATAGGATTGATCTGCAGACCAGAAATAAACAAATGCTGAAGTAGTGGACTTTCCATTACCTCCATGCACTAAGCGGGCGGGACTCTGGACTGATCCGTGGTACTACAGGAACGAAAATTATCAGGTAAGAACCAATTTTCTTTTCCCTGTACGTACCCAAATCAGTCCAGACTCCTGGGATGTACCAGAGTTTTCCTTACCTGGGATGGGATCCGGAGAGGCCCACTCTCAGCACACCTTCTCCAAAATTTCCCGCAACAGGAGCGTATACATCCAACCGGTAATGCCTCGCAAAGGTATGCAAGGATTTCCAAGTAGCCACTCAGCAAATTTCCTGTGGAGAAATCTGTTGACATTCCGCCCAGGAAGCTGCCTGAGAACGGGTAGAATGCACCCGAAGCCCCACTGGCAAGGGCCTACCACATAACAAATATGCAGAATTTATCGCCTCCTTTAGCCATTGGCTATCGTGGTCTTAGATACCATATTACCTCTCTTTGGATCACTCCAGAGGACAAAGAGGTGATCCAAGACCCGAACACTGTTGGTAGCTTCTAGATAATGCAGCAGAGCACTGCGAACATCCAACTTTCATAAGTCCTTTCGTAAGGATCCGACCTGAAAAGAGGAAACTACCTTGGGAAGAAAGGAAGGAACCGTTCGCAAGGATACCCCAGAATCTGAAATCCGAAGGGTTCCCTGCACGACAATGCCTGAAGCTCGGATTCTCTCCACGCAAAGGAAATCGCCACCAGAAACACCACCTTCAATGTGAGGTCCTTCAACGTTGCCCTTTTCAAAGGCTCAAAGGGCGCTGCACATAAAGTTGAAAGGACCAAGTTTAGATTCCAGGACGGACATGATGAACTTACCTGTGGAGGAGGGATAGCCTAGTGGTTAGCGCAGTGGGCTATGAACCAGGAGACTAGGGTTCAAGTCCCACTCTCACTCCATTGCCTCAAGTACAAACTTCGATTGTAAGCCCTCTGGGGATAGGGAAATACTTACAGTACCTGAATGTAAACCAAGGTGATATCTCAGATCAAATGTCAGTATATAAAAATAATAAAATGCTTCATCCCCCTACAGAAGTGAGATACATCTGGGTGTGCAGCCAACACTACACCGTGTATGGGACCACACAAACAGCCAAGAGCTGCCACTTAGAACTTCAAGGAACCACATGTTCACAAGAGACCGTTCTTTCTCCATAGCTGGTATTAACATCTGGAACAATATGCCCTTGGACTTGCGTCTCGAACCCTGCCATAAAACTTTCAAACAAAACCTCAAAACATGGTTGTTTGAACAAGCTTTCACTCAATGATCATTGACTAATCTGAAATGCAATATTCCTGTTTAATTTTTCACCAGCTCCCTGTTCATCATCACTCCCCATGTCGGTCTTAATATGCTAATTTATCCGTTCGCCATTTACTCCATCTCTCCCTATGTGCAATATCTATGTCTTGTCATTAACTTGACATTGGATTTGGCCATTAACAATCTTATGGCTATTTTTCTCTACTGCTTAGTTGCTAAAATAGAATATACATTGGTTATTATAGTTAAAGGAGTTATTGTATGTACTCCTGAAACCCGTTAATTGTAAAGCCTGTGGCTGTTATTTGTTTACTTACTGTTTAACCTGTTGTATGTAAAGCCTGTTGCTAAGTTATTGTTTACTGTAAACCGAGGTATATAAAAATCCATAAATAAATAAATAAATAAATGATAATCCCTTAGCCAATCCCGCCTGAAGAAAACACAAGATATCTGATACAGATGCTCAGGTGGGTACAATCCTCCGATTCAAACACCTTCCAGATAGTCAGGGAAGTTGAAGTTTTACGTGAAGTCAAGAGAGTATCCACCACCGCATCGGAGTTGCCTTTGCCCTTTAGACGCTGCCTCTCAAAAGCCATGCTGCTAGACAGAAACATTGGCCTGGTCGAAACAGACGGGCTCCTGATGCATTAAGTTCGGGAGATAGGGGAACCGTAGTGGACCTTCCACTGCTAGATTGACCAGATCTGCAAACCACGGCCGGCACAGCCACTCGGGAGCCACCAAGATCACCTCTGCCAGGTGTTTCTCTATTCGATGGAGTACTTTGCCGATTAGAGGCCAAGGAGGAAAAACGTAAAGCAGGACTGTCGTCGGCCAGGGAACAACTAGGGCATCTACTCATTCTGCTCAAGTGTCTCTGCGACGAGCAAAGCCAGGAGCCTTGGAATTCTTGAACGTCGCCATCAGATCCATGGAAGGGGTACTCCATCTGTCGCATATGAGTTGAAAGGCTCTGTTTGCCAGTTCCCACTCTCCCAGATCGAGACGATGTCGACTTAGAAAATCCGCATGAACGTTGTCGACCCCGGCAATGTGAAAGGCCACTATGCTGAGCAGGTTCCGCTCTGCCTAGCTGATTAAGAGGTGAGCCTCTTCTGCCACCGAATGGCTCTTGGTTCCTCCCTGGTGATTGATGTAAGCCACCCTGATCTACTTCCCCTTGAGAAGTGGGAGGAAGGACTGCAATGCCAGCCGGTCCGCTCTGGTCTCCATTCGATTGATTGACCACTGAGACTCCTCCGGAGACCACTGCCCCTGCACTGATTTCCGAAGACAAACTGCTCCCCAACCAGAAAGGCTGGCATCTGTGGCCACCACCGTCCATTCTGGTACCACCAAGGGATTGCCACGGTTCAAGTTGTCCGAGAGCAGCCACCAATCCAGACTGGCCCGGGCAGACTCCGTCAGAGGGAGGAGCTGATAGAACTGTTCGGAAACAGGCTTCCAACGGGAAAGTAATGCTGACTGCAATGGCCGCATATGAGCGAAGGCCCAGGGAACCAGTTCCAGAGTCGAAGTCATGGACCTAAAACCTGCAAGTAATCCCAGACCTTCAGAGGGTGCTTGGACAGGAATACCCTCACCTGCGCTTGTAATTTGACAATGCGGTCGGCCGTTAGGAAAACTCTCCCTGCCCGGGTGTCGAACAAAGCTCCCAAAAATTCCAATGACTGGGAAGGAATTAGATGACTCTTGGCCCTGTTGACCACCCAGCGGAGCGCATTCAACAACTGCAGTACACGTTGGATTGCTGCCTGGCAAAGCGCTTCTGACTTCGCTCGAATCAGCCATTCATTCAAGTACGGGTGCACCAGCAATCCTTCTCTGTGTAGCTGCACTGCCACTACCACCATGATCTTGGTGAAAGTCCTGGGAGCTGTCCTGGGAGCTGTTTTCAGGCTCTGCCCTTCGAAGGGCAGAGCCTGAAACTGGTAGTGCTGTCCCAGGATGGAAAATCTCAGGAACCGCTGATGATCTGCCCAGATCCCGATGTGTAAATACGCTTCTGTCAGATCCAGAGATGCTAGGAACTCCCACGGTCACACTGAAGCGATGACTGACCGCAACATCTCCATGCGGAAGTGGGGTATCCGAAGACATCTGTTGACCCACTTTAAATTGAGAATGAGCCGCAAGGACCCCTCCTTTTTTGGCACAACAAAGTAAATGGAGTAACGACCCTTTCTCTGCACTGACGGAGGGATTGGAACAATTGTGCCAAGATCGAGTAGGCGTTGCAAGGTCTGCTTTACCGCTTGACACTTTGTGGCATACCCGCATGGTGAGATCAGAAACCGAGGACGGGGACAGCATGCAAAATCTAAAGCATAGCCGTGTTTTATCACAGATAGTACCCACTGGTCCAATGTGATTTTGGCCCATTCCTCGTAAAACAGAGACAGTCTGCCCCCTACCACTGGAACCAAGGAATGGACTGGCTGCCCATCATTGTGAAGATTTACCGCCTGGCGTAGACTGGGAGTTACCAGGTCTACCAAAACATTGCCCACGAAAGGGCTGAGACCATGCCTGCTGTCTGCCAGCATTCTGCCGAAAGGAAGAAGTGGGCGCTCTGAATGCTCGGGACCTTCGGCTCCCGCAAAAGCAGGACATAGATGAAAAGGCCCCTCTTGACCTTGGTCTGTCTTTCGGTAACCGATGAAGCTTATTCTCGCCCAAGGACTGAATCATGTGCTCCAGCTCCTTGCCATACAGCAGTTTGCCCTTAAACGGCAGAGAGCCCAAACTGGGATTTGGACGAAACATCCGCAGACCAATTTCGCAACCACAATAGCCGACGTGCCGAGACAGCGGAAACCATGGACCGAGCAGACGTCCATAAAAGGTCATAAAGGGCATCTGCACTATAAGCCACCACTGCCTCAAGGCGCCCTGCCTGAAGAGCCTCCTCCTCAGACAAAGACTCGTTGGCCTGTAGCTGTTTCACCCAGCGGAGTTCTGCTCTCAGAGCAAAATTGCAACACATCGCTGCTCGAACACCCAGCGCAGAGACCTAAAAAATCTTCTTAAGCTGCAGCTCAAGCTTTCAATCCTGCAGATCCTTGAGAGCTGTGGACCCCGTGACCTCGGGATAGTAGTCTTTTTTGTGACTGCAGACACTGCTGCATCCACCTTTGGAACCCGAAGAATCTCCAAAGCCTCCTCCAGCAGAGGATAAAGCTTGTCCATTGCTTTCGTTACCTTTAACCCCAAATCTGGGGTGTCCCATTCTCTGAAGAGCAGGTCCGTCGCCGAGAAATGAAAAGGAAAGGATGTAGGAGGACCTCTTCCTGAGGTGCCTCAATCCCTAATTCCCCCAAAATGGCGGGAATGAGGGGTCCAAGTTCCTCCTTTCGGAACAGGCGGACCACTTTTGGGTCATCGCCTTCGACGACATGGGACTGCCGAGCAGCACTCTGCTGCTGATCCCCCTCGCCCTCTACCCCCCTTGGGGTAGAGGGCGAGGGGGAGGACTCTGGAGGACCCCCCTGGACCCTCAGCCCGGGACCTCTTTTTTGCCTTAGCGAGTGGAGAGAAAACCACGGGGTTAGTAGCCTGTTTTTTACTTGCCTTCCGGGCCTTAAAGGCCTTGTGCATCAATAAAATGAAGTCTGAGGGAGATCACGTGATGTGGTGGGCTCAGTAGGCAGCAGCTACCCAAGCTCCGGCTACCACCCCAATCAAACCCTTCTCCACCATGCTTATTTGACTGCCCTCTTTACCTGATCGAACCTGTAAGTGTTCTCCGTGACGTGGCTACCAACTAGGGCAGTGTTCAGGAACCCTGCATGGCTTCCCATACGATTCAAAGGGATAAGGAAAATACAAAGGCCTCCAAGCCTAAAATGGCCGCCGCACCAATCGAGATGGCTTTACCGATAAGCGAATCCCTAGAGGAAAAAATCTCCCAGGCGGTCATTTCAGCCCTGGACATGCGTCTGCATCAAATATCAGAGCAGATCGCGGAGGTTAGGGCTTCCCTCACCGAATTCGACCATTGGATCGAGCGGGTGGAAGGCCGGGTTGTCCTTAGTGAAGACAACATCAGGGGCCTTAGAACGCCGTGTTGCAGAGCTCGAAAAGCAGGTGTCCACTAGTGAGGAAAAGATCGACGATCTTGAAAATCGTTCCCGACAGAATAATCTCCGTTATGTCGGGATACCAGAGTCCCTACCTGACACGGATCTCCCACGCCTTATCGAAGCATGGCTATTGAACGTTGTTCCATCTCTTGCCTCACCGTCAGGCGGATTGCTGGAGAGGGCGCACCGGCTGGGATGCAGGCCTGAAGGGGATGGGGAGCGTCAGCCGAGAGTGATCATCGAGCACTTCCTGCATTTCGCTCATAAATCCTTGGTTCTCCTGCACTATTGTAAAAGCCCATGAATTTTTCTACGAAAAGCACCAGAACCTGCTTTTTCAAGACTTCTCGCCGCGAGGGACTGTACAGCGCAAGGCTTTCAACGGGGTTTGCTCTGAACTCTTCAATAAAAACATCTGATTCGCATTGTTGTTTCCCGCGAGTCTGAGGATCTCCCACAATGGTCAATTCAAATTCTTTACCTCTACCTCCGAGGCCTGGGACTTTGTGCAAGGCCTAGCGAGACCTGATACACCTCACACATCTTGATCTGTCTGGGAGTTACTTGTATTGTCCTATGCTACATCTGAAGGATATAAAGCTTTGGGGCATATTTCCTCAGCTGGATGGTCAAACAAGGTTTGTTTTTTTTTAAATCTTATTTTTCATCTTATTTTCTTTGAGTGGTGAGGATTTCAGGAGTGAGTATCTGGGTCTCTAACCACATGGTCCACTTTTGTTGATGTGACAAGACCGTCTCACTCATTTCTCACCCTAGTTCTCCGAGATCAGTTTTTAGTTACAGTGTGATCTTTTGACTTCTCTCACTCACGGACTAGTAAATCTAGCCAATGACATTGTCTTTTTTTCTTTCTCTCTTTCTTTTTCCTTTTCTTCACAAGGTGGGGCTGTCTGTTTATGATTTTTCAATTGAAGGATTATGGGGTGGTAGCCGAGCACATGGTTCCATCTCCGTGTTCTGTAATCCCTATATGGGATCCATAAGAGTTGATGGGGAAGGGGCGGGGGGTGGGGGGGGTCTTTGCCTTCTGGGCCTAGGACAGGCCTGATGAGAATAATTTTCTTTGCTATTCATATCCTTTTGGGGGTGGGGGGAGGGGAGGGAGGGAGTCTTTACAGAGAATCTCATTCTGTTTAAATGCATGGTTAACCTACAATGGCTCGAGATTGCTATGACGATATGTTCCTATGAACAACTGTTCTCTCTCTATGGGCAAATGCGCTATTCTTGGGTTATTGTGTATGCGCCCTTTGGTAATATGATTGATGTTCGGATACTGCGTCAGACCGCTTTACGCCAGGTATTATGGCAGTAGAAATAGTGACATGGAATGTGGCTGGGCTAGGCACCCCCATTAAATGGGAAAAAGTCCTGACCCGTCTGAGTAGACTCCATGCAAAAGTGTTTGTTTTTTTTACAAGAGACACACCTGCTCCCTGAGGAAGTCAAAAAATTACAAAAGAAATGGGTGGCACAGGTTTTCTATGCTACTGGGAATTCTAAAAGTAGAGGGGTAGCCATCCTTCTTCATAAAGACACTCCCTTCAAAGCGCAAGAGATTGTGACAGATCCACAAGGGCGCTATATCATACTAAAGGGTAGCCTGATGGGAACACCTCTGATAATGGCTTCAATTTATGCCCCAAACTCCTATGACCATTCTTATTATGCTAACCTACTCTCTCATTTGGTGAGGCTGGGAGACTATCCTATCGTGATTGGTGGGGATTTTAATTTTGTGGTGGATCCGATGCTAGACCGCCAACCACCAAGGGGGGGGGTCACCAAATTATTGAATACAAAGGTCCAAACTTTCTAAGTACACATCTCCACCTAATAGATCTGTGGAGAATGCTCCACCCGGGAGAGAGAGAATTTACTCACCTTGCGCGGGCTCATAATACACGCTCAAGGATAGACTACTTGCTAGTCTCGGAGTCTAAATTTTCCCAGTCTTCAATAGAGGCACTCTCTGTTTCCGACCATTGTCCTGTTGTTGGGACGTTTGGCTAGGGATCTGGTTGTAACCAGGGACAATGGTGTCTTCCATCCTCTCTGAACAATATATGAACCAGCCTGTATTACTATGGGAAATGGCAAAAAGTGTGCTTCGGGGTGAAATAATAAGTTATACCAGCTTCAAACGGAGAAACTTAGACAAAGATATTATTTCTTTAGAAAAGCAGTTGCGGGCTCTCAAAAAAAGAGTCAATGCGCTGGGGGATGCCGCAGCAATAGCCCAATACATGGTAATTCAAATTGCTCTAAATGATCTGTTAAATGCTAGGGCTCACAAAACCCTACTTCATAGGAAGTTTATTCTTTTTCAATTTGGGAACAAGATGGGACGACACCTAGCGCATCTCTTGAAGGTGCAGGAATCTTCAAAATTTATAGCAAATTTGAAGGACCCCCAGGGAATTATAAAGACTACCTCAGATGACATAGCAGACATCTTTTTGGGGTATTACCGAAACCTGTATTCAGCAGATCAAGTAGACGAGGAAGCGGTCACAGAGTTCCTGCGGAAGATCTCTTTGCCTACTCTGACAGAACCCCAATTAATCAGCCTACAATGTCCTATCGAGCCTGATGAGGTTAGGGAAGCCATTCGGTCTTTGCCTGCTCATAAAGCTCCCGGGCCTGATGGCATGACATCCACTTTTTATAAGGCTTTAGTGGATGAGGTGGCACCACTATTGGGCTTAGTGTTTGAGGAAATGACGGACTGCCGAGAGATGCCTGCCTCTATGCGGGCGGCTACCATAGTCGTTCTTCCCAAAGCAGGCCGAGACCCCTTATTGCCCTCCTCATACAGGCCAATCTCCTTGCTCAATTTAGACATCAAGCTTTTTGCTAAAATCCTGCCTCTTTTGGTGTCCCCTGACCAGACCAAGTGGGTTTCGTGGTAGGGAGGAGGTCTACTGGTAACTTACACAAGGTGCTGGCTGCCCTGGAGATCTGTCACTTGTCTAACATTTGTGAACCTCTGATTGTTATTTGTGACACTGAGAAAGCTTTTGATCAGGTTGCCTGGATATTTTTGAAGTATGTTCTATGTAAGATGGGGTTTACTGGGAGAATCTTGGATTATATAATTGCACTTTACACTAATCCCACTGCACGGATCCTGGTTAATGGACACCTCTCTGATGAATTTTATTTACAGAGGGGAACTCGTCAAGGGTGCCCACTATCCACCCTACTATTCATACTCACTGTGGAACCCCTGGTGGCCACATTGAAAAATACACCAGGAGTTACGGGTATTCAGGTAGGCGATCAATCGTATTTGACACTCTTATTTGTGGATGATATATTGCTTCTATTATCCCAGGCCCGGACCACTCTTCCACTGGCCATTAACATCTTCCAGATATACCAATCAGTGTCAGGGTTTAAACTCAACTTAGACAAAACAGAGGCGTTAGACCTTCAGGGGACCTTGAGGGGGACATGGCTAGATTTCCCAGTGAAGTGGGCCGACTATACGATTAAATATTTGGGTATACTTTTGCATTCTTATCCCAAGAAATGGTATGCCATAAATGTGCCCATCACGATAGCAAAGATGACGAAAAAATTAGCAGGTTGGGGATCCCTTCCCCCTGTCTCTTCAAGGGCGCATTGACGTGCTTAAAATAGTTATCGCACTGCAATTGTTATATAAACTCTCAATGCTTCCTTTTATAATTCTCACTAAAGAAAACCGAAATATCCAAAAAGCTGTGCGAATATTTTTATGGAAAGGCAAAAGAGCACGGCTTTCATACTCTACTCTGATGGCTCATAAATCTCAAGGGGGGTATGGCCTTCCAAATTTTCAGTTATACTCCTGGGCGGCTAATTTGCGTTTTCTGGGGGACTGGGTGTTAGGTACGAATGAGTACACCGACCCCCAGTTGATACGTGTCCTATGCTCTCCTTTGGATCCATGTGCTATTTTAGATGCCCCGGCCTTGTCCTGTAAAACGTTGTCCCTAAGATTTAGCTTAGTAAGAACCATTAGAAGGATATGGAGCAACACTCACAGACTTCTTGGTTTATCCCCACATGTCTCCCTATACTGTCCTATGAGGGGTTCTACTGTGGAGTCGCTATCTGTGCTTCCGGTATGTCACGGTTTTAAAGTGGCTCCAAACTGGCCTCTCAAAGATCTCTTGGACCCGGCCACGGGGAAGATATATACTTTTGCTCAATGTCAAGACTCTCTGGGTTTTCAACCTCAACATTTTCTGTTCTATGGATACTTGAGGGCTGCTACTACTGGTCTTTTACAGGGGGTGGAGGGGAGATTGATAACCCTGTCCAGGTTGCATTATTTGAATGTTTTCAGGATAAGAAAGGTTCATTATCATGTCTATATGCTTTTTACAATTCGATACGGACGTTTGGAGTCTTTATGGACTTACTTCAGAAATGGTCAAGAGACTGTGTGGAGGAACTTGATGAAAGTATGCTCAAATTCTGTTATCTCTCCATTAACCTGATCACTAATAATGTAGGCCTGCGGGAACAGCAACAACGGATATTTCATCGCATCGTTGTTTCCCCTGCACGGGCTCACCAGATGGGCATTCTTTCCTCCGACGCCCTGCCTCAAATGCTCCCAGGATCAGTTTCTTTGATTCATTGTCTATGGGAATGCCCGGCTATACAAACTTTCTGGGACACTGTTCGTTGTAAAGTATCAGCAATTCTCCAGACAGATGTTCATTGGTCGTGTTCCTTTTGTATCTTGAATAATGATGCTGGGGAAACGAGCCTTAATGTTGACAATGTGGGGTTTCTGTCCAAAGTTTGTTTGATTGCAAAAAAAAGTATACTACTCAGATGGATAGACAGCAGCCCCCCAACAAGGGAGTTGTGGTCTTCTTTGATGACGGAACTGTATCAATCAGAATATGGTTCGCTGTACAAACGTTTTACACTCCGAAAGAAATGTATTTTTCAAGAGATCTGGGAGTGTTATTACTGCACACTTCCCCAAGATGTCAAAGATTTGGCGCCGCTGGCTGGAATAGCGGATCTAACACATTCTTAAATCTTTTGCATGTCTATGCCTACTGGGATAACTAATAGGTGACATCTTGAGCTAAAGATCCGGCGCTTTTTCGCCGGATACAATACCTTACCTGACTTACTCATTTAATTCTTTACCCTGAGGTTCTCTGTAAAGGGTAAAGGGGGTGAGGGGGGTAGGAGGGGAGACGGTTGGGGGGGTTTCTAAGATTTACTTAAAAATGTGGAGGTGTGCATTTGTTGTTGTAATGTTTGTTTGTTCTTCGCATTATATGTATGTTCATGCCTCAATAAAGATATTTACAAAAAAAAAAAAAGGAGTCTGAGGAAAAAGAAGAGGAAGAATACTCAGAATCCGTCCCCGCATCATCCCCCTGCGCCTTAGCATCTGTAAACACCAGCGAAGTAGGCCTTGAGACGAGCTGCTGGGAAGAGAGAGGAGGTGGCAGATTCCCTTCCTCCATCACGATCTGAGACGCTGCGGAGAATGATCCTAAAATGGAGCCTGTTCCCATGCTAAGCCGGGAGGGCCTTGAAGAAGGAGCCAGCAGCTCTCCAAACGCGATTGACACTGACCTCCCTCGAAGAACAACCCCCCCCCCCCACCCCCGGCAGTCTCGGAGGTTCCCTCGCCTCCGGGGATGCAGGCTGAACACAGCCCATCCCTCGAGAGGCGCGTTCGCCCGTTGCCGCACGCTCGGCAAGCTGCTCTGCGCGGCATGAAAGAGCCGGGAAAGACAACAAAACTTTTTTTTTTTTTTCCAAAACGGAGAAAGCCGGCAATAAACAATCCCACGCTCCCCGACCGCCGCAGCAGAGAAGGAAAGGGAGAGCCTTGGAACATGAACAGAAAACTGGTCAGCCAAAAAAAAAGTTTTTTTTTTTCAATCAAACCTGTCCCATGGCTCTCGGGTCTACTGAAGTGGTCCCGCTGGGGTGAGTGATCCGGGCTCCACGGTATCACCCCAAGCTTGCCTGCACCGTGGCAAAGAAAGGGCCCTCGACCCTGAGCCGCAGCCGCCTCTAAGACTAGGGGGGATGGTCCCCTCAGGACCTGCCAACCCCCTGGGAGGCTGAAGGACTTTCTCCTCTTTTCTTGTTTTTGTTTTTTTTTTTTAATTAGGTTTCAATTAACTTAATTTCATCTGACTAATTACTGTCTTTTTTTTTTTTTTTTTTTACTAAGTACCCAGAACAGACTGTGAGTTTTGCACCTCCACCATCTGCTGGAGACAGAGTAATACTGACAGACTGTGGGTGGCACCTTGGTATATAAGGCAGAGTCTGTCAAAACTTTCTCTGTCTCCATCTGCTGGAGGGGAGGCAAAACCAGGACTGATCCAGGTACGTACAAGGAAACTGTAATTGAGTTTGAGTTATTTCTTTCCTACCTTGTTAAGGAGAGATATTAGACTGATATTCCATTTTAGATATCATTAATTCTAAAATGGAAGACATCTGTTCTAGTGGCAGAGAAGATGGAACATGAGTATATTTATTCTTTTACAAATTTTAGTAACATTTTCCTTATGATGAACAGGTGGTCGGCTGGAGGGGCCACAGTAGAACAATTTGATTTAGGTACCAAAATAGACACCAGTGTTAGAGATTTTTGTCATTTAGAGGAAGATTCATTATAAATCCCCTTGTTTGGTACCTTGGCTCTGAAAAGAAAATTGGTTCTTACCTGATAATTTTCGTTCCTGTAGTACCATGGATCAGTCCAGACTCCTGGGTTTTGCCTCCCCACCAGCAGATGGAGACAGAGAAAATTCTGAGAGACTCTGCCATATATAGCTAGGTGCCACCCACAGTCTGCCAGTATTACCAGTGTCAAAGCAGCATAGATCCAAAACAAACTATATACAAGAATCGTAACTTGAATGGAGCACTGACCCCAACTGTAAACCAGACTCAGTAACTAGGGTAATAATGATTGCTCTGCAGATTAGAAAACAAACAAATGTTGAAGTAGCAGACTCTCCATTACCTCTATGCAGTAAATGGGCGGGGTTCTGGACTGATCCGTGGTACTACAGGAACGAAAATTATCAGGTAAGAACCAAATTTTCTTTTCCTTGTACATACCCGGATCAGTCCAGACTCCTGGGATGTACCAGAGCACTACTTACCTGGAATGGGAATTGGAGAGGCCCGCTCTGAGCACACCTTCTCCAAAATTAGCCATCCCCAGCGCTTGGACATCAAGCCTGTAATGTCTCCCAAAAGTATGCAAGGATTTCCATATAGCCGCTCTGCAGATTTCCTGCGGCAAAATCTGCTGACATTCTGCCCAGAAAGCCGTTTGCGAACATGTCGAATGTGCCCGAAGGCCCACTGGCAAGAACTTAATCGCCTCCTTTAGCCACTGGGCTATCGTGGTCTTAGATGCCATGTTACCCCTTTTTGGACCACTCCAGAGCACAAAAAAGGTGATCCGAGACTTGAAAATCGTTGGTAACTTCCAGATAACGTAGCAGGGTCCTGTGAACATCCAACTTCTGCAACTCCTTAGAAAGAGGATCTGAGCTGTCCAGATCGGAAAAAGACGGAAGCTCCACAGATTGATTCAAATGGAAGGAAGAAACCACCTTCGGCAGAAAGGAAGGAACCATTCGCAACGAGACACCAGAATCGGAGATCCTCAAGAAAGGTTCCCTGCATGACAACGCCTGAAGCTCGGAAACCCTATGAGCAGAGGAAATTGCCACTAAAAACACCACCTTCAACGTAAGGTCCTTCAAAGTTGCTCTTTTTAAAGGCTCAAAAGGCGGCGCACACAAAGCCTTAAGAACTAAGTTTAAATTCCAGGACGGGCATGGTGAGCTGACCAGAGGATGCAAATGTCTTGCCCCTCGAAGGAAACGAGAAACATCCGGATGCGCAGCCAACTCTACGCCGTCAATAGCACCACGCAAAGAACCAAGAGCTGCCAACTGCACTTGCAAGAAACTACAGGACAATCCCTTAGTTAATCCCGCCTGAAGGAAACACAATATATCCGACACGGATGCCCGAATGGGAGAAATCCGTCGGTCCACACACCAAGACTCGAAGACCTTCCAGACACGAACATAAGATAAGGAAGTTGAAGTCTCATGCGATCTCAAAAGAGTAGTGACCACCGCATCGGAATAGCCTTTGCTCTTCAGACACTGCCTCTCAAAAGCCATGCCGCTAGACAGAAGCAATCGACCTGGTCGAAACAGATGGGTCCCTGATGAAGCAGGTTGGGAAGTCATGGAAACCTCAGGGGACTTTCCACCTCCAGATTGACCAGATCCGCAAACTACGGCCTTCGCGGCCACTCGGGAGCCACCAAGATCACCTCTGCCGGGTATCTCTCTATTTGCCTGAGCACTTTGCCTATTAGAGGCCAAGGAGGAAATACATAAAGAAGGACCGTCTTCGGCCAAGGAAGAACTAGAGCATCCACTCCTTCCACTTCGGTATCTCTGCGGCGAGCAAAGAAGTGCAGAGCCTTAGAATTTTTGAACATCGCCATCAGATCCATGTGAGGAACGCCCCACCTGTCGCAGATGAGTTGAAAAGCTCTGTCCACCAGTTCCCATTCGCCCGGATTGAGCTGATGTCAACTTAGAAAGTCCGCACGAATGTTGTCTACCCCTGCTATGTGGGACGCCGCAATGCCGAGAAGATGCCGTTCCGCCCAGCTTATCAACGGACAAGCTTCCTCTGCCACCGGCTGACTCTTGGTGTTTCCTTGATGATTGATGTAAGCCACTGTGGTCGCATTGTCTAACAGCACCCTGACCGACTTTCCCCTGAGAAGTGGAAGGAGGGCCTGCAATGCCAGCCGTACCGCTCTGATCTCCAAATGATTGATTGATCACTGAGACTCCTCCAGAGACCACTGTCCCTGAACAGATTTCCGCAGGCAAACTGCACCCCAGCCGAACAGGCTGGCATCAGTGGTCACCACCGTCTAATCCGGGACCACCAAGGGAATTGCCCTGCTCAAATTGTCCGAGAGCAACCACCAATGCAGACTGGAGTGAGCGGAGTCCATCAGAGGCAGGACCTGATGGAATTGTTCGGAAACAGGATTCCAGTGAGAAAGCAAAGCTGTCTGCAAGGGATGCATATGAGCGAAGGCCCACGGAACTAGCTCCAGAGTCAAAGTCATGGAACCTAGAACCTGCAAGTAATCCCAGACCCTCAGCTGAGCTTTGGAAAGGAATACTCTCACCTGTCCCTGCAATTTGACCATGCGGTCAGACGTTAGAAAGACTCTTCCCTTCTGAGCGACGAACAAAGCTCCCAAATATTCCAACGATTGGGAGGGGACCAGGTGACTTTTGGCCATATTGACCACCCATCCGAGCGCTGTCATGAGTTGCAACACCCGCTGGATCGCTGCCTGGCAAAGTGCTTCTGACTTTGCCCGAATCAGCCAATCGTCCAAGTAGGGATGCACCAAGAACCCCTCTCTGCGTAGTTGCGCTGCCACTACTACCATGATCTTGGTAAACATTCTGGCCGCTGTAGCAAGGCCGAAGGGCAGCGCTCGGAATTGATAGTGCCGACCCAGAATGGCAAATCTCAGGAACTTTTGATCGTCTTCCTTGATGCCGACATGCAAATACACCTCTGTTAGATCTAGAGATGCTAGAAACTTCTCCTGGTGAAAGGAAGCGATGACTGACCGAAGAATCTCCATGCAGAAGCGAGGGATCTGAAGGCACCTGTTGACCCGCTTTGAATCGAGGATGGGCTGGAAGGACCCCTCTTTTTTTGGCACCACGAAGTAAATGGAGTAACAGCCCCTTTGCTGCTCTGATGGAGGAACCAGAACAATGGTGCCCAGGTTGAGAAGGTGTTGCAATGTTTGCTTTACTGCTCGGCGTTTTGTGGCATACCTGCATGGTGAGATCAGAAACTGTTGGCGTGGTCGGTGCGCAAAATCTAAAGCATAGCCGTGTTTTATCACAGATAGAACCCACTGGTCCGAAGTGATCTTGGTCCATTCCTCGAAAAACAGAGACAGTCTGCACACTACCACCGGAACCGAGGAATGGATCGGCTGCCCATCATTGTAAAGATTTACCTCCTTGGGTAGACTGAGAGTTACCGGGTCTACCGAAACGCCAAACTCGAAAGGGCTGAGAAGGATTGCTGCCTGCCAGCGCTCTGCTGAAAGGAAGAAGTGATCGTGCGGGGCACTTGAGATCTCCGACCCCCACAAAAGCGGGACCTAGAAGAAAAAGATCCCTTCAACCGTGGTTTGTCCTCTGGTAGACGATGAACCTTATTCTCGCCCAAGGACTGAATCATGTCTTCCAGCTCCTTGCCAAACAGAAGCTTGCCTTTAAAAGGGAGAGAGACAAATCCGCTGCCCAGTTTCTTAACCACAATAATCTTCGGGCCGAAACAGCCGAGACCATGGATCGAGCAGAAGTCCGTAGGAGGTCATAAAGGGCATCTGCACTATATGCAATTACCAACTCCAGGCACCCTGCCTGAAGCGCTTCCTCCTCATACAGAGACTCATTGGCTTGCAGCTTTTGTATCCAGCGAAGCCCCGCTCTCAGACTGAAATTGCTACACATCGCTGCACGGATCCCCAATGCAGAGACCTCAAAGATTTTCTTCAGCTGCATCTCAAGTTTACTATCCTGCAGATCCTTGAGAGCCGTGCCACCCGTGACAGGGATAGTCATCTTCTTCGTGACCACAGCCATGGCTACGTCCACCTTCGGGATTCGGAGAATGTTCAAGGCTTCCTCTGGTAGGGGGTAAAGCGTATCCATTGCTTTCGTGACTTTAAGACCCATATCTGGGGTGTCCCATTCTCAGTAGAGTAGATCCGTAGCCAAGAAATGGAAAGGAAAGGCAGTAGGCGGGCCCCTCAGACCCAGCAATACAGGGTCCATAGACCCTAAGGAAGCATGTTCCTGCGTCGACTCAATGCCTAACTCTTTCAAAATGGCAGGAATAAGAAGCATCAATTCGTCCCTCCGGAAGAGCTGTACCACCTTACGGTCATCTCCTTCCATGCCATGGGACTCACGCACAGCACTCTGCTGCTGGTCCCCTTCACCCTCGACCCCCCTCGGGGGATGGGTAGGCAGGTCCTGATCATCGTGGTCCTGTGAGGTAGTTGAGGACAAATCGGAATCATCCTGGGGTGTCATGGACCTCAAGGGAGGTTTAGCCTTCGCAGCTCCCTGATCAGCCCTTTGCTTGGACCGCTTCCGGGGCCTAGCGGGCAGTGGTGATGATATCTTGTCCAAGCCCTGTTTTTCAGAGGCTCTTCTGGCCTTAAAGGCCTTGTGCAATAAAAGTATAAAATCAGAATTAAAGGAGGATGAGGAGGAAGAATCCTCCTCTTCTGTAGGGTCATCCCCACGTGAAATCTGATCAGGGCAAGCCAATTTAGACCCCCCCAAGAGTGATCGCTGAGCCGAAAGGGAAGGTAGTAAAATGCTGTCCCCCAATGCGGCCGGAGTTGCCACGCTGAAACTTTCCAAAATGGCGCCCGTTCCCGCGCACAATGGGAACGGGGCAGCAGAAACAGCAGGAAGCTCCCCGAACGCATGGGAGATCTATGAGACTCGCAGCACGACTCCCCCGGCAGCTGCCGAGATGCCCCCCCCCCCAGGTAAACAGCTAGTACACAAACTGTCCTGCGATAGACGAGCTCGCGCTGAGCCGCATGCCTGGCACGCTGACCTCCACGGCATGTCGGGCTGAAGAGAAACAAAGTAAAAATCCTTTTATTTTTGTATAAATCGCCGCGAGCGGGAGAAAAAATCAGTGAAGCACCGCAGGAGGGAAGGGAGAGCCGAGACAACAGAATTTATATTATATATATATATATATATTTTTTTTTTTTTTTTATTTTTTTTTTTGTACTTGCCTGGAACAGCTAAGGTCTTGCTGATGATTCTCCTGGGGTGAGTGAGCCGGGCTCCCCGGTGTCAACCCTGAAGCTGCCGTGTATACTGGCTATCAACCACAGCCGCAGCTGCCTTTCAAACCAGGGGGATGGCCCTTCAGGACCTAGCACATCCCAGGAGGCTGAGGAGATCTTCTGTCGCTGTCCGAATTTTTTTTTTTTTTTTTTTTTAAGGAGCTAATCCCTTCAAATTGTAAAATAACACAAATCAAAATTTGTGACCTGAAACTAACTACAAACCATCAATCACACTAAGCAATACAGACTGTGGGTTGAGCACTCCTACCATCTGCTGGAGACAGAGTAATACTTGCAGACTGTGGGTGGCACCTATCTATATATAGCAGAATCTCTCAGAATTTTCTCTGTCTCCATCTGCTGGTGGGGAGGCAAAACCCAGGAGTCTGGACTGATCCGGGTACGTACAGGGAAAATTGTGTATGTGCACCTGGAAGGTTTCTGTGCCATTATGAGAGAAACATCCCAACTTGTTGATGGCACTAATTGTTGTTTATGCAAAGGAGCAATTCTGTTGAAAGTGAAAGTTTCCACACTGATCTGTCCTGTGTCAGCATAATGCCTGTATGTTTCAGCACCAAGAAGCATAGTTTACCTCCCTTTTTCTTGGAAAGGGAATGGCATCCATGCCAAGTCTTCTCAGAGTCATGATGCAATCATAAGAGGATTGTACCTTTTTTGACTTAATGGCCTCTCAGCTAGAGACTGCTTCCTTTTGACTGCAGAGGTAGACGGTTGAGGAGACTCCTAAAAGTCTTTCAGTGTTTAGTGCCTCAATATTTTGGCTCTTGCAGACATTCAAGACAGGCTGCACAATTAGGGATATCATGGGACGGGCAGAGACATCAAACACATTGGTCAGACTGATCATACAAAATCATCTTGAAGGAGCAACTGGAGCATCTTTTAAAACCTGGTTTGCTGTCTGCCATTTTGAAGAAAACAGAAGGTAAATCAAACTCAATTCTGAAAATGTTACCAAAGCAAAAAATGATATATTTCTCTTTTTTTTTTTAAGACTCATGAAAAATGAATAAGACTAAGAGAAAAATAAATACTGAAGGCCAAAATTCTTGATGAAAACCTATAGGAGAGAGATCAAAGACTTCCTTTCATGCTAGTGGAAGAAGAAAGACTGAGGAGACTTGAACAGTAGGTGGCTGCACATGAGGTCCACACTTGCTCAGAAAACGTTGTTTTTTCTGTGTTCTAAGAGACCTTTTTCTGCCTTTTGGATGATGTCATCCACTCGTATTGCAGATCTCTGTCCTGCTTGCCCATGGAGAAACCTGAACTTCCTAATGCAGCAGTGTAACCTTACCAACCCTGACTTTAATGTAGCCATGCTATGTTCTGCATCTGATTACTTTGTATATCAGGTAATAAAGCCCAGTGTAATGCTGGCATTTAAACTGTCTGCTACCTTGGGTTTTTACCATGCTCTTTTTAATGTGGCTTAGTATATAGGTCTCTTAGTAATCAGATTTAGGGCTTGGCTGTTTAAGAACAAACAGGCAAGCCTATTTTATAAGCAAGTTTTAACAAGCTCCCATTTTGAGATATATATTACCTAATTGTTTCAGATTTAGATGTCTCTAGTCACTTACAGTTTTAAACAGATAAAAATCTGGATCCTTTTAAGTCTTAGGCCTCACTTTTCCAGACTATACTAATGATGAAAAAACTTAATTACTGAAAGGTAGAAAAACACATCTTACCTTCTGTGATTATTTGTGGCTCTCTGTAATCTTCTGTTGCATTTTCTGGAGTGAGTTTTAATAGCTCTTTAAGATCCAGCAGAGTTGGTAAGCTTCTTAGTTGAGTGAGGTTTGTTGTCTTAGTAGATTCTAAGTCAACTGGCAAGAACAAGGACTGAAAATACATATTTATCAAGTAAGCTTGAATAGGTTTACCAGATGACTCCATGTCACCTTAGACAAACTGATCCAGTCTTAGTTTTACTTCATTGTATACACAGATTTGTACCTCTGCCATAGCCGTAACTGGGGCAGTATGACAGATGCATCTGTATTAGGTATACAAATCCCTAGGATAAATTCTATGGAATAATTTATTTTTCATGTTTCTAAAATATGCAAATTTACCTTTACAGTAAATTTGCACAGAACAGAGAAATGTTAACTCAAAGTTCAACTCTGTTAGGAAAGTTGGGACCAGAATCTAATGTATGCAAGTAGGAAAACCAGGATTGGACTAGCAAGTACTAGGTCACTTGAAGCCATCTGATAATCCTAACATAGAGCAGGAGTATACACTACACTTCAGTTAGCACATTGGTAAGTACTTCAGGAAAGTCTTTTACAAGAAAATGCATACAAAATGAAATTCCTATTGCTGTAAGCCTTCTACCTCAGAATGGCTAGCATGGGGAATGTTTACACTGCATCTGCCTTACAATTTTGACTTCTGGTCAATTAAGATCAGAAATACTTTTATAGAATGGATCTACTAAAATGAAACATCTTGTTTGCATGAGCATCCTGCTTGTGATGCTGTGAAAAGAAAATAAAGATTTGCTATAATAATTAAATTGCAAAAGGAAGTTAAGTCACATAAGAATTTATGATTTAGACTGGAATTTAGCCAGGATCGGAAAAATTCATAAGAACATAAGAACTTCCATACTGGGTCAGACCAAGGGTCCACTTAGCCCAGTATCCTGTTTCTTCAATCCAGGTCACAAATACCCGGCAGGATCCCAAATATTAGATAAATTCTATACTGCTTACACCCAGGGATAAGTAATGACTCTCTCCATGTCTACCTGGTTGATAACAACAGTTTATGAATTTTTCTTCCAGGAACTTGTTCATACCTTTTTAAACCCAGGTATGCAAGTTGCCTTTATCAAATCCCTTGGCAAAGAATTCCAGAGCTTAATTGTATACTGAGTAAAAACATATTTTTTATTTGTTTTAAATGTGCTATTTAGTAACTTCATGAAGTGTCCCCTAGTCTTTGAATCGTTTGAAAAAGTAAACAACAAATTTGTGTTTACATTCCATTCATGATTTTATAGACCTCTATCATATCTTCCCTTAGCCATCTCTTCTTCATGCTGAAGAGACCTAACCTCTTTAGCCTTTCCTCATAAGAGAGCCATTCCACCCCTTTATCATTTTGATCACCCTTCTCTATACTTTTTCTAGTTCTGCTATATGTTTCTTGAAATGCAGTGACCAGAATTACACCATGGAGTTTTGCCATGCTTGATCAGACCAAAGGTCCATCAATCCCAGCATCCTGTTTTCAACAGCAGCCAATCCAGGTCACAAGTACCTGGCAGGTTTCCAAAAGGTAAACAGATTCCATGCTGCTTATCCCAGAGATAAACAGTGGATTTTCCCAAGTCACCTTAATAATGGTTTATGGACTTTTCTTCCAGGAACTTGTCCAAAGCTTTTTTAAGAACATAAGAAAGGTATATTTCCTGGTCTTGAACAGGGATCTGCCTGGTTAGGGGCCAGTGTGCTGTGCACTGAGATAGCAACATTATCACCATCTCTGTTCTATTCTCCAGTCCTTTCCTAATAATTCCTAACATTCTGTTTGCTTTTTTTACAACCACTGCGCATTGAGCTGAGAATGTGTTATGACCGTCGGTCGCAGACGGCTGCGACTGATTCAACTCACATCATGTGCTGCCCTGCTCTCCTTTCCGGGTCTACTCGTGGCTGGGGCTAGCCACTACTGCCGCATACCTCTCAGCTCCTCGTGGCGGCTGGGACGCCGCTGCCGCCACCCACGCCGATTCTGGGCCTTCCTAGGTGCACGCTGAAAAATATCATTAATATAAAAATGTTGTTGGTAATAAAAAGAGGAGGGGGGGGGGTTATAATTAAAAATAAACAAAATTAAGAAAAGTAGTTACCTCACATAGATGCCATCATTGGGCATACAGGTGTCGCAATCCAGCATACAGGTGTCGCAATCCAGCGACACCTGTATGCCCAATGATGGCATCTATGTGAGGTAACTACTTTTCTTAATTTTGTTTATTTTTAATTATAACACCCCCCCCCCTCCTCTTTTTATTACCAACAACATTTTTATATTAATGATATTTTTCAGTTAAGTCTTTGGTGGAGTCCAATGGATTGAGCACACCTATGAATACACCGATTTAGATTTTATTCAGGTATGATTGTTTTATAAGTTGCACCACCGTATGAAGGGTTTTATAGTACATGTCAGCTAATTTACTTTCCAGGTTGATAGTATTGAGGCTTCTGTTGCTGTAATTTTATTTTTATCTTTTGTCTTCCTCTGTTTTGTTCCATATAAATTGTTTTATCATTATGCACACTGAATTTTTTATGATTACGCAACCTGAATGTTTTAGTAGATGTACTTTTGCGTCTGTTCTTAATTAATATTAATTTTTTAATTAATATTAATTTTAATTATTTACACCATAGTTTTGTTTTTATAATCTTATAAGTAACTGATTATATTCTTAATTATTTATTGTTTATTATTTATTATTTTTTATGTAGCCCCTGAAGCAGCCCTCTGTTGGGCGAAACTCAGGCCTAGAGTCGGGCAACCAATAAAGACTTTTTGAAGGACTCTCGGCTATCCCCTTCTTTTATTCCTCACACCACATCAAAGGTAAGCCCTATCTCTGTAACACTTCCATTGATAGCCCATTTTGTCTGGTTAAAGTTTGTGCACATAAAATTTATGCATTCACCAGGGCTGACATTTCAAACCTTGACTTTTATACATGTAATTCTAAAGTTACACACACAAAAGCTGTTGAATATCAGCCTCATGTTGCATGAACTTCCCTAATACCATGCAGAGGCTAAGGCCTAGGAGGATGAGAAGACCCATACTGCAGCACCCTATCTTTAACAAACAGTACCTTATGAAAGTCTCCCATCCAAGTATTAGTTAGTTGATATTCTGCTTATAGTTTTTGAAATTTTTGATTTGCTAAGAACAGAGCCCAAGATGATACAAAATGGAAACAAAGTTATATGGAGGACTTCGATGTCCATTAGCAGGATATCCCTTTGCTGAGTAAAACAAACCTCATCTGCTACTAACAATAATAATCCTAATAAACTTGCTGTGATCCTTTATTAGCTAATTTAAGTGCTAGAAATGTGAAGCAACAAGTGACAAATCACAGAAATCCAGTGCATGAAGGCGTAAGACATTTTTAGCTAAAAATCTAATCCAAACATCTCTTCTGTAAAAACATACAAATTGCTTGTTTAAACTGTGATTACAACCTGCACCAAATTATTTACTCTACAATATGCATGGAAGAAAAAGTAAAAAAACACATTTAACTATTAAAAAAAGGCAACAAATATTTTTTAAATAAAAATTCAATGTTCATTAGGCTAAATACTTGGCTTACCTCTTCACCCAATAGAGACATTGGACAGAAGTCTTCTTTAAGTGGATCCAATTCAGTTTCTTTGTCATTATTAGGTTTCAAGCAGTTTGGAAAAACCAAGCAAGATCTTAAAAAAAAGCAGAGTGAAAAATAAAATTTCATTTATTAAAATTTATTAAAATGTATTGATCGCCTTTCACAAATGGTCAAGGCGATTTACAAAAAATACATACATAATAATAATTAAAGGATACAAAACATGACAAAACATACCATGAATTTCATGCAAATAATTATTGAAAACACTGATAAGTGTTTTCAATAATTATCAACACCTCCACACTAGCCATCGGCTATATAAAGACTTTCAAACCAAGCTTAAAATATCACATATTACAATAAGATAAATTTTCATTTTTTCCTTCCTCAATTATGTTCCAAGTTTTCCCCACGTATTCTGTCCCAAGTTTTAATGCCCTGTTCTATGTAATTTGCATTCTTCATGCTTGTTTTTCAGTTACAATGTAAACTGAGACGATATGCAAATTTTGCATGAATCCTGGTATATAAAAATGTTAAATAAATAAATAAATAATAAAGTGTGAACAAACATTACTTATATTTAAACATATAAGCAATTGTTGAAAAAAATTATCACTATCCACAAACATCAGTCAAATTCAAAATCACCAGAGTTGCACTTACTCTATATGCAATGATCACAAACATCTATAAGAAGTAATTAATTAGAGACAGCTGGATGTATAATTAACAGATATCATAAGCACGATGGAACAAGAAGTCTTTCAAAGAACGTCTGAATTTTTTTTGATTATCAATAATACGAAGTTCAAAAGGGAGGAGATTCTATACCACTGGGGCAGCTACCGAAAAGGAATGCGCTAGACGAACAGATGGTACCTCAAGTAGACAGTTTTGAGAAGATCTTAAGCTTCGCGTAGGTTTATAAATGCGGAGCAAGGCATTAGCCCAAGTTGGGAAATCAGGGCTCAAAAGTTTAAAGATTGTCATAGCTATCTTATAGCTAATGCGTTCAGAAATAGGTAACCAGTTTAAACTGGCTAACACAGGAGAAATATGATCATACCGTTTAGAATTTGACAAAAAACGAGCAGCCGCATTAAGCAGTAACTGAAGCGGATAAAGCTGAGCTTTTGGTAAACCTATCAAAAGACAATTACAATAGTCCAAATGAGGAAACAAAGTAGCACGAATCACTGAATGAAAATCATTTGGAAACAGTAAATGCCATAAACTGGAGATTAAACGAAGTTTAAAGAATCCTGTTTTTACAATTGTTTTAATTTGAGGTTTAAATGAAAGATTTTCATCTAAAAGAACCCCCAGACTTCCAACAGGCTTGTTTAGAGAGAAAATATGATTGTCAAAAGACAAAGTATTATTTGATGGAACAGAATGAGGATGGTGAATTAGAAGGAATTCAGTTTTATTGGTATTAAGAGATAATTTATTTTGATGTAACCATTTCTTAATGGTGGTCATACAGAGATGAAAGTGGTCCAAAGGTTTTTCCATGATGTTTGGATTTTAATTAAAAAACTGAATATCATCAGCGTAGATCTTAAAGCCATCCATAATAGCAGTTAGTAGTTTTGTAATGGGAGCAAGGTAAAGATTGAAAAGCATTGCTGACAATGCAGACCCTTGCGGGACTCCAGAAACCAGTGGTTGCAAACAAGTATGTTGATGGTTAAATTTAAAGAATTGAAAATGATTACTCAAATAGACAGTAAACCAGGCTAGAACTGTCCCAGAAACTCCACATTCACGAAGACGAAATAATATATCATGGTCGACCATATCGAATGCCGACGATATATCAAGAGAAACTAAGAGATATTGTTGACCATCATCCATCCCACGCTTAATTGTGTCAATCATGGATACAAGCAATAATTCAGTACTCATATTTCTCCGAAAACCAAATTGATGAGGATTCAAAATATCATTGTCCTCAAGAAAATCTACAAATTGCTTCAAAACTACACTTTCAATAATCTTCACAAAGAAAGGTAAAGAGGAAATAGGCCTATAATTTGAGACATTGTTAGCATCCAAGTGTGCCTTTTTGATTAAAGGTTTAACAGATGCAATTTTAAGTCTATTTGGCATGAAGTCCAAAGCAAGCGAAGAGTTGACAACAGAAGTAATGGATGGCTTTAACACATCTACAATTGCTTTAAAGATAGAGATAGAAATATTGACAACAGGTATTATTCAATTGAGATACTACATTAGCAATTTCTATAGATGACACGTTTTCAAACATTGACCAAACAGAGTTAGAATCAAGAGATTCACAAGAAAACCAAGGAACTATATCCTTAAACAACAAAGAGAAATTTTAAGCTTTCAATGAAAAATGTTTCAAGAACATATCTGCTGACAGAGATTCAACTTTAAATTTACGAGACCTATGATCTTTGGTCAGATTATGTACTAAATGGAAAAGAGCCTTGGGGCTATTTTCTAATTCCTTAATCTTTTTTGAATAAAATACTTTCTTAGCATTCAAAGTTTCTAACTGATATTTGGCTAATAGTGATAGAAAATAAATGGCATTCTCGGAAGATGGTTGTTTATGCCATTTTCTCTCACTTTGTCTCAACAGTTGTCTGAGCGTGATCAAAGAAGACGTTAACCAAGGTTTACTCTTCTTTTTCCCACCAGTAAACTGTTTAATGGGTGCAATGGAATCAAGGATAGAAGTAATATGATCTTATTTCTAAGTAAATCTCAAGATCCAGAGACTCAAGAAATTCAGGAAATGGTGCCAGAGCTTCTTTAAATTTATCAATATCAAACCACATTCTTTTAGAATAAGTGGAAGGAATGCTTGGTGAACTAATTTCATCGAGACCTGATAAAGAAAATCTAATAAGTGCATGATCAGACCAGGGTACATATAATAAGCAACTTTTAAGACCAATAGAATGACATATGCATAGATTTTTTTCTCATAATTCCCTGCACAAACAAGCTGAATTAGCCATTACATGTGGGTGATGTCAACTAGCAGCACCAAATGGACTTGACTCTCCAAGCTGTAGAGCTTTGAGCTCTACTGAGCATATGCGGGAGTTCCCATGCGGGTTTGTCTCATAAGCCTCCTCAGTAATTTTTTGTCAAATTAAAGCATGGACATGTACTTCGTCTCTCCTCTATTTTTCTCTTCGGTTTCCTATTATTTATTCAGAAGGCTCCTTCTGCCTAGGTAGCTAGGTGGCACTTTTCAATGCTAATTTTTAAAAAATAAATAAACAAACAACCTGACAGATGCTGAGAGTTCATCAAATCCCTGAAAATATTGGTCCACAAGAAAAAACCCACAACTGTGAGTAGTTTCAAAAGTGGCCTGTGTGGAAAAATGATTTCCCTCACTGAAGAACACAAGCTTTGCTACCATTGTCTGGGACCAGATCATGACAAGAATTGTGAAGCCTGTGGATGAATGTCTTCACACTCACAACCTTCCAGGGCCTTGCATATGGAAGAGTTATGTAAATCTCAAAGAGTAGCAGTTGTCTTGTTATAATCTGGTGTGGTTGTGGACCCTGGATCGTAGTGAGAGCTGACTCCACCCACAGGAAGGAGCCCTGTGGAGGCTCACCACGATAGGTGTGGTCTCAGCTGAGACGGACACAGTTAGTAATGAGACTTTATTAGACTGGAACGTAGGTGGAGTACCCACCGAGTAGGAAGAAAGACATAGTCCAGAGTAATAATGTGGTTCAGTGATGAAATCCCCGGTAGTGGCCCATGGAGCAGGGTACGCCAGGGAACTCTTCCTCCCAGGAACACTTTTCAGGGGTAGATCCAGTAGTGGCCCGCAGCGCGGGGTACGCCGAGAATCACACAGAAGAAAGTAGCGAAGTGCAGGTCAGTAGAGCAGAATAGATAAGGTTACTCACTCCGAAGTGTAGAAGCAGGTATGCTGAGGAGAGCACAGTAGTGGCCCAAGGCACAGGGTACACCGGAGGTTCCATCAGCAAGATGTTATCAAATGAGTAGCGTACTCACAAGGCAGAACAAGGCTGGGTCCCAATCAGAGTAGATGGCTTCTCCAGGCAGGAAGGCCCTCCGAGGAGCGGATAGCAAAATGCGACAAGGCCCCCGAGGAGCGGGTCCCTAAGGTGTTCAAGCCCAGAGTGCAGGAACAAGTTCAGATTAGCAAATAGTGAAGTGTCTCCAAAGGAGTGGAATTCAGTAGGAAGGAAGTCCTTGCTAACTCGTAGGAAGCAAAGTCTGAATAGCTTAAATACTTTGGTGGGTGATGTCATGTGGAGGGGATGCCCCCAAGGTTCCCGCCATGACGTGTTTAAGAGAGGGCCTGGCACGTGCGCGCATGCCTTAGGTAATCCATGATTCAAGATGGCCAACAGGATCGGCCACGCCATCCCGGGGACGCCAAGAGTCGCTGGTGCAGGGAGAAAAGAGGTGAGCATCAGAGATCGCAGCCATCTGCGACCAACAGGTGCAACAGTTTTCCTTCTGCAGTGCAACCTCTGCCTCCTTGGGAAAGCCCCTGAATTGCAGCCACTCCAAAACAATCCCATCCGCAAAGGCTGAGGCTGCGGGGTCGAGTTCAACTGCTTGGCAGTGATTGATGCACAAATGGCATCACTCTCTCGCTGGCCCCCATGCATTGAAGAAACATAAGCATCGAGGAACATCAATGCCAACACAGCATCCCTCTCTAGCACTGCTGAGGCAGCAAGGTGCATTGAAGCACCGATGCACCTTAGTTTTGCATTGACATTTTCAAAACACTGCGTGGTCAAACAATTGTAGCAAGATGCACTGATGCACTCGAAACCAATCAATGCACCCAAGGCCCTCGAGGCACTCGAAGCATGATTCACCAGCACTACTGATGCACTGGCATCTCTGATGCCATCTGCACCATTATGACCTACACAGATGCACCAGACATCAATGTACTGATGCAAATTGTTCTGACACATTTGATGCATGGCCACATTCCCTTCTCCGCATTGGGTGCTGGTGCACCAGATGCATGTCTTACTCCATGAGGTACCTATATCGTCCTTGAGCATACAACCCACAACGTCCTCATCTATATCACCTAGAGATTCTGCATCTCCATGTTAGGATCCAAGAGATCTTTCAATCCAATATTTTTCAGCTAATCCAGGTTCAGCAAATGAAAGGATCAAACTGCCCTTACCACCTCCATTGATTCAGAGGCTGTCACCTCTAAGACTGGTAGAAGAGGACCGGAAGGCTCATCTGCATACTGTTCCCAGCATCCCCCAGGAGATGACTCCATAGGTCAAAGCGCATGATCCAGGCTCCAAACTCCACAGCCCAGAAGAGGACCGGAAGGCTCATCTGCATACTGTTCCCAAAATCCCGGAAGGCTCATCTGCATACTGTTCCCAAAATCCCCTGAGAGAGGACTCCAGAGGTCAGAGCAAGTGATCCAGACTTCAAGCTCCACAGCGCCAGCTTCCAGAAGCCCCACACCATTTGCAGTAGAAAAGGACAGGAAGCTTCTGCCTGAATCTCAAAACTCTCAATCTTTTGAGTGAAGATCAACTTAATGGTGGTTGAAGAGCATTGGTAAGTATAGCGTTGGGAAATCTTAGGACTTAAAAAAGTTTGGAGAGAGTGGAAATAGTGGGATATATTCTTTAGAGTTTGTGTGTGAGATAATAAGCAAGCCAGAGGGAGTTAATTCTAGTGTCTTTCTTTGCCTCCACCCACCCCAGCTCAACCCTTGATTTTTAGGCAAGAGATAATTTCTCATTAAAAATCAATCAGGCTCTTATCTAAATCATACTATTGCAGCAGCCCTTATTGAGAGTTGAGTCATCCCATTGTAGGTCACTAGCAGATTAATTAGTGAATGCACCTATAAATTTAAAGTACTCTAATTCCAATTCCCTTAGTAACCTAATCTTAATTAGGAACTCAACAAAATTAAGATGAAAGCAGCAGTCCAGCAGCAACAGGGGGCTTTCCAGTCTTTTGCATTGAGTGTCACATGCATGATTTTTTACCTGCCGGTGAGAGATTATATGAGTTCACCCGGTGCGAAGAGCTCCCAGCTCTCAGAGAACGAGTCTGATCACTGGAAGCTAGAGTGACAGACCTGGAGGAGCTGAGGCAGACAGAGAGGTACATTGAAGAGACCTTCAGGGACATATTAGCTAAATCCCAAATCCAGTCTGGCAGGCCCGGTGCTGCCTTGGATCAGAAAGGTCTCCCGATTGGAATGAATCATCCTGGCGTAGCATTAAGTAATCCTGTAGGAAGGACCTGCTCTCCAGGTGATGCGTTCTCCTCTCGCACTGAGGACAAGTCTCCCAGGGCTACTGTTCAGGAGGGAAGGGTTAGGTTGGCCATCATAGTTGGTGATTCGATTATTAGAAATGTAGACAGCTGGGTGACTGGTAGAAGTGAGGACTGCCAGGTAACTTGCCTGTCTGGTGCGAAGGTGACGGACTTCATGCATAACCTAGATAGGAGTATAGACAGTGCTGGGGAGGAGCCGGCTGTCTTGGTACATGTAGGCACCAACGACATCGAAAATGCGGGAGGGAGGTTCTGGATACCAAATTTAGGATTTTACGTAGAAAGATGAAATCCAGAACCTCCAGGGTTGCATTCTCTGAAATGCTCCCTGTTCCATGTGCAGATTCCCAGAGGCAGGCAGAGCTCCAGAGTTTCGATAGATGAGACGATGGTGCAGGGAAGAGGGTTTCAGTTTTGTAAGAAACTGGACAAACCTTTGAGGAAAGGATGGGCTCTATCTTCACCAGAGTGGAAGCAGGCTGCTGGCACTAACTTTTAAAAAGGAGATAGAGCAGCATTTAAAGTAGAACAAGGGGGGAAGCCGACAGTCACTCAGTAGTGCATGGTTTGGAGGAATGTATCTTTGAAGGATACTAATGAAACAGGATAGTTAGGACATCCCAAAAGAGAGGTTCCAATAAAAGCAAAAGTAGTCCATGTGCCTATAAGTAAAGAATCACCAGAGCTAAAGAATTCCAAATTATCCCTATCAACTGAAAACCAGGTTATTAATACAAACAAAAAACACACTTTGAAATATCTGTATGCCAGTGCCATAAGTCTAAGAAGCAAGATGGGAGAATTAGAGTGTATAGCAGTGAATGATGAGATAGAAATAATTGGCATTAGGAAACCTAGTAGAAGGAGGATAACCAATGGGACAGTGTTATATCAGGGTACAAATTATATCGCAATGATAGGGAGAATCAGGTGGAGGTGTGGCACTTTATGTCTGAGAGGTTATAGAGTCCAAAAGGATAAAGATCATAAAGAGACTAAATGCTCAGTAGAATCTATATGGGTAGAAATCCCAAGTGTGTTGGGTAAGAGTATAGTGATAAGATTATGCTACCGTCCACCTGCCAAAATGATCAGACAGATGATGAAATGCTAAGAGAAATCAGGGAAGCCAAACAATTTGGCAGTGCAGTAATAATGGGAAATTTCAATTACCCCAATATTGACTGGATAAATGTAACACCAGGACATGCTAGATACATAAAGTTCCTGGATGGAACCAATGAGAGAGGGAGCTATTTTAGATTTAATTCTTATTACAATGCAGGATTTGGTGAGAGAGGTAACGGAGGTGGGACCACTAAGTAATACTGATCATAACATGATCAAATTTGAACAAATGATTAGAAGCGGGACAATATGTAAATCTATAGCTCTAACACTAAGTTTTCAAAAAGAAAACTGATAAAATGAGGAAAATTACTGGGAAAATTGTTTGAAATCCATAAAAAGTCTCCTTTCCAGCCTGAACCTGGTACTCAACGCATCCAAGACAGAAATCCTGCTCATCTCTCCTGAACATTGGACTAAAACCGATTCTACTTCACCGGACACACATATTTCTCACACAAGAGATTTAGGAGTCATACTAGACAATCATCTAAACCTAAAAAAATCAATCAATAATATCACCAAAGAATGCTTCTAAAAGCTTCAAGTGTTGAAAAGAATTAAACCTCTCCTCCACTTCCAGGACTTCAGAACTGTCCTCCAATCTACACTATTTTCAAAGACTGACTACTGCAATGCATTGCTCCTAGGGCTCCCCATCTCGGCAACAAAACCGCTACAAATGCTCCAGAACGTAGCAGCCAGAATCTTAACTAACACTAACCGAAGCGCCCACATTACCCCTATCCTCCGTAACCTACACTGGCTGCCAATAAAATACAGAATTCAACATAAAGCACTCACCATAATACACAAAACCATTCACAAACAACTCACCCTAGACCTACAGGCTCCACTCAAACTCCATGCCTCAGACAGGCCCATCAGAGAGGCATATAAAGGAATGCTGCAAGTCCCACCTACCAAATCCACCCGGCTAACAACCACCAAAGAACGTTCCTTCTCTACAGCAGGACCAGTCCTCTGGAACAAACTACCGACTGATCTAAGACTGGAACCATGCCTCCACACCTTCCGAAGGAAACTTAAGACGTGGCTTTTCCTCCAAGCCTTCCCCTAACACAAATTAACTCGTCATACCCAGATCAAGGAACTTAATATCTATTAATTTCATAACATATTAATTGATAATTACCTAGTTAATCTCTATCGCTCTTACTCCTACTTCACTTATTCCTAGCTACACTAGCTCCCAAGTTCAATACCCCTGTTTATTGTAACTTTGAATTTTCGACCTTTCTTATTTATGTTTAGTCGGTTTTATTTTTACTTCTGGTTTCCCCTGTTCCATGTAAACCGGCCTGATATGAATCCCATTCATGAAGGCCGGTATAGAAATGTTTTAAATAAATAAATAAATAGTTAGAAAAAAACTGAAAGGTGCAGCTGCAAAGGTTAAAAGTGTTCAACAGGCATGTACATTGTTTAAAAATACAATCTTAGAAGCGCAGTCCAGATGTATTCCATGCATTAAGAAAGTTGGAAGGAAAGCAAAACAATTACCAGCATGGTTGAAACGTGAGGTGAAAGAGGCTATTTAGGCCAAAAAAAATCCTTCAAAAATTGGAAGGATCCATCTGAAAAAAATAGGAAAAAGCAAGTTTGCTTACCGTAAACGGTGTTTCCGTAGATAGCAGGATGAATTAGCCATGCTGTATGGGAACTGTCCATCAGGGCCCAGGAGGCGGAGCTTTGTAGCAGAGTGTAGATCTTTGATCCTCTGCGGCTGCGCGTGGGTTCCCGCGCAGCATCAACGGTTCTCCTCAGTCTGTATTTAAGCAAGCGCGTATCGCGGACCTATCGACTGCCAGGGAGGCGGGTGGGTCAGCATGGCTAATTCATCCTGCTATCTACGGAAACACCGTTTACGGTAAGCAAACTTGCTTTTTCCCGTCGATAGCAGGGCTGAATTAGCCATGCTGTATGGGAGTCCCAAGCCCCCGTACACGCTGTTGTCCTCCGGTAGCGTGAGTTGTTGTGGCAGTCGTAGATCACTTAGCTACTGCGTGTAAAATTGTGTGTCCCAGAATTGCATCTCCCGCTGACTGTTTATCTATGCAGTAGTGAGATGTGAAGGTGTGTAGGGAAGACCACGTGGCTGCTTTGCATATATCTACTGGCTGCACGTTGCGGAGATGTGCTACCGATGTCGTCACGGCTCTTAATTGATGAGCCTTGGGTTGCGCAAGCAGCGGGGCTCCTTTTTTAGAATAGCAAAACTTGATGCATTGAACTATCCAGCTGGCTATGGTGCGTTTGGTTACCGCTAAGCCTGGAGCATTTGGATTAAATGACACAAACAGTTGTGATGTCCTGTTTGGGGAATGTGTCCTCCTTTTATAGTATGCCAATGCTCTTTTACAATCTAATGTGTGTAACAAGCGTTCCCTGTCGTTAGCGTGTGGTTTGGGAAAAAATATCGGCAAATCTATAGTTTGATTGAGATGAAATGTGGAAATCACCTTTGGTAGGAACGAAGGGTGAGTGCGCAGGACAACTTTGTCATGATGAAATTGTAAATACGGTTCATAGTGTACCAGTGCTTGTAGCTCACTGACTCGTCGTGCTGACGTGATGGCTACCAGAAACACTACCTTCCAGGTGAGGAACTTCAGGTGTGCCGACTCCAAGGGTTCGAATGGCGGCTGGGTTAGTTGTTCTAGAAGTACATTTAGATTCCACGGTATCGGTGGTTTCACGATCGGTGGGCGTAAACGTAAAAGACCTTTAAAGAATCTGGACAGTAACGGGTGTTCCGCCACCGAGTGGTTGTGCAGTGGTTTATGATATGCCGCTATTGCACTGAGATGCACTCTGATCGACGAGGTTGCTAATCCAGAGTCATAGAGAGACTGTAGGTAATCCAGTAACGTTGCTGGGGGACAGTCCGTAGGTGAAACACGCCTTTCGCTGCACCAGTTGTAGTAACGTTTCCATTTGAACGAGTAACACTTCCTTGTTGACGGTTTCCGGGATTCGAGAAGAATGGTTTGTACCCTCTGAGATACCCCTTGCTCCGTTAAAGATGCCCGCTCAATCTCCATGCAGTTAGATGGAGGGAGGATAGGAGTGGGTGAATGAGTACTCCGTCGTCTTGCAGGAGAAGGTCTGGCCTGTCCGGAAAGCGGATTGGGGTCATCACCGATAGCCGTAACAGATAACTGTACCACGGCTGTCGAGGCCACGCTGGTGCGATGAGTATAAGTTGACCGTGATCTGCCATACATTTTTGTATGGTTCTCGTTATTAATGGGATTGGCGGAAAGGCGTATAGGAGACTTGCCGACCAAGGGATTAGGAAGGCGTCCTGCGATAAGCGGGACGGGCTGGGTCGGACTGAGCAGAATTGCGGTAGTTGGGCATTTTCTTCCGTGGCAAAGAGGTCTATGGTTGGTTTTCCCCAACTGTTGAAGATCTCTTGTAGTACATCGGGATTCAATTGCCATTCGTGTGGGTAGAAGATGCGGCTCAATCTGTCCGCTCTGGTGTTTACTATGCCCGGAAGATAGGTCGCTTGAAGATGAATGGAATGTCTGTGAGCATGAGAAAAAATCTGAAGCGTCTCCCTGCACAGGGGCCATGATCCCGATCCCCCTTGTTTGTTTATGTAGAACATCGCCACCTGGTTGTCCGTGTAAATCATCACTCTTCTTCCCTGCAGATAGTTTTGGAACGTGAGTAGGGCATTCCGGATTGCCCGGAGTTCTAGGAGGTTGATCTGCAGCTCCTGTTCTGACAGGGACCAGAGGCCTTGTGTCTCTAGGTGGTCTAAATGTGCCCCCCATCCCTTCCGTGAAGCGTCCGTCGTGAGGACTGCATTGTGAGGTGGGGGGTTTAACGGTGCTCCTTTTTCGAGAGTGGGTTTCCTGAGCCACCAATCGATATCCTGTCGCATCGGATTGGTTACCTGAACTCGTTTGTGTAATGGTTGGGAGTGTTGTGTCCATTGCCTCTTGAGACCCCACTGGAGGAGCCGCATGTGGAGTCTGGTATTCGGGACCGTAAATATCGCCGCTGCCATATGCCCTAGAATTTTCAAGATGGACCTGGCTGTGGTACATCTCGTGTGTTGTAGAACCCTGAGTAAGGAGCACATCTGAAACTTCCTGTCCTCTGGTAGGAAAGCCCTGACTCGAATTGTGTCCAGTCGAGCTCCTATGAATTGCAGGATCTGCGAGGGCTGTAAATGTGACTTTGGAAAATTGATCATTAATCCTAGGCGTTGTAAGCATGCTATCGTTATGCTGAGATGCGACTGTAGGACGTTCGGGTCCGATGCTATTATTAACCAGTCGTCGAGGTAAGGAAATATGGTCAGACCTTGTAGACGAAGGTGGGCCACCACCACCACCATGCACTTGGTGAATACCCTGGGGGCTGCTGACAGTCCAAACGGCAGGACCTTGTATTGGTAATATTTGTTGCGATACTGGAAACAGAGGTACTGCCAACAGGATTTGTGGATAGGAATGTGCGTGTACGCATCCTTTAGGTCTATAGAGCACATCCAATCCCTGGGTTGAATTAAAGGTAGGATGGATTTCAGAGATACCATCTTGAACTTCTCTCGTACCAAGCACTTGTTGAGCTCTCTGAGGTCGAGGATGGGTCGATCGCCCCCCGTTTTCTTTGGAATGAGGAAGTATGGAGAATAGAAACCCTGGCCTCTCAGCGCCCGCGGGATTATGCGGATTGCGTTCTGATGGAGAAGATTGGTTAACTCCCGGGCCAGTTGTGGATGTTCTAGGTGTCTCTGATTTAGGGGGAAATGAGGTGTGACCGGTTGGGATAGGAAATGTAACCGATACCCTTCCTTTACGATGTCGAGTACCCACTGATCTGTCGTGATGGCCTGCCATTCGGTCAGGCAAGCCGTTAACCTGCCCGGGGGATATTCCGGTAAATGGGGTGTTGGTGGTGGCCGGGAGTTCAAAAAGACTGCGTGGTCTTTGCTGGAACTGTCGACTGTTGTGGCTGTTGTTGGCGTTGAGCGCGAGGCCGTCCCCTCCTCTGCTGTTGCTGCTGCGGAGGGTTGTTGTTTGGCTGCCGGTTATACGGTAGGTAGTTCTGCTGTCTAAAATTTTGATAGCTCCTGTACTGTTTCCTGGGAAACTGTGGTCGGCGCGTCGAGGAGAAGTATCGTTTCGCTGGCACTGGGGCCGCGAGTGACTGGACCGCTATCGCTTGATCTTTTAGCTTACTGACCGTATCTTGGAGGCGGTCTCCAAAAAGGTTCTCCCCCGTGCATGGCAAATTTGCGAGCTTCTCATGAAGGTCTTCTCTAATAGCACTAGCTTTGAGCCAGGCCAGACGTCTAGCTGCTATTGCCATGGCGGAAGCCCTGGACGAGTTTTCGAATCCCTCGTATACCGCCCTCAGCATATGTCGGGTGCACTCCTCCATATCCGAAATTACCGCCGGTGTGGAGTCTCCTAAGGACGTGAACAGACCCTTAGTGGCTTGTAGGCACTCATACATATATTGTACCATATAAAAATTATGGTGTTGGATTCTCGCTGTCAGCATAGCGTTTTGGTAGACGCGTTTGGCAAAATCGTCTAAGGACTTATTGTCCTTTCCTGGTGGGGCGGACGCATGCGTCTTCGCTTTTTTAGACTTTTGTAAGGCGGATTCCACCACTATGGAGTCATGTGGTAGTTGTGGCGTCGCATACATTGAAGGCTTTTGGAGCTTAAATTTTAAATCAGTCTTTCGGGATACCGACTGTAAGTTAAAGGGGGTCTCCCATGACTTTTGCAGGACACCATGGAGTATTACATGAGGTGGGAGAGCAGCCGGCTCTCCGGGCGCATCAAAAATTTTGAGCAATCCCAAGGTTTCTGCTCTTGGTTCCGGTAGCTTTTGCACCTCTAACTTTAGTATATTTCCCATCTTTGCAATGAATTTGGGATATGTGAGATCCTCCGGAGGGGAATAGGGTTCCGCTGGTTGTTCCGGAGGATCCGACGGGTATCCCGTTGAAGATGTAGGCGAGGAATGCGTAGATTCTATAGTCCTTGCCGGAGACGGTGAGTGGACGGCCGATCCCTGCGGAGATGGGGATCGGGAAAATGGTAAATCCCTTTGTGGGCCCGGGCTAGCAGTGTCTGCCGGGCTCGCAGCCTCCGGTGGTAGGGTGTATGTCGACTGCAGTGTCTCAAAAAACCCGGCTAGGGAATGTGTCAAGTCCCAAAAAGCTTTCGATGTGTGGGGCGGCATCGATGGTGGCTTTTCCCTCTGTGTGGAGTGATATGGTACCTCTACTGGTGGAGGAACAGAAGTACCTTCCCCCTCCGAATCTTCACTCCATCCCATTCCTTCTCGAGGAGTGGATTTTATACTCCTCGAGTTGTTGGATGATGAGGATGAAATCGGGATAATCCCTTGAGAAATCGAGCCCGATCTCTGAGATGTACTCTTATGTTGTGACGACGAAGAAGAGGAGGATCTCCTTTCTTTACGATGAGAGGCATGATGCCTTTTTGCACTGTGCTCCCTAGTGGTGGATCTGGAAGAGCCCGAATGATGTCGATGCCTTTTTTGTGTTGAAGGCCGAGTACTTTCTCGAGATTTCCTGTCTGACTGTGTTTGTAAACGGTGTCGACCACCTTGCTTTGAAGTGTGGCCCGAGTGTTCATGGTGAGTACCTGTGGTACTCCGCAGGTCCCCCTCTGGATCTTTAAACTGTCGATCCCTTTGGGAATTTTTATCCTCTGTCAGGGATTCTGACCAGGGGTCCCGTTGTTCGGGTGCCCCGGATGCTTCGGTGTCCGCTGCCGCGGTATGGCGAGATGTAGGCCTTGGTGCTGCCGTTGATCTGGAGTGGGATGGTTTCGGCTCCCTTTGTAGTTGAGATTGCAGCCCCGATTGAGTTGACGGCGCCGACTTAGGCTCCCGTGCCGACTGAGTCTCCGGCGCCGAACGAGGTTTCGGCGCCGATTGAGGTTTCGGCGCCGACTGAGACTTCGGAGCCGGGGGAGGTTTCGGCGCCGATTTCGACTCCGCATGGGTCTTCGACGCCGGGCGGGTTGTCTGCGCCGAGTGGGTCTCTGGCGCCGAGTGGGTCTTCTGCGCCGAGTGGGTCTTCGGCGCCGAGTGGGTCTTCGGAGCCGAGTGAGGTGACGGCGCCGAGAGAGGTTTCGGCGCCGAGAGGGTTTTGGGCTTCGATTGTGCCTTCATGGACTGCGTCGGCGCCGCCTGTGACTTCTTCGGCGTCCTTTCAGTCCTTTTAGGAACCTTTACCGGAGGTTCCCTGTCTCTATATGGGTCCTCCTTTCGTGATAATAGTAAGGATCGGACCGGGTTGTCTTTAGTATGCGTTAGGGTACTAGGCTCAGTCAACCTGAAAGGCCTTTGTGTCCCCACGTGCAGCGGCTCGGAATTGAGACCAGGGCCCTGGTCTCCCTTCTCCTTGGGTTTCCGCTTTGCGTCTCGGACCTTTGGCGATTGAGGGTCCCACGAAGTTGCTCTCTTACCCGCTTTCGTCTTGGATTTTGGGGCCGGAGAGGAGTGAGTTGTGGACGCCTTGTCCTCCGTCGAGAGCGCCAGCCACCGGTAGCTCCTGTGTCGCCTGGCCCTCGGGGACATTTTCGCGCAGTGTTCGCAGTCGGACTGGTCATGGTCGCGTCCCAAGCAGCGGTAGCAGCGATCATGTCCGTCTGTGACGGACATGATCTTACCGCACGGACACGGCTTGAAACCCGACTTCTGCGCTGACATTCTTTTTTTTTTTTTTTTTTCTGAGGAGAAAAGGCTCCGCGTGCTCTCCAGCGCGCGGAAAAAAACAGACTGAGGAGAACCGTTGATGCTGCGCGGGAACCCACGCGCAGCCGCAGAGGATCAAAGATCTACACTCTGCTACAAAGCTCCGCCTCCTGGGCCCTGATGGACAGTTCCCATACAGCATGGCTAATTCAGCCCTGCTATCGACGGGAAATAGCATAAGCATGCTGAGAGAATTTGAAATAAAGTTGGCAGTACAGGAAAAAAACTGATCATGAAAACTTTTTAAAATATATCCAGAGCAAGAAACCTGTGAGGGAGTCAGTTCAGCTGTTAGAGATCGAAGGGTTAAAGGGGCTCTTAGGGAAGATAAGTGTTGTTATTACGTGTGTTTTAGTGGATCCTTGGGTACTGTGGAGATGACCACGCCCACGGGGAGGAGCCCCGTGAGGAGCCACAGCAGTGGGCTAGACTCTATACAAAAAACACTGGAATTGAACTCTTTTAATATACAGCTTGAAGATAGCCACCAGGTGGCAGTGGTGAGTTGTAGTCTCAGGGACCTCGGCAGAGGGAGCCCTTCTCTCCTAGTAATGTCAGGAGGTTCCGTAGCAAGGAGTTACTGTGGATGAGACAGATGAGATATTAGAGCACTCACTCGGTGCTAGCTGTTATGGATGCGATTCCACCAGATAGTTGTAGGTACAGGCACTGAGGCAGGGAGAGCAGGCCCTCGAGGAGCGAGTACCTGTTCCCTGAATGGCACCTAAAAATAGAACAGAGAGCCCCTGAGGAGCAGGTACCCAAGTTAGTAGCAAACCCCGAAGGGCAGAAGGAAAGTTTCCTGCAGGCAGCAGGAAAGCGGCACAGTAGCGCAGACAGGAACAGTTCGTGTCCATACGAGTCTATTCGAGCCTTTGCCAACTCAATGAGCTAGCAATCTTGAGAAGTAGATATACCCGGATTGGTGTGACATCAGATGAGGGAACGCCCTCGAGGTCTGCGCCACTGGGCGTACTTAAGACGTGGGTTGCGCGCGCGCACGCGCGCACCCTAGCAGGTACCTGGGAGGAGCAATGGCTTACGGCTGCACCATAGCCGTTCCGGGGATGTCAGAGAAGTTGGCTTGACGACACTGCAGTAGCCATCTTGCCCAGGTAAGCGGGAGGAGCTGAGATAGGAGTGCAACAAGTGGGGCGAAGTCATCGAAGACCAACGGACGCAACAGTACCCCCCTTCAAAGGGCGTCCACGCAATGACCTACCAGGTCTAGGTTTTTGTGGATGTAGATGATGGAACGCCTGTAGCATCTTCTTATCCAAGATATTGGACATTGGAGTCCATGAGTTGTCTTCTGGGCCATAACCATCCCATGACAGGAGGTATTCCCATATTCTGCCTCGTTTTCTTACATCAACTGTGTCAACTTTGTATCCGATGTTTTCTTCTGCATCTACCGGAGTAGAATCGGGTATCTTGTTGGAAAATTCACTATCACTGGTTTCAATAGTGAGATGTGGAATGCATTGTGGATCTTTAGAGTAGCTGGTAGCTTCAGACTGTAGGGGCGGTTGCCCAGTCGTCGGAGAATGGGAAATGGTCCAACGAAGCGAGGAGCGAATCGAGCTGAAGGAAGTTTGAGTCTTAAATGTTTTGTTGAAAGCTAGACCTTGTCACCAGGCTTGAAGTCTGGAGCCTTGCAGTGATGAGCAACGTATCCTTTCTTGGCTCGTATTCCTGCTTTCATAAGCATCTCTTTAGTCTGAGTCCAGAGTTGATGGATATCTGTAGCAGTTGTTTGAGCTGCTGGGGACGAAACTGATAACGGAAGTGGCAGTGGTGGTAGTGGTAGTCGTCCGTAGACCACTTCGAATGGTATTGATCCAGTGGATGTTGCTGGATGAGAGTTTATGGCAAATTCTGCCCATGGCAACAGTTCGCTCCAATCATTCTGTCGGGTGTTCACATAGGCACGAATGAACTGTTTGAGTGTCCTGTTCATCCTTTCTGTTTGGCTGTTGGACTAAGGATGATATGCCGATGTGAAGTCGAGGGCTATATAGAACTTCTTGCATAATGCCTTCCAGAAGTTAGCTGTGAACTGAACTCTGCAATCTGAGACTATGTGCTTAGGCAAGCCAATCAGGCGGAAGATGTGCGTGATGAACAATCGGGCGAGCTCCATGGCGGTGGGTAAGCCTGGGAGAGCCACAAAATGTGCCATCTTCGAGAACCTGTCAACGGTTACCCAAATGGTGTTGTTCCCTCCTGATGATGGTAAATCTACTACAAAGTCAGTGGCAATATGTGTCCACGGTTCTTCAGGGACCAGCAAGGGTTGGAGGAGACCACATGGACGTCCTGGCAACGTCTTCTGTTTAGCGCAGGAAGCGACGTAGGCAACATGTCCTATTTCATAGTGGGCCACCAATAAAAGGTTTGCAGGTTAGACAACGTCCTTTGTTGCCAAGGGTGTCCTGAGAGTTTGGAGTCGTGGGCCCAAGCCAATAGCTTTTTCCTGAGGTTCTTGGGTACGATCGTCTTTCCTGCAGGCACTGAATGAGTAGCTGCCAATATGACTTTCTCGGGGTCAATGATGTGTTGCGGCTCTTCAGGTACGTCCTCGGAGAGGAAGGAGCGTGAAAGAGCATCAGCTCTGATATTCTTGTCTCCTGGACAATACTTGAGAACGAAGTTGAATCTGTTGAAAAACAGCAACCATCTTGCTTGTCTATGGTTCAGGCGCTGTGCATGGCGGAGATACTCCAAGTTCTTATGGTCTGTGAAGACCGTTACTTGATGTTGCGCTCCTTCTAGCCAAGGATGCCATTCTTCAAATGCCATCTTTATAGCCAGAAGTTCCTTGTCTCCAACTCCATAATTTCTCTCGGCAGGAGAAAAGCGACGGGAGAAAAATGAGCATGGATGTGGGTTCCTTAGAATCGCCAGTCTGGCTTAGTACTGCCCTTCGCCAAGGTCTGAGGCGTCGACCTCTACGATGAAAGGTTTTGAGGGGTCTGGATGTCGAAGCATGGTTTGGTCAAGAAGGCATCCTTCAGCTTTTGGAATGCAGCAATCGCTTCGGGAGACCAATTAGCTGCGTTGGCACCTTTTCATGTCATAGCTGTCAGCAGTACTGTGAGTGAGGAGTAATTCTTGATGAAGGTCCTATAATAGTTGGTGAAACCTAAGAAGCGTCTGAGAGCCTTTAACCTGGTGGGTTGTGCCCATTTCTTGATACTCTCTAGCTTCTGTGGGTCCATTTGAAAACATTGTTTGGAGACAATGTAGCCTAGGAAAGGCACTGATTCCTTATGAAATTCACATTTAGATAGCTTGGCGTAGAGATGGTTCTCACGAAGCCTTTGTAGTACTCTCTTGACATCTTCTTGGTGAGTGGTGATGTCTTGTGAGAAGATTAAGATGTAATCTAAGTAGATAACAACTCATTTATAGAGGAGGTCTCGGAAGATGTCATTCATTAAATTTTGAAAGACAGCCGGAGCATTGCATAGGCCGAATGGCATCACTAAGTACTCGAAGTGGCCGTCTCGAGTGTTGAAGGCCGTCTTCCATTCATCGCCAGCTTTAATGCGAAGCAGGTTGTATGCTCCTTTCAGATCCAGTTTTGAAAAGATCTGGGCTCCTTGTAGTCTATCAAAAAGTTTTGAAATCGGAGGCAAGGGATAGCAGTCCTTAATAGTTATTTCTCTGTAATCTATGCAAGGACGCAATGTGCCGTCCTTTTTGCCCACAAAAAAGAAGCCTGCGCCCGCAGGAGACTTAGACGGTCTAATGAAGCCCTTGTTGAGATTCTCCTGAATGTATTCAGATATGGCTTTGTTCTCTGCCACAGACAAGGAGTACACTCTGCCCTTGGGTGGCTCCGTATTTGGCTTCAGATGAATGGCGCAGTCATAGGGTCTGTGAGGCAGAAGTATATCTGCAGCTTCTTTTGAAAAGATGTGTATTGAGGCGGCAAGCCCGGCATTTCTGGGGTGGTAGGCATGCAAGGTAATGGCTTAACCTCAGTCAGGCATCGCCTATGGCAGTCTGGACCCCAACTTGACAGTTCCAGAGTGACCCAATCAAATTGGGGCATATGCTGTTGTAGCCACAGTAATCCCTGTACTATGGGGTGCATAGCCTTCTCTAAAATAAAGAAAGAGATGGTCTCCATATGGACAGCACCGGTACGTAGACACACTGGTTCGGTACGTAGTGTTACTTCTCCCGGCAAGGGTTCTCCATGGATGGATGAAAGAAGTAGAGGAGGCGACAAAGTGGGATCCGTAGATGTTCCACTAGTCGTTGAAGAATAAAGTTGCCTCCTGCCCCTGAGTCCACTAGGGCAAGAGTCTGGTACTGAAGAGAACCGCAGATGAGAGATACAGGAAGAGAGAGCGGAGGAGAAGGAGTGGTGAGACCTAAGAAGAGTCCTCCCGTAGGACTTAGGTCTGTCCATTTCCGGGACATATAGGGCAATTTTGGACAGCATGGCCAGCTTGTCCACAGTACATACACAACCCTAATTTCTTCCGCGTTCTTCTCTCCTTTGACGTCAAGTGGCTGCGGCCTAATTGAATCAGTTCCTCTTCTCCGGCTGCTAGGACAGTAGGGGCAGCCCTGGATGCAGTCTTGACTCGGATTTCACTCAGAAAGGGTCTCCTGGAAGTCTTGGTTTCTTGAACTTTATCTCGAAGCTGGCGATAGATTCTAGTTGCCAGTTTCACCAGTTCAGCCAAGGTTTCAAGCATCTCTCTGGCTGAGATTTCATCCTTCAGACGAATGTTCTGTCCTTCGAAGAACAGCGTCTTCAGGCATCTTGGGTCCCAGGATAATTCAGATGCCAGTGTCTTGAATTCAATAGCGAAGTCAGCTAGGGTCTTGTTCCCTTTCTTTAGGTGAACCAAGGAAGATCCTGCAACAGAATATCGGGCAGGGTCATCAAAAACTGATTTAAACAGTTCAAGGAATCCTTCAATGTTGTGAAGGAATGGGTCCTCACATTCCCACAGCGAAGTTGCCAAGGACAGGGCTCGTCCATCTAGGTATGATAGGATATATGTAGTCTTCGCATAAGCTGTGGGGAAATGTCCAGACTGCAACGAAAGTGCATGCAGCACTGGCTAATGAAGTCTCTGCATCTCCATACTTCTCCCGAGAAGTGGGTAGGAGCTGCTAGAGGTACAGTCGTCTTGACCGTCACCTCTGACGGTTTAGCCTCTTTACCTGAGGTGGAAGGCGAGTTCATCTGTTGGTGTAGCAAATTAAATGCAGTGGTCAGTCCCTCAAGCACAGTCTGCTGTTCGGCTATCCGCTGGGCCAGGCCTGGAATGGCCTGCAACGCCATGAGCTGAGCCGGATCCATGGAGTTGACAATCTGTTGTTATTACGTGTGTTTTAGTGGATCCTTGTGTGCTGTGGAGATGACCACACCCATGGGGAGGAGCCCCAAGAGGAGCCACAGCACTGGGCTAGACTCTATACACAAAACACCGGAATTGAACTCTTTTATTATACAGCTTGAAGATAGCCACCAGGTGGCAGTGGTGAGTTGTAGTCTCAGGAACATCGGCAGAGGGAGCCCTTCTCTCCTAGTAACGTCAGGAGGTTCCGCAGCAAGGAGTTACTGTGGATGAGACAGATGAGATATTAGAGTACTCACTCGGTGCTAGCTGTTATGGATGCGATTCCACCAGATAGTTGTCGTAGGTACAGGCACTGAGGCAGGGAGAGCAGGCCTTCGCGGAGCGAGTACCTGTTCCCTGAATGGCACTTGAAAATAGAACAGAAGGCCCCCGAGGAGCGGGTATCCAAGTTAGTAGCAAACCCTGAAGGGCAAAAGGAAAGCTTCCCGCAGGCAGCAGGGAAGCGGCACAATAGCGCAGACAGGAACAGTTCGTGTCCATACGCATCTATTCAAGCCTTTGCCAACTCAATGAGCTAGCAATCTTGAGAAGTAGATATACCCGGATTGGCATGACGTCAGATGAGGGAACGCCCTCGAGGTTCGCGCCACTGGGCTTACTTAGACGTGGGTTGTGCGCGTGCGCACCCTAGCAGGTACCTGGGAGGAGCAATGGCATACGGCTGCACCATAGCCGTTCCAGGGACGCCAGAGAAGTTGGCTTGACGACGCTGCGGTAGCCATCTTGCCCAGGTAAGCGGGAGGAGCCGAGATAGGGGTGCAACAAGCGGGGCGAAGCCATCAAAGACCAACGGACGCAACAATAAGGCCATTGCAGAAAGACTAAATGAATTATTTCTTCTGTGTTTACTAATGAGGACTTTGGAGAGATACTGGTCCCGGAGACGGTTTTCAAGCGTGACGACTCAAATGAATTGTACAAAATCACTGTTAACCTGGAAGATGTAGTAAGCCATATTGACAAACCAAAGAGTAGCAAATCACCTGGACCAGATGGTATACACCCCAGTGTTTCGAAGGAACTAAAAAATGAAATTTCTGATCTATTAGTTAAAATTTGTAACCTATCATTAAAATCATCCATTGTATCCGAAGACTGGAGGGTGGCCAATGTAACCCCAATATTTAAAAAGGGCTTCAGGGCAATCCGGGAAACTATAGACCAGTGAGCCTGACTTCAGTGCCGGAAAAATAGTGGAAACTATTCTAAAGATCAAAATCACAGAGCATATAGAAAGACATGGTTTAATGGAATATAGCATGGATTTACTCAAGGGAAGTCTTGCCTCACAAATCTGCTTCATTTTTTTGAAGCAGTTATTAAACATGTGGATAAATGTGAATTGGTAGATGTAGTTTATTTGGTTTTTCAGAATGTGTTTGACAAAGTCCCTCATGAGAGGCCTCAAAGAAAACTAAAAAAAGTCATATGATAGGAGGTGATATCCTTTCATGGATTACAAACTCTTTAAATGACAGGAAACAGAGAGTAGGATTAAATGGTCAATTTTCTCAGTGGAAAAGGGTAACAGTGGAGTGCCTCAGGTACCTGTACTAGGACAGGTGCTTTTCAATATATTTATAAATGATCTCAAAAGGAATATGGCAAGTGAGGTTATCAAATTTGCAGATGATACAAAATTATTCAGAGTAGTTAAATCACAAGTGGATTGTGATAAATTGCAGGAGGACCTTGCGAGATTGAAAGATTGGGCATCCAAATGGCAGCTGAAATTTAATGTGGACAAGTGCAAGGTGACGTATATAAGGAAGAATAACCCATGCTGTAGTTACACAATGTTAGGGTCCATATTAAGAGCTACCATCCAGGAAAAATATCTAGGTGTCATAGTGGATAATACATGGAAATCGTCGGCTCAACGTGCTGCTGCAGTCGAAAAAGCAAACAGAATGTTAGGAATTATTAGGAAGGGAATAGTGAATAAAATGGAAAATTTCATAATTCTCTATTTCGCTCCATGGGGAGACCGCACCTTGAGTACTGTGTACAGTTTGGTCACGGCATCTCAAAAAAGATATAGTTGCACTAGTGAAGGTACAGAGAAGGGCAATCAAAATGATAAATGGGATGGAACAGCTCCCTTATGAGGAAAGGCTAAAGAGGTTAGGGCTGTTCCGCTTAGAGAACAGACAGCTGAGGGGGGATATGACAGAGGTCTTTAAAATCATGAGAGGGCTAGAACGGGTAAATATGAATTGGTTATTTATACTTTTGGATAATAGAAGAACTAGGGGCATTTCATTAAGTTAGCAAGTAGCACATTTAAAACTAATCGGAGAAAATTCTTTTTCACTCAACGCACAATTAAGGTCTGGAATTTGTTGTCAGAGGATGTGGTTAGTGTAGCTGGGTTTAAAAAAGGATTGGATATGTTCTTGGAGAAGTCCATTACCTGCTATTAAGTTCACTTAGAGAATAGCCACTGCCATTAGCAATGGTTACATGGAATAGACTTAGTTTTTGGGTACTTGCCAGGTTCTTATGGCCTGGATTGGCCACTGTTGGAAACAGGATGCTGGGCTTGATGGACCCTTGGTCTGACCCAGTATGGCATTTTCTTATGTTCTTATGTTTGTCCTGTTGTAGCTTCACTAGAGTTTTGGTTATTAGTGGTATCTGGTGATAAGCGTATAGAAGATCTGAATTCCAGGGGCGAGCAAAGGCGTCCTTGGCTAACTGGTTTCTCTGTTTGTGCAGGGAGCAGAATCTGTCCACTTTGTGATTCAGCTCGGATGCAAAGAAGTCCACTGCTGGTTGGCTCCAACGTTGAAATATTCTGGTCGCTACTAAAGGATCCAGGGATCACTCATGGGGTTGGAACGGACAACTGAGGCGATCTGCAACTACGTTGTGAATGCCCGCCAGATAAGTGGCCCGGAGAAACATACATGGAATGTGTCAGGGCCCAGTCCCAAATCTGTGCGGCTTCTTGGCAAAGGAGATAAGAGCCCATGCCTCCTTGTTTGTTCAGGTACCACATGGCAACTGTGTTTTCTGTTTGTATTAATACAGTCTTGTGTGAAAGGCAGTCCTTGAATACATAGAGGGCATAACGTATAGCTCGAAGCTCCAAGAAGTTGATTTGGAAAGTTGCTTCGCATTTTGTCCAAGTACCTTGAGTCTGAAGTCCTTCTGTATGTGTTCTCCAACCCAAGGTGGATGCATCTGTAGTTAAGGCTACTTGTGCAACTGGTTGCTGGAAAGGTAGGCCTTTGAGCAAATTGTTCATGTTCACCCACTAGAGGAGAGAAGAACGTAACTGGTGGGATATTTGAATTGGAGATGAGAGTGGTTGAATGGCTTGGAGCCACTGAGATTTCAGTGTCCATTGGGTTATTTCACATGGCTAATCTGACCATAGGAGTGACATGAACTGTAGAAGCTATATGGCCGAGCAGAGTGAGGAACTGATGGGTTGTCGCTATTTGCTTTGTGGGCAGAGAGTTTGCTAAAGTGGACAGAGTCTCTGCACGGCCTTTTGGGAGGAAGGCTTTGGATACGGTGGTGTTCAATTCTGCTCTGATGAATTGCAGAAGGTGAGATGGTAGAAGATGGGATTTTTGGTAGTTTATTAGAAATCCCAATGAGTGAAGCAGATTGATTGTGCGCTTGAGCGAGTTGAGAGCTCCTTGTCTTGATTGGCTTTTGATAAGCCAGTCGTCGAGATAGGGGAATATGTGTACACTTTCCTTGCGTAGATGGGCCGCTGCCACTGCTAGGCATTTTGTGAATACTCGGGGTGATGAGGCAAGTCCGAATGGCAGTACTCGGTATTGAAAATGTTAATGACCCACCAGGAATCACAGGAATTTGCGATGAGGGGGAAATATTGGAATGTGAACGTAAGCGTTTTGAAGATCCAGAGAACAGAGCCAATCTCCTGTTTGAAGAAGTGGAAGTATGGTGCCTAAGGATACCATCCTGAACTTTTCTTTCCATAGAAGGTTTTTGAGTTTTCAGAGGTCTAAGATGGGACGTAGGCTTCCTGTTTTTTTTGGAATGAGAAAATAGCGGGAGTAGAATCCTCTGCCCTGCAGAGGTAGGGGAACTGGTTCCACAGCCCTGGCACTCAGGAGGGTGGACAATTCCGTTTGTAGAAGTGTGGAGTGATCGAGGTGTATCCAAAGTGAGCTTGGTGGAAAGTCTTTTGGTACTGTGAGAAAGTCTAGATGTTAACCTTGAGATATAATGGATAGTACCCATTGATCTGTGGTGATGTGCAACCAATTGGGATGAAAAAAGGAGATACGACCTCCCACCAGTAGACTTGGGGTCGGTGTGGTGGAGTGGCTGCTGTCCTCTGGCAGGTTTTCAAATCCCGATGCAGGGCCTGTCTGAGAAGGAGGTTGAGGCCTAGATGCCCTTGGTTGTCTAGATTGACCTCTCTGGGCTGGTCTTGATGCCCTACCATGGGGTGTTGGGGGATAGTATCTCCCTGGTCTGTAGTAAGGATTCCTGGTGTCTTTCCTGGCTGTTTGTCGTGCAGAAGATGGTGTCTCTGCTAGAACAGAGGAGAGTTGGCATAGAGTCTCAGAATGTTCTTTCAGCTGTGTCACAGCATCCTGCACTTTCTCTCCGAAGAGGTTGTCTCCCGTACAAGGGAGATCTGCCAATTTCTCTTGAATTTCTGACCTGAGGTCAAAAGCCTTCAGCCAGGCCCATCTATGAGCAGTAATTCCCGTTGCAGCCATTCTGGACGATGTTTCGAAGCTGTCATAAGCTGCACGGACCTCATGTTTTCCTGCCTGTAGGCCCTTATAAATGGTATTGTTGAGGAAGTGACTCAGACAATTCCTGTATTTGCTTCCATAAATTGCGCTGGTATTGAGTCATATATAACTGATATGACGCAATTCTGGAAACCAGTATGGATCCTTGGAACATTTTCCAGCCAAGAGTATCTAAGAATTTTTGTTCCTTTCCAGGAGGCGTAGATGAGTGTGGGCGGATTCTTTTTTACTTCTTTTGAGCCGACTCCACCACTACAGACTGGTGTGGAAGCTGAGGCTTCTGGAATCCTGGTATATGTTGAACCAGGTAAGTGGCGTCAGTCTGCTTGTTTACTGATGGTATGGTACAAGGGTGTTCCCATAGTCTGTGTTGGAGATCCATGAGTACTTCATGCACAGGTATTGCAAGAACTTCCTTAGGAGGATCTACAAATTGTAAAACCTCTAGGGTTTTTTGCTTCGTGTCCTGTTCTGCAACCAGCTGGAAAGGGATGGTATCTGCCATCTCTTTTACAAAATTTGAAAAAGAGAGGTCCACTGGAGGTGATGTTCTCCTCTCCTCCGGAGGGGATGGATCCAATAAGATATTGTCCGATGAAGTATCGGTGTCTCCCTCATCCCAAGTGTCCGAGGAAGGACATCGTGGAGGAGTGGAGTGAGGATGGAACGGTGGCATCAATGGTTTCATCGGCAGTATCAATGGAGGAATCGATGGAGAAAAAGGGAGTCTCGGATGTGAAATCCCCGACGGTCCTGGTATTGGCTCAGGCATCGGCAAATCCTTCGAGGCATCATCTTCCCTGGGATTGGGAATCGGAGTCTTCAATCCCGATGACAATGGTTGCATCGGAATAGCACCGATAAGGGCATCGAGCTTAGAGAGTATCGGTGCAAATCGTGATAGGTCCGGCATTGGCATCGGTGCAGGCATCGGTGCTGGTATCAGTACTGGTGATGGTTTTTGTGTCGGTGATGGAATCGATGTCAGTGCAATCGGGGTTTAAAGCTCTCCGATGACGGTGCTGATGTTTTTCACGATGCTCGGTGCCTTTTTTCTCGAGCACCGAAGTGAACTTTATGGATGACCGAGATGGAGTTGGAGATGATCGGTCACCACGTCCATCAGGACGACGTTTATTTTAAGTACTAACCTTTTAGCCGCTCCAGCTGGAGATGACTGTGTTGATGTTGACGTCAATGGAAATAACTGAAGATGGAAAAGATGTTCCATCTTCTCCAGATGGGCCCATCTGCCTTTGGCCATCATCTCAACACACTGTGGACATGTCGACACATTGTGACCCTTGCCCAAGCACAAAACACATTTGACGTGCGGGTCCGTAATGGACATGGTGTGAGGCAATTCGGGCATTTTTTAAACCCGGTTGCCATTTTGAAGGCTGGACAGCCGTCGACGGCCTTTTGACTAGAAAATGAGAAAAATCGGTATCGACCGGAGAAAATAAGATTACTCACTGAACGGTGGAGAAAGCGAGACCCCTATGAAGGGGATAAATTTGAAAAACGTTTAACTTTGTCCGCTGAGGAAAATAGTGTGTGAAAACTATCACACAGGGTTCCTTCACCACGAGGCTAATAGCAGTGTGGAAAAAAGAATGCTGAAGGGAGACCCCTGTGGTTTGAGGAATCATGGTGTGCTGGGCATGCTCAGTGGACTCAGTGTGCCAACCAAAAGTTTCAAGAAACTTTGACAGAAAGTTTTCCGCGATAGGGCTCCATCCAGTGACATCACCCATATGTGAGGACTATCATCCTGCTTGTCCTGGGATAAGAGGAGACACTGGAATGCAAAGGCAAACTAATGCACCAATGGTGTCGACTCGATTGCCAAGGCGAGGTCCTGGGGACAGGACCTCGCCTTAAGTAGTGTAACTAAGAGACATAATCGGGAGGCACCCCTGTGGGTTTTCCCACTTTGGGCCCTTTAAAGGGCTGCACTTCGGCCGCGCACACGCCTAGGGGCATGGCCGAGGACGCTGACGACGCAGAGCCACGATGGGAGCTCTGCCGTGAGGCCTGTGAGGAAGATGGTGAGCAGGGAGCCTGGGGATGCTGTGAACTGGCTGTGGTCACAAGTGAGGGGTGCCGGAGATGGTTGAAGGAAGCGAGAGGTGAGCAGGCCCGGCCACGGTGCCAACGCGGCCGGGAAGCGCAACAGTACCCCCATTTCTAGGCCTCCCCCTTACCGGTCTAGGTTTCTCTGGGTGGTCTTGATGGAAACCTAAAAGCAAGTCCTTATCATAAATGTTGTGTGAGGGTTCTCAAGAATTTTCTTCTGGGCTGAAACCCTCCAATGACAGGAGGTATTCCCAATGGCTACGACGACGTTGAACGTCAAGGACCTCCTTGACCTGCAGGGTGTTCTCAGGTTCCGCCGTATGTTGAGTAGGAGGAGGCAGCCTTCGGGAAGGCCAGGACAGGACTAAGGGCTTAAGTAATGAAATGTGGAACGTGTTGTAGATACCCATGGAGGCAGGAAGTTGTAGCTGGTAGGGTACTGCTCCAATGCATCAAAGAATAGGCAATGGCCCAATGAATCTGGGGGCCAGCCATTGAGACTGCAGTCGCAGTCGAATGTGTTTCGTACTGAGCCAGACTTTCTGGTCAGGCCGGAACAGCGGTGCGGCCCGACAATGGATGTCAGTAAAGGGTTTAGCTCGCTCAGTTCTTGGCTTAGCCTCTCTTTCACTTGGTTCCAGAGTCTGCGTATAGTTTGTGCTGTAGACTGAGCTGCAGGTGAAGGTACAGTGACAGGAACCGGTAGGGGTAAGCATGGTTGGTGGCCAGAGACTACCGCAAAAGGTGAGACATCAGTGGCAGAGGCAACATGAGTGTTATGGGATAGTTCTGCCCAGGGCAGGAGGTCAGCCCAGTTATCTTGCAGGTCATTGTCATATGATTAGAGAAATGTCTTTAAAGAACGATTTGTCCTCTCGACTTGGCCATTTGCTTGTGGATGATAGGCTGAGGTTAAGTTTAATGAAATATTGAACTTTTTACAAAGGGATCTCCAATATTTAGCAGCAAATTGAGGACCCCGATCGGAGACGATTTCTTGTGGTAGTCCATGCAGACGAAATATGTTGGTTAAGAAGAGTCTAGCGAGTTCAGGAGCTGAAGGAAGAACAGGTAATGGGACAAAGTGAGCCATTTTTGAGAAGCGGTCAATAATGACCTAGATTACAGTATTTCCTTTTGAAGGCGGCAGGTCCACGATAAAATCAGTGGAGAGACTTGACCAGGGTTCAGTGGGTGCAGGAAGAGGTTGGAGGAGTCCCCATGGGCGGCCAAGTCAGGGGTTTTTTCTGCGCACAAACTGGACAGGAATCCACGTATTCGCAGGAGTCCTTTATCATACTAGGTTGAGAAAGCAACAAGGAAGGCTATCTAACAAAGCCGTGGGAGCAACAAAATGGGGATTAGAAGCCAAGATGTCCAAAATTCGATCCTTTATTGAAGACTTAAAATCTTAAAAACGCCCGACTCAGGCCGAGTTTCGCCCTATATCATAGGGGCTGCATCAGGGGCTCTGTAATATCAAAACAAATTCATATTGGTACAGATGGAGTCTGATAAATTGCATCAAATGGTCTCCTTGCAGGATTGTCATTCAACATATGAACAATGTGTTGGAATCACTGTTGTCCTTTCATAATCACATAGGACTGCATACCATTCATTTATTTGCAGCCAGTCGCGTATTTTCACGGTATTTATTTATTTATTTTATTTAAAGTTTTTTATATACCGCCGCTCATCAGAGATATGACGTCGGTGTACAGAGAACAGGAACATACGCCGGAGCGTTATACATTTAATATGGGTTAACATATGAATTCTTGAACATGAAACAAGTAAAAGTAATTAAATCGAAACAATAATTTAGATGCAACTTAATTGAACTGAGTTAAACAAAGCTAAAGAATATAGGGAGCCTAGGGATACTAGGTATGTAGTTTGGGAAGGATAAAAGAAAATGGAATTAAAAGTTAGAGATGGCAAATAGGGGAGAGATGGCAAGTAAAGTCCAAGTAGGAGCGGTTATGCAAATGGTATTGAATGTAGTAAGCAGTTATAAGGAGTAATCAGATTTGGTGCATAGCGAAGATGTATTAGGGAGATAAAGGCAGGGCAAATATAGGGAGTAGAAACGCATATGTATATCAAGTATAAGCATGGGTGAATAACCATGTCTTGAGTTTTTGCTTGAAAATTTTGGGAGACAGCTCAAGGCGTAGTTCAGTGGGTATAGTATTCCATAACAAAGGGCCGGCAAAGGAAAACGCTCGTGCTTTGGTGGAAGCATGGTTATATAGTTTGGGCGAGGGGGTCTGTAAGGTGGCGAGGTACTGATTTCTGGTAGGTTTAATAGGTGTTTGAAATTGTAGTGAGTTGTTAAACCATTTCATTTCAGGATTGTGGAGGGCTTTATGGATGAGTGTTAGTGTCTTGTAATGTATGCGAGATTGAATAGGGAGCCAGTGTAGCCCTTTCAAAACTGGCGTAATGTGTTCATTTGAGTTTGTGTTAGTAAGGATACGGGCTGCAGTGTTTTGCAGGATTTGTAGGGGGCGGATGGCATTTTTGGGTAGGCCTAAGAGAAGTGAATTAGAATAGTCCGTTTTGGAAAATATCATAGCTTGTAGAACTGTCCGGAAGTCAGATGAGTGAAGCAAAGGTTTCAATTTTTTGAATGTATGTATTTTGAAGAAACACTCTTTGAGAATTGCATTAATAAATTTTTTGAGGTTCATTTGGTCGTCAAGCATGACTCCTAGGTCTCGGACTTGGTGGGAGAATTGTATGTGAGCAGAAGTTATGGGTGTAGTAGGGGAGGTATGTAGGGGTGTAGGAGAAGATATGATCATGAGTTCAGTTTTTGTGGAGTTAAGGGCAAGTTGTAAGGATTTTAAAAGGTTGTTGATTGAAGCAAGAGTGTTATCCCAAATTTCGAGGGCTTTAGGTATGGATTCAGTTATCGGAATGAGTATTTGTACATCATCAGCGTACAAAAAGTGTGGAAGCTTAAGGTTAGCGAGGAGATGGTATATTGCGAATCCTGCAAGGAGACCACTTGATGCAATTTATCAGACTCCATCTGTACCAATATGAATTTGTTTTGATATTACAGAGCCCCTGATGCAGCCACCAATAGTGCTTTCGAAGCATCTTGAGAGTCCAGGCTCAGCCGGGGTGGCCAGCTAGCTTAGAGTCGTGAGCCCAACGGAGCACACGCTCACGGAGACGTCAAGGGACCTCCGTCTTCATGGCTGGTACCATGGTGGTGACTGCAATTGATATGCAAGCTGGTTCGATGATGTGTGTAGGAGTCTTCGGTGTATCCTCTAGCTCTACGGAGCGAGAGAGCGCATCTGCCCAGAGGATCTTAGCAGCCGGGCGACAGCAGAGCTCGAAGTTGAAGTGTTCAAAGAACAGGGTCCAGCGGGCTTGTCTGGGGTAAAGTAACTGGACCTCCTTTAAGTGTTCTAGATTCTTGTGATCAGTAAATATTGTGAATTTGTGTTGTGCCCCTTCCAGCCAGAGGCGCCATTCCTGGAGGGCTAGTTTCATGGCTAGGAGTTCACGGTCCCCTATAGTATAATTTTGTTCAGAGGAGGAGAATTATTTGAGGAGAAAGAGCATGGTACTAAAGTTCCTTTAGTGGAGTATTGACTAAAGACCGCTCCTGCTCCGATGGCAGATGCGTCGACTTCAACGACGAAGAGACGGTTAGGATCCAGATGACATAGACATGGACCGGTATAGAAGGCTTCTTTCAAGGCATGGAATACTGACTGGGCTTTGGGACTCCACACTCGGAGGTCACATCCCTTCCTAGTTATGGCGGTAAATGGAGCAGCCAGAGAAGAGTAATTAGCGATAAAGTTTCAATAGTAGTTTGTAAACTCAAGGAATCTTTGTAGGGCACTGGTTGAGGCCAATTTCGAATACTCTGGAGTTTATCGGGGTCCATGGTGAAGCCACGGTTGGAAATGATGTAGCCTAAAAATGGAAGACTGGGTTGTTCAAAGATACACTTTTCCAATTTCACATAGAGATGATGGTCTCTGAAACATTGGAGGACTGCTTGGATGTGGGAACGATGGGACTTTAGATCTTTGGAGAATATTAGTATGTCGTCCAGGTAAATCACGACAAATGAGTATAAAAGGTCCCAGAAGACCTCATTCATTAAATGCTGAAATACTGCAGGGGCGTTGCAAAGCCCAAAGGGCATTACTACGTACTCGCAGTGGCCATCTCTTGTGTTGAAGGCGGTCTTCCATATGTCTTCTGGTTGAATTCGCACAAGGTTATACGCCCTTCGGAGGTCCAATTTCGTGAAGATTTGTGCACCTTGCAGACGATCAAATAGTTCACTAATAAGTGGCAGTGGAAACGGTCCTTACGAGTTACTGCGTTCAACCCTCTGTAGTCTATGCAGGGTCTCAAGCTGCTGTCCTTCTTTTTTACGAAGAAGAACCCGGCTCCTGCCAGGGAATTAGAGGGTCTGATGAATCCTTTATCCAAATTCTCCTTGATGTACGCTGACATGGCTTTAGTTTCAGGAATGAAAGGGGATAGGTTCTGCCCTTGGGAGGCATGGTTCCGGGTAATAGTTCTATAGAGCAGTTAAATTCTCGGAGTGGAGGTAGGATGTCAGTGTTTACTTTGGAGAACATATCCTTGAATTCCACATATGGGGCAGGTAACCCCGGAAGGGTTGTAGTGTTTAGAAGAGTCACAGCTGGAGACACTTGCCGTAAACAGCGGTTTTGACATTGAAGGCCCCACTGAGTTAGTTGCAGGGATTGCCAGTCGAAGTGGGGTACATGTAAGTGGAGCCAAGGAAGTCCAAGGACCACGAGATGCATGGACCGTTTCAGGATAAGGAGAGAGATTTCCTCATCAGGGAGGGTTCCAACGGTGAGGCGAATGGTCATGGTACGTTGAGTGATACAACCGGGAAGATGCTCTCCCTCAAGGCAATACGGAGTGGTAGTTCCAGTTGTTGAGCCTGTATCTGAAGAAGCTTGACGATATCTTCCATGATAAAATTTCTACTCGCCCCAGTGTTCATGAGGGCAGTGGAGCGAAAGAACATGTCTCCCCTAGGAGGGAGATAAGGAGCAATAGTTGAGGGCCAGAAACAGTATCGCCCAAGCTCGGGACCCTCGCTGGTCTCAGGCTTTGGAGTTTCCCGGACGCACAGGGCAAGTTTGAAGAAAGTGTCCAGAACCGCCGCAATATAAGCAGAGGCCTGCTTTTCTGCATCAGAGTCGTTCCTCTGGGGTCAAGTGACCACAATTGATTTGCATGGGCTCCTCGGGTGGCTGAGGAGCCAGTAAGTCCTTCATTGGAGGACTCGCTGCACATGGTGGTCGTGGGGCAGGACCTCAGAGAACCCTCACCTCCTGATGTTGCTGTCGGAGACGATAGTCAATTCTACCGACCAGGGAGATCTTCCAGAGATACGGGGATCTCGCGGGCGGCCAATTCGTCCTTAAGGGCTGGAGACAGTCCCTCGAGATAGAGTGCCCTTAAGCAGTCTTCCTGCCAACCTAGCTCGGTAGCTAGTGTTCTGAACTAAACGGTATATTCAGTGAGCAGGTGTGAGCCTTGACGGAGGTGGAGTAGGTGATGGCCAGCAACCGCTTGTCGGCCTGGGTCCTCGAAGGTATGTCGGAAGACGGAGATAAACTGAGGAAGCTGGCGAAGAATGGCTTCAGAATGCTCCCAAAGTGGGGAAGCCCATGCCAGGGCCTTCCCCTCAAGATCCAAAAGGATGAATGTGATCTTAGTTGCTTCATTAGGAAACAGCGAGGGTTGCAGTGAAAACTGCATATAGCATTGGTTTATGAAGCCTCGACAAAGGCATGGATCCCCATTATAATGGGGTGGAGCTGGGAGGGCCAATGGTGCCTGTGAGGGCAAGATGTGGGCTAGACCTCCTGAGTTGGCCAAGACAGATTCTTCCAATTGGGAAAGTATCTTCTCCACAGAAGAAGCTAACGCTTCCAGAATCCGTTGTTGCTCTCGGACACGATTAGCCAGACCAGGAATGGCCTGCAAGGCAGGAGACTCCGCCAAGTCTATGGCCTTAGCAACCTGTTGCGCTGGAGGTGGACCCTTGGCCTGCTGCAGGATTGGTACGGCCCTCTAGTCGGACCCAGAGAGCGCCTGCCACCAGGAGGCGGAGCACACAAGGAGACAGAGAATAACTGGAGCTTTACCAATAACAGTCCAGGGTTTCCGCAGGTTGAGCCCTTGGGTACCCGGACCACCTGGACTTAGGTGGGCCTCTGGTGGTCTCCCAGAGAGGTAGCGGAGGGGTGTACCCACCACGAGCAAGGTTGCGTGGCTGATGCAGAAAGGATGGACTAGACCCGAGCTGGAAGCTCCGGAGACCTCAGGGAGGCAACAGTTCAGGGAGGTTCTCTGGGCGAGAGAGGCAGCTCCTGTGGGTCTAGCCAACTGGAGGCTGTGGTTGGTTTCCAAGCAGGTTGGTCCAATGGTCACAGTAGGCCAGAAGAGAGTGTCCGAGTGAAGCGCAAGGGTCAGAGCCAGAGTATCAGTCCAAGAGAGGTCAGCCAAAGCAGGGGTCGGTTCCAGGCAGCAGACAAGAGAATGGTCAGGCAGGCAGTGGTCAGTTCCAGGCAGCAGGCAAGAGAATGGTCAGGCAGGCAGTGGTCAGTTCCAGGCGGCAGGCAAGAGAACGGTCAGGCAGGCAGTGGTCAGTTCCATGCGGCAGGCTAGAAAATGGTCAGGCAAGCAGTGATCGGTTCCGGGCGGCAGACAAGAGAATGGTCAGGCAGGCAGAAGTCAGTACCAAAGGTCAGTCCAGAGAGGTACTACCTGAAGGATACGGGAACACACGGAGCCACTGGGAATGGAAGACACAGGAACCACAGAGACGCTGGAGCAGGAGATGCTGGAACAGGAGACACTGGAATGCAAAGGCAAACTAATACACCAACGGTGTCGACCCGATTGCCAAGGCGAGGTCCTGGGGACAGAGCCTCGCCTTAAGTAGTGGAACTAAGTGACGTCATCGGGAGGCGCCCCCATGGGTTTTCCCACCTTGGGCCCTTGAAAGGGCTGCACGTCGGCCGCGCGGGTGCCTAGGGGTGTGGCTGAGGATGCTGACGATGCGGAGCCCCAGCGGGAGCTCCGCCGTGAGGCCTGTGAGGAAGATGGTGAGCGGGGAGCCCGAGGATGCCAAAAACTGGCTGCGGTCGCAAGTGAGGGATGTCCGGAGCTGATTGAAGGAAGCGCGAGGTGAGCAGGCCCGGCCATGGTGCCAACGTGGCCGGGAAGCGCAACAGGGGCATTGTTTGAAAATACCATTTTAGAAAAGCAGTCCAGATGTATTCCAAGTATTAAGAAAGATGGAAGGAAAGCCAAACAATTACTGGCATGATTAAATGGTGAGGTGAAAAGAGGCTATTTTACCTAAAAAAAGGGTCCTTCAAAAATTGGAAGAAGGATCCATCTGAAGAAAACAGGATGATGTTGAGTGGGACGTTTTTATGCTTGAGCAAGAGGGAAAATGTAATTGTATCCAATTGTTTTTTGTAAAATAATATTATATTATTATGAAGCTATATGGGGTTGGGTTTGTAATAGTTGCTGGCTGGGGTGGGATATTTTGTGAGTGGGGGTTGTTATTATGAAGGGATTGAAGGCATGAATTGTGATTGGTTGGGTTGAGTGGGGTGGGAGTGCTCTGATTGGTTTGGGAGCACGTTTAATGACGTTTCCACACATGTTGACGTGTAGGGGCAGTGGTGCCCGGAAGCAACGGACTTCCTCTGTGTTTGAGAAGTGTTCGTGGCGGCATGAAGGATTAATATCAAGTATTATTCTATGGGAGGAATATGGATGATTGTGGAGGATTAGGGGATGTGTGATGGTGTATTTTGTGTTTATATTTAGAAAAGGAAAATGCAGCATGTAGAAGAAATTGCAGTTATACTGATGTGAATAAGAGTATCTGTGAACAGTGGATTCGTTAGTATAGGTGAAGACTCGGTAGGTATATATATAGTAATGAGGGTAAGGGTATGAGGGGTTGTGTGTTATTTGTGGTTTATATGAGGAGGATTGATTTTAATTTTTGTAGTGAGTGCGTGTTGGGAGGCTAATAAGAGAACAATGCGAATAGAAGATCACTATGGACATGAAGAGGTTGTGAGGAACATAATTAATAAGTGGTAATAATGGTTTAGAATAATTATATAATGAAGCGAGGGAAGGGTACCATTAATGATTGTTATATCATATAAATATGATATATTAAACTCCATATCCTTAAAAAACTCCAACCCCTCCTGCACATAAATGATTTCCGCACTGTTCTCCAAGCAGTAATCTTCTCCAAGATCGATTACTGCAACGCACTCCTTCTTGGCCTTCCTGCTGCCTCTCTCAAACCTCTGCAGATGCTCGCAAAACTCCACTGCCCGTATTCTCACTAACTCACCCCCATCCTAAAAGACTTACATTGGCTCCCCATTTCCTCCAGAGTGCTATACAAGACCCTCACCTTAATCCACAAAATCCTCTACAACCCAGACATGCAATGGCTAAACACATCCCTATACTTCCACACTCCCACCAGACTCTCTTACACCGGCACACTATTCGTTCCCCCCCACCAAACTCTCACACCTCAACTCCACCAAAAACCGTGCTTTATCCATTGCCGGCCCCCATCACTGGAACTCGATGCCCCCTGATATTCAACTTGAGCCTTGCACCCAGACCTTCAAAAAGAAATTTTATATGACATCTCCCTCCCTTCCACTGTACATATTCCCCCCTTGAGTTTATTCTTTGTTGTTGTTCAACCAGTTACCTGTTCCTCTAACCTCTCCCCCCCCCTTCTTTCCGCTTTACTCTATCCTTTTCTCTACTCTACTCCTCCTTTATTTATTCAGTTATTCGTTATAATGTAACTTCCTTACTCCGATTTCTTTTCCTCCTCTTCACTTTCGTTTTATGTAAACTGATGTGATGCCATATGAACATCAGTGTATATAAAAATGTTTAAATAAATAAATATATTGTAGGTATAAAGGTTGACATTTGGACGACATGTGAACAGTGGACATTGCAGTTTTGGAAATTGTCTGTGTAGACGAGACTGATCCAGGGATTTGAAGGGAATGTTGCAGGAATATATCCCCTGATGAAGCCCGGGTGGGGCGAAACAAGGATCCTTGATGGGAAGTAGGAAGCATATTGGGATTTTAGATGAAGGTTTTTAGATATGTATGATTTGTGTATGGTGTGATGTATGAATGGGTGGATGAGTATGTATGGGTGTGTGGTAATGGCAAGAGTTGTTCATATGTTTTTGTGACATGTTTATACAGGAATATGATTATGATGATGTAAAGTCATGGTATACCTCTCTGAAATGTCCATAGGTGTTAACTGAGAATGTATATGGGATTTTGAAAAATTGTGTATATGATGTATCCATCTCATCTTCAGCTCTTCTTCCAGTTCCCAGGTCCCTCGTCTGTCCACCGCTCTTGGCGTGCCATGTCGTGGTCCGTGACCAGCCCGTGGGATGGCTGTGAAGGGCACCTCGTGGTACAAGACCTTCTTCTCGCTTGCAGCGCAAGCCTCCAGGAGACTCTGGTTGCTAAAGCCTTGTTCCTGAGTATCTTGTTCCAGGCTTACGGAGTTCCCTTTTGTCTGCATCTGTCCATGCCCAAGACGTTGCTGGATCTCATTGGTGCATGGAGGTCCAGTGGAGGTCTGAGCCTGCCTAGTTCCCGTTCCAGAATCCTCGCCTTGTTATCTAATGTACACATCTTGTCATGATTCTAATTAGTTGTAACGGGCCCGATATTCAAACAGCAGATAGCCAGATAAGTAGCAGCTGCTAGATAGCCGTAGAAAATTGGGCGGGCAATGGGCAGATCGCTACAGTGGTACTTAACTGGATAAGTTATCCGGTTAAGTAGCAATATTGATACTTAGCTGGATAAATTAACTGGCTAAGTCTAGACCTGCTATGGATCACATCTAGACTTATCCAGCTAAGTAGTGTTTTGTGCGCGGATATTCAGCGCAGAGCCATGTCGTTGAATATTCTTATAACTTAGCCCAATAAGTGGGCTAGCCGTTTTGGTTTTAAATATCTACCCCAACATGTTTTGAGCTCTGTAGTTGGAAGAATGTGTAATAAATAAATTATGATAATGATAATATTGTAAGCAGACTTCCAGATTCTTTTTGTAAGTACCTGAAAACATTCTCTTCTGTGAAAACCTCTCCTCTGCTGTTTAAAAGGGGGTCTGCCAAGGGAAATTTTCTTAGTCTGCTCATGAATGTAGACAGAATGGGCAGCTGCTTTCTGCACTCTTCAAGATAGTCAACAAATACCAAGTCATCCGAGATATAAAACTCTTGAAATAAAGAGAAGAAACAGAGAGAGCAATAATTAAGAGTTTTAGTAAGGCCACAAAACAAGGAAACTATATTGTTCAATAGCAGAAAAAGCAGAGTTGCTTACCTGTAACAGATGCTCTCCAAGGACAGCAGGATGTCAGTTCTCACACAAAGATAACATCATCGGATGGAGCCCGGCATGGAAAATCTCAATGAGCATGATCCAACATGCATTATACCTTGTGTCCACGTGGGGTACCCTTCAGTCTTATAATATAGAATTCAAAATAATAAAATAATAAAGGAGAAGAAATCCACATAGTGGAAATCCAACTCCAAGGGGTGGCGGACAGGTTTTGTGAAGATTGACATCTTGCAGTCCTTGGAGAACACCTGTTACAAGTAAGCAACTCTGCTTTCTCTGAAGACAAGCAGAATGGAAGTCCTCACATATGGGTGAATCCCTAGCTAAAGGTGGCCCCAACACAAAAGGGGATCAACAAAACACCAACCAGGTGCCAATAGGCACAACAACCACCTGTTTTGTTGGTAATGGGGAGGACAGCCTGAACAAAAACAGGGGGCCTTAGGCGGGAACAGAGTTGGGTTTTACACCTGAAACAAGTTCCGAAGGGCAGATTGGCCAAGCCTGCTGTCATGACAGCCATCCCTATCCAAACAATAATGCAATTTGAATGTGTGGAGAGAACTCCACATCACAACTCTGCAGATCTCTTCCATGGGAGCTGCTCGCAAGTGGGCCACCAACGCTGCTATAGCTCTGAGAGAGTGAGCCTTGAAATGGTCCCCAAGATGCAATCCTGTCTGCGCATATCAAAAGAAGATGTAATCTGATAGCCAATTAGAAAGCGTCTATTTAGCAATGATGATACCCAACTTATTCCTATCAAAAGAAACAAAAAGTTGAGTGTACTGTCTATGGGCTTCTGTCTGGAGGTTGGCATGTCATAACCTGCCTCATCCTGTGTGATAAGATCTATGGAAGTCCCCAGTCTGATCAGTTTCCAGATGGACATCTCCCTAAGGAGTGGAAACCAGACCTGTCTCGGCCAATGAGGGGCTATCAGGATCATAGTCCCTTTGTCCTCATGAAGCTTCATGAAAGTCTTCACTACCAGTGGAGATGGAGGATACACATAGAGGAGACCCTCGCCCCAATGCTGGGCAAGGGCATCTGAGGCTGATTTGCCGCATGCCCTGTACAGGGAATAGAACTAAGGAAACTTTCTGTTCCAAGTTGCTGCAAAATAATCCATATCCAGGCTTCCCCAGAAGAAGAAGATCCAATTCATGACCTCTTGACCCAGAGACCATTCCTGAGGCCAGAAGGCACAACTCAATCTCTCTGCTAGTATGTTCTCCATTCTGGCCAGGTACATAGCCCTAAGCTACATTCCATGGCACTGGGTCCATGACCAGATCTGTACTGCTTCCTGGCAACCCTGCTTGTTGAGCTACCACATTGCTACTTGGTTGTCGGTTTGGATCAGGACAATTTTGTTGGACAGCCGACCTCCGAAAACCCATAGCGCGTACCTGATTGCCTAGAACTCCAGGTAATTGATTTGATAAAGATGTTCTTGGGTGGACCAAGACCCTGAGTGCTGAGTCCATCTACAAGAGCTCCCTAACCTAGGGTGGTTGTATCGATGGTGAGGACAATTTGAGTAGGAGGACTAAAAGGAGATCCCCCGTTCCAGATTTGAAGTTGCTCGCCACCAGGACAAAAAGTCCCAGAGAGATGAAGTGACTCAGATGTGATCCTGGAGGTTCTGCATGATCTGACATCACTGCAACCTCAGGGTCCATTGGGTCTTTCGCATGTGTAAACATGAAAACATCAAGAGTGGTACACAAAAAATAATAAAATAAATATTTACAATGTGATATGATATTACAAATTTAATATCAATAAAGGCATATTTACAATAAAATCAAACATAAAATTAGCACAATGATGGATCCAATACACCCGACATGTCTGTTTCAGGGGTGATTATATATTTGATCATCCTTATTCCCTCCTAGCTAAGAGGAGAAGAGGCTGACCACTGGACCATAAACGAGCTTAAAAGTTACAAACCTACCTATTTGTTTTTCCTGCATGTATAAACATGCCAAAGGAGTGACATGACCTGTGGCAGTCATCTGGCCCAACAGCCTTAACATGTGCAAAGAAGCCACCTGCTGGCTCTGTTGAATCCCTGCTATGATGGTCATCAAGTTGATGGCCTTTTGTCAAGGCAGGAAAGCCTTGGCCTGAATCATGTCCAGCTGGGATCCAATAAAGTCCAACAGAAGTGACGGGCTGAGATGAGACTTAGGGTAGTTGATGACAAACCCTAGTGTCTCCAATACCCAGAGTGCATGGACTCGTCGTCTCCCAACCGAGAGGTGCTCTTGACCAGCCAATTGTCCAGATATGGGAAAATGGGAACTCCCAGGCTAAGAAGGTGTGCTGCTACCATGTCTAGGCATTTTGTAAAGACATGTGGGGCTGATGTAAGCCCAAATGGCAGTACATGATACTGGAAGTGCTGGTTTCCTACCATGAATCAGAGATACGTCCAGTGACTTTGGACAATCTTGATACGTTTGTATGTGACTTTCAGATTCAGGGGGCATAGCCAGTCCCCTTTTTGCAAGAAAGGGATTAAGGTGCCCACTGAAACCATCTTGAACTTTTCCTTTTAGATACATTTGTTCAAGGCCTTTAGATCTAGGATGGAACGGAGTCCCCCTGTTTTCTTTATTATCAGGAAGCACCGGGAGTAAAATTCCTGCCCTGTTTGCTTTGGTGGAAAGGGTTCGACTGCTCTAGCTGTTAAGAGGGAGGAGAGCTCTGCTACAAGTACCTCCTGATGTGCTATCGGGCCCCAAAACGAGCTCGGGAGGGAATTTAGTGGGGCATCCAATAAGTTCAATCGGTACCCTTGGCAGTCGATGGAAATAACCCACTGGTCTGAGGTTACACTGGGCCACCAGTTCGGATAGAACCGCAGCCTTCCCCCAACTGGCAGAATCATTGTTCAGGGTATGGGCTACTGGGTTATGCTCCCTACATCCCAGTCAAAACCCTATCCCTGGAGTTGACTGAAGCGCCAGCTGGGGCTTTGGGCTCTTTGTTGCCTGGAACAGCCACGAGAACCCTGATGAGACTGATGGGAATGAGGATAGTATCTTTTTGGGTGGAAGAAGGACTTCCTCGGCCCTGACCTTGCCAACCTCCTGGATGAGGAGGGTGGGCCCAGAGTGCTGAAAGGTTGTATGATGGTCCTGGATTTGGGCCACCACATCCTTAACCTTATCTCCGAAGAGTGTGTCTCTCGTGCATGGCATGTCAGTGAGTCGCTCCTGAACCTCTGATCTGAGATCCAAAGCCTGCAGCCATGCGAGCGCCAATTCCCACTGCAGAGACCCTTTATGCCATCTCGAAAATATCATAGGTTGACCGGCCTTGTGTTTTCTGCACTCCAGGCCCTTATACACCAGAGACAGGAGTTTTTCTTCTTGCTGCTGAGGCAGTTGCTCGATAACATCCTGCATCTGCTTCCAGATGTCCTGTGTATACTGGCTCATGTAGAGCTGGTAGGCAGCTATGTGCAAAATAAGCATAGCACCCTGGAACACCTTCCTCCCAAGAGCATCCATTGGTTGGTGATCTCTCCCCAGGGGTACCGAGGAATGGGTCCGAGAGTGCTTGGCCTTCCTGAGAGCAGATTCAATGACCACCAATTGGTCAGGTAGCTGACACCTGTTGAATCTGAGAGCATTTTGGACAAGATATCCCACATCTGCCTTCCTATTCACAGGAGGCACTGTGAGGGGTTGTTCTCACATCTTCAACAGTAACTCCACAAGGATCTCATTTACTGGGACTGCCAAGATCTCCTTGGGAGGCTCCACAAACTGGAGGATATCAAGCATTTTGTGCCTGGTATCCTTCAGACATTAACCAAACAAATCCGGCGAGGCAGAAGTTATCCAACAGGGGTCTTCCTCCACTCCTCTGGAGGAGATGGTCTGAGGGAAGACCATTAGAAGCATCATCAGAGACCACAAATGATTCATTCCCCCCCCCCCCCTCCAGGGATCATAGGTGCCCTCATCCCCACTGTCATCGACGGGGCCCTAGGCACTCGGCCACCACCCAGTGGTGTGAACCCTGGTGGAATTGGACGTGGAACCTTAGGCCCTGGTGTCTTCTCCAGTCTCAAGGGAGCTTCTGCCTCTGAGGAACTGGCAACAACAACAACTGGATCGGCAGGTGGCAGTGGCAGTGCTCCTCAGGGAATCAATGCCCCAGGAATCGAAACTGGCTGGTTCAGTAAGATGTTGATAAGCACCTGAAGGGATTCCAGTAGTGGTTCGAGGACTGCCGTGCCAATGTCTGGGCCGACGGTGCTGGAACACTGAGGTCGCCCATCACCTTCTCGGTGGCCAACTGCACATGCCTCTCCAGTTCCTCTTCGAATATCACCAATGCCAAAACAGGCTGGGACACAGGAGGTGTAATCAGATCCTCTTCAGAACCAAGAGGAGGATCGATGGCTGGCAATGGGGATTCATGGAGTCCGTGGAAATTGAAAATGTAGACCAAAATGTTTGCAAAATGAGGCTCTCACCCAAATGAAAAACCAACTAGGGCCAAAAAGTCTTCGAGAAAGAAACTGCAGTCCACTAACATCTGAAAGACAGAATGTATTTGCACATTGCGCACAATGATTGGCTGATAGGCACAATGGGCAGAAAAATCCAAGCAACATTTGCAAAAAGAAGCTGCAACAATAGCCAGGTCTATGGCAAACCTTACCTATCAAAGTACCAGACAGATTTGTGTGGAATCATGAGCTTGGCTCCTGACGGTTGGCAGGCCACGTCAAGGGTTAAATCTATTACCATGTCTGTCCTTTTCTTGGGCCTACGTTTAGTGCAACAGAAAATGTCACATTCCAACCACAGTTAGTAATAGCTTGTAAGCAACACTCATCTGGCACTAGCTAACAGGAAATCAGTCTGCACAGAGGCATATCTAGTGCAAGCTTTAAGCTGCCCCGAAACAGCTCTCGGCCTACTCGCCTTATGTGGGTTTCACACTTAGGCAAAATAGGTCAACACAGTACAACTGCCTCACGACCAGCTAGTGACCTCCCCCCTCCCTACTGGAAATACTCTGCCCACCTGCACCTACTCGGAGAGAAGGTCAGCACAGACATTTATGGTAGAAAACATGTAGCAGCAAAACATGTGACGTATGTATGCTATACTATGCTATGGAATAATGTACAATAAAAGGGGAGGCTTCCCAGAAGCCGGGGAGACGCTTCACCATGAATACTGTCTGAGGTGTCTTCATTGCTGCTAAACCTTGCTGCTGCTACAGATTTGACCACCCAGAACAGATGTCAAGAGTGTCAGGGGATAAAAGGCAATCCCTGAAATGGGATCACTAGCCAACCCCCCCCCCCCTCCCTCCTGAATAGGGAGTTAAGGTAAGCCTAGAGCCCATCCACGCTCCATCCTGTCAAGGGTAGGCCTATCCATCCTGTCCACAAGATAGCTCAGGTGAAAAGGGAGGCAATTTGGTCAATCCAGTGAAATATGAAAAGCTAAAGGCAGTACTGGCCAGAATCTGGCAAAATAAAAAAACAGGGAAAAGGTGGTATACTGTTCCCTGCAGGTATACACTGAGATATCACAAATACCCTAGCTTTTTTCTATCCACTCCTCCCCAAACATTCTGACCAGACGTTGGAAGGAGCAAAGAACAAAAGGAGGCAAAACCCCAGGTTGCAGGGATAAGAAAAAACACTAGGCTATATTTATCAACCCCAAATGAACAACTCACTGATGATTCCAGTAGGAGATACCCCCCTCGATAGACCACTCAGCATGATAGGAACAGCCGACATCACCCAGGGAAGAAATCGAGAAACTCTCACTAAGAGACAGAAAGCAGGGATGTTGCAAATGCAAACCCCTGTAGAAATAGGATTTCTTTATTGACTTGGCAACCTGAAGGATATCAGGGTATGGTCAGCCTGATCTCTGAACAGACTGCCCAACAACCTGGCCTAGGTATCAATATCCAAGACCATGATTACATATACTTTCCCAAGGAATCAATAATTATGCGGCTCATAAGTGGAATAACGGTTGCATGAACCAGGACCTCCCTGCCTGCATCAACCAAGAAGAAATGATCGGTAAAAACAGGATTAGTTTATTATGTGGTCTAGTGAAGGTGATAGCCTAATTCTGGCTGAGTTTCGCTCATTTGAACGAGCTGCCTCAGGGGCTACAACGATTGTAAAACATATATAATAACATAGATAAATACATAAAAATAAACAAGCAATTAAATATAGAATCAAATTAAAAACATATAATGTTAAAATATATAACTTTACATACCCGTACCAAAAACATAAACAAAAATATTTTTTATAAACGGTTAACAAATGAAAGTGAAAGTACAAAAATATCTTTTAAGAAAGGGGTCTGAGACTGAGGGTTATAATATATATCTACCTGCAAAGTACTCTCAATGGTTCTTTGAAATATCACATTCAATCCTCTTTTGTTGCCATGAAACAATGTTATAAAATATCTGATTTTTGCAATAGAGTGGATAGAATCATGGTATCAATGTTTATCTTTAATATAGTGGCAGTATAGTAAGACAAAGAGAGCATATTTGTTATAAGTTTCAATGTTGACGCTAGCTATATGCTGACATATATCTATGGTTTACTCTATGTGCTGACTGCGGCTGGCAGTTTCTTAGAATATTTTATATATTTTTTATAGAAAAATTTATGCTAAAGTCAATAACTAATTACAGCATAAATATACTTCTCAACAAAAACTGACGGCCTCTTAAGGAAACTGGATATAAGTATGCAATTCTCTTCTATCTCGTCTTTGGCATTTAACTATATTCGTGCCAGATTAAATTACACAATCTAAATTCATTTATTCTGACTACTGGCAAATGTAGAGACTTACACAAACTGAGTTAGATGCCGGGGTGAACTCGCCTCGAGTTTTCGCGCCAAAAAACCAGAAATAATCCTTTGAACTATGCCGACTGTCCTTTGCTGCTCTTATATACCCTCTTATTTATTTAAACAGTCAATCGTTTAAATGAATATTAAGAGCAATGTGTAGCACCTCTGTTGAAGGGTCCCCCATCCCCTAACTCACACAGCTACAGATATGGCAAGAGATTGAAAGGCATACCTGCCAACTGTTATGTAAATTAATCAGAACCCTCCTCACTGAGGTAGGGTTCTATATGTGAGAATGACTGGCAAGAGCAGTTATCCACGAAAAATACACATTGTGCTCAGCAGGTATCAAAAGTGTGACTCCCACTTGGGAGAAACCCCTAATCATCACTGGAGAGCTGCCCAGAAGGGGAGACCCCGCGTATGACAGGAAGACTAAATTCGGAATAATTCTCTCGTGAAATAGACCTGCTGCACCTTCGGATGACCTACAAAAAAGCACTAATGCCCAACTTGCCCTTAGATCCTGTAGGGAACAGAGAGCAACCACCATGTCTTCGCTGGACGCCTGGAGCCTCAGGACGCCTAGCAGACGCTGGAAGGCGTCCGTAGAGGCGTCCATGTCTCCGCTGGACCCCCCGAGCCTCAGGATGCCTAGGAGATGAGGGAGGAAGGCCTGGCGCGGCTCCCATCTGTCTGGCGTCCATAGAGGCATCCATGTCCAGAGCCTCAGAAATACCCAGAGATGGATGGTACAGTTGAACACATACCTCCTCCGGTCTTGCTGCTGTGTTCTCCGGTCTTGCTGCTGGGTTCTCCAGTTGGCTGGGTTCTCCTTGCTGCTGGGCTCCCCTGTTGGCCTCTCCAATCTGCCTTGTAGAATTCGTTTGCCGAGCATGTTGAGCATTTCTCATTCTGCTTCTCAACCAAATAAAAAAGATCGCCAGAGCCAATATATGCATGTTGTCCATGACGCTGTCCGTCCAAAGCTGACTGAACACCACAGTAACTCCAGGGTCAGGGTAGGTGGTAAATATTGAGGTTAAGGACGCGGTAAATAAGCTGGTTAAAAACGCGATAATTTGGGCACATGTTACTGTATCGGGGGGAATAGCTAATCCGATCATTAACATATCATATACATGCAGCGGGCGGAAATGGATACGCGTCTTTTTCGGCAAGCGCTAAGGATGCGTAGAAGCCGATACTGAATCGCGGGTCCGTTTTACTCGCTCAAAACGTGTGTCCAAAGCGGGTTAAAAAACGGGCAACCGCGGCCGCGCTTTACTGTATCGGCCTGAAAGGTAGCAAAATCCCTTTTATGGGAAATGGAGAATGATGGCCACCCCTTAAAGGGATGGACAATCTGGTGTCCAAGAGGGAACCCATAAGGGTCACCTCTGGAAACTCAGTCATATCTCCCCTTTCTGAAGGGACAGGAATGCAATGGGAATGGGAGCCTCCTGACCTGAAAAACCTTCCTAGAGGGGAGAGTGGGTTACTGTTTTCTTCTGTAAGTGACCAAATCAGCTGCAGGTGGCCACCCAGTCAATGAGGTAGACCATCACAATAATCCAAGACCAACGACCGCCACTGCTGTCCCCCCAACACTCGCAGGTCCTGGCCTGCAAAGAGGTGCACCAATTCAAAGAATCAAGGCTCCAGTTTGGCAATGGACCTGCAAGGGACAGAGCCCCAGAGACTTGCCCCATAAAGGGACTCAAAATAAACTAACATGGGAGGGATCAAAAAACAAACCCCTCTTCTGTGGGAGGGAAAGACCCTCCAACACTACCTTCCTGGTATCTACGTCCCTAGAGATACTATCAGGAATGCAGTCTTTGGTCAGCCTTGTGGTAGCAACACACAAGCTGTTGTGCTTGCCACAAGGGAAACACAAAAACCTACACTACAGGGCAACTGGAGGAATAGTTCCCTCCGCTTTTAAAAGCATGATGAACAGTACTCATGCAGCAATACCACATTCTGCAGATGGGGGTGCAGATACACATTTATTTATTTATGTATTTATTTATTTTGGTATACCAACATTCACTCAGGGGATCACATCGGTTTACATGATGTATTGTAATATACTGTTAAATAGGCGTTAATCTGTTACATGATCATTGTATATACATGCATAAAAACATAGTGGTAGATTAATGTATATTCATAGATAGTAACAAAATAGTTACAGAAAGTAGGGCTGGACAAACAAGTTCCTTTGGTGTATCATTTATATACAAGCAGCGTAGAGAAAAACTAGGCTATTGGCAGTGTAGATTCGTTTGGATGGTCCGTTGTTTTTTTTAGAGTGGTGAGGAGGGTGGGCTAGGGTTAGGTTTTGAGGTAGGAACGGTGCAAGCGTCGAATGGTGCAGATCCCATCGCCTCACTTGTGAGTAGAATTCCACAGCACAGCAGGGACTGAGCACCACCTGTTACTGTTGACAGCTACGCACTGCCAAAAAGCAATCCAAGAATGTGTGATGGTGCCCTCCTCGCTAGTGTCCCAGCTTACCCTAAGGTGCAAAACAGACAAGGAAGCTGATAATTTGACACAACGATGGCGGTCCCGCTATCTCTGGTACAGCTGTACATGAAACTGACAAAGAGAATGTCACCTTGAAGTGCTTGTAGGAGTGCTCAAACCCTCACTGTACCCAATTGTGCATGATGTGCTTCACTGTCGCACTAACTCCTAGCGGAGTCAGCACGTACAAAGTGACGACAGTATTCCCAGTGCCTCTAGGGTTCTGACCTTGGCCGTGCGTGGTGGTGGGCAGTACTTGACAACATGCCAAGAGGCTGACCGCAGCCCTTGAATTGAAGGTAGTGAATGGCTCACTGCCCTTTCCGTTGCATAATGGTGGAAGGGAAGCCCATGGTAATTGACAGTGTCCATGGTGCCCTGCGGTGGTGCCCTGCTGCATCCAAATGCATCCACCAGTGCCCACAATGGAAACAGTGCTCCCAGTGCCAATAGTGCCCCAGGCATCTATGACACCAACACCCCCGCACCCAGAGTTCCAACCACACTTCACCGCATCATAGGCGCCTGGCATGCTCGATGGCATGCAGCAATATCGATAGCACTTCAAGTGCCTACAGATGTCGACAGCCTGGCAACATCCATGGTGTACACTGCGCCCAAAGGCACCAATGATTCGTGAACACCACAGGCCAAAAATGTCCGAAGGTCAGTGGTACTGATTGAGATGGTCTGTGCTGGGACCGATGATGCCCATGTTGCCCAAAATTGGAGGCTCTGTGGCACTGATACACCACTTGTTGCCCTGCAGCACCAATGCGCCACATTGTTCTCGACGGTTCTCTTCGGCTTAGGCATGCACCCAAGGGTGTCAATGCTACAGGTTTTACAGCATCCATGTCAGTGTCTATGGCTGATGCAAGTCTCAATAGCAACTCTGGCACTCAGCAGCACTGATAGTGCTTGAAGCCTTGCAGGGCCTCTGATGTCCCATGACCCCAGAACCCTTAGCACTGTATGGCGGCGCCAGGCCCCAGAGAGCGTCAGTGCCCACAGCACCCGATGGCCTTACACCTTTGATGGCACACCTTGATGCCACTTCCGGACACTTCAAAGGGGCTCATCAGCACCCCCGATTCTTGATAGTCTCAAGGGCACTGGACCATGGTGCACTCCGGATGCCTCGGCGCTTCAGGGTGCCTTGGATTAATGGCGATCATAGCACTTGACGGCACTGCAGCAGCTTCAGACCTAAAGCCCTTGTTGGCCTAGGGCTTCCATGGCACTTGGGGGCTCTCAGGACCCCCATGCCCTAGTGGTCGACGGCCTCAAGGGTGACCATGCACTTGGACATCCCGGTGCCATCTGGTGGCAATGGAGCGCAACATAGTCAAAAGCAGCCACGAATGGCATCACTGCAAAATATTCTCAATAGCCTCCATGGCACTCGATGGCGGCCCTGCACATCAATGTCATCAAAAGCGGCCATAAAACTCAATGGCATAGAGGGCAGCTATGGTGGCATCAAGAGTGAACATGGCTCTTGATGGCAGTCCTGGTCCCCAATACGGTCTGGACTGCAATGCTCGAGGTCAGTGCCGTTACTCCATTGAATTAAGGCCCATGCACTTGATGACAATTGGATCAATGTCGTTTCTCTGGTGCAGCAAGAGCCCATGGTGCTTGATGGCATATACATCGCATAACTGCACCCACTGACACCTATGGTACAGAAAGGCTCCTACCCCCAGCCAGGGCAATCAACAGCATTCAATGGCACCCACGGTCAATGGCCCTTACAGTGTCACGGGAGTCACACACCTCGATAGCATTGAGGACGCACCTCAAAGTCATCAAGGGTTACCATGGCGCTGAAGGGCAGTCCTGGTCCCCGAAGTGGTCCTTGACATTGACATATCAGATTATTGGTGCCCTGGCATGGGCAAGCATGGGCAATGCTGCTTGCCCAGGCTCCTGCTCACTCTCTCTCACAAGGAGACTATACTGCCATCACTGGCAAGTAGAAGGGGAGGCTACATCATCCAGGGCTTCTGCCGTGGCAATTAGTTCCTTATAATTGGGCCGATACAGTAAAGTCGGCGGGAGAGCAGGCGAACACCCGCTCTCCCAGCGCGTGCACAGGCCACTCTCCTGTATGCACGATTCTGTATTCAAATTAGGTCCAGCAGTAAAAAGAGGTAAAAAAGAGGCGCTAGGGACATTAGCGCGTCCCTAGCGCCTCTTTTTGGACAGGAGCGGCGGCTGTCAGCGGGTTTGACAGCAGACGCTCAATTTTGCCGGCGTCGGTTCTCAAACCCGCTGACAGCCACGGGTTTGGAAACCGGACGCCGGCAAAATTGAGTGTCCGGTTTTCAACCCGTGAGCCGCGGGCCATCTTCAAATTTTTATTTTTTTTAACTTTTTTTAACTTTTTGTAACTTTCGCCATGATATTAAGTCGGAGGGTGCACAGAAAAGCAGTTTTTACTGCTTTTCTGTGCATTTTCCCGGTGCCCGGAGAAATAAGAAAATTATTCCTTACCTTGCTAATTTTCGTTCCTTTAGTACCAAGGATCAGTCCAGACGGTGGGTTATGTCCCCCGTCCAGCAGATGGAGTCAGAACTAAAACTTCAAGGGGAGGTCCTATATAGTCTCCCCTCCCCTGCCTCAATCCTCAGTATCTAGACTAGCAAAGCCCAGAAGAGAAGAGACTACCCCAGAGGGATCAAGTAAGTAATGTGAAATCACAATGGCTGAACCAACCAGCCGTAATTAAATGTAGGAACCCATAACTGAACCATGAACTTGCAAACATAACTGTCAGCGAAAGTCAAAATCTTAGAAAACCCAAGAAGAAGAACACAGACATATCAGAAATGGAAGAGGAAAGCAGGGATGTCCCACCATAATAAACCCCCGGCATAGGGAGGGGTCTGGACTGATCCTTGGTACTACAGGAACGAAAATTAGCAAGGTAAGGAATAATTTTCTTTTCCCTGTACGTACCAGGATCAATCCAGACGGTGGGATGTACCAAAGCTTCCCCATCATGGGTGGGCCGAGGACAGCCCTACGCGAATGACCTTGTCCCCAAAAAGCCCGCCCGGCAGCGCCCGCACGTCCAAGCGATAATGACTCGCAAAAGTATAGAGCGATTTCCAAGTCGCCGCCCTACATATTTCTTGGGCCGACACCGACTTGTTCTCCGCCCAGGAAGATGCTTGAGCCCGGAGCGAATGAGCCTTGACAGCTAGTGGAGGAGGCTTACCCATTCCAATATACGCTGCTACGATCGCCCCCTTTAGCCAGTGAGCGATGGACTGTTTGGAGGCCATACAACCTCTCCTTGGACCGGACCAAAGGACGAACAAGTGATCCGACAGACGGAAATCATTAGTGAGCTCCAAATAGTGCATGAGACATCGTCGCATGTCCAACTTGTGCAGGACCCCCGAATCAGCCGACGGAAACGAGGGCAGTTCTACCGATTGGTTGAGGTGAAAAGCCGAGACTACCTTGGGTAGAAAAGATGGTACTGTGCGGAGAGAGACCCCGTTCGCCGCAAAACGGAGGTATAGCTCTCGGCAAGAGAGAGCCTGCAGTTCAGAGATCCTCCGCGCCGAGCTGATCGCTACAAGGAAGACAGCCTTGAATGTAACGTTCTTAACAGTAGCTGTTCGCAGTGGCTCAAAAGGAGGACCACAGAGAGCCCTGAGAACCAGGTTCAAGTTCCACGACGGACAAGGAGGCCGGATCGGGGGCTTCAGATGTCTCACCCCCTTCAAAAAATGGCTGATATCTGGATGAGACGACAGCAAACTAGAGCTTCCCTCTTGAAGGAAGGCCCTCAAAGCCGCCACCTGTACCCTGAGCGAGTTATAAGCCAGGCCCAAGTCTAGGCCTGCCTGTAGAAAGGAGAGAATCTGAGCGACCGAGGCCTGAGTCGACTGGATCTCGTGGGATACACACCACTCCTCAAAAACCTTCCATACCCGGACATAAGCAACCGAGGTGGACATCTTCCGCGCCCGTAAGAGAATCGAAATGACAGGCTCAGGATAACCGCGACGCCTCAACGTGCGCCTCTCAAAAGCCAAGCCGCAAGACAGAAGCGATCTGCCCCTTCGAAAAATATTGGTCCCTGGCGAAGGAGACGCGGCAGGTGACTGAGGCGAAGCGGCCCTTCCACCGTCAGATGGAGCAGATCTGTGAACCATGGGCAACGTGGCCATTCCGGCGCCACCAGTATTACCGGCCCCGGATGCGCCTCCACTCTTCGTATAACCTTTCCCACCAGAGGCCATGGTGGGAAGACGTTCAGAAGGCACTGGTGCGGCCACAGTAGGACCAGCGCGTCCACCCTTTCCGCACCGTGCTCCCTTCTGCGACTGAAGAAGCGGGCTGCCTTTGTATTTCTGGCGGTTGCCATCAGATCCATGCGTGGCAACCCCCAGCGCTTGACTATCAGTCCCATGGCTTCCTCCGACAGTTCCCACTCTCCGGGGTCCAAGCGTTGTCAGCTGAGAAAGTCCGCCTGTACGTTGTCTACGCCCGCGATGTGGGACGCCGCTAAACGCTCTAGGTGGAGTTCCGCCCATTCCATCAGCCTGTCGGTCTCCAAAGATACGAGATGGCTTCTCATGCCCCCCTGACGATTGATGTAGGCTACCGTGATCGCATTGTCGGACAGGACTCTGACCGCCCGCCGGTGTACCAGAGAGAGGAACCCCCACAGCGCCAGATGAACCGCCCTGGTCTCCAGTCGGTTGATGGGCCAACGCGATTGTTCTTCCGACCATCGGCCCTGGATCGAACTGTGTCGACAGACTGCTCCCCAGCCGGACAGACTGGCATCCGTGGTTACTATTACCCAGTCCGGGGCCTCTAGGGATACCCCCGGGCGAGCCGCTGAGGGTCCAACCACCAGCGGAGACTGAGTAACGTTGACTGTGGAATCGGCAGGACCACCTGGTATTCCCGTGACGCTGGCTTCCACCTGGACAGCAACACCCTCTGAAGAGGCCGTAGGTGAGCGAAGGCCCACGGGACCAGATCAATGGTGGATGCCATGGTGCCCAAAACCTGCAGCTAGTCCCACGCCGTGGGAGTTTCGAGTCTCATAAAGACGCGGATCTGCTCGCGAAGCGCCTTTGCTCTCTCCGGACTCAGAAACACCATCGCTCTCCTCATATCGAAATGGGCTCCCAGGAAGTCCAGGGCTGAGATGGTACGAGCTTGCTCTTTGCAAAATTGACGATCCACCCCAGAGAGTGAAGGAGGCGAACCATCCTCGTCACCGCTTGAAGACCCTGCTCTCGGGACTTCGCCCGGATGAGCCAATCGTCCACGTAGGGATGGACAAGGATTCCTTCTCTGCGGAGAGCCGCCGCCACGACTACCATGATCTTGGTAAACACCCGAGGGGCTGTGGCCAGTCTGAAGAGTAAGGCTCGAAACTGAAAATGCTGTCCCAGGATCTTGAAACGCAGGTAGCGCTGGTGAGCCTGGTGGATCGGGATGTGAAGGTACGCTTCCGTAAGATCCAACGAAGCCAAGAACTCCCCTGGGTGCACTGCAGCCAGCACCGAGCGAAGCGTCTCCATGCAAAACCGAGGAACCTTGAGAGACTTGTTGACGGTCTTGAGGTCCAGAATCGGCCGGAACGTACCTTCTTTCTTGGGAACCACGAAATAAACGGAATAATGACCTCAGCCGAGCTCGGAGGCTGCGACCGGTGCTATTGCGCCCAAGGAAAGGAGACGGTCCAGGGTCTGCCGGACGGCTCTCTGTTTGAGCCTGGATCCGCAGGGGGAAAACAGGAACCTGTCTCGTGGAACGCGTACAAAATCCAAGACGTAGCCATGTTTTAGGATATCTAGGACACACTGATCCGACGTGATTTGGACCTACTCCTCGTAGAAGAGAGCAAGCCGACCCCCCAGATGGGGAATTGACCCGTGGGTCCCCCTGGCATCATTGTGAGGACTTAGGAGAGGTACCCGATCCTTGCCGTGACGCCACCCCCGAAAGGACTGGTTCCAGGTGTGGGAAAGAGAGGATGGTGCCCTGGGCGGAGGTTGCCTAGAGGGCCGAGACCGGCGTTGATTTCGATACCTGCTTCTGGAGGAGCTGAAGGGTCTGGAAGAACGAGGACGATCCTCCGGTAGCTTATGGACCGCATTCTCATTCAGAGATTTGATAATCTGATCCAAGTCTTCTCCAAAAAGATACCTGCCCTTAAAGGGAAGGGAACCCAAACGAGTTTTGGAGGAGGCGTCAGCCGACCAGTTTCTCAGCCATAGGAGTCGACGAGCCGAAACCGCCGCCACCGTAGAGCGAGCTAAGACCCGCAGGAGATCGTATAGGGCATCAGCGCCATAGGCAACGACGGCCTCCAACCTGTCCACCTGCTGTGTCTCCGCTTCCGGCAGAGACTGGGAAGTAAGCAGCTGTTGGACCCAACGAAGACCTGCACGCTGTGCGAGCGAACTGCAAATCGCCGCCCACATCCCTAAAGCTGAGACTTTGAAGATCCGTTTCAGGTATACCTCCAGCTTCCGGTCTTGAATGTCCTTCAAAGCTGTACCTCCCGTGACGGGAATGGTGGTATGTTTGGTGACCGCCGAGACGGCGGAATCCACGGCGGGAACCTTTAGCAGCTCCAGGAAGTCGGACGGGAAGGGATACAATTTTTCCATGGCCCTGCTGACCCTAAGGTTGGATTCTGGAGTGTCCCATTCTCTAGAGATGAGCTGTAGTATGGTGTGGTGTGTGGGAAAAGCCTTCGCCAAAGGCCGAAGGCTCGCCAGGAGAGGATCCCCCTTCTTGACCTTCGGGTCGGGCGCCACCGGATCCCGGGGGGGGGGGGGTCGATATCCATCTCTTGAAGAATATGGGGAATGAGATCATCCAATTCCCCAGCCTGAAAAATGGGGAGGACCCGTGGATCGTCGCCCTGCAACTGAGTCGCCAAGAGGGAATCCTCCCCTTCTAGGTCCAGAGGGACGTCCCCTCCCGAGGCAGAACGCGGGGCCGACTGACTCACCGGGGGGTCTCGAGAGGGCCCCAGCCCCTCATTGAGTCGTGGAACCACGGCCTGGGGAACTTTGACTCCTGAAACGGTGTCTAAACGAGCCAACTTGGGGGGAGGAGGACCCCTGCCCCCCCCCCCCCCCCCCCCCACAGCAAGTCCCTGCTCTGTAGGAAGGCCCGGTGCATTAAAACTACAAATTCTGGCAAAAAAGCCAGCAACCCCAAAGAGACAGTCCCCGGGGTCCTCCCCAGGTGTCCCGCAGCCTCCGATATCACCCCCGAGGCTGTAGCCGGAAGCATGGCCCCGATTGAGTCTCCCGTCTCCTCCTCAGAAAAACGGCGTCAGAATCCTGAAACAAAATGGCCGCCGTTCCCGCACTCAGCGGGAACGGGGCCTGCCTCTTCATGCCTGCTTGATCCTGCAACCTTGGAGGCTCTCCCGAGGGAGGGCTGTCTTCACCCTCGGAGGTACCGCCTGAACGAGGCTCCTCTCGGGGTCGGCGCTCTCCCTGACGGCCGGCGGCTTCACAGGGGGCCGTACGCTGCATCTGACACGAGGAAGGCAGGAGAGGTGGAGGAGGGACGGGTGCTCGCGCGCGCGGCAACGGCGATCGTGAGGAGAACAACGGCGGCGGTTGAGAGGGCCGGAATGACTTCCCCCCCCACCGACCCTGAGGTACCTTCGGGGAATCCGACCTCCCGAAGGCTGGCGGCCCCGGGGAATGTGGACGTCGCGAGGCCGCAGGGGAGGGGGGGAAAAAGGGAGCCTGATAAAAGAGCCAAAAGGGGACGGATCGGCACTACCGATGTGCACCCCCAGACCTGGCTCGCAGCCGGCTGACAGACCGCCCGGTAAGCTGAAAGGTAAAAAACAACACTTAACCCACAGTGAAGGAGAAAGAAAGAGAGCAGAGACAGAAGCTGCTAGAGCAGCCTGTCAGCAAGTTACAAGGCAGACAGGTAGGCACCTCACTGTGTAGACTGCTATAAAATAACGTTGTCTAGTAAGAAGATTAATATCCTCTTATACATTTCTCTTTTTTTTTTTTTTTGATCCCACTGGAAAAGAAGAAGCCCAGAAAAAAGACTAAGCTAAAGTGCTGGGGACCACCGCGTCCCCTGCTCACATCTGCTGGAGTCAGAACGATACTGAGGATTGAGGCAGGGGAGGGGAGACTATATAGGACCTCCCCTAGAAGTTTTAGTTCTGACTCCATCTGCTGGACGGGGGACATAACCCACCGTCTGGACTGATCCTGGTACGTACAGGGAATAGCGCCTACCTTTGGATAGGCGCTAATTTCTGAAAGTAAAATGTGCGGCTTGGCTGCACATTTTCCTTTCTGAATGCGCGGGAATACCTAATAGTGCCATCAACATGCATTTGCATGTTGCGGGCACTATTAGGTTCGGGGGGGTTGGACACGTGTTTTCGACTTCTTACTGAATAAGGGGTAACGCTAGCGTGTCGAAAACGCATGTCCAATCGCAGGTTACTGTATCGGCCCGAATGTGGGGAGAACGAGATCTCCCCCCTCCAGGAATGGTGAGGTCCTCAATCTTTTCACTGTGTGAACCTCCATCGATGCCAATTAATTGGTGAAATGACATGGAACTCCTGCCAGTGTATAACTCAGGTGTGTCCCAGGCTCAGACAAAGGGGAAAAAAACCAGATAGACCAAGGAGAGGACACTGAAACTAAACTGCAAATGCAGTATATATTTATTAAGGAATAGAATTAGAATCTACCAGACTGCATATTGACTAAAGCTTGCCATGCAGCTGGCAGAAAGTTAAAAGTAAAATAAAAAACAAAAAATAAAAACTACCGTATGGAAAAGAAAAAGAAAAACAGCTGTGCTCCAGAAAAACACAACAAAAACTATTAGGAGAGAGCAAAGCTGAATTCCGTGACACCACAGCTCCCACTACTACACAACTCCGCGGAAAAAAAGAGACTGAGGGATTCTGCCTAGGGGGCATGGTGATAACTACTGCTGCACATGCTCAATAGGACATATTTGAAAGCTCTAGAATCTTTGAGATCAAAGTTCCAGGCCAGGCTCTTCCAATGAAGTCGCCCATGTGTGAGGACTTACATCCTGTTTGTCCTCGGAGAACACCTGTTACAGGTAAGAAGAGACTGAAAGGGGCCCAGCATGGATGTGTGATTTAATGCATGCTAGAGCATGCTTAATGAGGCCCAGTCAAAGTTCTAGAAACTTTGACATAAGTTTTCCATGTTGGGCTCCATCCGATGATGTGACCCTTGTGTGAGTACTGCCATTCTGCTTGCCTCGGAGAATAAGTTACCCCAGTTAAAATATTTTTTTCCTCCCTTTTATTTTGTATAAATATGTTTCTACAGTATGTGATGTCACTTTTTAAATTATGAAAGTTTCCATTAACAGGTGTATCCACTACCGAGCGGTAGGAAGAGCTGCGTTAGTGCTCGGCGCACCCGCGGTTGCCGCACGCACAGTGCAGCTCACCTACCGCTCGATCCTGAACTATAATTTCATGCAAATGTAAACCGCGTCTAAGAAGGGTCCGTGAAGCGTTAGGCCCGCGCAACCCATTTTACTGGATAGAGCGCCTATACAGTATCCTGGGTGCGCGGGCCTAACGCTTCACGCCACGCTGGTATCTGTCATTTCAAATGTCATTTGAAATGACAGATACCAGGAAGTCGGGACTGCCAGTCCCCCCTCCCCTCCTCCCGAAGCAGGGCGCGAAAAGCAGCCTTGCTCCGGGAGGAGGGGAGAAGGGACTGGCAGTACGAAGCGGTGAAGCGACTTACTTTTTGCAGCCCCCTCCGGACATCGGACGACCTCTCCTGCCTCCAGCTGCTCGCGAAGATGGACGCCTGCAAAAAGTAAGTCGCTTCGCCGCTTCACACTGTCAGTGTCTCTTCTTCCCCCCTCCCGGAGCAAGGCTGCTTTTCGCGCCCTGCTTCGGGAGGAGGGAAGAAGAGACACTGACAGTGTGAAGCGGCGAAGCAACTTACTTTTTGCAACCCCCTCCGGACATCGGACCTCTCCTGCCTCCCGCTGCGCGACTTACTTTTTTTTGCAGCCCTCCGGCCATCAGCAGGAACGGATCGTGGCTCCCCTGCCTCCCGGCGAAGATGGACGCCTGCACGGGGGAAAGCGGCCCCTGTGCGTGCAAATGGCCGCTCAAGACGTGACGTCACGATGTTTGACGTCACGGCATGTGACGTCACGTCTTGAGCACTGTCAAGACACTGTCAGTGTCTCTTCTTCCCTCCTCCCGAAGCAGAGCGCGAAAAGCAGCCTTGCTCCAGGAGGAGGGAAGAAGGGGCTGGCAGTACGAAGCGGCGAAGCGACTTACTTTTTGCAGCCCCCTCCGGACATCGGAGGGGGCTGCAACGTTTTTTTTGCCTTTTTATTTTTTTTTGCTTCGGGAGGAGGGGAGAGGACTGGGGCTGCCCCGGAGACCGGCACCCATGATCGCGGCCGGGGCAGGTGAGCGGGGGCTGGGGGAAAGCTTGCCGTCTACCCTTACCCCTGCCTCTACTGCAGGGGTAAGGGTAGGTGGTAAGTTAGCAGGTTAAATGCGTGACAAAACGGCAGGGAAAGATAGCGATAGTCGGGGCGCGGGTTACGGGATGCTAGGGAATAGCTAATTCGCTCGTTTGCATGCAATATACATGCCGCGTGCGGAACGGGTTGCCCGGGGATTTCAGGATGCGGTAGGAGTAGATTAAAGGGGATTCGGGATCGCAGGAAGGGCTAACGCGGCCGGAAAGTGAGTAGAATGCGGGTTAGGAGCGGGGTAAACGCGGCCGCACTTTACTGGATAGACCTGTAACAGATCGATACTCTAAGGCCGCGGTAGAAACAGTGCGGCAGTGTCAGGCGCACCCTCGTTCCCTGCACGCACAGTTCTCTTCACCTACCACTCGATACTCTCTTCAAATTGCATGCAAATGCATGCCGCGGCTGCGAAGCCTTAGGCAAGCGTTAGGCCCGCGCAACCCATTTTACTGTATAGAGCGCCTATACAGTATCCTGGGTTCGCGGGCCTAACGCTTCACGGCCACGCTGGTATCTGTCATTTCAAATGTCATTTCAAATGACATTTGAAATGACAGATACCAGGAAGTGGACAGTTATGTTCTCCGATGCTCAGCAAACTTTCCCCCAGCCCCCGCTTACTGCCCTGGCCCCATCCGGTCTCCGGTGCAGCCCCAGTCCTGTCCCCTCCTCCCGAAGCAAAAAAAAAAAACCGAAAAAGTAGCAAGGCTTGGGCCTGCTACGGTAGTCCCTTCTCCCTTCTCCTCTCCTCCCGATTTCGGCGCTCAAGGCGGCCGGGTGGGCGTGCATTCATCCATGCCGGCAGTGAATGAATTTCGGCGCTCAAGGCAGTCACATGTCATGACGTCACGCCTTGAGCGCCGAAATCGCACGGGCATTCATTCACTGCCGGCGGGGGCCGTGCATTCATCCAGGCAGAGGGAGCCGGAGGCCGCTTTCGCCGCCGGCTCCCTCTGCCTGGATGAATGCACGCCCACCCGGCCGCCTTGAGTGCCGAAATCGGGAGGAGAGGAGAAGGGAGAAGGGACTACCGTAGCAGGCCCGAGCCTTGCTACTTTTTCAGTTTTTTGTTTTTTTTTTTGCTTCGGGAGGAGGGGACAGGACTGGGGCTGCACCGGAGACCGGACGGGGCCTTGAGCGCCGAAATCGCACGGGCATTCATTCACTGCCGGCGGGGGCCGTGCATTCATCCAGGCAGAGGGAGCCGGCGGCCGCTTTCGCCGCCGGCTCCCTCTGCCTGGATGAATGCACGCCCACCCGGCCGCGGCCTGGATCGAACACGCGCCCACCCACCTGCCGGCTCCCACCGCCGCCTGGATCCAACGCGCGCCCACCCGCTCGCCAGCTCCCGCCGCCGCCGGCTGGATGAACGGGCGCCCATTCGCCCGCCGGCTCCCGCTGCCGCCTCGATGACCGCACGCCTGGGGGATTCGGAAAGTGACAAGTATTTATACATATATATAAACTTACGCTGCAATGTTTTTTTACACTTTACGGTTTTACCCCCATTTTTTACACTTTATTCCCGTTTTAATTTTCGAACACCACACTAACACCACACTAACACCAAGTAGAGGGTAGGCGGTAAACTAACAGGTTAAGGACGCGGCAAAATAGCGGGTTACAAAGGAGATAATCTGAGCGCGCGTCACAGTATCGGAGGGGAATAGCTAATTCCTTCATTATACAGCTAATTCGTTCATTTACATATCATATACATGCTGCGTGCGGAAAGGGTAATGCTTCTGTTTTAAGAAGCGCTAAGGACGCGTGAAACTGGAGACTGGATTGCTGGATCGCCTTACGCGTCCGAATTGTGCGCTCCCAGCACGTTACAGACGGGAAATCTTCAACCGCACGTTACAGTATCGACCTGTTAGGATGCTCCCTGCAATGGAGTGACGCATAACTTCTGTACTGATGAAGAATGTTCTGTGCTAGTCTTTTGCTTTCATTATAATACACTTCGGAGTGAATTTTCAAAGGAGTTGCATGCATAAAACCTTTTGAAAATTCAGTGAAATTTCAAAGGAGTTACATGCATACATGTAGCAATTTTTAAAAGTCCACTTACATGTGTAAAATCCAGTTTTATGCACATAAAGTCTTCTTTGAAAATTACTTTCATAACGGGCTAAATTTTCAAAAACTGTGAAGAACGTTAGGAGGGCTGTAAAGAGAGTGTCCGTAGGGCTTGCAGTCCCTTTGAAAATTTAGCCTGCACATACAATGCAAGTACAAAGTACCCATATAATTTGGACCTGCATTGAGCCAGGTGAAAACAGGACAGGATTTAAGATTACAATGCCAATAGGCAAAAAGAGGGCCCCCCCCCCCCCTTCCCCATCCAGAAATTGGAGAATGGGAGTTGGGGGGACAGAGTTCCATGGTAATGCCTCTTTGAGCAGCAACAGCACACTGCCCTAAAGTGAGCAGGAACAGGCTCTTCAATGGGCTTGGAATTTGGCACCTTACTGCCCTCCACACTCTGGAGAAATGGGTGGATACAGGTCAGAGGAGAGAAAGTATGCTTTGAGACTGCATAATCAAATCTCTCTATATGTAATTTCCGGTGTGTACTTCGCACTCAGGCCTAGAATTTGTCATCAGCTAAAAAGATAACTACCTAGGGAGTCACATTTTGAAGGAATCTAATCCTGCAGAAAGTATTAAAGCATCAAACTAAGCATGCGTTTTGGACGGAAAGATTTCTATAGCTATATTTTAACATTTCTACCAACAATATACACCCACTAGATAAAAATATGTGTGCTGTTTGATTGTATAGGTATTTAAAGATGTATTTAAACTCCTCAATTATCTTACTAATGTCTACATAGTCCTTGCTAGTTCTATTTGACATTCTAAACATTGTGCATAATGTGCTTTCTTTTCTTACAAATTATGGCCTAGATTTTCTAACCTACCGCGGTGTAGTGAATCACGCGCTACAGGGGGGCGAAGTTGGGGCGGGCTTTCGCACCCAATAGTGCCATCATAAAAGTTGGTACTACTGGGCGTGAAATAGGCAGCGAAAAGACTCCTTACCTTTTCGCCGTCCACGCTGTCTTCGCGGTGTCCGCCCCGGTGCCTCCCCGACTACTCCTGTTCCGGTCTTGACGCCACCCCTTTTTAGTGATAGCACGCATGCGATCGCTTTGAAAAATGACCCCCTATATTTCTGGCTTCAGATACTAATTAATTTGTAGTAATTTTGGTTACACTTATTTTTTATTTTTTTCAAAATTTCTCAATTTCAACAAGAATAAACTTGATACATAAGAACATAAGATATGCCATACTCAGTCAGACCAAGGGTCCATCAGGCCCAGTATCCTGTTTTCAACAGTGGCCAATCCAAGTCACAAGTACCTGTCAAGTACCCAAACATTAGATAAATCACAAACTACTGTTGCTTATTAATTACCATAATAGCAGTTTATGGATTTTTCCTTTAGGAACTTATCCAAACCTTTTTTAAACCCAGTTACACTAAATGCTGTAACCACATCCCCTGGCAATGAATTCCAGAGCTTAACTATGCGCTGAGTGAAAAAGAATTTTCTTCGATTTGTTTTAAATGAGCTACTTGCTAACTTCATGGAGAGCTCCCTGGTCCTTCTATTATCTGAGAGAGTAAATAACTGATTTACATTAACTTGTTCAAGTCCTTTCATGATTTTATAGACTTTTATCATATCATCCCTCAGTCATCTCTTCTCCAAACTGAACAGCCCTAATTTCTTTTGCCTTTCCTCATAGGGCAGCTGTTTTATATCCCTTATCATTTTGATCACCCTTCTCTACACTTTCTACAGTGCAGCTATATCCTTTTTGAGATACGGTGACCAGAACTGCACACAGTATTCAAGGTGCGGTCTCACCATGGAGCGATACAGAGGCATTATGACATCCTCCATTTTATTTTCCATTCCCTTCCTAATAATTCCTAACATTCTGTTTGCTTTTTTGATTGCAACAGCACACTGAGCTGACAAATTCAATGTATTATCCACTATGATGCCTAGATCTCTTTCCTGGGTGGTAACTCCTTAGATAGAACCTAACATTTATTTTTCCCTATATGCAGCACTTTGATAAGACAGGTTAAGAAAGAATTTGAAAAGAAGTGGCTGTAGAGGCAAAAACTCATAATAAAAAACTTTTTAAAATATATCCGAAGCAGGAAGCCTGCGAAGGAGTAGGTTGGACCATTAGATGATTGAGAGGTTAAAGGGGAACTCAGGGAAGATAAAGTCATCGCTTTATGAATTCTTTGTTTTGGTGTTTACAAGTGAAGATGTTGGAGTGTTACCCATTCCAGGGACGGTTTTCAAGGGTGATGATTCAGATGAACTGAACCAAATCACAGTGACCCTGGAAGATATAGTAGCCCAGATTGACAAACTGAAGAGTATCAAATTCCCCGGACCAGATGGTATACACCCCAGTATTTTGAAAGAACTCAAAAATAAAATTTTAGATCTATTACTAGAAATTTGTAACCCATCATTAAAATCATCCATTACACCTGAAGATTTTAAGGAGGCCAATGTAACCCCAATATTTACAAAGGGCTCCAGGAGTGATCTGGGAAAGTATAGACTGGTGAGCCAGACTCCAGTGCTGGGAAAAATCACAGAAACAGTTCTAAAGAACAAAATCACAGAGCATATAGAAAGACATGGTTTAATGGGACACAGCCAGCATGGATTTACCCAAGGGAAGTCTTTCCTCACAAATCTGCTACAATTTTTTGAAGGGGGTAATAAACATGTGGATAAAGGTGAGCTGACAGATGTAGTGCATTTGGATTTTCAAAAGGCAATTGACAAAGTTCTCCTTGAGAGGCTTCTAAGCATGGAATAGGAGGCAATGCACATCTGTGAATTGCAAATTGGTTAAAAAACAAGAAACGGAGGTCACATGATGTGGTGAGCCTGAGCATATGTGTGTTTTCAGGCTCTAGGTGCCAACCCCTGGAAATTGCATGAAAATCGCACCATCCTGTTATGATGCTGCTTGCGGGCCTAGTCACAAGCAGCCTCTCACATCCGCGGCCCAAAGATCGCTACCAACACTGCCAGAATTGCGACCTGAGCACCGCCACCTGTCCCTCACGGCAGGCAGAGCCACTGCCGACATTGCTGTTTGTTCTTTGCGGCCTGGAAGCCACCACCGATGCTGCCAGTAACGCGGCCCAAGCACCACCACCTGTCCCTCGCAGCGGGCAAAGCCGCCGCCATTGTCTGCCTTTGCGGCATGGAACCACCGATGTAAGGGCTCCGTTTCGTGGCCTAGTGCCACCTCCAGCCTGATCTTCGCAGCATGGACGCCGCCGCTGCTGTCCCAGGTCCTGGCCTTCCCCTCAGCGCGTGGCCACGCCTCTCTCTGCTATTTAAAGGGCCTGCGGCGGGAAAAGCCCCGCGGCCCCACCTGATGACGTCTCCAGGGCATCTTCTCTCCAGCCCTATAAAAGGGCTCCTGGTCAGTCCCTTGTTGCCTTCGGAAGGAGCCAGTCCGCTCCTGGATTGCTCGTCTGTTCCAGGTCTTCATTCCAGGAGGCTCCGAGGTCTATCTTCGCTTCTTCAAGGTTCTTTGTGGGAGCTCCCTTGTCTTTGTCCGTGGTTCCTGGTCTCTCGTCGGATCCTGTGTCCTCGTCCGTCTTGCCTCCAGATGTTCCTGCCTCCAGATGTTCCTGATGTCCCTGATATCCCATGTTCCAGTCCTGATCCCGATGTCCTCGTCTCCAGCTCTTCGTCCTGCTTCCAGGTTTCCTATTTGTTCATCCTTCCTGGCCTGCCACTGTCGTGGCCCATGACCAGCTCATGGAGGGCTGTGAAGGGCGCTTCGTGGCACAAGGCCTATCTTCACGTCTGCAGTGCAAGTCTCCGGAAGGCTCCTGTTTTTAATGCCAAGTTCTGTTCCTGAATCCAAGTTCCGAGTCTTGAATCCTGTTCCTGGTCTTCTGAGTATCTTGGACCTGCTTCTGTCCATGCCCAAGACTCAAGCCAGAACCTGCTCCGCTTCAGTGTGGTTCGTGACCAGCCACAGGCAGCTGTGTAGGGCACACCTTGGTGCAGGCCTCTCCTGAATCTTCGACATGTCTCCGGATCCAAGTCTTCACTTTCTCGCTTGGAGTCTGCTTCGCTTCCAGCGTGGTCCGCAACCAGCCATGGGCGGCTGTGTAGGGCGTGCTGCAGTGCAGCACTCAACCTGTACTAGTGCCTGTATCCTGAGTCCTTGCCTAAGTCTCCGAGTATCCTGAATCCTTGTCTATGTCTCTGAGTATCCTGACCCTCCTCTAAGTCTCCGAGTATCCTGAACCCTCGTCCAAGTCTCCAAATGCCTTGTCTCGTTCAAGTCTTCAAGTGTCTACGTTTCGTCAAAGTCTCCAAGTGCCTATGTCTCATCCTTGTTCCAATGCCATCGTCTGTCCTCGACCTCTGTCCGTCCTGTCGCACCTGCCGTTCCCAGGCAGCGGGTCCGAAAGGGCTATTGAGTGGCCAGAGGGTTACCCCAGAAACCAGCATTGCATTGTTGGGTCTCTTCTGGTGCTTTCGGGTTTGGCAGAGGTCACGGCCCCTAAGCTTCAGCCTGTCTGCCCGTGCTCGGATACGTCTTGCCTGCCTTGGCGCTTCTCCGGAGTCCCCTCTGGGGTCGTGTCGTTGTTACGTGTGCCGCCCACAGCAACCCTGCGGTGCGGCCCTCTCACCTTTCCAGACAGATTTCAGCTGCTGGCTCCTCCTCGCTGGCGGCAGTGGGCTGCCAGCTCCGCCCGGGTTCCCTCCAGTGCCTCTGGCCCTGCCACACTACCCAATGTTGCTAGCCAAGATGTCCCTGCTCGTCAGGCCTCTCCAATTGGCCCGTGAAAAGATGCCGCCATCAGCGCCGCACCCCTTCCTAGGCACGCGCATCACTGATTCTTTTAAAGGGCCCGCGGCAGGAACCTGGCCACAGACCTGGATGTTGACGTCAGACTCTTCAGCTTATATAAGCTCATGCCTCGCTCTATAGCGTTGCCTTTGCAACAGGTCTCCGAGTACTCCGAGTACTCATTGCTATTCCTGATTCGTCTCTTCGTTGTGTTCCTGTCTTCCTGGTTCCCGGTTCCTGTTCTCCTAGTTCCTGTTCGTCTATGTGTCATTTATGATCTCTCTGCCCTTTTTGGGTTAGTTACATATAGTGGGATGTATAAAGATTTGCTTTGTTATGGGGGGGGGAACTGGAGGGGGGAAGGGAGGGAACAGGAAGGGGTGAAGATGTCAAGAAAATGTGAATGAGTAGAAATTTCAAATAGTATGTGCTCGGGGAGCATGGCACATTATGGCCTGGCAGTCTCGGCTGGGGGACTGTGGTCCGCATTTAGCGGGTAACAATTTCAGGTGGATAAAATGTGTTAAAGGTTGGATTAAATATGGGTGACCGCACATAAGTGGTCTCTGGGAATATTGCAGGTTTAGGTTCCCTGATTAAGAGAACTAAAATGCTACAAACATTTCAGAGACAGAAAACAAATATAGCTTTTATTCAAGAAACACACTTCACAAACACTGAAAGTGGGAAATTAAACAGAGACTGGGTACAGCAATAATTTTTACTTTCCAGTGGCCAATCGAAAAAATGGGGTGATAATTGTTTGAGCAAGATGGTGCATTTTGTAGCATCTAGGGAGGCGAAGGACCCATAAGGGAGATTTATAAGCACATTTCTCATGCAGATTACACAATGTCTCGAATAGACTACATTTTAGCTTCCAATAATTTTTTTAAGATATTGAAGGCAGAGATTGGTCCTGCGGGTATTTCACATCATTTGTTGATCTGGATAGATATATATTTAAGGCGAGAGAATGTTGGCCTGAGAACTTGGAAATTTCCCAGCCATTTATCTGAAGATAAGGAATTTGCAGTATATCTGCATGCTAAATGGAGAGAATTTGAGGAAAATAATCATAGTTTTAAAAGCAACCCATTGTAATATTGGGAGACTAGCAAAGCAGTTATGAGAAGAGAGATAACTGCTTATGTGATAACGAAGGGGAAACAACTAAATAAGGAAATCTTAAGAGCAGAAGATAACTTGAAAAGGGTGAAAAGAAAATGAATCACTAATCCCTTGGATAAGACTATATGGCAATACTATGTGCTCTAAAAGAATGCTTACACTGTAGAGTAAAAAGACTGATAATGACATCACAACATGATTTGTGTTATGCACCCCATCCGTGCCCGGCCCGAGCTCAGGCCTGCTCACCTCCATGGTTCCACAGCAGGTCCCGGGTCGGCCTCCCTAGCGGCAGCTGCAAGCGCTTCCAGGCCTCAGCGTCCACGGTGGCGGTCACCGGGCCTTCCACTGCGCACCAGGCCTCACGCCGGAGCTCAGCGTCCTCAGCTGTGTTGGCCACGCCCCTATGCACGCGCGCAGACCACCCAGCCTCTTGTAGGGCCAAGAGCAGGTCCTAACTCCGCGGCGCACCCTGATTGATTCCCGGATATAAAGAAGTCCCTGCTTGTACTTCCTTGCCTCGGCAATCGGGTTAGTGTCTTGCTAGATTATCACTGCATCTGAACCTTGTTCCAAGTCTCGTTCCAGGATCCTTCTGTTCCAGTTCTGTTCCTGCCTTGTTCCTGCTTCCTAGTACTCCAGCGTCCTTCTGTTGCTATTTGTCTGTCCGTCTCCCCAGGTAGTACCTCTGTACTGCCTCACTGGTACAGACCTCGGCTTGCTCCTTGACCTGCCTGTCTGCTGCCTGCCTTCTGACTCCAATCTGTTCCTCGACCTGCCTGCCTGCCGTCTGCCTCTTGACTCCAGTCTGCCTCTCAACCTGCTTGCCTGCCACCTGCCTCCTGACTCCAGTCTGCCTCTCGACCTGCCTGCCTGCTGCCTGCCTTCTGACCTCAGCTTGTTCCTAGACTCATCTGCCTGCTGCCTGCCTTCTGACCTCGGCCTGCCTGTGACCTCGTCTGACCTTCGGAACCTGACCTCTGCTTTGCTGACTACTTCTCGGACTGACCCCTGGACTCTGACCTCTGCCTGTTTGACCACGTCTAGATTCTGGCTCTGATCCTAGCCTTGTCATCACCTACGCTATTCTGGTACTCCTTGTTCCATCTGAACTCCAGTCTCGAACCTGATCGCGCTCCCCTTCTGTCTGTGGGCACGCCGGACTTCCAATCTTCCAGGAGACCCTGTGAGGCCCACCTAAGTCCAAGCGGCCCGGTCCCTACAGGCTCCTCCCGGGGGGACCTCGGACTTCCAGTGGTGAAGCTCATCCTAGCCTCTGTCTCCTCCAGTGCTCCGCCCCCTGGGGGCAGTTGCTTCCTGATCCCTACCAGGGAGCCATTCTCCACTGCTCCAGGACAAGGGTCCACCCCCGAGCGTAACAATTTGTTTCGATTTGGAAACAAAGTGGGGAAGCGGATGTACAATCTATTGAGAATGCGAAGAGGAAGAACATATGTAAAAATACTAGTAATGGGAGAGCTTTCAAAATGACGTCCTGAATAGATGCGTCTGCAAGAGGCTCCCGATTTTTCCTCCTATTTTCAGAATGCCACATACCAAACGGAAAGCCTGGGTTCGGTGTGGAGAAAATTCCTCCACACTGATGGAAGCATCTCAACCCCGGATAGGCAGGTTCTTCGCGACGCTTCCCCCACTAACTCCAGGAGATCGGGTCGCGGCGGGATTAGCTGAGGAGCGAGGGCTCTCCCCTCCAACCGAAATATCTTTGAGCCCCGGATCACCCAGGAGACCGACGCCGCCGGGCCATGGTGAAGGACAGAGGCAGCAGGACGCCGATAGCCCCTTGGGGGATTTCCGAGGTGAGGCAGAAGCGGCGTTGCAAACGAAAACATCTTCCGGACTTACTATCTTGGAGCAAGTTAACACAGACCCCAATGGAGGTAATTTAAACCCTGCAGCTTGGGTAAGCCTTTGCCTTGCAACGAGGTTCCACAGTTCTGTGGCTTGAGTTGCTGCGTAAGCCTCCGGCTCGTCTCTACTGGTTATTGACTCCTGGCTTCTGATCCTGCTTTGCCCCTGACTTGTCTTCAGCTTCCGCTCTTGGTTTTGGTATTGACGTCTGACTCCTGGCTTCCAACCCGGCTCCGTCCCACGATTTCGTCTTCAGCTTCCGTTCCTGGCTTGGTATCGTCTTCTGACCTCTGGCTTCTGATCTGGCTCCATTACTCGACTCCGTCTTCTGCTTTTGTCCCTGGCTTTGGTTTGGATCTCCGACTTTGGCTTCTTCCATCACCGCAGGTATCCAGTACTCGCTGGCCCAGAGGACTCTTCTAAGTCCCAGCGGCTCAGGCTCTCACAGGCTCCTCCTGGGGGAGCCGCGGGCTTCCGAGGGTGAAGACTCTTCTTCTACCTGGGCCCAGCCATCCTTCGTCCACCTCTTCGGCCACAGCCCGGATCCTTGGTCGCATAGGGTCCCACCTAAGTCCAAGAGGTCCAGGTCCCTTCGGGCTCCTCCTGCAGGGACCTCGGACTTCCAGTGGTGAAGCCTCTTCTGAGTCTCTTCCGTGCCGCCTCCCGGCTGTGACACTCGCTGTGAGCCTCCACAGCAGACCATCCACTGTCTCAGCTGGCCCAAGGCTCCACGACCGTAACAAAATAACTCTTTCAACGTGGGGTTAACAAGAGAGGTGCGAGATGTTAAAAGTCAAGTGAAACAAAATGCAACTGAACTGGTTCTCCAAAAAGCTAAAATGGGAAAAATAGAAGATCGGATCACTGAAGTGGAGAAAATTCAATCAAACCTGGTTCAGAGTGAATGTGAGACGACTAAGAGACTGAAAAAGATAGAAAATAGCCTAAGGGCTCACAATTTAAGATTTATACATTTTCCAGTGCTTAGAAATATACCACCTGTGGAATTGTTTAAATTGTATGTCTCTCAGGTTTTAAAAATACCCGAAGAAATTAAGCCTGTCATTACAAAGGCGTACTATTTGTACCCCAGTGAAGTAAATCAAGATAACATGGAAGATCAGGCAGATCTTCCGGAGAGGCCTAGAGGAGGACTGCGGAGAGGTGCTTGGTGAGACGGGACAAGCTCAAGGAGGTCCGGTGGTGCATCATTTAAACCCTGCTAGCTCGAAGGATCTCTCTTGGAGGTGGCGGTCAATTCTCCCGGCCAGGTCAATTAACGTGTCTAGCGTTCCTGGAAGATGAGCTGCGAGCTCATCTTTGATCTTAGGGGAAAGACCATCCAAGTATATAGCTCGCAGACATGGCTCCTCCCAATGGAGCTCAGTAGATATGGTGTGAAACTCCAAGGTGTAGTTCATCAGGGAGCGACTACCCTGTTTGAGATTAAGGAGTTCCGTGCCGACTTGCGTCTACCGCCCATGGGTTTCGAAGACAGCTCAAAAACGTGCCAACAAGCTCAAAAGGTCCAGTAGCAGTGGATCTGAACATTCCCATAGGGGAGAGGCCCAGACCAGGGCCTTCCCATCAAGCAGAGACCGGCTATACGTTATCTTGGTCAGAACATCTGGGAACAGTGCAGATTGTAGGCAAAAGTGCATATTGCACTGATTGAGGAACCCACGACAGTGCTGAGGGTCCCCTGCATAGGGAGGTGGAGCCGGTAAAGGAATTAACGGTCGGAGAGGTGCCGCTGAGGCCAACGATCCGGAAGGAGGAGTGGCCTGAACAGAAGTGGTGGCCACAGAATCCAAGCTGGCGTTGAGACGCTCCATAGAAGCCGCCAGCAATTCCAGGGCCTTCTGTTGTTCCAGGATTCTTTGGGCCAGCCCAGGAATTGCCTGCAAGGCAGGAGCCTCAGCTGGATCCATGGCCTTGGCTAGCTATTACGAGCGTGGATTCTTGGGCCGGCGGAATAGGGAACCAATAGGGAGGAGCCCCAGGGGACCCTTCCGATAGCAGGCGAGGCTGTAGGAGACCTGAGACCTCGCAGGACCTTCACCACTACCAGCCCTCGTTCCCTGCAGGTTAAGCCCTTGGGTACCGGGGCTGGCTGGACTTACATGGGATCTCAGGCAGGTGGTGACAATCGAGTCTGGCAGGCAAGGATCTAGGCAGACGGTGTATCTGGTAGTCAGGCTGGCAAGGATCTTGGCAGGCAGCGTATCTCGTAGTCAGGCAGGCATGGGTCTTGGCAGGCAGCGTAACTCATAGTCAGGAAGGCAAGGATCTTGGCAGCCAGCGTATCTCGTAGTCAGGCAGGCAAAGGTCTTGGCAGGCAGCGTATCTCAAGTCAGGCAGGCAAGGGTCTTGGCACGGAGAATCAGAAGACAGGAATCAGGAATCAGACGACGGAGGATCCAAACAGGAACTCGAGCCAGGAGTAGCCAAGGCAAGGCCTGAGAAGCAGGCCCTGCCTTAAATAGTTGCAGGATTGGGAGGAGGCGTCCGGGCCCATCCCGCGGTGACCACTGAAAAGGGGTCAGGTGGCACACACGCGCGCCTGGGAAGCCAGGAGTCAGGAGGAAGACCAGAGCAGGAGCCGCCGGCGTGCCGTCTTGCACGAGGCATCGGCGTGGCGGCCTGGGAGGAAGGCCGCAGTGCAGCTCACCGGCCGCGACCGCCGGCTGAAGCGAGGTTCCCGGGTCCGAGGAGGCGGAGTTGGCTGTGCTGGTAGGTGGGGGAGTCTGGCTACGGTCCCTTTCGGCCAACTTTCACAACACTTTGCTCCATGGATAGTGGGGGAGGGTGTAGGTGTGCAGTGAAGAGATTTAGGTTATTTGTTAATTGCTGCTTTAAGAAAATACTACTTCATGTTAACAAGTAACTGGAATAAGAAGGCCTGAAGAGAAAAAAATATAATTGTGAGCCCAAGGCAATGGCTTGAGACTGCAGGGCAAATTTGAAATAAGGAAGGTGCCAATAAAGGTAAACAAAGGAAGTACTAACATAAGCAGAATGTGAGAGGCGCATGAAGGAAAATTACCAGCTGACGTAGGGGATGAGCAAGGAGGGGGGCGTCGAGCCAGGTTTAACAGTGTATAAAAAGGTAATACAAATTTAAAACAATGAGTAATTGGCATTGCTCCTAGAACAGTATATTCTGTAAAATTAGGCTCCTTTACTTCCGTAAGGAAACACAATCTGATTCCTTATTGTTCTACTATCTTGATTTGTGTATGCTTGCAATGAAATGAACAAAGCCTGCCAGCTTTTATAAGATCTCTAAGCTACTTAATAAATGTCATGTTATGAAACTGAAAATCTGTTTTGTCACTGGCCATCTCTGGAGAGGGCAACCAGGCAGGGTAAAGCTCAGGGTTTTAACATTTTTTTACGATCCCGTTCAACAGCAGTGGAGGATGAGATGGGATTATTCATATAATTGTTTTTCTTTGCTGACTTTATAATACCGTTACTTGAAAATTATAAATAAAGAAATAAACTAGCTTCCTTAAGGAGGTGGCAAAATGATCATTAAATTCAGGTTTTTTCTGCTGCTTTGTCTCAGGGTTTTAGTTTCCCTAATAGGAAAATAGGTAGAAAATTGAGAAAAATATCTGAAGTCTTGTAGCCCAGATTCAAACTTCCAGGCATATAGATGCAGGGTAATAACCATGGAATGCTGAACCTGATTGGCTGGTGGTATTTGTAAAACATTTTTATAATGATACTGTAAATTAAATTTAAGATGAACACAATCATTTCAATGATATTCTACCAAGACCTGTGATATTTTTAACATTTATATAGTAGTCTAAGCAAAGCAAAATGGAACTCACCAAAAGACATGGACATCAATGAACCCAATCCATAATCTGTTTTGAATAAATGCATTACAGTACCTTGAGCTTTAGCTTCATGTTCAGTGATACTGCCAAATATAAATCTGTCAATGTGTATGTATTCTTCCTTGCACTCATTTTGCAAAACATGAAGTTCCTCCATATCAGTTTGAGAACAAGGATTTGAACTAGGGACAACTTCTGTCATTTTGGAACTGGAATGGAAGATTGTAGATGAAGTCCATCTCCTAAAAGTCAGAAAACTAATTAATATATTTACTGCACTTTTACATTTCATTTTCCTTTGAAAGTCCAATTTGTTATAATGTGGCTATAATTACAGCTTTCTATCCAGATTATTTCTTTAACTCCCCTTTTAGTAACATACCTTTATAAACACTCTACATGCATTGGTCATGAGAATAGAGAAATAAATAAAGGACAATTTTCAAGCCATCTGCACTGGGACAAAGACTGCACATACGTTATATCTATTGGCTTTCCATTAGTTTTCAAAGAGAAAGTGCACATACTTTCACTTTGAAATTTGCTAGAGGTACAAAGTACTCACAGACACTTGCACATATTTTTCTGTGAGTAGGATTAAGCTGGAAAAGTACACGTGAAGATTTGAAAATGTCATCTACTGGGTAAATCTGGAAAAATAGCATATGCTCACCAAAGTAGCTGTTATGACTGTCAGCCGCAGCCGTCCACGACCGACCCAACTCACGTCATATCATGCCTGGCTCTCCACTCCTGGTGAACTCGCGGCTGTGCCCAGCCGCTACCGCTGCATTCCTCATGGCTCTCTGTGCCCCACGTGGCAGCTGGGACGCCGCCGACCTACGCTCCGACTCTGGGCCTCCTTAGGCGCACACGCGCATCATCTGTCCTACCTTTAAAGGCCCAATGGCGGGTACTCCAGGGTCGTCCCCGGCTGATGACATCACCAGCCTGAGATATTTAAGCACCTCCTTTGGCCTATGCTAACCAACTTGGCAACGAGTTCCCTGAGCTCCTCTGGTGCTTGTTCCTGTTTCTCCGGACCTGTGGTTCCTGCCTTGGATCTCTGCTCTCTGACTAAGGACTCTGGCTCTGGGTACCAGCTCCTCGGGGGCCTGCTCTGCACTTCCGTTCCTGGGACTCTGTCTCCACGCTTCCCCACTCCTCGGGGTAGCCTCAGCGTTGCTACACCAGAAATCCTGTCTCCACGCTTCCCCGTTCCTCGGGGTAGCCTCAGCGCTACTACACCAGAGATCCTATCTCTATGCTTCCCTACTCCTTGGGATAGTCTCAGCACTGTTACACCAGAGATCCTATCTCCACGCTTCCCCACTCCTCGGGGCAGCATCAATGTTACCACATCAGGGGTCCTGTCTCCGCACTCCCCGCTCCTCAGGGCCTGCCCTGTGGGCTTCTACATTGGAGATCCTACCTCTGGTATATCCTCTTTCCTGACCTACCTAGCACTGCGATACCATTGAACTGAATCTCTCTGTCCCCGCTCCTCGGGACACCCCGCAGTACTGCTACAGTGCAGGCGCCTGCAATCACGTGGTTGTGACGCAGACAGCTCGTCTACGCCTCCTCTCTCTTGGGCCACAGCCGTGCTGCTGTTGCCTCTGGTTCCAGTCTACCTCACCTCCCGATGGTGGGGACCTGTGGGGCCTAACCCTCAGGTAGTGTCAACACCCACCCCGGGCCAAGGGTCCATGAAACCTACAAAACTTAACAGATTGACAAGTCCATGGACCAAGCAGAGGTCTCAGCTATACAGGTTTTGATAAAATCGCCTTCTGAAAATCCAAATACACTACATCTACTGGTTCACCTTTATCCACATGTTTATTAACTCCTTCAAAAACGTGAAGCAGATTTGTGAGGCAGGACTTGCCTTGGGTAAAGCCATGCTGACTTTGTTCCATTAAACCATGTCCTTCTATATGTTCTGTGATTTTGATGCTTAGAACACTTTCCACTATTTTTCCTGGCACTGAAGTCAGGCTAACCGGTCTGTAGTTTCCCGGATCTCCCCTGGAGCCCTTTTTAATTATTGGGGTTACATTACCTATCCTCCAGTCTTCAGGTACAATGGATGATTTTAATGATAGGTTACAAATTTTTACTAATAGGTCTGAAACCTATCCAGTGCATGGATTGGTTGATCTGAAGTATAAAGATGGCATAGTGAAGAGCATGTGTTAAGACGCTGACAAGGAGGTTAACCGTCCATGAAAGAATGCTGTTGTGAAATTCAATGGAAAAGGATTGTGATTATAATCAGTACTATGACAAGAACTTTTTGGTTTGATTGTTTATAAGCTTATTATGGTGGAGATTTGAGAATTGTTTTTATGTTGTAGGTGTTTTAAGCACACTGTTGTGCTGTGGTATATATACTGCAGTGCATGAACTGGAATTCGGGTGGAGTCAAAAACCTTTGGATAGTGATCGGTATGTATGGTTTACATCTTATAATGTATTTTAAAAATCAATAGGAGAGTGGAAACTGGTTGGTTTATTGTATAATTTTATAGATTTAAGGAAGATATTTAGAGAAGATTTGAGCGATGTGAAGAAGCAGTGTGGGAAGATTGGTGAAAACAGTGATGCTTTGATTTAGATGACAATATTGGAGTTCTGGAGGGATTTTGTCCGAAATTCTTTTTGATGAATGTCCCCTGAAGAAGCCCGTTGAGGGTGAAATGAGGGTCCTCATCGGGAGCCGTATGAGTTAAGCCAATCGAAGTTGGGAATTCAGTCTACTTATACTGTGGGGAGCTGTATGGAGTTAAGCCAATTGAAGTTGGGATTTCAATCTACTGATACTGTGTTGTCATTGTCATTGTTATTATTGATCCTTATTGTGGATTTTGGGTAACTTCCATATTGTATTATGTGGCACAATTTACTGTAGTGGGGGTTTGATCTCTTACTACATGTAATTTTATTTGGGATAATGAAACATATATTAATGAGTGTGTATGAGTGTATTATGTTATGAGTGGTTGGGAATGTGTGAGCATTGATTGAGGGGTATGATTATGCTTTAATTATTAAGACTGTGGGATAGATTGTTGGGGGTATGAAGAAGATCTTTAAAAAGATAGTCTGTATAAGAATGTTAATAAAAAATTATTAGGTGATTGTGGAAATAAACCTACTGTCAGCCATCCTTATCCAAACAATAATGCAAAGTGAATGAGTACATGGAACTATACATTGCAGCTCTGCAGATATCCTCCATAAGGACTGCTCACATGTGGGCCACTGACATTGTCATAGCTCTAACAGAGTGAGCCTTGACATGGCCCCCACGATGCAATTCCATCTGAGTATAACAGATGGAGAAGCTGTCTGTCAGCCAATTGGAAAGCATCTTCTTGGCAGCAGTAATCCCCGACCTGTTCTGATCAAAAGAAACAAAAAGTTGGGTGGACTGTATGGGTTTCTGTCCACTTCAGATAGAAGGTTAAGTCTCTTTTGCAGTCCAAAATGTGCAGGGCTCATTAGTCTTGGTACAAATGGGGCCAGAGAAAAAATGTTGGTAGGACAATGGTTGGTTAAGATAGAAGTCCGACACCACCTTAGGTAGGACCACCCTATCATCTTGAAGCTCACTGGCCCTGTGAGCTGAAGTCACCATCACCAAAAATATAACCTTCCAGGTCAGGTACTTTAGGTCATAGGAGCCCAGAAGCTCAAAGGGAGTTTTCATCAACTAGGCTAAAATCATGCTGAGGTCCCAGGACACTGCAGGAGGCCATAGGTTTCAACTGAAGCAGACCTCACATAAATCATACAATTATAGGCTGTACAGAGATGGGCTTAAGTTCTACACCATGATGGAACGTTCCAAGATGAACCCTAACAGAGTTGGTGTTCAAAACAGTTTCCAAAATGTGCAGAAGATAGTCAACTAACTTTTGTGTGGAGCAGGAGAAAGAATCTAAGGCCTTTTGCTTACACCTCACTGAAAACCTCCTCTACTTCAGTGCATAGGACTTTCTAGTAGAAGGCTTTCTGGAAGCCACCAAGACCCAAGATACACTTTCCGAGATATTGAGCAGTTGAAGGATCAGCTTCTCAACATTTAGGCAATGAAGGGCAGGGCCTGGAGGTCAGGATGCTGCATTCGGCCTCGATCCTGGGTTATGAGATCTGGGGAAGTCCCCAGCCTGATTGTTTTCTGGATGGACTCTCCCAAAGGAGTGGAAACCAGACCCATCTTGGCCAATGAGGGGCTATGAGGATCATAGTCCATTTGTCCTCACAAAGCTTTAACAAAGTCTTCGACACCAATGGAGTTGGAAGATACATGAACAGGAGGCCCTCGCCCCATTGGTGAGTATAGGCATCCAACGCTGGCTTGCTGAGTGACCTATACAGGAAACAGAACTGAAGAAATTTCCTGTTCCAAGGTGCAGCAAACAGATCCACCTCCAGGCTTCCCCATAGGTGGAAAAATCCAATTTGCCTACCCTTGTCCACAGACCATTCATGGGATCAGAAGGAATGACTCAATCTGTCCGCTGTCATTTTCTTCTTTCTGGCTAGATTCGTGGCCTTGAGCACCCACGACCAAATCTGGACTGCTTCTCGACACAGGAGGTACAAGCCCATGCCTCCCTGCTTGTTGACACTGCACACTGCCACTTAGTTGTCAGTTTGTATGAACACAATTTTGTTGGACAGCCAATCTCTGAAAGCCCACAGAACGTACCTGATTGTCCGGAGCTCCAGGAAGTTGATTTGACACAACTGTTCCTAGACGGACCAAAGACCCTGGGTGCTCAGTCCATCTACATGAGCTCCCCAACCCAAAGTGGACGCATCCATAGTTAGGACAATTTGAACCCAAGGACTTTGTAAAGGAACCCCCTATTCAAGATTGGAATTGTCCTGCCACCAGTTCAAGGAGTCCCGGAAAGACAGGGTGACTCGAATGCTGTCCAAAAGTCCCTGAGTGGCTTGGCACCACTGGAAAAGTAGCATCTTCTGGGCTCTTCACATGTGTAAACGTGCCATGGGAGTGACATACTGTTACAGCATAAGGCCCAATAACTTCAACATGTGCCTGACTGAGACCTGCTGGCTCTCTTGAATCTCTGCCAAGACATCAAGGTGACGGCCCTCGAGTGAGGCAGGAAGGTCTTGGCCAGAGCCGTGTCTAGCAGGGCTCGATGAAGTCAAATTGAGATGTAGGGCTGAGATGAGTCTTGCGATAGTTGATGACGAACCCTAGTGACTTTAGCATAAGGATGGTTGAGCACATGGATTCTTTGGCCTCTGCATAAGAGGTGTTCTTGACCAGTCAATCACCCAGGTATTGGAAAACATAGACTTCCAGTCTGTGCAATTGTGTGCCGCCACCACGGCATGGCATTTTGTTAAGATATGTGAGGCTGACACAGCAACACTCAGTACTGGAAGTGATTTCCCATCATAAAGTGGACTTACTTCCAATGACCATGGAAGATCTCAATGTGGGTGTACATGTCCTTTAAATCGAGGGAGCAGAGCCAATCCCCTTTTTGCAACAAGGGAATCAAGGTACCCCGGAAAAATATATTGAACTTTTCCTTCTGGAGAAACTTGTTCAAGGCCATAAGGTCTAGGATAGGATGGAGTCCTCCTATTTTCTTTGGAATCTGGAAGTACCAGGAGTAGAATTCACGCCCTCTTTCCCCTAGTGAGACAGGCTTGCCTGCTCAGGCCGTTAAGAGAGAAGAGAGCTCCGCAAGAAGTATTTCCTGATATGCTACTGGTTTAATTTGTACCCTCTCCTGACGATGGATAGAACCCACTGGTCGGTGGCATGAAAAAGGGGCCACTTTTTCATGTAGAATCGTAGCCTCCCCCCACAGGTGGATCCAACATCTTGGGTAAGGTAGACATGGCTATGTTCCCTATGATCCAGTCAAAACCTCATCCTGGGAGTTAAATGAGACACCTGCTAAGGCTTCGGAGCCCTATGCTGACTGGGATGGCTGCTAGGGGCCTATTGTTGCTGATGAAGTCAAGGCTGCAGAGGAAGAAAGGCCTCCTCAGCCCCAACCTCAAAGATCTCCTAGTAGAGGAGGGTGGGTCCTGGAGGCCAGTGGAGAGCTGCTGAAGTGTTGCAAGGTGTTCACGTATTTGAGCCTCCATGTCCTTCACTCTGCAGGACAGACTTCACTTTAGCATTCGTGAGTCTGTCCTGCATTTCCTTTCAGAGATCAGACACCTGCAACCATATGAGTCCGTCAATGCTGATTCTAGCTGCAGAGACCCTCAATGCCATTTCAAAAACATCATAGGAGGCGCGGAACCCGTGTTTTCCACACTCCAGGCCCTTCCACACCAGCGACTCAAGGGTGTTCTGCTGCTGCTGAGGCAACTATTCAGTCACCCTCTGCACCTGCTTCAGAATGTTCCACATATACTGGCTCATGTAGAGCTGACAGGCCGCTATGCAGGCAATGAGCATGGTGCCTTGAAACACCTTCCTCCCAAGAGCATCCATGGCCCTCTGATTCTTCCTCGGGGATGCCGAGGAATGGGTCCGAGTGCGCTTGGCCTTCTTGAAAGCAGATTCGACGACCACAGACTACTGCTCTATCTGACGCTTGTCGAATCCAAGAGCCTTTTGGATAAGATAACCGTGTCCACCTTCCTGTTAACAGGAGGAATTGAAAGGGGGTGTTCCCACATCCTCAACAGTAACTCCACAAGGATCCCATGCACTGGGATTGCCACGATGTACTTGGGAAGTTTCACAAATTGGAGATTGTTAAACATTCTGTGCCAGAAGGGGGATGGCCTCTGCCAGTTCCCTGACAAATCCTGCGAAAGAGTGGTCTTCCAGAAGAAACTTCATTCTGTTGGTGGGAGGAGACAGTTTCAAGGGGAGGACCTCCGACACATCATCAGAGACATTCGAGGCGTCATCCCCCCAGGGCTCAATAGGGGCCCTCATCCTCACTATCCAATGGTGAGAATCGGGCTCTACCTCCAGCCAGTAGTAAGGCATACCGGCTCTGCTGGCCATAGGGGCTTACGCCTTGGAGCCCGTGCAGCCTCCAGATGATCTCCCTCCTCCGAGAAACCATGAATCAGTACTGTATTGGCTGTTGGCACCATCAATTCCCACTGGGCATTAGTGCCACACCAGGAACCGACACCAGCTGTGTCATTGGAATCCCTGCACATGCTTCTCGGTGCCCTAACAGCAGGTCAACGAGGGACGGTGCAAGTTCCAGGATCATCAGTGCTACAACACCCAGCTGGGCCTTCTCTACGGCTCTCTGTACACATCTCTCCAACTCCTCAAAGACTGCTCAGGCAGATACTGACTGGGATCCAAGAGGTGTGTTGTGACCGCCGGTCGTGGCGAATCACAACCGGGGGGCCAGCCACTCACCTCCGCTTCTTCGGGGCCGTCATTGAAGGCTGTCTCTGCGGCAGCGTTGCTGCCTTCCAAGATGGCCGCCGCATCTTCGACGTGGCTAGGCCACGCCCCCTGAGGTTCCCTTAGGCCCGCGCGGGCAGCTAAGGCTCGGTCTTAAAGGAACCCCTACAGGAAGTGTAGGGGGTTCCTTCCTGTTGTCTCAAGCTTCCCTGCTCTACTTAAGGCAAGGTCTGGGGCCTCAGACCTTGCCTCGGCTTCGTGGCTCCAGTGTGGTTTGGTTCCGGTTCCTGCTTGCTTCTGTTTTGATCCCTGGACGGGCTTTCGTTCCTGTGTGGCTCCTGGATTGGCTGAGGACTCTCGCTGTTTCTGGACTCCTGGACTGGCTGCGGTTTCTTCTGGATCTTGACCCTGGACTGGCTGCGGATTCTTCTGGCGTTTACCCCTGGACTGGGTGCGGAGTGAGTTGGCTCTGATTCGCTGGATAACTTTGTTACTTCTTCAGTTTCCACGACCTGCTGGAGGCGCCAGCTTCAGTTTCACGACCCACCGGAGGTGCTCTTCTCTAATCGCTCGACCTGCTGTAGGCGCCAGCTATCTGGATTAAACGACCTGCAGGAGGCGCCTGCATCCAGATCTTCTTCTAGTACCTCCTGTGACATTCGTGATTGGCCTCGCCCACCGATGAGGGGTCTTCATTCCTTGCCGGACCAAGGGTCCACCTCTCAAGTCATAACAGTAAGCCGAGGCCATGGACCCGGCCGAGGCCTCCGCCCTAAGAGCAGTTCCCGGGTTGGCTCAGAGGATCATGGAGCAACAGAGCATGCTAGAATCCATGGCTGCCTCAATTGAACGCCTCAACGCTCGGCTGGACACTGTAGTCGCAACACAGTCTAGTCCTCCGGCTCCCACTCCTCAGCCAGTACCGGCTCCGTCTATTACTCAGAGCTATCATCCGCCTGTTCTTCCTTTACCTACGCCACCCCGATATGGCGGGGATCCTCGTCAATGCTTGGGGTTCCTGGATCAGTGCAGCATGCATTTTCGCCTTCAACGAACTCTGTTCCCGGATGATATAACAAAGACTACTTATATTCTTTCTTTACTTGAGGGTAAAGCCCTGACCTGGGCATCCCCGCTTTGGCAGCGCTCAGACCCAGTACTGCAGGATTTATCATGATTTCTGGAACTGTTCCGGATTGCCTTTGAAGAACCAGGGAAGCAAGCGGCTGCCAGCAAGGATCTGTTGCATATTCGACAAGGACGGCGGTCTATTTCGGATTACAACATCGAGTTTCGGACTTTGGCAATGGAACTCCATTGGGAAGAACCCGTTCTACGATCAATTTATCTAGAAGGACTATCCGCCAGAATCAAGGACGAGTTAGCCGCTCGTGAACTTCCATCCTCTTTAGACGCAGTCATCGAAATAGCTACCAGAATCGACCGACGCATACAGGAAAGAGCCCGAGAGACTTTGGGATCCCGAAGTCGACCGGCTACCTCTTACGTTCCACCTTTCACCTCTGCTCCATCAAGAGAACCTGCCGTGTCTGAGGGACCTGTGGCTGAACCCATGCAATTGGGCCGCGGACCCCTAACTCCTGAAGAAGTCTGAGACGTTGCAAGGCGGGTCTTTGTCTCTACTGTGGAGGAGCTGGCCATCGCATTGCCACATGCCCTATCCGGCCGGGAAACTCCAAAGCCTAGGGTGCTCAGGGGGAGTCACTCTAGGTCTCACCTCCCCATCTCCCCCACTCACTGTACAAGTCAAATTGGACATCAATGGACGTGTATTCAACACTTTGGCATTAATAGACTCTGGTGCGGGGGGAGAATTCATACTACAGGAATTAGTGGATCAGCTCCGGATTCCCACTCAGCTCTGCTCCACGCCTTTGATCATTTCTTCCATCCATGGGGAACCATTACCTGGAAGAATCACACATCACACTGTACCCATAACTTGCCATATTGCACCTGATCATACTGAAAAAGTCATCTTCTACGTCCTTTGCAAGGCCATCCACCCGGTTGTGCTTGGGATTCCATGGCTTCAACGCCACAATCCACAATTCGACTGGGCATCTTTGAAGATTACCCAATGGGGACCCGGATGCCATGAGACTTGTTTGCAGAGATCTACTTCCGATTCTAGCCTCATCTGCACCTCAGTACTGCAGAGACTACCCCCTCAGTATGCGCAATTTACAGACGTTTTTTCCAAAGAGGCCGCGGATATTCTACCTCCGCATCGAGAATTCGACTGTGCTATCCGATTGATTCCAGGATCCACTCCGCCGCGGGGTAGAGTTTATCCTTTATCCGCCATAGAGACACAGGCGATGTCTGAATATATCCAGGACAACCTACAGAAGGGGTTTATCCGCCAATCCAACTCTCCTGCGGGGGCAGGTTTTTTTTTTGTTGAAAAAAAAGATGGGACTTTACGTCCCTGTATTGACTTTCGTGGTCTAAATGCTATTACGGTCAAGGATCGCTATCCTCTACCTCTTATTGCTGAACTGTTCGATCGTCTGCAAGGAGCTCAAATCTTCTCCAAATTGGATTTGCGGGGAGCGTACAATTTAGTCCGGATCCGGGAGGGAGACGAGTGGAAAACAGCATTCAACACCAGAGATGGACACTACGAATATTTAGTTATGCCTTTTGGTTTGACTAATGCCCCTGCTGTTTTTCAACATTTCATTAATGAGATTTTTCGGGACTTATTATATAACTGTGTGATTGTTTATCTTGATGATATTTTGATTTTTTCCAGGGACTTACAGACGCATCGTCAACATGTCACACAAGTTCTTCAACGTTTAAGGGAACATCGACTATATGCCAAACTAGAGAAATGCATTTCTGAAGCTGAGTCACAACCTTTTCTAGGTTATATTGTTTCAAACCAAGGGTTCGAAATTGATCCAGCCAAAGTGAAGTGTATAAAAGATTGGCCCCAACCCAATGGGCTATGAGCTCTTCAACGTTTCTTAGGCTTCGCCAATTATCATCGCCATTTTAGCAAGAATTTTTCCAAACTGACGGCACCATTATGTGCCCTTACTCGTAAAGGGGTCGACATCAAAACCTGGCCGGTAGAAGCGACTGAAGCTTTCCAATATCTTAAAGACGCTTTTTTGCGGCGACCCTGTCTCCGCCATCCAGATCCTAGACGTCCGTTCACGGTAGAGGTAGACGCTTCTTCAGAGGGGGTTGGAGCAGTTTTGAGTCAGAACATTGCTGGCGGGAAATTTCACCCTTGTTCCTACTTTTCAAAGAAATTTTCTCCTGCGGAACGCAACTATTCCATCGGCGACAAGGAACTGCTAGCTATTAAACTGGCTTTCGAAGAATGGCGGCAGTGGCTGGAAGGAGCTCAGCATCGGATAACAGTCTTCACGGACCATAAAAACCTGACGTATTTACAACAAGCCCACCGCTTGAATCCGTGACAAGCTTGCTGGGCACTATTTTTTACACATTTCGACTTCGAATTAAGATACCGTCCGGCAAGTAAGAATATTAAGGCCGACACATTATCACGGTCCTTTATCTCCGAAGATACGTTGACTCTTGTCCTGTTTGTGCGCAGCACAAAACTCCTGCTGGAAAACCCTGGGGTCAACTACAGCCACTTCCTACACCCACAAGACCTTGGACACATGTCTCCACCGATTTTATTGTGGACCTCCCAGCTTCTGAAGGACATACGGCAATATGGGTGGTAGTTGACAGGTTCTCCAAAATGGCTCACTTCACGCCATTGCCCGCCCTTCCCTCCGCTCCCTGCCCGTGTCATTCTTTCAGCTACTTTCACTGTTCCCGTCGGTAAGACCGTGGTACCCAAAAGACTCCGTAAGAAAGTTCTTAAGTGGGGACACGACTCTCAGTTGGCGGGGCATCCGGGACGCAAACGCACTTTGTCCTTGCTTCAACAACACTATTGGTGGCCAGGGATGCGCAAGGACATTCAAGCATACGTTGACTCTTGTCCTGTTTGTGCGCAGCACAAAACTCCTGCGGGAAAACCCTGGGGTCAACTACAGCCACTTCCTACACCCACAAGACCTTGGACACATGTCTCCACCGATTTTATTGTGGACCTCCCAGCTTCTGAAGGACATACGGTAATATGGGTGGTAGTTGACAGGTTCTCCAAAATGGCTCACTTCACGCCATTGCCTGCTCTTCCTTCCGCTCCTCAATTGGCACAGCTCTTCATGGCACATATTTTTCGTCTCCATGGCATACCCCAGCACATCACGTCAGACTGTGGGTCTCAATTTACGGCTCGCTATTGGCGAAGTCTTTGTACCAAGTTTCAGATTGCACTAGACTTTACCACGGCTTTCCACCCCCAGGCTAATGGGCAGGCAGAGAGAACGAATCGAGCTCTGAAACAATTCCTGCGTTCTTACATCAACTCTCGACAGGATGACTGGGCAGCCTTGCTGCCGTGGCCAGAGTTCTCTCACAATTTCCATTCTTGTACTTCCACTGGATCCTCTCCGTTCCAAATAGTCTTCGGTCATCAACCGGCTCCACCAGTACCATTACCCCTGCCAGTCTCTTCTCCGGCGGCCCAGCTCACTGCCATCCACTTTAAAAAACTTTGGACTCGTACGCAACTAATGCTACGGAAGGCGGCCCTGACTGCTAAGAAATTCGCTGACCGACATCGGAAACCTGCACCCTGCTTTCATCCTGGGGACAAGGTCTGGCTCAGTACCAGACATATTCGTCTACGGGTTCCCTCAATGCGGCTGGCTCCTCGGTACATTGGTCCCTTCCCGGTGGTAAAGCAATTGGGGCCCGTAACGTATCGTTTGCGCCTCCCAGCTACTCTACGCATTCATAACTCGTTTCATGTTTCTCTTCTAAAACCACTGATTCTCAACTGGCCCTCCCGGAAGGTTCCTGTCTCTTCTTCTGTAAGGGCGGAAGATGATATTTACCAAGTTCGAGAAGTACTTGATGTTCGTAGGCGAGGTCGTCAATGGGAGTATCTGCTGGCCTGGGAAGGATTCGGCCCTGAGGAGAATTCATGGGAGCCTGCTATGAACATCTTGGACAAGGATCTCCTCAAAAATTTCCACAGCAGTCACCCTGGGAAGCCCAAGCCTTCTAGGGGGAGGCCTAAAGGAGGGGGTACTGTTGTGACCGCCGATCGCGGCGAATCACGACCGGGGGGCCGGCCACTCACCTCCGCTTCTTCGGCGCCGTCATTGAAGGCTGTCTCCGCGGCAGCGTTGCTGCCTTCCAAGATGGCCGCCGCGTCTTCGACGCGGCTAGGCCACGCCCCCTGAGGTTCCCTTAAGCCCGCGCGGGCAGCTAAGGCTCGGTCTTAAAGGAACCCCTACAGGAAGTGTAGGGGGTTCCTTCCTGTTGTCTCAAGCTTCCCTGCTCTACTTAAGGCAAGGTCTGGGGCCTCAGACCTTGCCTCGGCTTCCTGGCTCCAGTGTGGTTTGGTTCCGGTTCCTGCTTGCTTCTGTGTTGATCCCTGGACTGGCTTTCGTTCCTGTGTGGCTCCTGACTTCTGGATTGGCTGAGGACTCTCGTTGTTTCTGGACTCCTGGACTGGCTCCGGTTTCTTCTGGCTCTTGACCCTGGACTGGCTGCGGATTCTTCTGGCGTTTACCCCTGGACTGGCTGCGGATTCTTCTGGCGTTTACCCCTGGACTGGGTGCGGAGTGAGTTGGCTCTGATTCGCTGGATAACTTTGTTACTTCTTCAGTTTCCACGACCTGCTGGAGGCGCCAGCTTCAGTTTCACGACCCACCGGAGGTGCTCTTCTCTAATCGCTCGACCTGCTGGAGGTGCCAGCTATCTGGATTAAACGACCTGCAGGAGGTGCCTGCATCCAGATCTTCTTCTAGTACCTCCTGTGACATTCGTGATTGGCCTCGCCCACCGACGAGGGGTCTTCATTCCTCGCCGGACCAAGGGTCCACCTCTCAAGTCATAACAAGGTGTGACCACATCCTCTTCAGAAGGCACTGGAGCCAGCGGAAACCGTCACAAACTCCAGGCATCACTGGAGGATTGGTGCTCCTCGCTACAGTACACTTCGGGGGCATCACAGCCAAAGCTAGTGCATTCCTGCTCTCGGCACCATGCATCAACGAAGACAAATGCCAATGCTTCTTTGGCTCCGCTTGATGCTCAGATCAGTCCTTCCTTGGTGCTGATGTTGAAGACAACTAACCCAATGCCTTTAACCTGGAGGAGTCTGATGATGGTCCGTCTCCGGCATCCCTGGCAGCCATCAACATCGACGGAACCAATGCCTCTGTGTCCATTGGTGCAGCAAAATGGCTCCTCAATGCCCATGCCTCCAGTGCTGATGTCGATGGTCCAGCCTTTCCTGACCTGAAGATTTGCTCCATCTTTTCAAATCAGATCTTACGGAGTCATCTTAGTGCACATGCTATAATCCTGGATAACATGTGATGCCCCCAGGCAGAGGACACATCATTCATGGGAATCTGTGATCAACATAGTCCTCGAGTACTGGGGGCAAGGCTTAAAATTGGACATGGATATGGCACGAAATAAAAGCGACGACAAATCGAGCTTGATGGCGGTGACCAATAATGACCGGCATTGCTGCTCCTGGGACGTCAGCAAAATAAAACTTACTGGAATGCCAAGAAACCTAGCTAAGACAACTAAGGGGATAAAAACCAAGGGACCCCGCATCAATGATAGGAATTTGCTGGAAAACCGTTCAAAACTGCGAAAAAAGAGAGATTCCATTACCTGCGGAAAAAAAGAGACTGAAGGGACCGCACGTGGATGCGTGGTATAATGTCATGCTGGCCATGCTCTGAGAGGCTCAGTCAAAGTTCTAGAAACTTTGACATAAGTTTTCCATGCCGGGCTCCATCCGATGATGTCACCCATTTGTGAGGACTATCATCCCACTTGTCCTTGGAGAAACTAGTATTTAGAAGATATGGAAGAACACAGCATCAGATATTTTAATGGTGCTTAAAGGTATAATCCATTGCCTTTCGCCACACAATAGGCTACAAGCGGCATGAGATACAGGCTTCATCTGCTGGTTCAATAACCTATCATTGTAAGAATACTTATTTATCTAAATGTTTCGAAGTACATAGGTACACTATGTCAATAAAACCATAGCCCAACCAAACCCAACAGAGGCCCATGTTTTGACAGATAAATTACCTGCTTCAGGGCTCAAAAAATGGCTCTCAAAATGGCTATTAGTATACATGAGGAATACATACTTTTCCAAGAAGTCCTTAATACAGAAGCTTTTTTTCCACTCATGCAGTGCAGAGCCATCTATTAACAATCTGCAGATCGGAACAACTGAAACAAGAAGAGAAGACACAAATACAAAGGTTCTGTGAGAAGTCAATCATTTGCAAAACTGATATTATTTTGACTATAATTTCAGATCTCTTAAATTCAGAAGAATTATCATTAAATAGTCAATCTTGAGTTTATAATATAGGTATAATAATTTTTCTTAAGATTGTGTTCCATCATCCAAAAGTATCCTTAAAAAGGACAGGTTTAAGGTTTGGATAATTGTTTTTTTAGCAATATTTGATTATTTGGCAACTTTAGAGGCCAATATTCAGTAGGCTGTTTGGAGGACAAGTTATTCGCTGAAGTTAGCTGGATAACTTGTCCTGCATATTCAGCGGGATAAATGTCCTGTTGAATATACTTGTTTAAAGTTAGCTGGCTACACATAGCCAGATAACTTTAACCCTAACCGGCCATTGGTTGAATATTTATTTATTTAAAAGTTTTTATATACCGCACAATGGGGTAGGGGTCTATCCGTCTAGGCGGTTTACAAAGTAAAAACATACATAATATTGTTACAATACATTATTAAATATGACCGGTTAGGCCTAAAATTATCTGGCCTTGTGTGGCCAAATAACTAGCTACTTACCTGGATATCTATAATATAGCTGGATAATTGGCTAATTGCCAGATTAGCCATTTACACAGATAACTTTTCAGTTATTCATCTAATTGGCTTTTGAAGATCTACCCCTTAGTGCTCATCTTCAGGAAGTACTGGCTAAAACCAGATAGAGTACAAGCATAATTAAGATAATTCCACACTATACATATAGGTCCTGATTTTAAAAATTTGGGTTTTATACATGTAAATACACTTTAACCATGTAAGTGGGCTTTTGAAAATTGCTATAATATATGCCATTGAATTGTCCACAAGATATTCATGTGTAAGTGCACTTTACACATGTAAATGGATTTAGAAAATTGCTATGATAGTATATTACATTTATGCATGCAACTCCTTTGAAAATTACCTCCATGGGGGCAACTATCATATAGCTCACAATGTTGCAAAGTCCATGGGTACTTTTTATCCACGGAATTTACTCCAATTTTCAAAATGAAAATATGCATTTACTGTCACTTTGAAAATTGCCTAATGTAAAAGCATCTGCAGGGAGGCGCTGTTTGCCACGCGACGGGATGGCTGATTGAGCATGAGGCTCTAGCCCTGCTCCTCCTTGAACTATAATTTTGCCACAAATAAAATTGCAAAAATGCGATTCCAGCTCCAGCATCGGAATGGGCGAGCTTTGCTGGTCAAATTAAGTAAAAAAAAAACAAAAAACAACAAAAGTGCTGATCTCTGAGAGACAGGAGTGCTGCTGGTGAGTGTAGTTACCGGGTCGATTTTCTCCCGACCCCCATTTTCGCTGCAAACACTAATAGTTAAAATATCTACTGCAGAGCCAGCTCGGATAAGAGCCGCTAACAGAATCCAACAAATAAAACAAAAAAAAGAAGGCTGCTCTCTGCGGGACGGGCGAATTATTAGCAGTTCCTGCTCTGCTTTATCACTGACTGCCATTTTCACCGCAGGAAGGCAGAACAAAACAAAACAAAAATAAAACCTGCCTTCCACTTATACTCCTGGGGGAATTCTGCGCAAAAAAATTTAAAATTCTGCGCACAAAAACTGAAAATTCTGCAAAATTCTGCAAACTTTATATTGGTCAAAATAACACAATTTACATGACAATCTTTAAGTAATTACATTTTAAATTATTACAGAAAAAAGTTATTACTTAAAGTTGCAGAATTTTAAATATTTTGAGCAGAATTTCCTTAGAAATTAACTGTAAGAGTGTCCCTTCCACATACAGGATCCCTCACATTCTCGCACACACACACATCCCCTCATACAGGGCCCTCTCTCTTGCATACACACCCACACAAGCTCCCTTTCTCTTTCACACACACATCCTCACACAGGCTACCTATGTCTCACTCTCACGCAGCCCTTCATGCAGGCTCTGTCTCACACATGCACAATCCCTTCACACAAGCTAGCACCCTCACATGCACACAGTCCCTTTTTCATACATACGAGCTCCCAATCTCTCACACACATACACACTCCTTCACAATCTCCTCATATAGGCTCCCTCTCTCTGAAACCCACACTCAAGCATCCCCCAACCCAACCTCTCTTACCTCCCATGCTCTCTCTCACACCCTCTTGCTCTCTATCACCTTCCCCTCATATAGATTCCCTCTCTGAAACCCACACTCAAGCATCCCCCCCACTCCCCCTCTTACCAACTAAGCTGCCTCTCACCCTCCCCCACACCCCCTCTCCTCATATAGGCTCCCTCTCTGAAACTCACACTCAAGCATCCCCCCACTCCCCTTCTTACTAACCAAGCTGTCTTTCACCCTCCCCCTCACTCTCTCCTCTCTCACACACATTCTCTCTCACCGGTATCCCCCCCCCCCCCCCGCCCATGCACGCTCTCACAGCCTCCTGCTCTCTCTCACCCTCCCCTCCCCTCTCTGACACACATTCTCTCTCACCGGCATGCAGTGGGACGCACTCCGTTCGCGGCGAAGATGAAGGCCTGGCGCGCTGTTCGCGGCAAAAAGGGAAGGCCCCCGTGTGCCGCGAACGGCATGCTGGGCCTTCTCTTCACCGTGAACAGAGCGCGGCACACGGGGGCCTTCCCTTTTCGCCGTGAACGGTGCGCCGGGCCTTCATCTTCGCTGCGAACAGAGCGTGTGCCGTGGGACGCGCTCCGTTCGCAGCATGCCAGGGTCTCCTATGCTATTTGCTGCGCAGAATTTGGCAATTCTGCGCAGGGGGGAATTCTGCGCAAATTCTGCGTTCCACAGTACCGCAGAATTCCCCCAGGAGTAACTTACACAGTTCAATTGCCACGAACATCACAAGTTTAGAGATCCACTCACAGATGCTGACTGGGTACGCACTGTAGCCTCTTACAATGTCATCCAAATGAAGAACTGGGGCCTTCATCTTCGCCGTGAACGGAGCGCGGCACACGGGGGCCTTCCCTTTTCGCCGTGAATGATGCGCCAGGCCTTCATCTTCGCCGCGAATGGAGCATGTGCCGTGGGACGTGCTCCGTTCGCAGCATGCCAGGGTTCGCAGCATGCCAGGGTCTCCTCTGCACAGGGGGGGAATTCTGCGCAAATTCTGTGTTCCGCCGTGGGATGCGCTCCGTTCGCAGCATGCCAGGGTCTCCTCTGCTATTTGCTGCGCATAATTTGGCAATTCTGCGCAGGGGGGGAGTTGTGCGCAAATTCTGTGTTCCGCAGTACCGCAGAATTCCCCCAGGAGTAACTTACACAGCTCAATTGCCACGAACACCACAGGTTTAGAGATCCACTCACAGATGCTGACTGGGTACGCACTGTAGCCTCTTACAATGTCATCCAAATGAAGAACTGGGGAACTGCAGCAGTTCTCTTTTATTAAAGCTGCTGCAGAACTTCAAAATTCCAGGCCAGAACATGCAGCAAGTATGGCCAAGGAGGAGGAGGGGTCAGACTCTGAGGCCACAATTCTTTCCCCTCAAAGCAGGGGTGATGGAAACACAAGCCTGGCAGACTTACCAACTAAATCTATGATCAGAGAGTGGTTTATAAAATTAAGAAGTGAAATGAGACAATATAAGGAGGAATTATTGAACTCTTTTGCTGAGATCCGGGAGGAAATGGAATCACTGGGGCAAAGGATCGATGACGTGGACACACAGGTGGAGGGTCAAGGATTGGTACTCAGAGACTTGACTGCATCCAAGATTGAAATGCAGCAAGAGATTTTGACATTAAATGAAAAAATAGAAGATTTAGAAAACCGCTTGCGCAGGTCAACTATATGGATCAAAGGAATCCCTGAGACGGAGGATTACAAGGACTGCTTTTTCGTGGCCAAGGAACTCTAAGAACATAAGAAAATGCCATACTGGGTCAGACCAAGGGTCCATCAAGCCCAGCATCCTGTTTCCAACAGTGGCCAATCCAGGCCATAAGAACCTGGCAAGTTCCCAAAAACTAAGTCTATTCCATGTAACCATTGCTAATGGCAGTGGCTATTCTCTTGGGGGCGGATTTTCAGAGCCCTGCTCGCGTAAATCCGCCCAAAACCGGGCGGATTTACGCGAGCAGGGCCCTGCGCGCCGGGAAGCCTATTTTACATAGGCCTCCCGGCGCGCGCAGAGCCCCGGGACTCGCGTAAGTCCCGGGGTTCTCCGAGGGGGGCGTGTTGGGGGCATGTCGGGGGACGGGCCCGGTCGTCGCGGCGTTTTGGGGGCGTGTCGGCAGCATTTTGGGGGCGGGTACGGGGGCGTGGCTACGGCCCGGGGCAGTCCGGGGGCGTGGCCGCGCCCTCCGTACCCGCCCCCAGGTCGCGGCCCGGCGCGCAGGAGGCCCGCTGGCGCGCGGGGATTTACGCCTCCCTCTGGGAGGCGTAAATCCCCCGACAAAGGTAAGGGGGGGGGGTTTAGACAGGGCCGGGCAGATGGGTTAGGTAGGGGAAGGGAGGGGAAGGTGAGGGGAGGGCAAAGGAAAGTTCCCTCCGAGGCCGCTCCGATTTCGGAGCGGCCTTGGAGGGAACGGGGGTAGGCTGCGCGGCTCGGCGCGCGCCAGCTATACAAAATCCATAGCCTTGCGCGCGCCGATCCAGGTTTTTAGCAGATACGCGCGGCTCCGCGCGTATCTACTAAAATCCAGCGTACTTTTGTTTGCGCCTGGAGCGCAAACAAAAGTAGGCTATTCGCGCGCCTTTTAAAATCCGCCCCTAAGTGAACTTAATAGCAGGTAATGGACTTCTCCTCCAAGAACTTATCCAATCCTTTTTTAAACACAGCTATACTAACTGCAAGAACCACATTCTCTGGCAACAAATTCCAGAGTTTAATTGTGCGTTGAGTAAAAAAGAACTTTCTCTGATTAGTTTTAAATGTGCCCCATGCTAACTTCATGGAGTGTCCCCTAGTCTTTCTACTATCCGAAAGAGTAAATAACCGATTCACATCTACCCGTTCTAGACCTCTCATGATTTTAAACACCTCTATCATATCCCCCCTCAGTCGTCTCTTCTCCAAGCTGAAAAGTCCTAACCTCTTTAGTCTTTCCTCATAGGGGAGTTGTTCCATTCCCCTTATCATTTTGGTAGCCCTTCTCTGTACCTTCTCCATCGCAATTATATCTTTTTTGAGATGCGGCGACCAGAATTGTACACAGTATTCAAGGTGCGGTCTCACCATGGAGCGATACAGAGGCATTATGACATTTTCCGTTTTATTCATCATTCCTTTTCTAATAATTCCCAACATTCTGTTTGCTTTTTTGACTGCCGCAGCACACTGAACCGACGATTTCAATGTGTTATCCACTATGACACCTAGATCTCTTTCTTGGGTTGTAGCACCTAATATGGAACCCAACATCGTGTAATTATAGCATGGGTTATTTTTCCCTATATGCATCACCTTGCACTTATCCACATTAAATTTCATCTGCCATTTGGATGCCCAATTTTCCAGTCTCACAAGGTCTTCCTGCAATTTATCACAATCTGCTTGTGATTTAACTACTCTGAACAATTTTGTGTCATCTGCAAATTTGATTATCTCACTCGTCGTATTTCTTTCCAGATCATTTATAAATATATTGAACAGTAAGGGTCCCAATACAGATCCCTGAGGCACTCCACTGTCCACTCCCTTCCACTGAGAAAATTGCCCATTTAATCCTACTCTCTGTTTCCTGTCTTTTAGCCAGTTTGCAATCCACGAAAGGACATCGCCACCTATCCCATGACTTTTTACTTTTCCTAGAAGCCTCTCATGAGGAACTTTGTCAAACGCCTTCTGAAAATCCAAGTATACTATATCTACCGGTTCACCTTTAGCCACATGTTTATTAACTCCTTCAAAAAAGTGAAGCAGATTTGTGAAGCAAGACTTGCCCTGGGTAAAGCCATGCTGACTTTGTTCCATTAAACCATGTCTTTCTATATGTTCTGTGATTTTGATGTTTAGAACACTTTCCACTATTTTTCCTGGCACTGAAGTCAGGCTAACCGGTCTGTAGTTTCCCGGATCGCCCCTGGAGCCCTTTTTAAATATTGGGGTTACATTTGCTATCCTCCAGTCTTCAGGTACAATGGATGATTTTAATGATAAGTTACAAATTTTTACTAATAGGTCTGAAATTTCATTTTTTAGTTCCTTCAGAACTCTGGGGTGTATACCATCCGGTCCAGGTGATTTACTACTCTTCAGTTTGTCAATCAGGCCTACCACATCTTCTAGGTTCACCGTGATTTGATTCAGTCCATCTGAATCATTACCCATGAAAACCTTCTCCATTACGGGTACCTCCCCAACATCCTCTTCAGTAAACACCGAAGCAAAGAAATCATTTAATCTTTCCGCGATGGCCTTATCTTCTCTAAGTGCCCCTTTAACCCCTCGATCATCTAACGGTCCAACTGACTCCCTCACAGGCTTTCTGCTTCGGATATATTTAAAAAATTTTTACTGTGAGTTTTTGCCTCTACAGCCAACTTCTTTTCAAATTCTCTCTTAGCCTGTCTTATCAATGTCTTACATTTAACTTGCCAATGTTTATGCTTTATCCTATTTTCTTCTGTTGGATCCTTCTTCCAATTTTTGCAGGATACGGAGGAGACCACACAGCAGGGAAAAACAGAGACTTCTCCCATTCAAACAGAGCGTGCTCATAGGGCTCTCGGCCCTAGAAGGGATAATATTCCACGAGATATTATTATCAACCTGCACAGCTTCCAAAAAAAGAGCAAATCATGGGAATTGCGAGAGCAAAACAAAAGTGGCAATGGAAGGGATTGGAGGTGGCGCTATTTCAAGACCTGGCTCCCAGCACGCTTAAAAACAGATTTGAAATGAGACCAGCAACGCAAGCCCTGAGAAAAAATGATATAAGATACCAGTGGAACTTGCCTTTCTCGCTTACTTTCCAACGCAACAGCACCACGTATCAGGTAAAATCCTTAGCAGAGGCTTCAGAGGCCCTTCGTGAGGCAGGACTGGAAGTTAACTTTCCGGACCTCTCAAACACCTCGAAGAACCGCCATGAAGAGGCCATAGCAACATGGAGATGTGTGGGGACTCAGAGGTGAGCATTCTCGAGGCAATCTGCAGCACAAAAAGAGAAGCCACCAACACCGGACTGACTTAACTTTATATGGCTAGTAATGGTGTTTTACGGGCTACATGCCCACCTATGACACTCAAAGAAATAAGAGTTCCCTTTGATTATGGACTCTTTTTGGGTGTCAGAACTATATATATTCACATGTTGATACATTGGCAAAATTTTTGTTTCAATGTTTGAATTGGGGGGGGCGGGCGTGCGGCCATCTGGTCAGTGGATTTCAGCCCACCACTGCTGGGATCCGTAAGGGAAGGTATATGGATCAATAATGCGGGAGATAATTCTTTGGAGGGGTCCTGATACTAATACAATATGGTATAATGTAACAGCACTTACTTTTGAAAAAATGACAGGGAACATACAATCAGCAGTTTCAATGTGCATCTGCCACAGCAATTATCACCTTGCAATAATGACAACATTAGCTAAAGGGCATAATTTATCATGGTATGTTGAAATTCTTAACCCTTAATGTGAAGGGTCTCAACACCCACAGAAAAAGACACTTGCTACATAGGGGATTATTAACCCAAAAAGCCAATATTGCTTTTATCCAAGAAACGTATCTATGAAAGTGACACGAGCATCTCCTTAAGTACAAAGAATTCCCACATGTCTATTTAGCAGCAGCAAACACAAAAGGCCGCTACGCTGGTACAGGTTTACTAATTTCAGCCGATGTGGCATTTGAGATTCTAATGCAGAAAATGGATGTAATGGGTAGATATGTGTTTATCAAACTTAAAATTGGGCAAGAAATTTTCTCCTTGATTTCCGTATATTCCCAACTCAAAATCAAACCCTATTCTGGTCTCAGATACAAACATTAATCGATAAAGAGGGACATACCATCGTGAGAGGTGTTCTTAACTTAACTCTAAATCCCAACAAAGATAACTCGGGGGGGGGGGGGGGGTGCAATGAGAGGGGTGCACAGCCAAAACATTACAACCCGGAGATTGCTGACGTCCTTAATAAACAAATGGAAGTTAATGGACATTTGGAGGCATAATAATCTAACAGCCCGCCTGTATACATTTTTTTTCTCATTCTCATAAATCCTACTCACGTATTGATTTATTCCTAATTGACAAGTGTCTATTGCCTCGGATTCAGGAAACAGATATCTACCCAATTACTTGGTCGGATCATGGGGTGGTGGGGATGGAGATACGGTCTAAGGATAAAGTGGGGGGACAGAGTTTTTGGAGATTGAATAGTGTCCTACTTAAAGATGACTGTTTTAAACAGCAATTACACAAACAAATTATGGAATATTTTAACATTAATTGCAACTCATCTGTACCGATCAGCACAGTCTGGGAATGCTCTAAAGCGGTTGTATGAGGCTTATGTATCTCCAGAGCTTCGGCACTTAAAAAGGAACGGGAAGCCACTCGGACAACACTTCAGACAGAAATAGACATTTTGGCCAAACAGCATATGCAGACTTTGTCCTCTAAAATATATTGTAAGCTAGTTGAAACTAGAGAAAAACTGAAGCAATTGGATGACGAATTGATTGCCCAACAGCTTGAATGCTTAAAACAGTCACATTATGAGAGGGATGATAAAGCCGGCAAGCTGCTAGCACATACACTTAAGACCCGTATTGAGCAGAGTATGATCACCAAGGTTAAAGATTCAAGGGGCAATGTCACAATAAAACCCACAGAAATTAGGCAATGTTTTGTGGACATCTATGAGACCTTGTACAGTAAAGATACCAATATTAAGGCAGCGGACATTACAAACTATTTAGACTCAGTCACCCTCCCATCATTGTCAGAAGAGCAAAAGCAGCTTTTAGACAGGCCAATCACGGAAGAGGAAGTGAAAGAGGTCATTAAGTACCTCAAAAAGGGCAAATCACCAGGATTGAATGGACTACCAGGGGAATATTATAGGATATTCACTGATGCCCTAGTGGTGCCTATGGTAGATCTCTTTAATTCCATTAGAGACCGGGGGAATTTCATCCACATGCCAACATAGCTGGTATAACGGTCCTTCCAAAACCAGGTCGAGACCCCACAATATGTGGGTCTTATAGACCTATCTCTTTAACTAATCAAAATCTAAAAATATTGGCCAGAATATTAGCCATAAGATTAAACAAATATATGCCGGAATTAGTACGGATTTATACCCCAATGTATGGCTGCAGATAATGTGCGTAAGATTATTGACCGGTTAGCCTGACTTCAGTGCCAGGAAAAATAGTGGAAAGTGTTCTAAACATCAAAATCACAGAACATATAGAAAGACATGGTTTAATGGAACAAAGTCAGCATGGCTTTACCCAAGGCAAGTCTTGCCTCACAAATCTGCTTCACTTTTTTGAAGGAGTTAATAAACATGTGGATAAAGGTGAACCGGTAGATGTAGTGTACTTGGATTTTCGGAAGGCGTTTGACAAAGTTCCTCATGAGAGGCTTCTAGGAAAAGTAAAAAGTCATGGGATAGGTGGCGATGTCCTTTCATGGATTACAAACTGGCTAAAAGACAGGAAACAGAGAGTAGGATTAAATGGACAATTTTCTCAGGGAAAGAGAGTGGGCAGTGGAGTGCCTCAGGGATCTGTATTGGGACCCTTACTTTTCAATATATTTATAAATGATCTGGAAAGAAATACGACGAGTGAAATAATCAAATTTGCAGATGATACAAAATTGTTCAGAGTAGTTAAATCACAAGCAGATTGTGATAAATTGCAGGAAGAACTTGTGAGACTGGAAAATTGGGCATCAAAATGCAGATGAAATTTAATGTGGATAAGGGCAAGATGATGCATATAGGGAAAAATACCCCATGCTATAGTTACACAATGTTAGGTTTCATATTAGGTGCTACAACTCAAGAAAGAGATCTAGGCGTCATAGTGGATAACACATTGAAATCGTCGGTTCAGTGTGCTGCGACAGTCAAAAAAGCAAACAGAATGTAGGAAAATTAGTTTCTTACCTGATAATTTTCGTTCCTGTAGTACCAAGGATCAGTCCAGGACACCTGGGTTGTGACTCCGCACCAGTAGGTGGAGACAGAGCAAAACTTGTGGGCGGAGCCATATATAAGCCCCTGTGCCAGTCACAGCCCCTCAGTCATACGTAATGTCAAAGTAGCAATGCAACCAAGTAACAAAACTGGCTAGAAAAATTCACTTTTAACTGGAAAATAACACCAAAACTCCTACTTGAACCGGACTCCCCAACCGGGAGAGCTAAACAAGCGAACAGTAGAACTAAGAAAAAAAAAAATTATAAGCGGACTCTCCGTTACTGTAGCGAAGCCCTGCGGGATGGATCCTGGACTGATCCTTGGTACTACAGGAACGAAAATTATCAGGTAAGAAACTAATTTTCCTTTCCCTGTACGTACCAGGATCAGTCCAGGACACCTGGGATGTACCAGAACAAAAACTTACCGAGGGTGGGAAGCAGAGAGGCCCGCTCGGAGTACCCTCTCTCCAAATCCCCCGGAATCGGTAGACCGGACATCCAACCGGAAATGCCTGATAAAAGTATGCATCGACTTCCAGGTAGCCGCCCTGCAAATCTCCTGAGGCGATACCTGAGAAGCTTCCGCCCAGGACGCGGCCTGGGAACGAGTCGAATGAGCCCGAAGACCCACCGGAAGCGGCTTACCCTTTACTAAGTACGCTGAGCCAATAGCCTCTTTAAGCCAACGCGCAATCGTTGTGCGGGACGCAGCGGCCCCTTTCTTTGGCCCTGAAAACAAAACGAACAGATGGTCGGTTACCCGGAACGGATTAGTAACCTCCAAATAATGAAGAAGAGACCTTCGCACGTCCAGCTTTCGCAGTTCTCTGAACTGGGGATCAGTGGACTCCCCGACCCTGAAGGCCGGTAACTCCACTGACTGATTGACGTGAAAAGACGACACCACTTTAGGAAGGAAGGAAGGAACCGTCCGCAAGGATACTCCGGAATCGGAAATCCGCAAGAACGGTTCTCTACAGGACAGCGCCTACAATTCCGAGACACGCCGAGCCGAGGCAATCGCCACCAAAAACACCGTCTTCAAAGTAAGGTCCTTAATAGTTGTACGCTTCAATGGCTCAAAAGGAGCCAAGCCTAGAGCGGAAAGAACCCAGTTAAGGTTCCAAGACGGACAGGGGGAACGTAATGGAGGACGGAGATGTTTAGCCCCTCGAAGAAAACGGGAAATATCCGGATGAAGAGCCAGGGAGGTTCCCCGAACCTTACCCCGCAAACAACCAAGAGCCACCACCTGGACCCATAGCGAACTGCACGCCAAGCCTTTGGCCAGACCGGCTTGAAGAAACGTTAGAATATCTGAGACCGAAGCGGAAATGGGATCCACCCCTCGCTGCACGCACCAATCCTCAAAAACCGCCCAGACCCGGACGTAAGCCAGAGACGTAGACTGTTTCCTGGACCTCAGCAAAGTAGTTACCACCGCGTCTGAGTAACCTTTTTTCTTCAGGCGATTCCTTTCAAAAGCCATGCCGCGAGACAGAAGTGATCCGCATCCTCCAAACAGACGGGGCCCTGACGTAGTAGCCCCGCGAACCCCTGGAGACGAATGGGTAACGACACTGACAACTGGATGAGATCTGCGAACCACGGACGACGCGGCCATTCCGGTGCTACCATGATCACATGGAACGGGTGCAACTCTATGCGCTGAAGAATCTTGCCTATCATCGGCCACGGGGGAAACACGTAAAGAAGTACATCCGGCCACGGAAGTACCAGCGTGTCGACGCCTTCTGCTCCCCGTTCTCGACGCCGACTGAAGAATCGTGGAGCCTTCGCGTTGTGCCATGTGGCCATCAGATCCATGTGGGGAACTCCCCATGTCCTGCAGATGAGCCGAAAAGCTTCGTCCGCCAACTCCCACTCTCCGGGATCGATGTGATGACGACTTAGAAAATCCGCCTGTACATTGTCGACCCCGGCAATGTGAGAGGCTGCTATGTTGCTGAGATTTTGTTCTGACCAGGTCATCAAGAGCCATGCCTCCGCAGCCACCTGTGGACTCCGCGTCCCTCCTTGTCGATTGATGTAGGCCACGGTGGTTGCGTTGTCCGATAGTACCCGGACCGCCTTTCCGCTTAGTAACGGTGAAAAGGCTTGGCAAGCTAGACGGACCGCTCTGGTCTCTAGTCGGTTGATAGACCACTGGGTTTGAAACGCTGTCCATAGCCCCTGGACCGACCTTCCTAGGCAAACTGCTCCCCAGCCGAAGAGACTGGCATCCGTGGTCACTACCGTCCATTTGGGTACCAGCAGGGACACTCCACAGGATAGATGCTTGGAGTCGAGCCACCAGTGGAGGCTGGATCTCGCTTGGCCCTCGAGTGGAAGAGGCAGGAAAAACTCCTCCGAGACCGGCCGCCATCGGGATAGTAAGGACGACTGCAACGGCCGCAGATGAGCGAACGCCCAGGGAACCAGGGCTAGTGTTGAAGCCATCGAACCCAGGACCGTCAGATAATCACAAACTTGAGGACTGTGAAGAGAGAGCAATCGCCGCACCTGAGACTGTAGCTTGTCCCTGCGTTCCTGGGACAGGATCACTTTGCCGTGCCTCGTGTCGAATAGAGCTCCGAGGTATTCTAGGGTCTGAGTCGGTACCAGTTGACTCTTGCTGAAATTGACCACCCAGCCTAGAGACTGTAACACCTGGAGGACTCTGGCCACTGCTTGCTGACACAGAGGCTTGGATTTTGCGCAAATCAACCAATCGTCCAGGTAAGGATGAACCAGGAGACCTTCCCGGCGTAGTTGCGCCGCTACTACCACCATCACTTTTGTGAACGTGCGAGGAGCGGTCGCGAGACCAAACGGTAGCGCCCGGAACTGAAAATGCCGCCCCAGAATGCAGAACCGTAGGAATTTCTGGAACTCCGGCCGAATTCCCACGTGCAGGTACGCCTCCGTGAGGTCCAGAGAATCCAAGAATTTGCCCGGCCTTACCGAAGCAATAACCGAACGAATCGTCTCCATCTTGAAGTGAGGAACGCGTAGGCATCTGTTTACGCCTTTGAGGTCTAAGATCGGCCTTGACGTGCCGTCTTTCTTTGGGACTATGAAGTAAATGGAGTAACGGCCTTTGCCGCGCTGATGGATCGGGACCGGAACGATAGCTCCCAAGCTTTCCAAGCGCCGGATGGTGTCTAGCACTGCTGCCTTCTTGTCCGGAGCTTTGCAAGGAGAGACTAGGAACTTGTCCGCTGGAATTCGAACAAAATCTAATGCGTAACCGTGTCTTATCACGTCTAGGACCCACTGGTCCGACGTGACCCTGGCCCAATCCTCGAAAAACAACGTTAACCGCGCCCCGACATTTGGGATCTCGTGCAGAGACTGAGGGCGAGGATTGGGCCGACTGCATTTCATTGCAGTCCCTTGTGACCTCCCGCGGCCGAGGTTCCTCCCTGTTTGCCGAATCGCTTTCCTCGAAAGGATTGCTGCCACTGAGGGGTCCGGGAGGAAGAAGACCTGTACGAGGGACCCGAGGAATGTGGTGGACGTGACTTTCTGGAACCGCGGAACCGTGACCTGGTGGAGAACGAGGACCGCGCTCTGTACCTATCCTCGGGCAGCTTAAACGCCCTGTTCTCTCCCAGGGAGATCATCAGGTCATCCAACTCCTTTCCAAACAACAGCTTACCTTTGAACGGCAGCGCTCCGAGGTGAGCTTTAGAAGAGCCATCCGCTGCCCAGTTCCGTAACCACAAAAGGCGGCGCGCCGAAACCGCCGCCACCATAGATCTGGCAGAGGTCCACAATAAATCATGTAGAGCATCCGCTCCATACGCTATTGCCGCCTCCAGCTGATCAGCCTGAGACGTCTCCTCCGGGGATAGACCAGCATTCGCCTGAAGTACCTGGGCCCAGCGCAGGCTAGCCCGCATTGCGAAGTTAGTGCAGATGGCGGCACGCACCCCTAGGGCGGACACCTCAAAAATCTTCTTAAGCTGTACTTCCAGCTTCCTGTCCTGTATGTCCTTGAGGGCCGTCGCACCCGTGACCGGGATGGTAGACTTCTTTGTCACCGCCGAGACTGCTGAGTCTACTTTCGGAATTCTGAGCAGCTCCAGCGCATCTTCAGGGAGTGGATACAGTTTATCCATGGCTTTACTGACCTTTAGTCCCAGCTCCGGTGTATCCCATTCTCGAAACAAAATATCGGTCGAAGAAAAGTGAAAAGGAAAAGCCACTGCCGGTCCAGTGAGACCTAGCAGAACCGGATCCATATTGGCCTCCTGACGGACCACCACCGGCGGAGCTTCAATTCCTAGTTCCTGAAGAATGGCCGGAATCAAAGGGGTCAGCTCCTCTCTACGAAAGAGGCGGACCACTTTGGGATCATCCCCTTCCACGGCCTGAGCTCCCTTGCTCGTTCCGGGCTGAGAGGAGCTGTCCGCTGCCGTCCCCTCGGCCCCTTTCAGAGGCTCTTCAGCGGAATCTGTGTCTGTCACAGAAGAAAAGTCCGATTCCGACTCCTGTGGGACTCCCCGTGGAAGCCGCTTCCCCCGTGGGGGCTGTCGGGTGGACCCATCAACTTTCCTAGACTTCCGCTTGTTCGGGGCGTGCTTGCCAGGACCCCCTTCAGGGGCTCCTTTACGCCTACACCTGCTGCGCTTACATTTAAGAACTTTGCGTAGAAGAAGCGCAAAGTCTTCAGAAAAAGAACCCGACTCAGAGGAATCGGATCCGGAGCCCTCCCGGGACCGAGACCCCTCCGGAGCGACACCCCCGGCAAGGTCTGACTGTGGGGAAAGCGCGGGAGGCACGGCAGAGTTCCCTGCTGGCTCCCGAGCAATTTCCCTGCCTGTGGCCAAAATGGCCGCCGCTCCCGCGCTGAGCGGGAAAAGATCCTGCTGCTTGTCAGGCAGAACACTGGCGCGTGGCGGCGAACGCGCGGCCCGAGGACGGGCCACCCGAGACGCCCCCGACGAGCCTTCTTCGCCCGGGATACACGAGGCACAGAGGCCTTCCCTTGAAAGACGCGCGCGCGCCGAGCCACAGGCCCGGCAAGCAGAGCCGCGAGGCATGGCGGCGAAAAAAAGCGGCAAAAACGACTGACAGAAAAAAATAAATAGGAAAAAATAGAACCGCGACTACCCCCCTGCGACCGGCGCCTCCCCCCCGAGAAACCGGAGCGGCAGCACTAAGTAGCAGAGAGCCTGCAAGAGAAAGAAAAATCAAAACCTTTTTTTTTTTTTTTTCCTACCACTTGTTGCTGTCCACGGTCCTGGAGCCCTGTTGCAAGAGGGGTGAGTGAACCGGGCTCCCCGGTGTCACCCCTAGCGCTGCTACCGGTAAGTCGGGTCCTCGACCCTAGCAGCGGCCTCAACCAGGGGGGGGGTGGTTCCCTCAGAACCTCGCAACCCCCCTGGGAGGCAGGGCAGACAGGACTCCACTCACTTAAAAATCCCAAATTTTAAAAAGAAACCAAATTTAAAAGAAAAAAAACCTGACTAACAACCAAAATCAGTGCAGGCAGAGGCTGTGACTGCACCTGCACCACCTACTGGAGACAGAGTAAGACTGAGGGGCTGTGACTGGCACAGGGGCTTATATATGGCTCCGCCCACAAGTTTTGCTCTGTCTCCACCTACTGGTGCGGAGTCACAACCCAGGTGTCCTGGACTGATCCTGGTACGTACAGGGAATGGGAATTATTAGAAAGGGAATCGTAAATAAAACAGAAAATGTCATAATGCCTCTGTATCGCTCCATGGTGAGACCGCACCTTGAATACTGTGTACAATTCTGGTCGCCAAATCTCAAAAAAGATATAATTGCGATGGAGAAGGTACAGAGAAGGGCTACCAAAATGATAAGGGGAATGGAACAGCTCCCCTATGAGGAAAGACTAAAGAGGTTAGGACTTTTCAGCTTGGAGAAGAGATGGCTGAGGGGAGATATGATAGAGGTGTTTAAAATCATGAGAGGTCTAGAACAGGTAGATGTGAATCGGTTATTTATTCTTTTGGATAATAGAAAGACTAGGGGGCACTCCATGAAGTTAGCGTGTGGCACATTTAAAACTAATCGGAGAAAGTTCTTTTTCACTCAACGCACAATTAGACTCTGGAATTTGTTGCCAGAGGATGTGGTTAGTGCAGTTAGTATAGCTGTGTTTAAAAAAGGATTAGATAAGTTCTTGGAGGAGAAATCCATTACCTGCTATTAATTGAGTTGACTTAGAAAATAGCCACTGCTATTACTAGCAATGATAACATGGAATAGACTTAGTTTTTGGGTACTTGCCAGGTTTTAATGGCCTGGATTGGCCACTGTTGGAAACAGGATGCTGGGCTTGATGGACCCTTGGTTTGACCCAGTATGGCATGTTCTTATGTTCTTATGAGTTTACAGAACCTTTTGTTGCTTGAGGATTTTCTGTGCCAGGCCCGGAATAGCCTGCAAGGCGGAACCCTCCACCGGGTCCATGGACTTGGCAATCTGTTAGGGATTGTGGACCCTTGGCTCGAGGTGGTGCTGGCGTTACCTGTGGAGATGAGCCCCACAGGTCCCCACAGTCGGGAGGCGAGACCAGAAGGGAAGCAGAGGCCTGCAAGAGCTTCACCACTACCAGCCCTTGTTCCCTGCAGGTTGACTCCTTGGGTGCCGGGGCTGGCTGGTCTTAGGTGGGCCTCTGCATGGTTGGTCCTGGGAGAGCGGCCAGAAGAGACAGATGCCATGGAGCCTTGAGCCCAGGGTGAATGAGAGACTGGCCAAGGCCGGTCCATGAGGACTGGGGCAAAGACCGGAAATGGACCAGCCAGGGTCAGGCGAGGCAGGAGGAAGGCCGATGGAGGCCTGGTCAGGTCCAGTTCGAGGTCAGAGGCAGGCAGTGGTAGGCGGTGGTCAGGTCCGGTCCGAGGTCAGAGACAGGCAGCGGTGGGCGGTGATCAGGTCCGGTCAGAGGCCAGAGAAGAGCCCGGAGAGGGCAAGAACCGGAACCGGAATGGAGGCACTGAGACCGGAGGGCCGGGATCAGAGTGTTGGAGCAAAGAGCCTGCCAGAGGAATGTTGGGACAGGACTGCAGAGGCAGAACTGCTGAGACAGGACCACTGAGGCAGGACCGCTGAAACAGGAATGCTGAAACAGGAATGTGGGAAACATTGCCAAGTCAATATGCTGGAGCCAGAGGCGGCCTTTAAGTAGGCTGGCGGGACCGATATCATCAGTGGAGGCCGAGCACCCTTTCCCGCCGCTGGCCCTTTAAATGAGCAGGAGCGGTGCACGCGTGCACCTAGGGAGGGCTCAGTCGTGAGAGCAGGTTGGCGGCGTCTCAGCCACCACATGGGTGGGAGTTTCAGAGGGCCCAGACTGGGGCGATGTGCGTCGGCAGCGGCTTCCTGCCGCAGCCAGGAAACCAAGGGCTGCTGTGAGCTGGCGATGAGGGGCAAGTGAAGCTGGGTCAGCATACCATTTAATAAGGAAACCATACAGTACCTATGCCAGCAGGTACAGGAAGACCTACTATTCAGCAGCCAGAGGGGCCAAGCCTTGCCAGCACATCTCAAGATTACCACAGCCCTAGTATTTTTTGCTACTGGCACCTTCCAAACTCGTTTGGGGGTCACAGCTAGCATAAGCTAGTCTGCCACCTCCATGTGCATTGATAAGGTGCTTGCTGTTTTGCTAAGGAGACCATGCTAGTATATATCCTTCCCTCAGAGCAGATGGCACCAAGAACAAATCATGCAAAATTTCTATCAGGTGGCATGCTTTCCCTCCGTTCTGCAGGCAATCGATTGCTCACACATCCCTATAAGAGCACCAAGGGGAGATGAGGCTGCCTACTGCAACTGCAAGGGATTCCACTCCCTCAATATGCAGGTGGTCTGTGATGCTAAGGGACTCATCCTGGATGTTGTCCCTAAGTTTCTGGGATCCACTCACGATGCAGACATCCTCTCGCAGTCAGGAATTAACTGCTTCCAGGCAGGACACATCATGGAGAGGCTGGCTACTAGGATTTAAAGGAGAAATTATTACTTACCTGATAATTTCCTTTTCTTAATGAAGACAGGTTAATCCATGATCAGTGGATTATGCACCTTTACCAACAGATAGAGATAGAGCAAAGCTGATGTCACAGTATATATACCCCTGCACTGACATCAGCCCGCCAGTATTCTCTGCAAAAGCCAAATGTGGACAAATAAATAATACATGATCACAACTATTAACAGACAACCATTCAAGCACTCAATTAACAGGAGAACACTGAGCTTAGACAAGAAGTGTAATATCACTAATCTAGGGACTGGATCTGACACTTATAAGTAATCCCCAGAAGTGCAGCCACTCAGGAAGACAATAGCACACCATCCAGCAGCTAAGGGCGGAAAGGTGGATTAACCTGTCTTCATTAAAGAAAAGGAAATTATCAGGTAAGTAGTAATTTCTCCTCTCTTAGCATTCACAGGATAATCCACGACCAGTGGGATGTACCAAAGCTAATCTCGAACAGGGCAGGATGCCACCCGTGGTCCATCAACACCGCATGCGCAAAAGCTGCGTCCTCCTGGGTCTGCTCATCCAGGCAGTAATGCCTGGAAAAGATGTGTAAGAAGCACCATGTCGCAGCTTGGCAAATCTCGACGGGAGGCAACAATCTAATCTCCGGTCATGATACTGTCTGAGGCCTAACCTGCTCAGCATCCACATACAGGGCCATGATAAACTCCTTAATCCAGCAGGCTATCATAGCCCACGGTGCCAGCTCACCCTGTTTACCCCCACCTTGGATTATAAACAGCAGGTCCGTCTTCCTGAGAGGTTTAGAAACCTCTAAATACTTCATGATATGCTGCTTGACATCCAAGGTCTATAACAGACGATATTCATCCACATCTCTCTCTCTCTCTCTCTGTGTCCAGTGTCGGCAGGGAAATCGATTGATTTTTGTGAAAATCCAAGACCACCTTCAACAAAAAAAGATGGAACAGTTCACAGCTGGATGACTCCCCGAGTACTCACAGGAATAGTTCCCGGCAAGACAGAGCCTGCAATTCGGAAAATCTACGCGCAGAACACCATCCTCAAAGTAAATAACCTCAAGTAGAAGCTATGCAGCGGTCGAAAGATGGGACACGCCAGAAAAACCAGACAAAATTAAGACTCCACAAGGGCAACTGCAGCCGAACGAGGGAAACGAAGATGCTTCACGCCCTTCAAGAACCGGGCCACATCCAACAAGGGTTCACCATTCACCTGATCTTGGAAACAGGCAACAGCCACCACCAGTACCTTCAAGGAATTAAGGGCCAAGCCCTTAATCAACCCATCCTGCAAAAAATCCAAAATAAGCGGGATCTTAAACGAACAAGGATGAACCCCTCGTTCCTCATACCAAGCCTCCAAATACTCGCCAAACCTGAAGATAGGCTATGGAAATATAGAACTTTTGTGCCCGAAGCAAGATGAAATCACAGCAGTGGAATATCCACACTTCAGCAATCGAGCCCTCTCAAGGGCTATAATGTAAGACAAAATTGAGTCAGATCTTCGTGAAATATAGGCCCCTGCCATAGCAGAGGAGAGTTCACAAGAAGCCTCCAAAGATCTGCATAAGATGGCCTCCTGGGCCAATATGGTGCCACCAAAAGCACCAACCACATGTGTCTCTCGATCCTCTGAATCATTCTGCCCAACATGGGCCATGGGGAAAAGGCATATAAAAGCTTGCCTTCCAACCACTTCTGCCCGAGGGCATCGATGCCCAAGACTTCAGATATCGCCCGTGACTGAAGAAGCGAGGAATCTTTGCATTGTGTGATGTCACCAGCAAGTCTAGAAACAGGAGGCCTTGCGGCCCACTATGAGCTGGAACGCTTCATTTGACAATTACTATTCTCCTAGAACCAGACTGACTGCTGAGAAAGTCGGTTCTTACATTGTCTTTTCCTGTAATGTATGAGGCTGAGATCTCCTGAAGATGTCCTTCCGCCCATTCCATGAGTTGGGCTATTTCCTGCGACACTTGCTGGCTTGTGCTTCTTCCCTGGTGATTGATGTAAGCCGTCATCGTCGCATTGTCCAACATCATTCAGACTGCTTGATCCTGAAAGCGGTTGAAGAATCGCAAGCATGCCAACCAAACGGCACAGGCTTCCAGACGATTGAAGCTCCAGAGAGACTCATCTGTATTCCAGTGCCCTTGCACTGTCAGCTCCTGACAGTGAGTCCCGAACCCTGGAGGCTCACATCTGTCATGAGTACTAGCCAGTCCAGTGGTCGTGGGAGAATGCCCTTCCTTAGATGATTCGCTTGCAACCACCCCTGGATGTTGATCTCCACCTGAAATTGATGCCGTATTGAGTAGTCCTGAGACTGTGGACTCCAACATGCAAACAGGGTGCACTGAAGAGGATGCATATGTGCCATTGTCCATGAAACCACATCTAGGGTGGCTGTCATCCATCCGAGCCCCTGTAGATAAGACCACACCATCGGGCATATTTTTTCTGTCAATAGTCACACCTGGGCCATTAGTTTCTGAATGCTTTGTGTCGAAACAAACACCGAGATACTCCTGTGTCTGGGATGGCTGCAGATTTCTCTTGGCCAAGTTCACCACCCAACCTAGTTCCTATAGCAGGGAGATCACCTTGCATGAGGCCTGAAGACTCTCTTTCATGCTCTTGGCCCAAATTAGCCAATCATCTAAGTACGGGTGGACCAGAATGCTATCCTTTCTCAACACTGCCGCTACCACCACCATGGCCTTGGAGAAGGTTCTGGGTGCAATGGCCAAACCGAAGGGTAGCACTCAAAACTGCTAATGTTGCCCCAAAACAAGGAAATTCAGAAAACCATTGATGCTTCAGCCAGATGAAACAATGCAGATACGCCTTTGACAAATCCAGAGACGTAAGAAACTCCCCCGTTGATTGATTGTGTTTGCATCACTTTAAACTACTCCATTCGATCTTACTATTAAGACCAATAGGCTCCTCTGCACATAAACTGAATATCCATTTATGTTCTCTTTGAAAAAGTAGATTCTCATGATTACCTCCTCTTCGATTCTGTTTAACGTGATCTATGGCAAACCATCTCAAATCTCTTATGCGATGTTCTTACTGCATACAGTGTGACACAATAGGTGCTGTTTCTCTCATGTTTCTTAAACAACTTTTATGTTCCCCTATACATTGTTTAAAAGATCTTGTGGTCTATCCCACATAAATCTTCTCAAATGGACATATAATGATGAAACTACAAAGGTTGACAAGTGGTAAAATGTTGTAACTTGTACGTGTGTCCCGAAGTTGTATATTTGTACTCTTTAATTTGTGTATCCTATGCGCGCCGACACCCGCGGCCTTGATCTGTTCCCTCCCAGGCCGCTCCAATTTCAGAGCGGATTGGGAGAGACCTTCCCAACCCCCCTACACTCACCTCCCTTCCCCTAACCTAGCCCTCCCAAAAATTTTATTGTACCTCTTGAGCGTGCCGGCACGCGATTCTCCAACACAGCAGCAAATGGCCACTGTTCCGGGGGCCTCTAGCCCCGCCCCCTCCACGAAGTCCTGGGACTTACACGCGCGTAGCTGGGTCTTTGAAAATAGGCCTGGCGAGCATAAGGTCACCTACATGCGTAAATCCACAGGATTTACGTGCATAGGCCTTTGAAAATCTGGCCCTTAGGGTGTTTACACATATTGAGGTAGATTTTAAAAGAATGCATGCGTGCGTCCATGTGTGCGCGCTACCTGGCGTGCACACATGGACACCCGATTTTATAACATGCGCGCGCAGATGCGTGCATGTTATTAAATCAGGGGTCGGCGCGTGCAAGGGGGTGCCTTCCCCAGTTCCCTCCCGCTCCCTCCAATTTAGGAGCTGCCTGGGAGGGAACTTCCCTATCCCCTAGCCTGACCTTCTTACCCCTTTCCCTTAACCTTCCTGCCCCCTAGCCCTATCCTAACTCCCCCAAACCCTTGTCCTAACTTTTGCGCCTGCCTCGGGGCAGGCGCAAGTAGAGCGTGCCAACACCCTGCTGGCACGTGATCCTCCGCCACAGCGGCAAATGGTCGCTGTTCCGGGGGCCTCTAGCCCCTCCCCGCCCCTGGACCACCCCGCCCCACCCCTTTTCTTCAGCCCCGAGTCTTACGCACATCCCGGGGGGTTTTCGCGCATGACCAAGCCTTTGAAAATTGGCTCAGTGCACATAAGGCCCGGTCACGAGCGTAAAGCTTTTAAAATCCGAGCTTTATTGAGCAATGACCACACTTATAATGTCCCTGGACACTTTGTCTATCCAATGTTGATAACTCTCTGTTCTTCGCGGGTAATGTGGCAGGACACAAAATCTCCTTTAAGTTCTTACTTCTTGAAAATGCCATGTGAAAATCCAAATTTTCAAATCCTGGAACCATTTGTTGCGGTCCCAACCGCTTCCCTTCTCTTAGGGTCCAAGCCCGCCTACCTCCGCTTCAGGGATCACCGCGTTCCGCCCGCTCCGGGCCCCGGGGGCTTCTCTCTCTCCACGTGGCAGCCGCCATTACGTGCCTGCTTCTCGTCAGCCTCACGCGCGCGAGGACGTCCCTCTTGAGCGCCCAGCTCCCGGAAGCCTGGCCCCACCCGCTCTGCTGACATCACGCCCAAGTCCCGATATAACCGGCGCTCAAACTCTCTCTCATCGCCTTGCAACGAGGTTCACAACTCCATAGTTGTTCTTAGTTGCGTTCCTGGTGATCTTCACGTTGTTTGCTTCCGACTCCGGTTTGCCTCTGACTCCGCTTCTGCCTGCTGCCTGCCTGACTCCGGTTTGCTTCTGACTTCCGCTTCAGCCTGCAGCCAGCCCCTGACTCCGGCCTGCTTCAGACTCCGCTTCAGCCTACAGCCTGCTTCAGACTCCGGTCTGCTACAGACTCCGCTTCAGCCTACAGCCTGCTTCAGACTCCGGTCTGCTACAGACTCCGCTTCAGCCTACAGCCTGCTTCAGACTCCGGTTTGCTACAGACTCCGCTGCCACCCGCTGCCCTGCCTTCAGCCGGCCCTCGGCCCTGTGCAGCCAGTCCCCTGCCTTCCGGGTACCTTGGACTTCCTTTCCTTTCTCCTCACTCTGATCCCGTCTACGCCTTTCTCAGCCTCTGGACTTTCTGTCTCACTTCCAAGTCCCAAGGACCCAGGTCCCTACGGGCTCCTCCTGGGGGGTCCCTGGTTCCTGGGTGAACTCCTCCGGCTTGTGGCTCCGCCTCCCTAAGTAGGTCGGCCCAAGGGTCCACTATCTCTCCAGCAGTGTCCAACTGCAACACCATTTGCACTATTTGCCAGTGTGTGCAAAAGCTTCTAATGATTTTCCCGGAAATCGGAGAATATCTTGTCACTACATGTTGCAGTGTTGGAATTTTCATCCATTTGTCTGACATTTAATAGTGCATCTCTGTCATGATACAGAGCTCTTTTAAAAGCATTTTCAATTTGTGAGGATAACCTCTCTTCCAAAAAGCTTGCATTAATTCTTCTGATTTTTGCCTAAAAATATCCTTGTTGGTATAATTGCGTCTGTATCTAAAAAACTGGGAAACTGGTAAACTATTTTTTGAAAGGTAAAGGATGTGCATGTTGGTTTTCTTTATCAAAATGTCCAAAAAAGATATTTCTGTAAAATTATAATGCTTAGTGAATTGTATATTGATGTCACAATATACAATTGTATATTGATGTCACTATCATTCCAAAGAATAAAGATATCATCGATATATTTCTTGTAAAAAGTGATTCTTTGAAAAAATGGAGAGTTATCAATCCACGTCTGCTCAAACTGCATCATGAACAAATTCACTATGGAGGGGACCATCATGGCCCCCATAGCTCTTCTGGAAATTTGTTGAAAAAAATTTGTTTTGAAAACTAAAGAAATCATATTTCAAAGCGATGGCAACTAAGCTCAAAATGAAATTTGTGGGTATACGATATGGTCGAATTCTCTTATTCAAAAAATCTTCTATTACCCTTAGCACGTCATCTTGAGGGATTGATGCGTACAATGATTTGATATCTAAAGTGACCAACCATTGATCCTGTAAATGGTCAAATGACAATTCAATCATCTGCAAAAAATGAGCTGTATCTCTAATGTATGTTAGACTTTTCTCTACAAAATCTTTCAAAAAATAGTTTATGAATTGGGATATGGTTCCAAAAGAGTGTCGTTGGAGGAAATGATGGGTCATCCGGGAGGATTGATTTGATTTGATTTGTCAAGAAATAATTTTGAAATTTTGATAATAAATCACAGAAGACACTAAAAGATTTTTCACTTTTATATATAAAAAATAAGAGGTTTTTGACCCATGATTGCAATGACTGGTTTGTACAATTTGTATTCACACATTCTTAACCAGTGCTGAGGTCTTTTCCTCTTTATAAAAAAATGTTCTCTATAGAAATGTATAAGATTAAAAATAGTTGTGTAACATTTCTTATACATTGACAACATACCATGGGCCAGATTTTCAAACCTACGCGTGGGTGTAGATTTTTTTAACATGCGCACGCATCAGCGCGCATGTTATAAAATCCAGTGTCGGCACACGCAAGGGGGTGCACGCTTGTGCACCTTACGTGCGCCAAGCCCTAGGGGAGCCCAGATGGCTTTCTCCGTTCCCTCTGAGGCTGCTCCGATTTTGGGGGGGTGCGAAAGGAAAGTTCCCTTCGAGGCCGCCCCGTTCCCTCCGAGGAAGCTCCGATTTTGGAGCGGCCTCGGAGGGAATGGAGAAAGCCATCGGGGCGGCCTCGAAGGGAAAGGGGCGGCCTCGAAGGGAACTTTCCTTTCGCACCCCCCCCACCTTCCCCTCCCTTCCCCTATCTAACCCGCCCCCCCAGCCCTACCTAAATCCCCCCCCTACCTTTATTATTTAAGTTGTGCCTGCCTCTGGCCTAGCCAGATTCCCCGGCCTAGCAGGCCTTCGGAGGCCTCTGGCCACGCCCATGCCCCTCCCCGGACCGCCCACATCCCGCCCCTTTTTTCAAGCCCCGGGACATACGCGCGTCCTGGGGCTTGCGCACGTCACCGAGCCTATGCAAAATAGGCTCAGCGCGCACAGGAGGGGTTTTAAAGGTTTAGGCATGTATGTTACGCGCGTAACCCTTTTAAAATCTGCCCCTATATGCACTAGTCATTTTTTTTGTACATAACACCAGAGGAGAAACAGCAGTTCTTAGTCCCCTACTAGAAGCCACCTTCTGTCTCTTTCCTAGTATCTACTACCTGAAAGGACACTAGCTCTGTTGTGCAGGTCTGAGACAATCAGTACTACTGTATTTTTGTGAAGATCAATTGGAGATTTGTTGTTTATTAAATAAAGTTATTTTTGGTTGCAGTAAATTTTTGTTGGAACGTCCCACAAGTATGTCCGGTGTATTTTTCAGGATTGAGCGTGACCCTAAAACCAGGACATTACAACTGTGAGTACATCTGTGAGAGAAAGAGGCTGAGAAACTGTTCCCCCTGTGAGCCTTGTGCCTTGGAGGATTATCATCTCTCCTGCCGGAAAGGAACCAGGCTCCCCAGACTAACAGAGTGAGCTGTGGCCCCAGGACACTCTGTATCTCTGCATTTAGGACACCCAACAAAAAGAGAGCTACACATGTTTTTAAAAGTCCTTTCTATATCTCTTTTTCCATTAAAGAAATACTAATCTAGGATAAATTAAGCATAGTATACCTCTTATCCATGGTCTCCTGTACTTATCATCAGCAACCATGCCTTCGTGACAGTAGTTCTTGTCTTGATGTAGACAATGAGGGACAGGAAACAATAGCCAATTAGTGGAAAAATGTTGTCTTGACACATTCTGCATAAAGAAACAATGTAAATTTGAAGGTAAGATACTGTTAACTTGATTATGTCTCTTATAAAAGCACAAATATGAACTGGGAGAACAATTTTGAAAGCTATTTCTTCAGGTAAAAAAACAGTGAACCCACAAAAATCTGGGCTTAAAAATTGCCTAACTTTTCTATAGGTAAAAATGTGCATTGCAGAACAATGCACATACTTTTACCCAGACTGCAAAGGTGGTCCCAGGGGGTAGGGACAGGTCAAGGAATTGAACAACATACCTAGTTTTGATTATTCAAAACTATGTTTTTTGTGCTGAAAAATTATGCATTCCTACAGCAGTTTTGGAAACGAATCACCAACTTCATAGGGGATGGGATGGTTCCATGTGTAGTAGGATTGGTATTATCTGATGATTATTCGTACTGCATAACTACCACAAGGGAGATTGTTTACTGATTAGGAAGAGGTTCTTGATGGGGAAAAAGTATATTTTAACAGTGTGGAGAGATTCTATATTTTTGGCTTTGTGATGGGGGTTTGTCTAGTTGCTGGCCACAATTAACCAACCTCAGTTAGTAAAAACTGTCAGGTAAAAGAAAGGCCTCAGAGAAGGAAGATGTCTATGACACCTGCTGCAAATGTTGTTATTAGAGAGTCCTCTAGATGTCTCTGGTTATTATTGCTTCTAAAGGCTATGCAGATGTTTATACTCAAGAAATGTTTATGCGCTGATCCCATGAGAACTGTTAGTCAAGGTCATATAAGAAATTGAGAGTTGCAGGGCCCTGGGAAACAAACACCAAATAGCACCATGCAGATGTGCTGAATTATGATAAGAACAATGAAAGGGAGGGGGGACTCACTCTTGCTCCAAGCAGAGTTAGAAAAACTTCTATAAAGATAAGCAGAGCTGTAAGAATAGCATCATCATTATTGTTGCTTGTCAGACTTCCAGATGTGAGAGTGCAGATGGATTCATTGGCCCATTTCAACTGTCATTAGGAATGTTAACATTTGCCAGTTTTATATGTATCTTTTAATATTTTTCTAGTAGTTAATATTATTGTTCTTATTATTTGCCTGCAATCAACTCTCTAGTACTTGCTGATTTTTAACTTTTGTGTTATTATCCTTTTGCTTAGCAAGTGCTCAAATAAATTACCATCCAATACCTGGATCCTGGTCTATGTTTCGGAGAAGCCCCGAGATATAGAATCCCCTTGGTATCTCCCTCTTTCCTGAGAATTAGCCCTGAGGCAGGCCCATGGGAGTACAGGCAAGCCCCTCGGTATAGTCTGTGTGTGTGCGACTGAACCTAGAACCAGTTTCACACTTTACCACAAATGGAGAATATGGCACGTCTATCATCATTTAAGCAAAGAAGAACCTTCCTGAGTACCTGGGTCAGGTATTATAAAGATTTATCTAATGAGCTCGAAATTGGATTCTGAATAAATAACCTGGGAACTTTTATTAGTATTCTTCATTTGATACTCTCCAAGAGTGAATAGACATGGACTTTCAGGGAAGGGGTTGGAAGGGGTGGGGGTGTGGTTGGGGCTAGGAAGGGGGGTTTAAATTTATTATATTGAAACAAAAAATGTATATAAGGGCTTGGATTGCTATTCTTTGCTCATGCCTGACAGGGGATAGTAGAACCCACACTCCCTGTACTGGCTCGGGATGTCAACAGTTATTCTTGTCACTTCTCAGATATGAACCTGTAGGCCAGTGAAGTGTTGTAGTACGATTTTCAATAAACAGATTTAAACATAAGTGTAATAGCCTCTTCCATGATTAACTAGACACTTTTGAAAACTATGTAAAGGTTGTATTTTTACAGATCTTTAGTTGAATAAAAGAGTAGCAGAATTGGGTCGGTGATTGTGATCATGCAAAATGCTCATCAGTTTCTACGAAGACAAGCAGGATAGCAGTCTTCACCATGGGTGACATCATCGGATAGAACCAGGCCAGTAACTTTGATCTCAAAGATTCTAGAGTGTTCAAACATGCCCTACTGAGTATGTGCAGCTGTAGTCATCACCCTGCCCCCTAGGCAGAATCCCTCACTCTCTTTTTTTCTGTGGAGCAGTGTGGTCATGGTATTCAACTTTGCTCTCTCCTCTCAGTTCTTACGATTATTTTTTCTGGAGCTGCAGCTATTTTTGTTTTTCTTTTCCTTATGATAGTTTTTGTTTTTTATTTCTCTTCTTTTCAACTTTCAGCCAGCCGCATGGCAGGCCTTAGTTGTTGTGCAAGCCGCATGGCAGGCCTTAGTCACAGAGTCTAATTTTGAGGAATAGCGTAGTGGTTAGAGCAGTGGGCTATGAACCAGGAGACCAGGGTTCAAGTCCTGCTGTGGCTCCTTGTGACCTTGGGCAAGTCATTTTACCCTCTATTGCCTCAGGTACAAACTTAGATTATAAGCCATCTGGGGATAGGGAAATACCTACAGTACCTGAATGTAATCCACTTTGAAGCGCTGAAAAAAGTGGAATATAAAAAAAATACTGCAAAATACCAACAACTTTTCAAATGAACAGTCCCAACAGACCTCTTTTATACCCCCTCTCCCCTCCACCTTCCATATTACCGCTTTTACATCAAACACTAAATGCTTAGAGAACATAATCCCTACTCCCCTATATTTGTTCTTATTGGAGGAGAAAGCAAAGTATTGCTGAGGAAAAGCCCTAGACAATAATAGACCCACATGCCTCTTTCACAGATCAGTCTCCTGACACCAAACACATTCAAAATCAGTCTAATGACCATGATTCCTTCCTTTTCAGCGACAAACATTATAGACAGTACAAAGATACATTGAATGACATAATGTGTTCCTCTATCATACGAGGAACTGGACACCCGAAGCCCTCGCTGCCTTCCGAAAACTTAAGGATGCTTTCCTTTCTGTTCCATGCCTGCACCACCCGGACCCGAATTGCCCCTTCGTAGTAGAAGTAGATGCCTCTGCTATAGGGGCTGGGGCGGTTCTGAGCCAACACTCGACCCAAGGAACCCTTCTCCCATGTTCCTTTTTTCCCGCAAGTTCTCTCCAGCTGAGCGAAATTACAGCATCGGTGATAGGGAGTTACTTGTGATTAAACTCCCTCTCTGCCCCCATATGCCCCATGTCATCATGGAGACACTGTAGTATAATTCTGTGGAATTTTTGTGGTAAACATGTTCCACTTCAACCCTATAAAAGAGCCTTGCTGCCATTCCTCAGGACCTTTGGATCTGGTTTGCACAGTGTCTGTGATATTCCGAACTAATAAACTAATAAACTTTAAGAGACCTTTTTGCACAATGTAAATAATTTCTTCTGTAAAAATACTTCTTCTATTGTCTCCTTCCTCCCCCGGTTCCAACAACCCTGTTTTATTGAACTTTTTTGCTTCCTTTCCACTTGTTAAAGTTTCAAGGTTTTTTGCACCCCCTGTTACCTGTAAACCGGCATGATATGATTGTATCATGAATGCTGGTATAGAAAAGCTCTAAATAAATAAATAAATAAATAAATAAATAAAATAAAAATTCTTCCTTCCGATTCAGGTCTTCCGTGGTCTCCTGTGCCTTGATGGATCTTCGTTCCATGTTCTTCGTGTTCCTGAACTTTGTCTCCTTAATGTCCCTGGTCTTGTCCCTCGTTGAAGCTCCCTCGTCGCCTGTCTTCAGTTCCTGATGTTCCAGATGTTCCGTGTCCAGATGTCCTGATGTCCCGTGTCCTTAGGTGCCATGTTCCATGTTCCTGATGTCTGATGTTCCATCTTGACTTCGTCCGTCTCATCTTCAGCTCTTCATCCAGTTCCTAGGTGTTGCGACAGTCGGTCTGCGACGGCTTTGCCCCACCTACCTTACTCTTCTTGCGGCTCCTCCCGCTCACCTCTGACTACTGGCTGCTGCGGCGTCTGTCTACCGACCTCTCTGGCGTCCCCGGACCGACTTTGGTGCTGCTTCCCGCCATGCTCCTCCAAGGTACCATAGGGTGCGTGCGCGCACGCCACCCTCATCTTTATTTCCTCATTGGCGTGAACCTCAGGGGCGTCCCCCTGAAATGAAGTCACGCTGCCCGGATATTTAAGCCTACCTCTTTTGCTAGCTAATCAAGTTAGCAACAACTCGGATTACTATGGATGGGATTCGCTTCTCCGTACCAAAGCTACTCAGCGTTTTCTGGAACTCTTACTGCTAACGGGGTACCCGCTCCTCGGGGGCCTCTTCTGCTTCTTTCAGGTGCTATTAGGAACCAGTACTCGCTCCTCGAGGGCCCATGTTCCCTGAGTCGCTGCCTGCATCTACAATCTTCTCTCCTTCAAAGACTTCACTAACAGTATCCATCTGTGAGTACAACTACCATCTATTCCACAGTACTGCTTCCCTGGAACCAGGTACTCGCTCCTCGAGGGCCTGCCCTCTGTTCCAGTGCCAGACCTCTCGTCTAGTGGAACCGCTGTGTGAGTACAATACCACTGAGTCTCCCTGCTCCAAGGGATCAGGTACTCGCTCCTCGAGGGCCTGCTCTCCCTGTCTCAGAGCTTCACCAATTCTACCTGGGGCTCTGTATATTTCTCACTGTGTACTCATAACTCTCAGTCTCTTTCCAATACAGCACAGCCAAGCAGAGGATCCGCTGTTCCAGTGTCCTGTGGGATACTTGCCCAACCGGGCTCAACATCTACTACTCACTACTGCCACCTTTGGTGGTTTCCAAAACTGTTTAAATAAAGATTCAATCTGTGTTTGTGTGTCCAGAGTCTAGCCTGACATCATGATCCCTCATGGGACTGCCCCCCGTGGGCAAGGATCCACCCACACACCAATAACCATAACATCAGGTCCCTCGTCTGTCCACCTCTCTTGGCGTGCCATGTCGTGGTCCATGACCAGCCCATGGGAAGGATGTGTAGGGCACTTCATGGTACAAGGCCTTCTTCTCGTCTGCAGCACAAGCCTCCAGGAGACTTCTGCTTTTAATGCCTTGCTTCTGAGTATCCTGAGTCTTGAATCTTGTCCCGCTCTACGGAGTTCCCTTGTGTCTGCTTCCGTCCATGCCTAAGACTCTGCCAGAACCTGCTCCGCTCCAGCATGTCCGAGACCAGCCACAGACGCCCCAGTGCAGGCCCCTACTGAATCTTCGTCATGTTCCAGTCTCAAGTTCCACGTCTTCGCCTGGAGTCTGCTTCACGTTCAGCGTGGTCAGCGACCAGCCATGGGCGGCTGTGTAGGGCGCGCTGCGATGCAGTTCTCACCCAGTACTTTCGCCTGACTCTTGAATCCTTGCCTGAAACTTTCGAGCAACCAGAATCCTTGTCCGAGTCTCCTGAGTATCCTGAGTCCTTGTCTGAGTCTTCTGAGTATCCAAGTCTTCGTCCAAGTCTTCTGAGTATCCAAGTCTTCTGAGTGTCCAAGTCTTCGTTTGAGTATCCAAGTCTTCGTCTGAGTTTTCATGTTCCTGCCCTCAGCTTCCATCTGGCCTCTCGCACTCGTCGTTCCCTAGCGACGAGTCCGGAAGGGCTATCAAGTGACTGGAGGGCTACTCTCGAGACCAGGATTGCGCTGCTGGCTCTCATTGGTGTGTGTAGGTCCAGTGGAGGGCTGAGCCTGCCTTGTTCCTGTTCCGGATAATCTTTGCCTTGTCTTCAGTCCAGCCTTGCTCCTGCTCTACCTGTGCTTGTACCTGCTCACCTTTCGTGGTGTGTCTTGGGGCTCCTCCCTAAGCCGCGCCGTGACCCAAGGGCTCACAACCTACTTCAGATGGACCCGCACCTCTGCGCTCCTAACAGGGCCTGTGGGCGCACTCTCGCAACAACACTAAACATGTTGGGGACTTTGAAGCCAGCTCAAAAGAGGAACTGAAGCCAGTATGTGAGCTATTTGGTGCATGCTTACAACTGCACATATAATGATACTACAGGGTTTTCACCCTATTTTCTGATGTTTGGGCGAGAGGCCCAGTTGCCAATTGAACTGTATTTTGGGGTTTCAGTAAATGAGTCATTGCCTCAGACTTTTCAAAACTATGTGAAAAAGCTAAAAGAACAGTTGGGGGCAGCCTATAGGTTGGCTGGGGAGTCTGCCTACAAACTGAGCAAGAGAAACAAGAACCGATATGACCAGAAGGTGAGGCAGAATGACTTGATGGCAGGGGACAAAGTACTCTTAGACAACTGGGAAATGACTGGGAGAGAAAAAATTGCTAATAGGTGGAGGTCTACCCCCTATGTCGTTGAGGAAAAACTGAATAACCTGCCTGTTTAGCGGGTAAGGCCAGAGTGGGGTGAAGGACCAGTAAAAACGGTACACAGAAACCACCTCCTGCCCATTGGACGATTGTTATTTCCTCAAGAAGAACCCCAAGCTATAGCTGGACCCCCTCCACCTCGACCAAGAAGAAGGAGAACAGTAAAATCTAAGATCCAACCTCATTGGGAATTTGACAGCAATCTCCATCGGGAAATGGTAGGGACATAGTGGATATGATAGGGAGGATTCAGAGGAAGAGTTAAGTTGGGGACATATGAGGTACACTTCGGAGCCACATTGGAGAGACCTTACCCCTAACCAACAGGCACATGATGGGGACTTAGTAAGACAGTTCCAGGGACTGGAAACCGAGGAGAGGGAGATCCAAAAAGCCTTCCAGAGTAATGATAGGACTGAGGGTGGCACAGATGGCAAGAGAGGGATGGACAACCTGGAACAAGAAAGGGAAAGAGGTGCCACAGATGAGATTCACTCCCAGGACCCTCACCTATACCAGCCCACGTTCCCCACAGGTTGAGCTCTTGGGTGCTGGTTCCGGCAGGACTTAGGCGCAATCCTCTCAAGGCGACAAACCAGATGATAGCAGGCAGAAGACTCGTTGGATGTACCAAGGGTGGAGGCAGGCAGCAAGCTAGGAGGAGCGGAGGCCAGGCTGCGGTCAGGCTGAGGTCAGGGCAGGCTGCGGTCAAGCAGAGACGGTGAACCAGGCGGAAGATCAGGGCAGGCAGCGGACAAGCAGGAACCAGAAGACAAGCAGGGTCAGAGCCAGAAGATCAATCCAAGGAGGTAGGGAATGAGGAAGGACTGGAGGAGGAATCAGGCGGACGAGAGCAGGAACAGGACCTTGGAAGAAGGATCCAACAGAAGAAAATAGGATAATGCATAAGCGTTGGCAAGTTAAATGTAAGACATTGATAAGATAGGCTAAGAAAGAATTTGAAAAGAAGTTGGCCGTAGAGGCAAAAACTCACAGTAAAAACTTTTTAAAATATATCTGAAGCAGAAAGCCTGTGAGGGAGTTAGTTGGACCGTTAGATGATCGAGGGGTTAAACGGGCACTTAGAGAAGATAAGGCCATCGCGGAAAGATTAAATGATTTCTTTGCTTTGGCATTTACTGAAGAGGATGTTGGGGAGGTACCCATACTGGACAAGGTTTTCATGGGTAATGATTCAGATGGACTGAACCAAATCACGGTGAACCTAGAAGATGTGGTAGGCCTGATTGACAAACTGAAGAGTAGTAAATCATCTGGACCAGATGGTATACACCCCAGGGTTCTCAAGGAATTACAAAATATGAAATTTCAGATCTATTAGTAAAAATTTGTAACCTATCATTAAAATCATCCATTGTACCTGAAGACTGGAGGGGTGGCTAATGTAACCGCAATATTTAAAATGGGCTCCAGGGGCGATCCGGGAAACTGCAGACCAGTTAGCCTGATTTCACTGCCAGGAAAAATAGTGAAAAGTGTTCTAAATATCAAAATCACAGAACATATAGAAAGACATGGTATAATGGAACAAAGTCAGCATGACTTTACCTGTTTTGAAGGAGTTAAACAAACATGTAGATAAAGGTGAACCGGTAGATGTAGTGTATTTGGATTTTCAGAAGACATTTGACAAAGTTCCTCCTGAGAGGCTTCTAGGAAAAGTAAAAAGTCATGGGATAGGTGGAGTGCCTCAGGGATCTGTATTGGGACCCTTACTTTTCAATATATTTATAAATGATCTGGAAAGAAATACGACGAGTGAGGTAATCAAATTTGTACTAGATACAAAATTGTTCAGAGTAGTTAAATCACAAGCAGATTGTGATAAATTGCAGGAAGACCTTGTGAGGCTGGAAAATTGGGCATCGAAATGGCAGATGAAATTTAATGTAGATAAGTGCAAGGTGATGCATATAGGGAAAAATAATCTTTGCTATAGTTACACAATATTAGGTTCCTGTTGTGTCCGTTGGTTCCCAACGCTCTCTCTCCGCCTTCCTCACCTCTTTGGCACCTCCCTCTTCGCCTGCAGGAAGATTGGCTGCTGCGGCGTCTTCTGCCGAGGTCCTCCGGCATCCCCGGACCGGCTCCATGCTGCTGACTGCCATGTTTCCTGGAGGCCTAGGGGCGCGCGCGCGGTACTGCCCTGACTGAAGTACTGGCGATGGCGCGAACCTCAGGGGCGTCCCCCAAAGATGACGTCACCCGCGACGGATATTTAAGGTCTTGGAATTTGCTAACACATCGAGTTAGCAAGGATATGGATTCGTTCTATCTACGCTACTCTGCCTCCTCGGACTAACTAGGGGTACCCGCTCCTCGGGGGCCTCGCTCTCTCTCTTACTTTGTAGACTGCAGTCTGGAGCCGGTATTCGCTCCTCGAGAGCCTTTGTTCCCGGACTTCTTCGAATTCACTTCTGCCTGGAAGTCAGCACTGCCTACTACATCTGTGAGTTACCATCGCTCTCTCAGAGCTTTCCCTGGAACCAGGTACTCGCTCCTCGAGGGCCTATACTTTCCAGCTCCTGGGCTTCTATGAGACATTGTGTGAGCCTTACCATCTGGTTCGGTACATGAACTCTGCTTACCCTGCTTACTCATTATATTTCAGTTTCTCTACAGCTCAGCCTCCAGGGATCGCTGTTCCAGCTTCTGAGGGACTACAGCCCAGTCGGCATTCCAGCTCACTACTGCCACCTCTGGTGGTTCAGTATACTGCCTAATAAAATAACTAGTGTGTATCTGTCTCCATACTCTGAGCCTGACCGGTGGTCCCTCTTGGGGTCTTCCCCGGGGGCGTGGTCATCTGCCACTGGTCCAAGGATCCACCCACAACTCTCCTAAATACTACAGATTGCTAACTCCTATCTGATTGCTCCTCCCATCAGATAGCGGTTCCAGAACAGATTGCTAACTCCTTGGATCCGGTACAACTGAGTGCTTTGCAGGCCATACCGGGCCTGGCCCAGCGCATTGTGGAGCAGCAAGACGCCTTGGAGAAACTTACTGCAGCATTTCATCAGCTACACACAACGAAGGTTCAAGGCACAACTTCCAACCAAGAAGGTCAGTCACTGGAGATAACTTTGAAGACTGCTGTACCACTGGCGGCTCCAATCCGCTTTTCCGGAGAAATCCAGAAGACCCGGCGCTTTCTGAACCAGTGCTGCATGCACTTTGCCTTGCAGCCATCTCTATTCCCTACAGATCTCTCCAAGACTACCTACATCCTTTCATATCTGGATGGTAGGGCTCTGTCTTTGGCATCCACCTTGTGGGAATGCAAGGACTCTATTTTGCAGGACATAGGATTTATGGACTTGTTTAAATCCGTTTTTGATGACCCTGCTCGAACTGCTGTTGTCAGTTCTGCTTTAGTGGATTTGAAGTAAGGCAGCAGATCTTTGGCTGAATTTGCCATAGAGTTCAAAACTCTTGCAGCAGAACGCCGCTGGAACTCCAGATGTCTCAAAACTCTCTTTTGCAGAGGCCTGGATAACCGTTTGAAGGACGAGCTAGCCGCTCGCCAGTCACCTGACTCGCTGGACGAATTAATAGCCTTGGCCACTAGAATTGATCAATGACTCCGGGACAAGGTGAAGGAAGTCCGACCTAGGGTGTTACCCTGGCTGAAACAGGCCAGTGTTATCTCTACACCTCGGATGGTTCCAGTAGTCCCTGCTGCTGATACAGATGAACCTATGCAACTTGATTGTGGACACTTGACTTCAAAGTATAGAAGATTTCGGAAGAAGCGCGGCCTTTGCATGTACTGTGGTCAACCTGGCCATGATGTTTCTACATGCTCCATTCATCCGGGAAACGGACGGGCCTAAGTCCTGCAGGAGGACTGTTCTTAGGCCATACCGCAACATCTCCTCCGCTCTCTCTCCCAGTCTCTTTGATCTACGGACCGATCACGGTTCATACTCCTGCCCTGGTGGACTCAGGGGCAGGAGGCAACTTCATTCTCAGACATCTAGTGGAAGACCTGAGGAGTCCCTTCATCAAATTAGAAGATCCACTATTTTGTTACAACTTGAAGTGGGCTTTGGACGTTCCCCAACTTCTCTACGAATGTGATATAGTCCTCTGATGAAGCGAGACAGGAGTGGATGATTAGATATGGAGACATCATTGTAAGGTCTATGGTAGCCTCCTATGGCACTGAGATGAACTCTGATGGAAGATGTGGCCAGACCTTTGTCATACAGCGTGTGCAAATAATCCAGCAACTGTTCTGGTGGACATTCCAGTGGCGATATGTGCTAGGATGTGCACCAAGCCGAATAACGTTGCCATTTGAATTGTAATTCTTCCTCGTGGATGGCTTTCTTGCTTCTAATAATATAAGTTGCGCTTGTTGCGATATTTTCTGTTCCGTTAACAGAAGCCGCTCAATGTCCATGCTGTCAAGTGGAGGGATGCGTGCAACGGGTGCAGAAGAGTCCCTTGTTCCTGAAGGAGAAGATCTGGTCGATTGGGAAGACGTATCGGCTGGGCTCGAGATAATTGAAGAAGGTAACTGTACCATGGTTGACGTGGCCAGGCCGGGGCGATGAGAATCAGTTGCGCTCTGTCTTGTATGCATTTCTGAATTGTTCTGGTGATCAGAGGTATGGGAGGAAAGGCATACAGTAGACCCGTCGACCATGGAATGAGGAATGCATCTTGTGCGGTCCTGTTGGCGCTGGGCCTTATGGAGCAGAAATCTGGAACTTGTGTGTTGAGTTCTGTTGCAAAGAGATTGATCGATGGGGTTCCCCATCTGCAGAAGATACTGTGGGCAACTGCTGGATTGAGGGTCCATTCGTGTGGATGAAAGATGCGACTTAACCTGTCTGCTCTTGTATTCGCCACTCCCGGTAGATATGTCGCTTGTAGATGTATGCTCATAGGGTCAAGGTATTTTTACCAGACTCTTTTAATGGTTTCTGGTCCAATTTACTTTATATTTTTTTCAAATTTTTTTATAATTTTTTATATAACTTTTACTTTCTGTCACACTGGTGAAAACTCCAAAAAAGTCACATTTGAAAGTCTATAAGCTGTCACTTTTCTCAATCCCGATGAAAATTAATTCAGCAATAGTACTTATTTGCATAACCCAACACGATCGCGTTTCGGACCCCCACTCTTGAGGTCCTGCTTCAGGGGACAAAAACTTTCATATTATTCCGTGACAATCAAAACCAGTATGCTGAATTCAATAGCTGCATCCATCCATTCTTATAGACACGATCCCAGCTTGGAATCGCCTTTCTTTGAAACATGGCTCGCACCGGATGTCTTTTAAAGTGTTGAAAACGGACGTCCCTCCCCTCTCCTACCTTCTAATTATTTAACCAATGTCACCAAACAGGTCGGATAGATTTACGCCTCCTGGAGGGAGACGTAAATCCATGCGCGCCAGCGGGCTGCTGGCGCACCGAGACCCGACCCGGGGGCGATTCTGGAGGGCGCGGCCACGCCTCCGGAACGCCCCGGCCCGAAACCACGCCCCTGGGCCCGCCCCCGAAATGCCGCGTCCCGCCCCCAAAATGCCGCATCGTTCGGCCCCGCCCACGACACGCCCCCGACACGCCCCCTTCCAAAAACCCTGGGACCTACGCGCGTCCCGGGGTTCTGCGCGCAGATTTCCTCCCTCACCTTGCAGATTTCTTCCCTCACCGCAGTTCCCGCAGATTTTAGCACCACCGTGCAGATTTCGGCACCGTCGCATAGATCCTCCCTCGCAGCCCTCACCGGAAATGGATAAAAAAGAACCGTAAGCATGCCGCGCACGGACAGCGGCCAATCCGGGACAGCGACGTCAGGTGGTGCATGGAGAGTGGGGGCATCGCATAGCAGCACAGCACTGGCAGCTCGAGGAGCTAGCAGCAAGGAGGAGAAGAGGGAGAGAGAGAAGGGAGGGGAACAGAGGGGAGGGGGAAGGAGAAGAGGGGGAAAAAGAGAGGAGGAGAAGAGGAAGAGAGAGAAGGGAGGGGAAGTCAGGTGATGCACGGAGAGTGGGGGCATTGCATCGCAGCACGGCGGCTCGAGATAAGCAAGCAAGGAGGAGAGGGAGAGAGAGAAGAGAGGGGAACAGAGGGGAAGGGGGACAGAGAAAGAGAGAAGGGGAAAGAGAAAGAGAGAAAGAAGGGGGAGGGGGAAAGAGAGGGGCTAAAGAAGAGATCCAGGCCCTGGCCCTGTGAGTGCATGTTTGAGCCCTTGTGTTTGTTGTGAGCCAGTGGGTAGGTGTCTACCTGACAGTCTTTATGTGTGGGCGGGCAGGGGGAGTGTGTGTGTGTGTATGAGAGACAGTTGTATGTGGGGAGACAGAACATGTGTGTGACAGATGGCATGTGAGAGAAGGCATATGTCTGATATCATGTAAGAGAGACAATGAGCATGGACACTCAGATGGAGAGGTTAGCAACAACTGCAGCAGTCCCTGCCAGCTTGGCTCATCTGCCAGCAGCAGCAATTGGCTCTTCTGCCAGCAGTGTGAAGTTGCCAGGGACTGGATTGTACTGAAATGCATAAATATTGTGTTATTTTGAAAAATAAATGTGCAGAATTTTGCAGAATTCAGAAAATGTGCGTGCAGAATCCCCCCAGGAGTAGGCACAACACAGAGATGGAAAGGCATCAATAACATGCTTTTGGTGAAGTTTTATATATTTTGCACTGTTCAGATTCTAGGGATTTCAATAAAATAAATTCCAGGACCATGGGTGGCCTTCACACAAAGTTTGAACATGATAGATCTACATTAAAGAAAGTTATCATGTCCCCAGATAGGCAGAACTACCACCTATATGCTTTTCAGAAGTGTTGAAAAGCTCTAGAAATAGATATGAACATAACATAAGCAGTACCATGCTGTGTCAGACCAGTGGTCCATCGAGTCCAGCATCCTGTCTCTGACATTGGCAATTCCATGTTGTTCATTCCCAGAAGTAATCTATCTGGCCAAGACCTGTTAATGTTCCTATCCTTCAGGAACTTGTCCAAACCTTTCTTAAATTTATCTAGCCCTCTAGTATTAACCACATTTTCTGGTAACAAATTCCAAAGCTTAAATGTGTGCTGTCAGAGAAAAAAATCACTTTCTTAAATTTATTTAAACTCTGCTACTAGTTAATTTCAAGGAGTGTCCCCTAGTTCTAGCATTATTTGAAAGAGTAAAAAACCGTTCCTTATTTACCTGTTCCACCCTACCATGATTTATAAACCTCTTTCATATCATCATAATCAGCAGCATCGTTTATTTATGTGCACGCTTTTCCACCATAAGAGTTCAAAGCGTGTTACAAGCAAACTAAATGCAGAGAAATAGTGATGAACAATGAGTTGACAGAAAGGGATTCAATAACAGAAAATAGTTCATTACACTTTGGCCTAGAAGTACTCCGCAAACATACAAAACCTTTTTCATATCCCCTCTCAGTCATCTCTTCTCCAAGCTGAATACCCCTAACCTTTTCTGCCTTTCTTCATAAGACAGCAATTCCATAGTCTTAATAATTCTACCCTTCTCTGTACTTTTCCTAGTTCTGCTACATCTCTTTTGAGAAGGAGCGACCTTAAGTGCACATGATACCAACTTCAGGGCCTCATTTTCTAAAGTATCGCAGGCCTGCGATACTTTAGGGAATGAGGGGCAGGGGGGCTGAAATGGGGGGCGGGCCTGCAATCGCTGCCAGTTTCGCACCCAATAGCGCCACCACAGAAGGTGTAGCTATTGGGCGCGAACTCGGACGCGAAAAGGGCCTTACCTTTTCGTCGTCCGTAGCGTCTTCGCGGAGTCAGCCCCGGTGACGCCCCGACTCCTCCTCTTCCGGGGCCGACTCCGCCCCCATTTTGATATCGCACGTGATAAAGGACTTTTCGCGTGTGAAACGTCCCTTATCGCGTGCGATCCGGATGGAAAATGAGGCCCTCAGTCTCTTATGTGCTATGGCAATAGGAAAATAAAGATCCTTACATGGAACAAATAGACTTATTCTGGTGACTTTCTTTAGCAAACAAAAAATAATTTGATTAAATACTGTACCTCATATAGATAGTCTATAGCATGGTATTTGAAAGCTGGAAACATATTATCCTTCTTCAAGTGGTGATAGTTAAAGCTTTGGTTGGCTAGAAAATAAATGAAATAAAATACAGAACAGTATTTGGTAATACATTAAAATATTCATTTTGAGACACTAAAGTTATTGCCACTAGTTTCTATCAGATTAAAAAAATGCCTTCCAGACAGCAGCCAGTAAAGTACTTCTTTTTACTAAACAAATTATATTTCTTGCTTTATACTTATCTCCTTTTCTTCAAAAGGTTCTGTCATCTGCCAATCACCCATCTTACCTCTCTGAATTGGGCACACAATATTATATTTTTACAAATGTATTCAAAAGTAATGTTTATTTTACAATTACCCCTTGTAAAATCTATCTAACTTGTCCTTTCCCACTCAGTTTTCTCTATCTTGCATATCTTCAGCATCTCTTCCTGGTACTGCAGCAACTCCTGGAACTGAGAGGAGGTGGGTCTCTTTACAATAGCTCCTGGCACTGCTTTTTGGCTAACTGCTTACACTATGTCACATAATTTCCGTAGTAAAATCACAATTGTTATTGTTTATGCTCACACTTAAAAAAACGATTTGTAGACCAAGTTTAGACTAATGAAGGAGTAGCAAGCTCTATAGAAGAAGTTTAAATAGCATTATAAAAGGCCATCACAACTGTATAGTCATCTACATTTATTGCTAGAGTAGTTTCATACTCTGCTTTCTCACATATACCTTCTATTTCTGGATTAGTTATTCTGATGTCACTCCCTATTTCATTCACACTGGATAACTACTCCAGAATTAGATGTGGAATAGTCTTTGGGCCTGATGTACTAAAGGTTTTTTCCCCATTTTGAGTCCTATGTTCTAAAGATTTTCTCCCATTTTGGGACTATGGAAAAATACTAAAATTGATAATAATAATAATAATAATAATAACTGTCAAGGTGGGGGAGACAAGGACAGTATCAGAGTTCAAGTAAATATAGGACAAGCACAGAGGATCTCTGAGGGAGAGAAAGGGACTATAAAGCTGAGCAGAAGATGTGACCAGATAAACTGAATAAGCCATATGATTCGAAGATCGAGGATGGGACAGAAACCGCCTGTTCTCCTTGGTATAAGAAAATACTGGGAGTAGAAGCCTCATCCCCGCCGAGCCCTGGGAACTGATTCCACGGCTCTGGAATGGAGCAGAGCCGAGAGTTCTAATTCGAGGGTCATTGGTGTGTTCAAGGCTCCATGCCGGGGAGGGCAGGGAGTCTGGAGGAACAGTGAGTAGATTCAGGCGGTAACCGTGGACTACGATGGATAGTACCCATTGGTTGGTGGTAATTTGGAACCAATTGTTGACGAAGTGGCAGAGACGACCTCCCACAGGTGGGTTAGGCAGTGTGGGCAGAGGGGACTGGTTTCTGCTCTCTGGATGCCAGTCAAAAGCCAGCTGCAGGACCAGGCTGGGGAGCTGGTTGAGCTCTAGGTGCTCTTTGTTAGCGAGGGTGGCCTCGCTAACAAGGACCAAGCTATACGAGCACAAAAGGCCGGAGGGTAGTATCTCCGTTGTTTGTAAAACTGCTTCCTGGTATCCCTACGTGGACCTTATAGGTCGCTGAGAAGGCATCAGGGGTGGTAGGGTCTCATGGTGATCCTTGAGCTGGGCCAATGTGTCTCGTATCTTGTCCCCAAACAGGTTTTCTCCTGTACAGGGGAGGTCGGCCAGTTTTTCTTGGACCTCCGGACAAAGGTCTGAGGCTTTTAGCCAGGCCCAGTGTCTGGCACTAATGCCTGCCACTGAGACTCTTGATGCTGTTTCAAAAATGTCATAGGCCTCTCTCACCTCGTGTTTCCGGCCTCCAATCCTTTTTGGAGGATGGATTCTAGGCCCTCCTGAAATTGCTGTAGCAGGGTCTCCGTGAACCCCTGGACCTTTTTCCAGAAGTTCCAGTTATACTGGTTCATGTATAACTGGTACGCCGCTATGTGAGCGATAAGCATGGAACCCTGGAAGACCCTTCGACCTAGGGCATCTAAGGATCTCTGGTCTTTTCCCGGAGGGGCGGAGGCGTGATGGTGGGTCCTCTTGGCCTTTTTCTGGGCTGATTCAACCATCACCGACTAGTGTGGCAACTGGCTCCCCTGAAAACCTAGGGCCTGTTGAACCAGGTAGGTGGCATCTGTCTTCCTATTCACCGGAGGCACAGTACTTGGATGTTCCCAGAGACGATGAAGGAGGTCTAGAAGAAACTCATGCACCGGGACAGCCATCACCTCCTTAGGAGCAACAACAAACTGTAAGACCTCCAACATCTTGTGGCAGGCATCCTCTTCCATGGAAAGTTGGAAGGGGACGGTTTCCGCCATTTTCCTGACAAAACTTGCAAAGGAGAGATCCTCCAGAGGGGAGCACCGTCTCTCTTCTGGAGGGGAAGGCTCTGACGAAGGTCCTCGGAGGCCTCCGAAGAATGCTCAGAGGAAGCATCCCCCCATGGGTCATAGGGGGCCTCTTCCTCATCAGCAAAGTGCCCGGGTCGAGGAGGGAGGCTAAAGTCCAGGGTACGGGGCGTGGGCACCGATGGTTGGTGAAGTGGAACAGACAGCGGTGGTGCCGGCACCAACGGCACTGGGACCTGAGAGGAACATCGGGGCACCGGGAGGCCCAATGGCCCGGGGACAGGATCCGGCATCGGCGGTTCCGCCTGTGGAGATGGGCGAGGAGCTGCATCTTCCTCCTCCAAGGAACCCGGAATCGGGATTGAGACGGGAGGAGGCATCGGTGGTTGGCAGGGCACCGAGGGGCCCATCGGCACGGGCTGCATAGGTGAGGCACCAAGCAGCACGTACAGCCTGACCAGTAGAGGCGCCAACATAGAGGGCGCCAGTTCCGATGCCGATATGGGGGCCAGCATCGGTGGCGGCTGGAGGCCCCGAAGGGTATTAAGCACAGCCTGTTGGAAAATACAGTCCAACTCCTCTCGAAATGAGGGTGCGGAGAAAACTGACACCGGAGTAGGAGGCAGGCTGGGCACCACCTGATCATCCATGGGGCTCTGTGGAGGCTTGGTGCCCGGCACCAATATCGGTGGGGAACGCCCTGGTCTCCCGGGTCCAGAGAAGGATGGGGCCTCCTCTTCCTGGGGCCTTTTCGGAGGGGGTTCAGCAGAGGCAGATGCCCCCACGATGTCGGTCCTGGCACCGGATGGTAATGACCATCGGTGCCGGTGTCAATGCTTCCCATGGTGCTCGGCTCTGTCCTTCTCCAGCACCGAGGACGACAATGCCGATGTCTTCGATTGACTCGATGCCGGTGAGGGGCGGTCTGCCGCTCCTCGGTCGTCTCGGTGGGGCTTCGACGGGGAAGGTTCTGAGTCAGTCTGATCCCCACAGCTCAATGCAGCCGGCACCAGAGTCGATGGAGCAGATTGCTTGGAACCAAACAAGTGCTCCATCTTGTCCAGGTGGGTGTGCCAGCCTTTGGGGGTCATCTGAGCACAGCTGGGACCCTGACGGACATCATGGGAGGGCCCGAGACACAGGATGCAGAAGTCATGTGGGTCCGTTATGGACATAGTCCGCGGATATTCCGGGCACTTCCGAAAACCGGTCACCATGATAAAAAGAGGTGGCGTGAGGTCGGTGACCATTGGTCACCGAGAGGTGGACAGCTGGGAACTGACCGCAAAAAGCACGAAAAGAACTTACCAGATGCTGGAGGAATTGGTGCGTGATGGGGGACCCCGGAGTGGGGAAAAACTCTGAGAAAACTTCAGATTATTCCGTGATGAATAGTGTGAGGAAAGAAAATTCTCACAGAGCTCCAGTAACCATAAAGCAACCGTTGCATGGAAAAAAAGAGACTGAAGGGGGACCCTGTGTAGTCATGGCGTTGGTGGCATGCTGGGCATGCTCAGTGTGCCAGTCAAAATTCTAGAAACTTTGACAAAAGTGTTCCGTAACAGGGCTCCATCTGATGATGTCACCCATCTGTGAGGACTGCCATCCTGCTTGTCCTGGGAGAAGATAGGCTATATTATCACATTTTTCTTCTAATGTATTTACACTGTAAAGTGAACAAGGAGCAAGTATATATTAATATCGCATAAATCCTTCTCTGAGAAGTAGTTTCACAAATGAATAGGGCTTGAACCAACACTTTTCACAACCCAATACATCTTAGAAGAAATAAGAATGCTTGTGGCCAACATACCCATCCTTCATTTGACCATAACAATCCTGTTCTTCCTCCTACACAACCCCATGACATTACCTTTTTTCCAGGCCCTCAATAGTGGCCACTAAACTAGCAGCTGTGCTCCAGTACCTATTCTTGCTTCTCCCCTGCCCTGAGCATTTTCTATCCAGAGAGGAGATGGAACAGTAGCAGAGACAGGGTCCATGTGTTCCCAAGATGCTGCCAAACACTGGGGAGCAGAGAAAGAACTATCTGAAGGGTGGGTGGGGAGAGAAACCTTAAGAAGAAGGGGGAATATGAAAGAAAGGAATCTGGAGGGGCAAGAAGGAGAGATGGGGATAAAATGGAACCAGAAAGGGGAAGAGGAAAAGAGAGGACCTAGGGGGTAAAGCAGGAACATGGGAGGATTAATGAGAAATTACTACTTTCCTGATAATTTCCTTTTCCTTAGATCAGACAGATGAATTCAGGACCAATGGATTATGCACCTCTACCAGCAGATGGAGATGGAGCAAACTGATGTCATAGTATATATACTCCTGTAGTGACATCAGCCTGCCAGTATTCTCTTCAAAAGCCAACTGTGGACAGACTAGCCAAAAACTTGATTAATAACAGATAACCATTTCAGTACACAGCCAACAGGAAACACTGAACTCAGACAAAGAATGCATTAACATTAGCATAGGGACTGGAGTAACACCAGTAACCCCTGGAACACGTAGCCATGAAGGAGGACCATAACACAATCATTAGGCAGCCAAGGGTAGGAAGCTGAATTCATCTGTCTGGTCTAAGGAAAAGGAAATTATCAGGCAAGTAGTAATTTCTCATATCCTGGCGCCCAGACAGATAAATTCAGGATCAGTGGGATGTACACAAGCTACTCCCAAATAGGGCGGAAGGCTGCCCGCGGTCCTGTCAAACCCGCACATTCAAAGGCTGTGTCCTCCTGGGCCTGCACATCCAGAAGATAAGGGCAACAAAACAGGATTAGCAGCCAGATGTCCAAACAGGCTAATCCTGTTTTGTTGCCCTCACGGCTTTGTTAGACAGCCTTCCTTGCTGTTTCTTCAGTCATCCAGAAGATAATACCTGGAAAAGGTGTGTAAGGAGGACCACATCATAGCTCGGCAAATGTCGACAGGCGACAACAATCTAGCTTCCACCCATGACACTGCCTGAGCCCTTGTGGAATGAGCTCTAACCTGACAAGGTAATGGCTTTTCAGCATCTACATATGCAGCCATGACTACCTCCTTAATCCAGCGAGCTATTGTAATCCATGAAGCCAGCTTACCCTGTTTACCTCCACCATGAAGGACAAATAGATGGTCCATCTTACAGAAAGGTTTAGAAACCTCCAAATACCTCACGACTTGTCTCTTGACATCCAAGGATTGCAACAGGTGATATTCCTCCGCATCCCTTTCCCTATCCAGAGAAGGCATGGAAATGGACTGATTCAAGTGAAAATCTGAGACCACTTTCGGCAAAAAGGAAGGAACAGTATGCAGCTATATCACCTCTGGAGTCACTTGAAGGAATGACTCCCAGCAAGAAACACCATTTTTAAGGTCAGTAACCGCAAGAAAAGGCTAAGCTTCAGTCGAAACGTAGGGCCCGCCAAGAAATCCAAGACCAGACTCAAACTCCACAAGGGTACAAGTAACCACAAGGGAGGGTGAAGATGTTTCACTCCTTTCAAGAAACGGGCCACATCTGGATGAGCCGATAAGGATACACTATTCACCTGACCCTTAAAACAGGCAAGAACCGCTAACTACCTTCAAGGAATTAAGGGCCAACCATTCAATCCATCCTGCAAAAATTCCAAAATGAGCGGGATCTTAACTGAACAAGGAAGCACCCCTCGATCTTCACACCAAGCCTCAAACACTTGCCAAACTCACAAATAAGCCAAGGAAGTGGAGAACTTTCTTGCTTGTAGCAATGTGGTAATCACCACAGTAGGATTTCCACACTTCAATAAGTGAGCCCTCCAAAGTACAAAACCAAGTCGGATCTTCGTGAAGAACAGGTCCCTGCAACAACAGATTCCTGTGTGCCAGAAACCAGAGGGGGGGGGGGGAAGTCTACCGGGAGCCATCACAGATCTGCATTCCATGGTCTCCTGGTCCAATCTGGTGCCACCAAACGCACCATCCCTCTGTGACCCTCAACCTTCCAAACTATTCTGCCCAACAAGGGCCAGGGGGGAAAGGCATACAGCAGCTTGTCCTCCAGCCAGTCCTGCATGAGAGCATCAGTACCCAAGGACTTTGAATCTCTGCTGCGCCTGAAGAATCGAGGAACCTTCGCATTGCGAGAAGTTGCCAGCAGGTATAGAAACTGAAAGCTCCAATGATCCACTATCAGTTGAAATGCCTCGCCTGGCAATACCCATTCTCCTGGGTCCAGACTCTCCCTGCTGAGAAAGTCTACTCTTACATTGTCTTAACCTGCAATGTGCGAGGCTGAGATCTCCTGAAGATGCACTTCTGACCTTTCCATAAATTGGGTCTATCTCCTGCAACACTTGCTGGCTCTTGGTTCCTCCCTGCCAACTGATGTAAGCCACTGTTGTTGCATTTTCTGACATTATCCGGACCGCTCGACCCTGCAATCTGCCATTGAACTGCAAGCATGCTAACCGGACCGCCTAGGCTTCCAGACAATTGATGTTCCAGAGAGACTCTTCCACACTCCAACGCCCTTGCACTGTTAGTTCTTGACAGTAAGCTCCCCAACCCTGGAGGCTCGCATCCATCGTGAGTATTAACCAGACCAGCGATTTCATGGAAACTCCCTTTCTTAGATGATCTGCTTGTAACCACCACTGCAGTTAAGAGCAGTCCTCCATCAGCAGATGGAGCCGAATCGAATAGTCCTGAGACTATGGGCAACAACACAGAAAGTGGCGCTGAAGAGGACGCATATGTACTCTTGCCCATGGACTCTATGCCATCCCGAACATAAAGCACTACCCTGCCTCCCAGATGCTCCTCTCTATCATTGTGATATAATTTGTACACCAGTATAGCACTGTCCCATTAGTTATCCTCCTTCCACTATGCCTCTGAGAAGCCAATTAAGTCTGTCATCATTTACTGCTATACATTCTAATTCTCCCATCTTACTTCTTAGACTTCTGGCATTAGCATACAAACATTTCAAAGTGTGTATTTTGTTTGTATTTTCATTCTGCTTTTTACTTAATAGGGATATGTTGGAATCTTTTAGTTCAAAGACATTTTTAATTACAGGCATTTGGACTACTTTTCTTATTATTGGAATCTCACTGCTGGGATGCCCTAATTCTAATGCGTCATTAGTATCCTTTGAAGATACCTCCCTCCGAATCATGTGCTGCTGAGCGGCTGTCAGCTTTCCCCTTTGTTCTAGATTAAAAGCTGCTCTATCTCCTTTTTAAAGGTTAGCACCAGCAGCTTGGTTCCACCCTGGTTAAGGTGGAGCCCAGCCCTTCGGAAAAGACTCCCCCTTCCTTAAAAGATTCCATAGTTCCTCGTTCAGTGGGCCAGGGAAAGGAGCTGCTTCTGCTGTGGTGGGCCCAGGTGGGGGAGCTGCTTACTCTACAGCAGAACAGGACATATTCCACAACCCAGGAAGACCTGCCACCCTAAGGCCTCAGCCCAGGAAGATTTCCTCCTACCACAAGGCTCCTACCTAGGGAGAGAAATCACAGCTGTTGCCCGCCTGAGTGAAAAGAAAAGAAGTGGTGAGGTGGGGAGGGAAATGGGAAATGAGGCCAGAGAATGGAGGGGACAGAGAAAGAAAATAAAGGCAAAAAACAGGGAGGATAACTTTAAAATGAGCGCGCAAGTGCTCATTACTCCTGGGGGAATTCTACACACAAAAATTTAAAATTCTGCACAATTCTGCATATTTTATATTGGTCAAAATAATTAATTGAAAATGTAATGCAGAAAAGTATTACTCAAAGATGCAGTGTTTTAAATATTTTGAGCAGAATTCCCCTAAAAGTACACTATAAGAGTGTCCCTTTCAACTCTCTTCTTACTCCCCTGGCCAGAGCCCTTTTACTCTGCCCTCACAGGCCCCAATTCCTTTGATTTCCACTATTTCACCCATTCCCTTCCACACTCAACCCCTTCCACTCTATATCCACCCCCAGCCCTACACTCCTAGTTTGACCAGTCTCTTATGCAACACAGGCTCCCTATAGGAAAATTAGTTTCTTACCTGATAATTTTCGTTCCTGTAGTACCAAGGATCAGTCCAGACTGCTGGGTTATGCCTCCCCTCCAGCAGATGGAGTCAGAGAAAAGCTGAAAAGCACCCCCTAGATATACTGGTGTGCCACCTGCGATCCCTCAGTATATGTGATATCAAAGCAGAAGTAACGAAATGACCACTTCCGCCACTGCCCCCAATTTTTTTTTTTCTTTTTCTTTTTAAACTCACTGACCAGATCAAGCAGTAACCTCCTTGAAAAACAGGAAACAACCATGACACCATAAAGCGTACATTAGAACACAAAACAACGACAAACTTACCGTTTAAACTTTCCAAAACGCTGTAAATATAATCTGTAATTGAAGATTATTGAACAAGAGCGGACTCCCAGAAACCGTGGGCAGGCGTCTGGACTGATCTTTGGTACTACAGGAACGAAAATTATCAGGTAAGAAACTAATTTTCCTTTCCCTGTACGTACCAGGATTAGTCCAGACTGCTGGGATGTACCCAAGCCGCCTTAACTGGGGTGGGACCCCGAGAGTCCCGCTCGAATCACGCTGCTCCCAAAGGACTCCGCAGATGGACCACGAACATCCAAGCGATAATGCCTGGCAAACGTATGCAAGGATTTCCAAGTGGCCGTCCTGCATATCTCTTGGCAAGACACCAACTGGTTTTCTGCCCACGAAGTCGCTTGAGAACGCAATGAATGAGCCTTAAGCCAATCAGGGACAGGCTTACCACAGCCAATATACGTGGACGCGATTGCGCCCTTCAACCATCGGGTGATAGTTGTCTTGGATGCCTGAAGACACTTCTTGGGCCCATTCCACAACACGAATAGGTGATCCGACCTTCGAAACTCGTTGGTAACCTCCAAATACCGCAGGAGAACCCGACGGACATCCAAATGCCTCAAGTCCCGACCTTGAGAAGACTGAAGCTCCTCCTCCGAAAAGGAAGGTAATTCCACCGTCTGAGTAACATGAAACGCCGAAACCACCTTTGGCAAGAAGGAGGGTAAGGAGACTCCTGACGCAGAAATACGTAAGAACGGTTCCCTGCACAAAAGAGCCTGCAGTTCCGAAACACGACGAGCAGACGAAATGGCCATGAGGAATACTGCCTTGAGAGTTAAATCCTTCAAGGTGGTGGCCTTCAGAGGCTCAAAGGGAGCCACACATAGACCCTGAAGAACCAAGTTCAAGTTCCAAGAAGGACAGGGAACTCTCACCGGAGGACGCAAGTTCCTAACTCCACACAACAAACGAGCAACATCCGGGTGACATGCAAGGGAAAAACCCTCAACCTTACCTCTCAAGCAACCCAGAGCCGCCACTTGAACCCTAAGCAAATTGTAGGCCAAACCTTTCTTCAGACCGTCTTGTAAGAACGTAAGAATATGCCCCACGGACGAACGTCTGGGCGAAATCCTTAGAGCACCACACCAGGCGTGAAAAACCTTCCAAACCCTAGCATAAGTAAGTGTAGTGGAAGATCTGCACACCCGAAGGAGAGTAGAAACAACTGCGTCCAGATAACCTTTCTTCCTCAACTGCCTCCGCTCATAAGCCAAGCCGCCAGACAAAAGCGATCCGCCAGATCGAAAAATACCGGACCTTGTCGGAGGAGATTCGGAAGATGACCCAGCCATACTGGACCGTCCACCGCCAGATTGACGAGATCCGCAAACCACGGGCGACGCGGCCACTCCGGAGCCACGAAAATCACTAGACCTGGATGGGACTCCATGCGCCTTAACACCTTCCCCACTAGGGGCCACGGAGGAAACACATAAAGAAGGATGCGAAGAGGCCACGGAAGCACCAATGCATCTACGCCTTCCGACCCGTGTTCCCGCCTTCGGCTGAAGAAATGCGCCGCTTTCGCATTTAGCCGAGTCGCCATCAAGTCCAAGCGCGGAACCCCCCAATGCTGGGTGATGAGATACATTGCCTCGGCCGACAGCTCCCACTCTCCTGGATCTAGATGCTGCCGACTGAGGTAATCCGCCTGAACGTTGTCCACGCCCGCAATGTGGGTGGCCACGATGCGTGATAAATGACGTTCCGTCCAGGCCATCAACAATGCCGCCTCTGTCGCCACCGCCCGACATTTTGTGCCGCCTCGCCGATTTATGTACCCCACTGTGGTCACGTTGTCCGACAGAATTCGTACTGCATGACCGCGCAAAATCGGGAGGAGGTGACGCGAGGCCAAACGTACCGCTCTGGTCTCCAAACGATTGATGGACCAGGTGGACTGGTGCGCAGACCATGTCCCTTGCACCGCTCGGGACTGGCAGACCGCCCCCCAGCCGGAGAGGCTGGCATCCGTCGTCACAACTATCCAAGACGGAGGCTCCAGGTCCACGCCTTGCAGAAGATGGTCCGGGGTTAGCCACCAAGAGAGACTGGAACGGGCCAGCTCCAGCAAAGGCAACTCCAGCCTGTAATCCTTGGATCTGGGATCCCAACGAGAAAGAAGCGCGCTTTGTAACGGCCGCATATGCGCAAAAGCCCATGGTACCATCTCCAGAGTAGACACCATATGACCAATGACCTGTAAATAATTCCAGGCCGTAGGTATCTGAAGGTCCATCAGGTTCCGCACCTGTGTCATTAGATTGAGCATGCATTGATGCGGCAGAAAGACCTTGCCCACCAAGGTATCGAAACGGGTGCCCAAAAACTCCAACTATTGGGTCGGTTCCAGTCGGCTCTTCGCGAAGTTGACTACCCAACCCAACGACTGAAGTTGCTGCACCACCAAACAAACCACCCGTTTGCACGACGCTTCCGACTTCGCCCGGATGAGCCAGTCGTCGAGATAGGGATGTACCAGGATTCCTTGACGACGCAGGGAAGCCGCAACCACTACGAGAACTTTGGTGAACACTCGTAAAGCGGTCGCCAATCCAAACGGAAGGGCACAAAATTGGTAACGGTTCCCCAACACCATGAACCTCAGGTATCTCTGATGACCTTCTCGGATTCCAATGTGAAGATACGCCTCGGTCAGATCCAAAGAAGCCAAAAACTCTCCCTTGTGGACGGCCGCAATAACAGACCTTAGCATCTCCATACGGAAACGATGAACGTGTAACACCTTGTTCACGCTCTTTAGATCCAAGATTGGTCTGAACGCGCCCTCCTTCTTTGGAACCAGGAAATATATGGAATACCGACCAGTCCTGTGCTGTGCCGGCGGAACTGGCACTACCGCTCCCAGGGTCTGCAAGCGGTCGACAGTTTGAGCGATAACCTGCTGCTTTTCCGGAGGACCGCATGGCGATATCATAAAAAGATCCCGGAGGGGACGAGCAAAATCCAACTCATAACCGCGCCGAACCATGTCGAGGACCCATTGATCCGAAGTTATCTTGACCCATTCCTCCCAAAACTGGGACAACCGACCCCCGATAAACTGGACGGAGGAATGGGCCTGCGCGCCTTCATTGAGCTGCCTTGTTGGGAGCGAAACTTTGCGAGGATCCCACACGCTGAGGCCGCCTGCCACGAAAGGAAGGAGACCAGGACTGGGACCTTGTCGCCTGCTGCTTCTGGGAAAAGGAACCACCCCATCCCATACGGAACCGCCGTTGACCCCGAAAACGAGCTCTGGCATTCCCAAAAGATTGAGATTGACGAGGCTTATCCTCCGGCAATTTATAAACCGTATTTTCTCCCAGGTCCTTAATGAGCTGATCTAACTCGTCGCCAAACAACAGCTTACCCTTAAAGGGAAAAGAACCTAGACGTGCCTTGGAGGAGGCGTCCGCCGACCAACGACGGAGCCACAGCAACCGTCTGGCGGAAACTGCAGAGGACATAATGTGAGCCGAGGTCCGCAACAAATCATATAAGGCATCCGCTGTCTAGGTGACCGCAGCCTCCACACAGTTGGCCTGCTCCGCCTCGCCCGGTGGAAGCTCCTGTGTAGTAAGCAGCCGTTGGACCCAGCGCAGGTTGGTCCTCTGCACAAGACTGCTGCACGCCGCCGCCCGGACACCTAAGGCCGCCACGTCAAAAATGCGCTTTAACAATATCTCCAACTTCCGATCCTGAAGATCCTTCAAGGCTATCCCCGTGACTGGGATAGTAGTATGCTTAACCACGGCCGTGACCGCCGAATCCACCGAGGGGGTCTTCAGAAGATCCAGGGATTCCGCCAGTAGGGGATACAGCTTCTCCATAGCCCTGCTCACCCGCAACAAGGCTTCTGGAAGCTCCCATTCCTTGGATACAATCTGCCAAACCTTGGGATGGAAGAGGAAAGTTTGAGGGGGGCCCCGCAGGCCTGCCATAGCCACATCCCCGTAGAAGTGTCCGCTTCCTGATGCGGAGTCGTAAGCTCTAACTCCTTCAGGACATGAAGAATTAGGAAGCTTAACTCATCCTTACCGAATCGGAGCACCTGGGGGTCATCTCCCTCGACGGATCCCTTCTCATCCACTACCATCGAATCTGGTGCATCCGGAGAATCCAGAGCGAGGTCCGGGCCCACTGGACCTCCAGCCCCCCCTCCTAGGCGGGGGCCACGAGCCCCCGCGTTCCCCTGATCCAAAAAAGTCTTGGGGATCTTCGGAGGAGAGGGTCCTTCTGCCTCCCATCCTGCCTCTGCCTCCAAAAAAAGCTTTGTGCATTAACAGCACAAACTTAGAAGAAAACGGAACTGACCTCTTTAAATCTTTCTTCACTGAACCGGAGGGGGGGCTTGAGGATCCTCTGAATCGGGTGGACTTCACGGGCTCAAGTCAGGTGGAGAAGGAGGAGGGGAGGTTCCCTCCTCCGACGCTGACAACTCTGCCTGCCACGTGGCCAAGATGGCCGCCGCCCTCCTCTCTGAGGGAGGAGGGGCCGAAGATCAGATGCCCGGCGTCCTGCGCTGCCGCGCTGAAGAGGGGAGAGAGGAACCGCTGCGGGCAGCACTCGGCCCCCGAGAGGGTCCCTCGCCCCCAGGAAGATATCGGGAGCAGAGACCCTCTCGGGAGAGTCGCGCCCCCGCCCCCCGCAGGCCGTGCAGGCCGAAGATCGCGGCATCCCAGGCCGAAGCGGAGCAGCAAAGAAAAGCACGCCAAACAGTAGCAGGTGAGCGAGACTCACTCCTAACGCGCGCTGGGTGAACCAGCCAGCCCCTCCGGAGTCCTCAGAGGCACGGCAGGCCGGGGCTGTAAAGAGGGAGCTCACTGCCTGTCCCCAACAGGTCTTAAGTGGCTCCGTAGAAATAAATGCTACAACTTTTTTTTTTTTTTTTTAACCCCCTTCAGGGAATTAGACCCTGGGATAATGGGGGGAGGGTGACCGGCCCACCGGTAAAACTCTTCCCCAGCCTACTGGGACACACTAGTCCGGGAAGTCCAAAAAGGGCAATGCCCTCTGTGCCTGCCCCGCAACTGAGCTCCACGCTACGCTGAACAGACAGACCTAAGCCAACCAACATAAAACCCCCGAAGGTAAGAAACTAGTTGATCTTGCCAAAAAGAGTAAATTCCCAGTACCAACAACCTAACCAGGACAGGACAGCAGGTTATGCCTCTCAATCTGCTGGAGTCAGAGAAAATACTGAGGGATCGCAGCTGGCACACCAGTATATCTAAGGGGTGCTTTTCAGCTTTTCTCTGACTCCATCTGCTGGAGGGGAGGCATAACCCAGCAGTCTGGACTGATCCTGGTACGTACAGGGAACTCTCTATTGCACACACACTCTTTCTCTGTCCCTCTCACACATACATACTCCCTCCTACAGACTCCCTCTGTTCCACTCTCACAAATACACACACAAGCTCCCTCTCGTGCATACACACTCTCACACAGGCTCCTTCTCTCTCCCTTGTACACACCCTCACCCACCCTCATACAAAAGACTTTTTAATTGCATTTAAAAAAAACAAAAACTGTAAAATCATAAAATCTTGGACTGTTCATTGATTAACTTGGTGTATTCATTGGGTCATAGCCCATAAAAGAGTGGTTATAACCCTTGTATTTACAGTACCAGATACACTATCTTAGCATCTCCCCCCTCCATTTCTTTTTGTAGAAATAATTTTATTCAGATTTACACCTCTTTTATAGCAGAAGTAACTTTGCACTGAAATGGACTTCGATGTGCGCCCATGTGTGTAGCTACATATGTATTTATCTCTTGGCAGGCCCACCTAGTAACTCGAGGTGAAGTTTAGGTATTAGTGTAGGGGGTTAGGGGCCACTTTGACATTCAACGTCAGACATATGAACAGAACAGTGGTCTCTTGTGAAGATTTGATGACCCTCGGAGTGAGCAAACTCACTCAAAGATGATATTTGTGCAATGATCTCTCAACCTAGCTTGATGGACTCTCTACCTGGGTAACATGCAATAGTGTCTTCACAAAATGGTTAATCCTAACACCTCCTCTTTTTCAGATTTGCATAGCACTATACATGCTATCACATACATTAACAGCACTTTTCACATGCGATAAGCCCTTAATGCATGCAAAAACGCCTTATAGCATTTTGATAAATGACCCCCTTTGTGTGATATGATCTGTCTGCCTGTTTCTCTTTCTGTGCCTGGGTGTGGTGTGTCTGCCTTAGTCTGCTTGGGTGTGTTGCTTCTATGCCTCTCTCTGTATATCTGACTTCTGTCTGGGCGCAATGTGTCTTTCTGTGTTTTTCTGCCTCGATGTTGTTATGTCTGTGTCTCTGTGCCCGTTTGGGTGTTGGGCTTCCATCCTTCTGTGGGATGATTTTGTGTCTGTTTGGGTATGGGGTAATTATGTCTGTGGGATAATTTTGTATCTGTTTGATGGACTCTCTACCTGGGTAACATGCAATAGTGTCTTCACAAAATGGTTAATCCTTAATATGGGCATCCAGGACCTCACTCATCCATCACCGCCCTTTCACATTCCAAAAATCACAGAAACATTGCTTTGGGTAAATAAGGCCGCAGCTTTATTAGATTGAAGGCCCGAGCCCGACACAACATTACACCATGGTTTCAGCTTCAACAACCCCCCTTGACTATCTGCCGCTCCCCCCGGCAGGATAGCCGCTTCCAGCCGACCGGCTCGCCGTTCCAGCACTCCCCCACCGGATTCAGACTCCCGCCGCCTGCCTGCAAGGAGCCAACCCGGGTGGACTCCCGCCGCCCACCTGCAAGGAGTCCGGCTGGACATCTCCCGCCGCTTTCCAGCAAGGAGCCCTTCATAGACAACAGCCCCCAGTTGTCAACCACCATCTACCTTTGCTGAAACCCCGTTTAACAAATAACGCAACGCATATAACTATTATGGCTCGGGGCAACCGCCAAAGACACAGGCAGACCTGCCCTGTGACCCCCAAAGATGCGGCCTCACTTAACGAGGAAATAATTCCTCCAAAACCTCCTGAATGGTAATGAGGAAGAGATCCATCCCTAGAAATGAGAGGTGGACCCCGTCCTTGCCGAACAACCCGGTGACTTTCCCCCAGGACCACTCATGGCGAATATGGCGCCCTCCCAGCCGGGCCAACCAGGCTCCAATCTGCTGGTTGGCCTTGGACCGGCTCCGCCTCCAAATAACGCGCTCCCATTCAGCAGGTCTAACAATAATGTCCGACCAGCACAAAATGGTGGTCGGCAGCAGTAAAGAGACAGTCATCAAGTCCTTGCGGACGATGCTAATGAACTGCTTCCCCGGCATTCTGCCCCAGTCGTTACCCCCCAAATGGACCACCACTACCCGCGGCGGACCCCGCCACTCGCGCTCCCGCCGAACACAAGGAATCAGCTCGTCCCAGACCATCCCTCTGCGCCCCAACCAATGAACCCGAACCCCTCTTCTGGCCAAATCCAAATGAGGCCCATAAGGCCGACCGCAGGCATCCCGGTGAGCCCAGAACGTGTAAGAATGCCCGATGATCCACACCGACATTCCCCCGGCCACCGCACCTGCAAAGAAACAAGTGTTAGAAGCCCCTCAACAGCTCTCCTGCCCCGGGCGGACATAACTCTGGAACGCCTGCGACCTCCACCGGCCGATCCTCTGAATGACGCCCTCCGCCAAGCCCGCATGAGCCGCGGAGGTCGCCGCTCCGATGCGGAAGGAATGCGTCCCGAAGCCCCGCGCATCGAGGCCCGCGGCCACCAGGACCCGCCGCAGAACCACCTCGAACTGGTACTTCGTCAGTGGCCGGCGGTCCCTGTGAGCCAAAAAGGCCACCGCCCCAGGCGGCCGCCCCTGACAATAACGGGCCGCATCGTCCACCGGGCACGACCGCAACCCCGGAACTGCATGAAGAAACACCGACGTCCCCCTGCCCTGCTGATCCGTTTTAGAGCGCGGAATGCGTATTTCCACGGACCTACTTGTGACCCGCATGTGGCTCGCCAGGATCCCCGGGCAATCAGCACTGGCCGCCGACTTGGCTACCAATTCGCTCACCCTAAACGCCCCGAAAAAGGCAAACACAAATGCCACCCGAAACAACACCGTTTCATACAGAGACGAGCAGATACCGGGCAGCGCATCCCACAGCCGCAAAAGCACGTCATGCGTAATCGGCACTCGCTTGTCCGGCAACCGCCCCACCAGCCACGACCAGCCCGCTAACACCCGATGAACCACGAACCGCCCCGCGGGAAAACCCCACCCATGGGCCCGCATAAAAAAAGAGAAACCCGCGAACTTCCGCCCCACTGCCGCTCGAGAGAAGCCCGCCTCCCGAGCCCATTCCATATATCGCACCAGCACGACATCAGACACCGGGCCGCCCGGCCAACCCAGGGAAGACAGAAATGAGGCCACTTTCCTGGCACCCCCCACATAACCTGACCAAGTGGAGGGGGCTAATGAAGCCCGCAGCAAACTCCAGGCCTCGGGGCACCAAATCTCCAGAGGGAAGACGGCACTGGAACTCCGCACGGATCCGCTTACGGGGCCAATTCGCGAAATGACTCCCACTTGAAACGAGAAAGAGAGTCCGCCACGCCATTAGCTATGCCCAGCACATGCCGCGCCCAGACAGTCACGTTCAGCAGCATACATTGCATAATCAGTTCCCGCAATAACTCCGCCACCAAGAGACACCGGGCCGCCCTTTTGTTAATGACCTCCACTACCCCTCGATTGTCACACCAAAAGACTACCCGCTTATCCCGCAAACGTGCCCCCCATACATGCAAAGCCACCACGATGGGAAACAATTCCAGAAACGTGATGTTTTTAGTAGTCCCTGCTGCAACCCAGTCCGCTGGCCACCCTGCGGCGCACCACGAGCCCTGGAAATACGCCCCAAAACCCACCGATCCCGCTGCGTCCATAAACAGGTCCAAATCGTGATTAGACAACGGGCTGGACTGCCAAAATGCCACCCCATTGAAGTCCGTCAAAAACACGTCCCAGATGTGCAAGTCCGCCCGCAACCGCGCAGTTACCCGAATCCGGTGATGACGCTTTCGCACCCCCGACATGGAGTGCGAAAGTCTCCGCAAGAACACCCGAGCCATAGGAATCACTCTGCAAGCAAAGTTGAGGCTGCCCACCAAAGACTGCATCTCCACGAGGGACAGCTTGTGCCGTTGCAACGCGTCCCGCACCAGGTCATGAAGCCGCTCAACCTTGTCCCTTGGGAGCCGCGAAACCATAGCCACCGAGTCCAATTCAATCCCCAGAAAAACTAGCTGTGTACCCGGCCCCTCGGTTTTGTCCTCAGCAAGCGGGATACCGAATTCGGCCGCCATGCCCTGGAAACAGCCCAACAGGCGCTGACAATCCCCCGACGCCGCTCGGCCCACGAATAAAAAATCATCCAAGTAGTGGACAATATCCTGGGAACCCGACCGCCGGCCCGCTACCCAATGAAGAAAGGAGCTAAATGCCTCGAAATAGGCGCACGCTATCGAACAGCCCATCGGCATGCATTTATCGAAATAATACTCCCGCTGGAAGCGAAAGCCCAACAAATGAAAGCTGTCCGGATGAACCGGCAGCAGCCGGAACGCTGACTCGATATCTGCTTTAGCCATCAGAGCCCCCCGGCCGCAGCGCCGGACCACCCTCACCGCCGAATCGAAGGAGGCGTACCGGACCGTGCACAACTCTCTGGGAATGCCGTCGTTGACCGACCGACCCTCCGGAAAAGAGAGATTGTGGATCAGACAGAATTTTCCCTCCTCCCGCTTCGGTATCACCGCCAACGGGGAAAGCACCAAGTCAGGGAACGGGGACACCTCGAACGGGCCCGCAATTCGCCCAAGCACAATCTCCGCACGCAACTTGTCCCGCACCACTGCGACCGACTGCAGGACAATTACCCCCCCCCCCCCCAATGGACCCCGCTCCAAGCACGGAATCCGGAAACCCACCGTAAAGCCCTGTAGCAACAGCCCTGCCGCCCCCGCCGCCGGATAAGCCCTCAGCCACGGAAAGCATGGCCGCAATGCGGACCGGCGTGACCGCCAGCTTCGACCCCTCACTTGCCGGGTCCTTTACCGGTAGAGGCAAGCAGGGGTCCTTCTCCTGGCTTCTTGGTACAACGCACTGCGGGGTGTCGCTCCGACCCGCCCCCGGCCTAGCTGGACCCCCGACCGGAGCACACGTCGCTCCAACCCGCCCCCGGCCTAGCTGAACCCCCGACCGGAGCCTCCCTCCGAAAGGGCTGGGCCGTGCCACCGCCCGAGGGCCCACCCAACCCCGACGTCCCCGCCGACACCTTGGCCGCCATCTGCGTAAGCCACAATCCCACGTCTTGCGTCCCCCAAGACATGAATTTATTCTCCTCCATGTGGTCCCGGAAGCGCTCGTTGTAGTTCAACCACGACCAGCCCTCGTACGTCTTGCTTGCCGCCAAAATCGCATCCGCGTACTCCAACAGCGATCCGTACTGAGTCGGATCCCTATGGCCAACCACGCTCGCCAGACGCAAAAACGCACGCATCCAATTGTGGATGTTCCTTGCCACCTTCGGCGGACCTCCCGCCGCCCGCTCGCTCTTACTCCGCTTCTTCCTGCCCTTCCTCCGCCCCCGGCACCCCTCCAGTAATTGAAATATATCAATGAACTGCCTGCGCCGAATCCGCTTCCGTAGGGAACGCGGCACGTCCTCCCACAATTCGGTCAAGGCCACTAGGGCCGGGGCCCCCCGCGCCGCATCCGCCCCCCCTTTGACCCCCGTCACTGAACCCCCCGCCTCCGAAGCCGTAGAGGACGACGTCACCGAGGAGGACGACGTAGACGAATCCGAGGAAGTGTCCCTCGCTCGCTTCCTCGACTTCTTGGTTTTGCCCCGCTTCGCACTCCCCTTCTCCGCCCCCATCGCCGCCACATTCCCACTCCGACGGTCGCACCCTCCCCCGGGGCCTCCCCCCCCCCCCCCCCCCCTCTCCCGGAGTCGCCCCTCCAACCCCCACCTCCTCCGAAGCAGTCCGCGGGAAAATAATGAACTCACCTCCTGTTGCCGGCGCCCCCCCCCCCCCCCCCGTCGCTCTCGGCTCCGGCCTTCGCTCCGCAGGACCCCACTGCTGAGCCTCCGGCGCCACATTCCGCCACTCCTCGCACCGGGACGAACATGGCTCCTCCACGTCCCCCGCCACTCCAGCCGCCTGCAAGTAAACCACAGCCACCGACGGAGAGGGTGCCACACCGCCACTCACCCCCCCCCCCCCCCCCACTCCCGGGAGCTCAATCCCCTGGGCCTCAGGCGCCCACTCCTGCAAATCCCACCCCGCAGCCTCCTCCCCTTCGTCCCACGCCCTGTCCCTCTGCCCCTCCGGCCAGCCGTAGCCGCCCGGGCCCCACCCCGCCTCCCCCGACCACCCCAAGACCCCCCAGCCCCCATCCCCCACACCATCCAGCTGCCCCGCACCGTGCCGCCCCCTGCCGTGTCCCAAAACCATCCCTCTCCCCACCCCAACACCCCCTCGTTCCAGCATCGCACCGCCCATCCCCCCCTGTCCCCTGGACCCCCGCCTCCGACCGACCCCTCCCTCCCGAAAACCACCGACCCCCCGATGAAGGCGAGTCATGACCCCGCCGCGGCCCCCCAAACCGCAATCCAGCTCCCCGCCCCCTCCCTTCCACAACTCCGACTCCCCCCTGGCCGCCCCCAGTAGGCCCAGAAGTCCCCGAAATGCGCTCCCCATGGCCTGCTCCGGCACCAGCTACCCCGTTGCATTGCCCGCCAGCCCGCCCTCTGGTCCCCCTGCGCCCTGCAGCAGCCGCCAGAGGCACCGCATCGCCCCCCTGCCCCACCCGCAGGAACGGGATCTCGCCACTCTCACTCCCCTGGGCCCCCCCCCCCCCCCCGCGCAACTCCCTCCATTCCCGGCCCCCCCCAGCCCCCTCCCAACTCGTCCCCCCGACATACCCCACCGTTCCCTGCCGACCCGCCCCCCCCGGAGGCGACACCCCCGCTCACCCGTTCCAGCACCGCTAACCCCCGTCTGAACACCGCTAGGCCGCTCCTGTCCTCGTCCGACGCCGCGCCGTCCGCCTCCGCAGCCCCCGGCACCCACGCCGCCTCCTCCGACTCCGGACCGCTCGGGCATGTCCCCTCTAGCTCGCCGTCCGCCATCGCACCAGGACCTGATCGCGAACTGCTGCCTGCCATCGCACGCTCTCCGGAGTTCTCCTGCCCGCTCGCGCGCCCTCGAGTGACCCCCCCCTGTCAGCCTGCTAGCCAATCAGGGCTGCCGTTGCCTAGCAACGCGCCCTTTCCTCCTATCCCTGTTCCCCCCTCTACACCCCCGCCTCCTACCTAACCCCCTCCCTTGCCTTGCCCTTCCTCTGACCTAACTGCGTCCTGCTCCTTACCCCCCCCCCCCAACCTGGTCCCCCGGGGGTCGCAGGATCCTGAGTGGGCCTGGGCCCGCATTATCCAGCCCAAGCGGACACGAGGTCCGCGAGGGCGTCCAAACACCTCCTCTTTTTCAGATTTGCATAGCACTATACATGCTATCACATACATTAACAGCACTTTTCACATGCGATAAGCCCTTAATGCATGCAAAAACGCCTTATAGCATTTTGATAAATGACCCCCTTTGTGTGATATGATCTGTCTGTCTGTTTCTCTTTCTGTGTCTGGGTGTGGTGTGTCTGCCTTAGTCTGCTTGGGTGTGTTGCTTCTATGCCTCTCTCTGTATATCTGACTTCTGTCTGGGCGCAATGTGTCTTTCTGTGTTTTTCTGCCTCGATGTTGTTATGTCTGTGTTTCTGTGCCTGTTTGGGTGTTGGGCTTCCATCCTTCTGTGGGATGATTTTGTGTCTGTTTGGGTATGGGGTAATTATGTCTGTAGTGGCTGTATGGGGGTCTCTGTGTCTATGTCTGTCTGGGTGTGTTTCGTTCTCTGTCAGTCTGGGTATGGGGTGTCTGTGTCTGTCTAGGTGCAGAGTATTTGCCTCTGTGCCAATGTGAATGTATGAATGAGCTTACTCCTTTCAGCGACTTGAAGAGAAACAAAATGGGGGCTTTGCGCCATTGGTGGGTAATGTGGGTGCCTGGTGAATATGCTTCTCGTGTGTGTGATATATATAAGATAGATAGATTGATAGATATAGATAGATATATATTCAGCAGAAATGAAAGGGGGGGGGTCTGCAGCTCAAAAGTTTTGCTCACCCCTGAATTAGGATAATATTTAAAACTATTTATTATAGCAAAAATATATTTAAATAAGCTACAAAGACTCCTTTCCTAGTATGCACAAGAATGTTAAGTGTATGATCAGATTTGCAAATTTTAAAAACATTCACTGGAGTTCATGCAAATTTGTATTTTCTGTAATACTGCTGCTCTTAATCTATTGTTGCTCCTGATGTGGCTGTCATTGCTTCTGATCCAGCTACTGCTGCTCCTGGAAAGAAAACAAATCTACACTAACTTCTATAAATAAAACAAAATTCTGACTGTTCTTCCAACCTTGACCAGTCTTCCACCTAAGATCAACAACTATTACCTTTTCTCATATATAGCAGTTAGCCAAAAAGTTTTTCAGATAACTTTAGACCTGCTCCAGGGCTAGAGTTATCAGGGAACATGTTCCCCGATAACTTTAGCTTAACTGGCTAGATTAAAAAAAAAAAAAAAAAAAAAAGCCTATTAAGTAGCAAAAGCCTTTACAAAAATATGGCATGTGGGCCCACACCACTCAATGTAATAAAAAGAGTGCCCTGTTGTCAATATTGGAAGCTGCCTGGATTAATGCATATGGTGCACAAAAGTACCAGGTGGGTGGGAGAGGTGGGTTTGGAGGGAGCAGAGGCATTGATTAAATTGTTTGCCTCATTGGGTGGAGGCTGGCACCAACTGGTCATACTTTTATTTTTAAATAATATTTGGAGAGTTTTGGAGAGTTTTGGAGAGGGGCTGAGCTTAGCAGGACACTTTTTTCACATTTGAGTGGAGAGTTGGGAATTCAGCCACTAAGCCCGTGTGCCACATTTTTTAAAGGCCATTGCCATTTAATAGGCTAAATTCTTTTGAATATAATTTGTTAAAGCTAAAGTTATCCAATTACCTTTAGCCAGCTAACTTTAAGTCTAACCAGCCATACTTAAATATAGCTGGTTAAGTTTAAAGTTATCTTGCTAAAGTTAGCCAGATAACTATATTCGGGGATATTCAGCGAGACATTTATCCTGCTAAATATCCAGGATAACTTATCCGACTAACTCTAATGTTTAATCAGGATGGGTCATTTTGGGCAGGTATTAACCCTACCAATACAATTACTGTACCGATATCTCCAAAACGCCCTTCTGCATTACCTCAAGTTTACTCGAGTCACAGCTTCTCACTTAAGCTGTTCCCTCTGCAGCTCACTCCACACCTGAGATTTCTAAATTCAGTTCTCCTAAGCACGATCTTTCTCACAGCTCCTCGTGTCAGCCCCTGACAATTATTATCTGACAACTGCACTCTCTTACCTCTCTCCCTCATAAAAACAAACAAACAAACAAACAAACAAAAAACAAAACAGTCTGACTGAAACTGCGTTTGTTTCTGCTCAGGTCCATTGAACTTGCAAGCTGGTTGCTAATTGGTTCCTACAACCATACAGACGGAGAGACAGGTGAGGATTGGCTACTGTCTATTGAATATAGTACAGGGTTCTACATATTTTGATTGATGGATATGGATAGCCAATTGGCGTCATTCCCGCCTTTCCTTCATAGATTTCCTATAAGTGCTGGAAATGGTTCCTGTGATTTGTGTGTATGTGACATCATTACAGGTCCTATTGTGAGACAGCTGTTTATTACTTTGCCTGTCTGATTTTCTTCTTTCTTAACACTGGTTTTCTTTTTCTTGTTTTGCTTTTCCATATTCTATAACACCTGAGTTCCAGACCCTTTTATTATGTTTATAAGTAGTCTCTTAAGAAAAAGAAGAAAAACAACTGCAGCCCTTATGTTTGGTTCCAGTTCCTTCTGTGTCCTTATTGGGACCAATACTTCCTTTTTCACACTGCCTGGTTCGTGAGTATAAATAACGCTTCCTTTATGCTCTGTTTGCCCCTTGCTCTGTCTTTCCTTTTTTTTTTTTTCTTATAACACTCCTGCAGCAAAAGCTCTATTTCTGCTGTTACTGGTATTGCTCTGATACTGTGCTGTCACACAGCTCTACCTAGGCTGGCTCTGAAAAACAGCTGATCCCAGCTCAGAACTGCCAAACTTCACCCTCCCAGATGAAGCTGGCAGGGCATTAGTCAAATAAACTAAAGTACAATACAGTAGCCACTCAGGGTGGATTTAAGATTTTGGCATCTATAGCAAGATTGGAAAGCAGGAGGAGGGGAGCTCTGGAAAGCAGGGAGAAGGCAGAGTCCCATAGTATCACCCCTTTGAAGCCTTACTGGCACACTGCCAATGTGCATAGGCTCCTCTTCAGCCCAGGTATTTGGCACCCAGGGAAGTTACCTATGCCAAAATTCAGGCCTGTAACCACAATACACCTGCTTTTTTTTCACTTTGACCTATAATTAAAGTACAGAAATGGACATGTATAATCTGTGTAAGCAAGTGTGATAATCATGTATGACTATGACAATGACAGTGGGTGTGCTGCAGCTCAAGATATGCCTTAAAGCTGTAATGAGCAGAGAGGGCTGCCACAGAAAAAGCCAGTTTGACCTGCGGGGAGAGATAGGAACAAGGGGAAGTAACAATATTTGTTTGAAACAGGAATCCTCTTTGGGGCATTTACTGCAATGAGGGGGATAGTAAAATGTCTGCTTCAGGCTCTGCAAATTCCTTTCTAGGGAATGGACAAGAGCTCTGATACCTCAATTCACAGCAAAACAGCCCAGTTGCCTTGTTTCCCATCTCTACAGAAGCTCTGCATGTCACACACAGCTTCCCTTTCAGCCTAACTGTACAGCACACAGGCAGACTGATGGGTTTACAGCTCCTCTCGCCACAAGCGATGATATGATATGGGTTTGGTGTCAGTTGATGAAGAGCATACACTAAGAGCTGAGCACTCTCTCTCTTTTCTGCATAATTATTGTGCTGCTGTAGGCAGGCGTTCTGCGGGACGTACAAGGACCTAACAGAAGCAACTCGATCTGGGCCCAGGTAGCACTGTGCATGATGTGTCGGTCCAGAGAGGAAGGGGGGGAGGTGAGGCAGCTCCTTAATATTGTCCATATAATTATGCTTACCCTTTTGATATTATGATAGCAGAGTCATCTAAGTCTCTGTACTATATAAACCCAGTATCACCTTCAATTTGTTTGTTGACCCTTTATTTATGCTTTTTATATACCATTGTTCCAAAGTTAGATCACAATGGTTTACATATAGAGCATTGAAATACATTGTGAAAAGATAATTTCAAAATGCATTAATATAAAATGTGAATACAAGGTATAAAGGATAAAATAGAAAATATTTCAACAATGGAAGGTAATTCCAAGGAAATTATTAAAATAGAGGATTAAAGAGAATAACAATGCTAAGAAATAAAGATTAAGAACAGTTTTTAAGTAGATTTGAATAATTTCAGGAGAGTTCATAGGCTTTTTTGAAGAGCCATGTTTTGAGATCTTGTTTGAATTTCTGTTTCACTTGATAGTCTTAGTGAACTAGGTAAGGAGTTCCAAAGTTTGGGACCAGCAATAGAGAACATACGATCTCTGATTTGTGTTAGATGAGTAGTATTGTTGGATGGGATTGAAAGAATGCCTTTATTTTGGGATCTTAGATCTCTTGTTGGATTATAGAGTTGTATGGAAATTCCAGGAGAAGAGTCAAAGTTATTGATGATATTAAAAATAATAGATAACACTTTGTATTGGATCCTGAAGGATACTGGAAGCCAATGAAGATCTATCAGAGTGGGATTATGATCTATCAGAGTGGGATTATGATCACATTTTCTAGTTCCAGTGAGAAGTCTGGCAGAGGCAATTTGGAGTAGTTGAAGAGGTTTAATTAGGTTTGCCTTGAGGTTTAGGAATAAGGGGTTGCAGTAGTCTAGATTAGAGAAAATTAGAGTTTGTAGCACTGTGCAAAAGTCCTGGAAGGTTAGCAAAGGTTTCAGACGGTGAAGCATTCTGAGTTTGGCATAACCAGCTTTGATTATCTTCAAAATGTGTTTTTTCATGTTGGGGTTTTCATCAATTTGGATCCAAGTGATTAACATGACAACCACAATACTTTGCCCAAGTAATTAAGCAGTTACCCATGTAATTTCCCTGGGCTGAAAATTGCCCTCCCTTCAGTGGCTAAAAGCACCTTTCACTGTAGGGAAAAGGGGCAGGCTGGGGGAGAAAGCAAAGTACACATCGGAATTTCATTATTTTGCTGTATGTACTTTGCACCTGCCATGAAGTGGGTATAAAGTTTATAGGTACTTTTGTACCCATGGTCCCCACTATCCTCAAATTTTCATAAGGAAACTCCACAAGGAGTCAGCAAATACATGCATAAGTTAAACCAATTTTCATAGCAAACTAGTGGGTGTATATATACACATACATACATATATGTTGCGATCCCTCCTGTTGCTGCGCTACAGGAGGTATCTTACCTTCCTCCCGGAGGCCGCTTCGAAGCCAGGGCCTCTCCTGTGCACCGTCCGGGACTTGCTCCAGGGCCTGGGAGGCCTAGCTGTTCCTGAGGCCTGCCTGTGGCTTGCATACCTGCGTTTGGACTTCCTGTTGGCGACGCCCTTCTCCTAGGGGCCGGCCCGCAGCTCTCTACCCCACTTATAGGGCCTGCGAGGGGCGGTCCTGGCAAACTCCTCCCAGGGAGTTGCCTACAACCTCCAGTATATAAGGACTTTCTTGTCACTTGCAATGGGCCTTCGGATTGAGTGCTACAGTTGTCTGTACCTCTTCCTTGATCCAGGTCCTCCATGGTCTACCTTGTTTTGATGGCTCCTTGTCCTGTCTTACCTTGATGTCTGCTACCTGATGTTACTGATGTCTGCCTTGATGTGTTACCTAATGTCTGATCCTGCGCCTGATCCAGTTCCTGCTTTTCCTTGATGTCCTACCTAGTGCTGCCTGGAGTGCAGCATTCCTGCCTAGTGCTGCCTGGAGTGCAGTATTTTGCCTCTTCTTCTTCCCAGCACCCTCCTATCCTCAGCGTGGTCCGCGACCAGCCTTCCTGGGCTGTGTAGGGCGCGTCTGGGACGGGGTGGGCTGAGTAGGGCGCCCTGATGGACAGTGCCATGTCTTCCTTCCAGCCCTCATCTTCGATGTCTGCACTAGCCTTTGTCTTCGATGTCTGCACCTGCCTTGTCTGATGTCTTCAGTGTAAAGGACTCTGTCTGCCCTCGCCTCTGTCCGGCCTGCCACCCATTGCCGTACCCAGCGGCAGGTCCGAAAGGGCCAGGAACAGTCGGAGGACCGTTCATCAATCAACTTCCCAGTGTTGGTTGCCATGGGCGTGCAGGTCCGGCTGAGGGTCAGACTCCACTCCTTACTCCCTGCTTTTGTACCCGTCTGGCTCTCCATGCCTGCCCAGCTCACCTCCCACGGTGTGGCTTGGGGCTCCTCCTTGAGTCTTGCCGTGGCCCAAGGGCTCACCACCCGCTTGAGACGACCGCGTGTGCTCGTAACACATATACACATACATACACACTTTAAAAATTGCCCCACCAAAACTACCTGCACACAATTACACCTGCTAATTGTATGAAAAAACATTTTGGGAAAATTTACATGCTTGCTTTTGAAAATCAAAAGCATTTGTGAAAGTCCAAACTCCTCCACTTCCAGGTAAATTTACATGCATATCGGACACAGGTGCATAATTTTAACCATATATTGGGTGGGGCAATTTATAACAAACCATTTCTGCAGGAAAAAGCACATTTTGACCAGCAGTTATGCCTTTGAAAATTACCCTCAAAATGCACAGCAACTATTACCAACTGTAATATTGTAGATGATGGCAGAAACTGTCCCATCTGCCCAGCTATTCCTGTCCACACTGTGAAGGATATATCCCAGCTGCCAGCCATAGAGTATGAAAGCTTGTAGGATATCATGTTACCAAAGCGGGGGCGCTGCGGAGCGATCCCCGTCGGCGTTTTAGTGTGCCCTTGGGCCCCTGCCACGACCCCGCACCAAGGGTAGGTGAGCGTGGACCCGGCCCCCAGCCGGACCTGCATGCCTCGGGAACCAACATGTGGAATGTTGGAGATTAACGGTCCTCCGACCATTCCCAGCCCTTTCGGACCTTCCGCTGTAATGGCACAAGGCAGCAGGCCGGACATGGGACGTGGGCAGACGAAGGTCCCAAGCAGGAGATGAAGACTGGGGAACCATAGACGTAGACAGACGCTGAAGCAGGATACCATGGACATGGACGCTAACACAAACAGGAGGGATGACAACGGCACTGTCCCTCAGGGCACCCTACACAGCCAGCATGGCTGGACTGGTCGTGGACCACCCTGTCCCACAACCGCGGGAGCGGAAGCAGCGCAGGGAAGGCAATATGCTGCAAACGCAGTCCGGGGAATATACTGCACTCCTGGCAGCCAAAAGCAGGTGCTGCACTCCTGGCAGCCTACCGCAAGTTCAAGCAAAAAAAGTAGAGGCAGGTACAAACACTATGGAACATCAGGGCATGCAAGACAAGGACACAAGCTGAAGATGATCCAGAGGCCAGACAGCACACTGGAAGCAAAGATAACCAGAGTCTTGTAACTCCATGCAAGGCAAAGTATGAATGCAGAAGCAAAGCTTATATAGTCCAGAAACAGGCAACTCCCTGGGAGGAGTCTAGATGGTCCGCCCCTCGCTGGCCCTATAACTGTGGAGAGGAGCAGCGGGCTCGCCCCTTAGGAGAAGGGCGTGGCCAGAACCAGGAAGTCCAAGCACCACAAGCAGCCTCAGGCAGGCCCCTAGAACACCGAGGCCTCTCAGGCCCTGGAGCTAATCCTGGACACTTGCTCAAGCGAGGCCCTGGCTTCAGAGCGGCCTCCAAAGAAAAGGTAAGATGCCTCCTGAGGGGCAACCACAGGAGGGATTGTAACATATGCTTTATTTATTTCATGCAAAATCAGTTTTTGTCTTTCTCCTTTATACTCTGCCATCTTGGGTAAATGAGTCTGCTTAGTTCAACCTTAGAACTCCTCCTTTCCCACCTCTGATCACAAAACTTTGTGACAATCTAAATACTACCAATATTAGAATGGCCATTGACTGAACTTCTGGTGTCCTAGGTCCCTGTGTCTTTTTAAGGCTTAATTTCACCACCCCTAACCTGCTGCACTTACCTAACACAAGGATCGCGTAGTCTGTCAAAGAGAGCCACTGTATTAGCACCTGCATTTTCGCTAGGATGTCTGTTTTTTTGTGACCATGCAGTCTGCCAAAAAGACTGAGTTATGTGGTTACCTTCTACTAGACTTATTAGATATTACTGTATTTGTAGCCTGCTTGAGTGTATCCCCTTATAGCCTAGTATCATGATCTAGAATCTCCTTTCTAAAACAATTTACAACTTCATCTTTAAATCTGTTACTCTTGCTTCTGCATTTGATTAAAATATTTATTTGGAATATTTGAATCGCCACATTTCACTCTAGGCTTTTATGGTCTCATAGTGATGAATTGCTTCATAGATAACTGTAAAGTCACAAATGGGCTTAGTTCCTTCAAAGTTTCTAGTGTAAACAAAAATATGCTCCCAATCCAAGACAAATGACAGTGTTCTAGCAGTTTGTGAAATACTTTGAAGCCACAAAATGGGCAAAGAGCCGGCACTGGTCTTTTGGAATAAATGCTGAAAGATATTTAGTAGTTTGAATGGGCATATGCATGCCATATTCAGTTGGCAAAGCTTTATTTTATCTTAAAATCTGGGTAGTTTGACATTTGCAGTTGACTTAGCTTAACATAAAGATCAATTTGATGTTCAACTTCAAACATATAGGGTTTCCCTATACGTACCCAGATCAGTCCGGACTCCTGGGTTTTTCCTCCCTGCCAGCAGATGGAGACAGAGAAAGTTTCACTGACACTGTACATAACCCAGTATGCCACCTGCAGTCCCTCAGTATTTCTCTGTCTCCAGCAGACAGTAGATGGTGTAAAACCTGCAATCTGGAAAGAAAGGAAAAAAAAAGATTAAAAGTCAAAATTTCTGGATCCACACCAGGAGGCTCATCTGCCTCCTGGTGTGAGGCGGATGAACAGGGTGATGGTGACCTTTCTGATAGCTCAGTCCGGAGGTCTGTGGGGAGGTCATCTAGTAGTCCAGATCCCTCATCCCCCATGAGACAGCAGTGGAATCTGGCGATTCTGCATTGCAAGCCAGTGGTGTAGCTAGACAATTTGGCGCCCGGGGCAAGAGACTTCTTCGGCGCCCCCTCCCTCCATCAAGATTCCAGTCTTAGTCATTTAAAAATATACATTTTCTAAAGGCTTAAAAAAATAGCAAAACCATTTCAGATTGGAACTATTCTAGTCTTCATGCTTAAATTACGCTAAAAAAACCCAAAACCTGGCATCAGTATCTTAAATTTGTGATTTTGCTGAGATGAACATTTTAAATAGTTTAATTTTTTTTGCTTTAGTATTTGTCTCTACCCACTTTGCTAAATTTTATTTTCTAGAAGAGGGATGCTTAACATTCAGTAATTTAATCTTTCATCCAACTTTTCAAAAGTTGCACTACCAGCACAAATTTTTTTTTTTAAACTGGCAGATTCCTCTCTCACATACATACCATATATACACATACAGAAGCACCATTCCTTTCTCATACACACACACCGCTCCTTTCTCACATACACACAGAAGCACCCTTCCGATCCAAGGTTGAACAGCTGGTCTCCGGCGGCGGTTAGCAGACCGGTGTTCACTTCTTCGGCCCCCGCCGGCCTCGATTTTAATGTCTTCGGCCCTCTTGGTCTCCGGCGGGGGCCGAAGACATTAAAATCGAGGCCGGCGGGAGCCGAAGAAAAGAAGATGGGCACCGCCCAGTCGGCCCCCGCTTGAGGCTGGCTGGGAGGCGCCCATCTTCTTTTCTTCAGCCGCCGCTGGCCTCGATTTTAATTTCTCCAGCAGGGGCTGGCTGGGAGGTTCCCATCTTCATTTCTTCGGCCCGCGCGCCGCTGGCTCACCTGGCTGATCTTCTTTTCTTCGGCCCCTGCCGGCTTGGCGAAGGCGTTGAGGCTGGGCTGAAGAAGAGCCACGCGGTCGAGACCACGTGACCAGGTAGTCCGGCCCACCGGGGGATGCCCGATCCCCCGATAGGTCAATCCACCCCTGACCATTACTATAAATCTCTCATAACAAAACAAACAAAAAAAAAAAGACGATCTGCCAGTATTCAACAACACTTACATCTGGGCTTAAAATACTAATTTCTTTTTTTATTTAAATAGCTTTTTGGCGCCCCCTTAGACCCAGCGCCCGGGGCGGCCACCCACCCCTCGCTACGCCACTGCTGCAAGCCCAGTGGAGCAGGGAAGTATCCCTTTTATACAGTTTGTCCTGGGCTGGATTGCTAAAGTTTGGCAAAAGGAGATGGATATAGCCAGTGGTCTGGCTCTTTTCTGATCTGCCATGTGGCCTGCGCTCCTGGAACCTGAACCTCTGCACTAAAGAAAGTATTGGTTTCTATGTATCTTTATTTGTTCTCAGAGAATAAACAAATTAAAAAAAAAAGGGAGAACAAGGAACTAGTTATAGGAATCTGTGCAGCAGCGGGGTTCGGGGGAGGGGGAGGAAGCTACCTTAGCAGCTTAGGGAGCTCAGCGATGGGGTTTCTCAGCAGCTTCTCCGCCTGCGGAGGAGACCATGTTTGGCTTTGTGGTGCTGAGGGACTGTTCCCCTGCTTGCCCTTGAGGTGCTTGCGGTGCCACAGGTGCAAGGAAGATCAGCGCGTGCATGCGGCAAAAGCAGCATGGCATTTGGGGGTCTGCATCTAGCATGACCGCACTGGGAAAACAAGCCTCGCGGGTGACGGGGTCTAGCGCTGAGGCTTTCCCCATCAGTGCGGAAACAGCAGCCATTTTCGATTCCCTAGCAACGTCAGCAGGAGAGGCAGGGGAATCCCCTCCTCAACTATCGCTGCAGTTCTCTATCCCACAGAGGTGCAGAGAGGCACTTGCACTGAGGAGTCTCTGGTTCTAAAAGAGGTCTTCTGCTGGTTTTAATTTGCTTATGTGCAAAGCATGTTTGCTGGCTCTTGGCCCCAGTCTCCATGGATCCTCAGCCAGTTAAGAGGCCTGAGCTGTTGAGAAGCTCTGCAGGCCAATGGTTTTCGGTACTGGATGTTAAAAAGATCCAGGCCTAAACGCACTGAAGGTGCAGGCAAGCTTTGCTTAGCTGTGTGGAAGGCCACGACAGCGGTTCTTTTCCCATTCTTGCCGCGGGGTGGCTGGATGCGCAGGGACCTGTGCGTGTAAGACAAGACAGATTTGAGCACATACATCTGTGACCTAGCCTTGAGTGCGTATTTACGCAGGTACATGAGCTCATATTTGCATAGGTACTTGTATGTGTAAGGTCACGACTTAGAATGGAGCACGTATTTGCGCAGGTACTTGTGCGCATAAGAATGCAACCTAAATTTGAGTGTGTATTTGCTCAGGTACTTGTGCGAGTACGACCGTGGCCTAGTCTTGAGCGTGTATTTGTTTGTACACCTGGGTGGCATTGGTGTGCGCATAGGAGGCCGTCTAGAGGCAAAGTTCAGGAGAGCTAGGCGCTGGGGACGAACAGGTCAAAGCACCTTGCTATCTGAGAAACATAGAAATGACGGCAGAAGAAGACCAAATGGCCCATCCAGTCTGCCCAGCAAGTTTTGCACTTTTTTTTTTTCTCATTCTTATCTGTTACTCTTGGCTCTTAGTAACCTTTTGATTCTATTTCCCTTCCACCCCCACCATTAATGTAGAGAGCAGTGTTGGAACTGCCTCTAAGTGAAATATCTAGCTTAATTAGTTAGGGGTAGTAACTGCCGCAATAAGCAAGCTATACCCATGCTTATTTGTTTACCCAGACTAAATAATTCAGACCTTGTTGGTTGTTGTCTGTATATAGATCTACTTTTCTTCATTCCCCCTGCCGTTGAAGCAGAGAGTTATGCTGAATATGCATTGAAAGTGAAGTATCTGACTTTCTCCCCTGCGTTGAAGCAGAGAGTTATGCTGAATATGCATTGAAAGTGAAGTATCTGACTTTCTCCCCTGCCGTTGAAGCAGAGAGTTATGCAGGATATGCATTGAAGTGAACTATGAGACTTTCTCCCCTGCCGTTGAAGCAGAGAGCTATGCTGGATATGCGTGATGTATCAGTCATTCTCCCCTGCCATTGAAGCAGAGAGCTATGCTGGATATGCATTGACAGTGAAGTACCAAGCTTATTTGGTTTGGGGTAGTAACCGCCGTAACAAGCCAGCTACTCCCCGCTTTTTGTGAATGCAAATCTTTTTCCACATTTCCTCTTGCCGTTGAAGCTTAGAGCAATGTTGGAGTCGCATTAACCGTGTGTATGTTTATTGAATAAGGGTATTATCTCCAGGCAGTAACCGTCATTCTCGTGAGCCACCCGCTCTTCATTCACGTCCTCTAGACTTTATGGATCCACAGTGTTTATCCCACACCCCTTTGAAGTCCTTCACAGATTTGGTCTTCACCACTTCCTCCGGAAGGGCATTCCAGGCATCCACCACCCTCTCCGTGAAGAAATACTTCCTGACATTGGTTCTGAGTCTTCCTCCCTGGAGCTTCAAATCGTGACCTCTGGTTCTGCTGATTTTTTTCCGACGGAAAAGGTTTGTCGTTGTCTTTGGATCATTAAAACCTTTCAAGTATCTGAAAGTCTGTATCATGTCACCTCTGCTCCTCCTTTCCTCCAGGGTATACATATTTAGATTCTTCAATCTCTCCTCATAAGTCATTCGATGAAGACCATTCACCCTTTTGGTCGCCCTTCTCTGGACCGCCTCCATCTTGTCTCTGTCTCTTTGGAGATACGGTCTCCAGAACTGAACACAGTACTCCAGGTGAGGCCTCACCAAGGACCTGTACAAGGGGATAATCACTTCCCTTTTCCTACTCGATATCCCTCTCTCTATGCAGCCCAGCATTCTTCTGGCTTTAGCTATCACCTTGTCACATTGTTTCGCCGACTTCAGATCATTAGACACTATCACCCCAAGATCTCTCTCCTGCTCCGTGCACATCAGCCTTTCTCCCCCCATCGAATACAGTTCATTCGGATTTCCTGAGCCTTGCCATCTGATAGCAATGCAGTCCTCACTTTCTCTCCATTTGTGTCAGTGCTGTTTAGATGCTCAAAGTGATTTGACTACCATTTTGGGACATCCCCTTGGCCTATGGTATCTTTGGAGGGGAGTGGAGTGGGAGGTGAGGCAAGGTTCAGTTCTCCCTTGTTCCTGGGGGCAGAAGTTTCCCCGAGAGAGAGAGAGGTTGAAGAGAGCAAGTTTTGCCCTATGGGCTCCAGTATAGATCCATCCTCCTTCTCTTGGGTGGAATGTTTCCAGGGCCTGCAGTCCTTTCTGCAGGGGCACCAAAATGTAGAGAACGCGTGCTCGGGCCTCCCATTTGTTAGTCACGGTGAGCAAATGCCAGCTGTCCCTGGTAATTTTCAAGGGGGTATGGATCATGAGACATCGGAGGATTCCGATGGGGAATTGGCTTTCTCACTTCTAGAAGAGGGAGAAATTGTATATGGTTGAAAGCTGCTTCGAACTCTGCTCAGATTTTTTCTTTTTTCACAGAGATGTGTTGCTGAGTCTGTTGGCTCACACTCTGTACATGCTCAGCATGGCCCAAGTCTGTTGGCTCAGACCCTGAACACACTTAGTGTGTCTGGAGGTCAATTTTAATTAAGTGTCCTGTTTCTTTTCCTCCTCTGTATCCAATTCAAGAGATATTGGATTTAAAGAAAGTAAATCTGGCTCTCAAGGTTCCCTGTTTCCAAATGGAAACTGTGAGGTCCAACTCTGAGGTATGTCATAGCGGCGGTACACAAGGGAGAGTTCTTGGCATCTCTCGCCTTGATAGAGGCGTATCTGCACATAGCCATCAGGCCATAGCACCAGAGATTCCTGAGGTTCATGGCCCTAAGGAAACATTTTCAGTTTTAAGCCCTTCCCTTCGACTGGTAATGGTTCCACGTACCTTCACCAAGGTGATGGTGGTGTGTTGGTGTATCCATATCTGGATGACTGGCTCATTCATGTGAAATCAGATGACCTCTGTCAACAATCTGTACAAAAGGTACCGATGTGCTTGAAGGCTCTAGGATGGGTGGTGAACCTAGCATTGAGCCATTTAGTATTCTTACAAATTCTGGAGTATCTGGGAGTTCAGTTCAACATACTGGCAGAGAGAGTGTTTCTCACGGAGAGAGACTGCTGAAATTGCAGAGTCAGATTAAGCTTCTGCTAGAGCTTTTGGTGCCCAGGGTCTGGGACTATTTACAGGTCCTGGGTTCTATGGCATCGACATTGGAATTAATTCATTGGGTGTTCGCACATATGTGGCCTCTGTAGAGAGCTCTTCTCCCGCTGGAATCTGTTATTGGAAGAGTTTTAGCTTCCTCTTCTATTAGAGGGGAAGCTAGGGACAGTCTTTTATGGTGGCTTACTTGCACCAATCTCAAGCGTTATGCGGAACTGGAGATTCTGAATTGGATAATAGTCACCACCGATGCAAGCCTCTCCAGATGGAGAAGCTTGCAGTCGGCGCAAGGCCAGTGGTTGAAACAGAAGGCCTCATGGCCTATCAGTTGGTTAGAGAAGAGAGCAGTACATTTTGCACTGCTTACCTGTCTGCAAGGTTACACGGCCATCCAGTACGTATCCTATCAGAATATGCGACGATGGTGGACTACATCATCCATCAAGGCGGAACCAAAAATCAGGCAGTGCTCTAGAGGCCCAGGAGTTGATTCTCTGGGCAGAGCAGCACTTGGAACAGCTGGCAGCATTTCACATCGCTGGAATAAACAATGTTCAGGTGGATTTTATCAGTCAGAGAAAGTTAGACCCTGGGGAATGGAAGCTGTCAGAGGCAGCGATATGTCTCATTCACGGAAGATGGGGGTATCCCAATCAAAGAGAACACCAAGGTGTCATGGTTTTACAGCCGCTGAACAGAACATGGTACAAAGGAATCAGTGCTCTGGTGCTGCCGTGGACTCGAGGGATTCTTCTTTCTCTTCCCTCCTGTAGCCTCTGATGGATAAGGGATTACGGTGGAAAGAGAAACATCTGAGCAATATAATCCTGGTAGTTCCAGAGCAGCCACATTGACCATGCTTCCCAGTTCTGAACAACATGGCCATAGATGGGCCTCTGAGGTACGGACATCAGTTGACTATTTTCCACCAGGGCCCAATATTTTTGGGTCAAGTGGCTCATTTCTGTTTTGCGGCTTTGCTTCTGAGAGGAGACGACTGAGGTAGAGGAGATATTCTGAAGTGATTATTTCCACCTCATTGCAGGCTAGGCAACCTTTTACATCCTTGATGTATGTGCGCATTTGGAGGATCTTTGAGTCCTGGTCTGCTGTTGACTGAGTGCAGCCTCAGTCTGTTAAGGCTATGGTGTCAAATATTTTGGCTTTTCTACAGAAAGGTTCTGGTCAAGGGAATGGCCTTTAACTCTCTAAGAGTTCAAGTAGCGACACTGGGTTGTCTCCAGGGTAAGGTGCAAGGGTATCCTTTCTCCCCACAACCGGATATTCTACGGTTCCTTCGGGGAGCTAAAAACTTGCATCCTCAGGTGCGGAACATCTGTCCATCTTGGAATCTAAATCTAGTCTTTAGAGGATTGTATGAGGCTCAGTTTTGTTAGGTTTGAGGACACAGCTCAGCTGGGGAAGCCCAACGGGAACAGTCCAGGATTCCTGGGGCAGCCTAGACTAGGGGATCTTCGGCCTATACCAGCAACTTTCCCCGAAGGTTGAGCCCTTGGGTTCTGGTTTATGATCACAGGCCTTCAGATCCTGTTGCGAGACGCGGAGGCGTGGTCGCATCTCAAAGGGGATTGTGAGCCCTTGGGTCATGGCGCAGCTCAGAGAGGAGCCCCAAGACACACCATGAGAGGTGAGGAAGTACAAGCACGGGCGGAGCAGGAACAAGGCTGGACTGAAGACAAGGCAAGGAATAACTGGAACAGGAGCAAGGAAGGCTCAGGCCTCCACTAGACCTACATACACCAATGAGACCCAACAACGCAATGCTGGTCTCAAGAGTAGCCCTCTGGCCACTCAATAGCCCTTATGGACCCACTGCTTGGGAACGACGAGTGCGTGAAGCCATACGGAGGCTGAGGGCAGGGACAAGAAGACTCAGACGAAGACTCAAGATATTCAAAAGACTCAGACATAGACTCAGGCTACTCGGAGAACTCAGAAGTAGACTTGGATATTCAAAAGACTCAGACGTAGACTAGGATACTCGGAGGACTCAGACAAGGATTCAGGTTGCTCAGAAGACTCCGACAAGGATTCAGGTTACTAGGAGATCTCAGGCGAGGATTCAGTAGAAAGTACTGGGTGAGTGCTGCATCGCAACGTGCCCTACACAGCCACCCATGGCTGGTGCAGACTACGCTGAAAGCAAAGCAGGCTCCAGGCGAAGCAGTGGAACTTGAAGCCAGGACATGACGAAGATTCAGGAGAGGCCTGCACCAGGGCGCGCCCTACACAGCCGCCAGTGGCTGGTTGCGGACCACGCTGAAGCAGAGCAGGTTCTGGCAGAGTCTTGGGCATGGATGGAAGCAGGCACAAGGAACGCTGAGGACCAGGACAGGATTCAAGACTTAGGATACTCGGAAGATAAGCATTAAAAACAGGAGTCTTCCAAAGGCTTGTGCTGCAGACGAGAAGGTAGGCCATGTGTCACAAGGCACCCTACACAGCCCCCTATGGGCTGGTCTTGGATCACAATGGTAGCACGCCAGGAAAGGTGGACAGATGAGGAACCTAGGAACTGGGCGAAGGGCTGAAGAAGAGACGGATGGAGTCAGGACAGGAACATGGGAGATTCAAGATGGCTGACCGTTAGGTTGCGGCATGGGGACTCCTCTTGTGTGGTGATTTGTATTTCTTCGGCTGCGAGAGCCACGGCTTTGGATAAGCTTCTTTCGTTTGATGGGCTGGAAGAGAAAACCAAGGACAGCATCTTTCCCTGCGGCCCCTCCAAAGTCCTCTTTGGCGGGCCCGATGGACACCCACGTTGTGCGCAGCTGTTAGTCTGATGGTCACTCTTGGACAGCCGGGTAGGGGTGGCTTACGAGACGGAGTACGGGGCAGAATTGAGAGAGAAGACGGGGATGTTTTTGGTGACTTGTTACTACCCTCAGCAATGTCTCCTGTTCAGAGACCAGCTGAGTTTTCTTTAGAAGCTATTTGGGACGCCATTGTAGAGCTTCGAAGTTCTATCTTTCAACAACTTTCCCCTATTGTACAGAAGTACAAGGATTTAGATCAGAAAATTTCTGTTTTGGAGAATACCACTATTGATTTGGGTCAACAGCTAACTACAGTTCATGTTCAAGCAAACTCAGTGCAACAAATTCAGCTTGCACTGGTGAAGGAAAACGTTAGTCTAGCGTTAAAGATTGAAAACCTTGAGAACACCATAAGGTATAAAAATCTTAGATTTATAAACTTTCCCAAAATGCCTTTAATATCTCCCAGAGAGATGTTTAAAATATATCTAACTGAAATTTTACAGGTCCCAGAAAATGCAATACTTCCTATTTCAAAAATTTACCACCATTTAAAAGGGAGATTGATGCTGCACAGAGGGAAGGAATGGAAACGTTGGGGCCAGTTGAAGATCCCTTAGTGGATGTTTCTGCTCTGCTTGAAACGTTGGACACTGAGTTGGCAATCCCAGCAACACTTATTGTATCCTTGGCTTTCGAACTGGATAAAGACTGGCTGATGAGACTTTTTTCCCGACACAGATTAGAGCATTTTATGCAGTTTAAAGTAAACGTTTTTCCAGATGTCTCAAGACAAACCCAAAAAAAGCATAAACAATTCCTGTTAATGAGAGAGATCTCAAGTTCAGCAAATAGGGGGTATTTTTTCCTCAAATTTCCCTGCAAATGCATGGTTAAATATCAGAATAATTCATTTATATTTTTTGACCACCCCCCCCCAGCTGACCCAATTTTTGATTGGTAAAATACCATCTGTCAACTCTCCTGATAATCCCCAGCCGTTATAACTTGTAATTTGTTCCCAATATTGTAATATGGCTGTTGTTTGCTAATTGATCACTGCCTTTTCTTTTTATTTAGTAATGTATTTCTTTGGGTTGTGACCTTGAATCTCCCTTGTATTTAAGGACTTGAAAGGGTATTGGGTATGACTTAGTTGTCCTATTAATGATGGTGATTTAAATTTTTTTTTGTCTTTGTATACCAATATCGGATTTTCTGTCAAGATTTTGTCTTGCTTGTACTGTAAATGTATAAATTTAAAATAAAAAAAAAAAAGAACGTGGAACATGGTACCTCTGGACACGAAACATCTGGACATCAGGACTTCAGGAGAACTGGACATCTGGAACATCAGGAACAAGGAACAAGCGATGAGGGAGCTCCGACGAGGGACGAGACCAGGAACATCAAGGTGAAGAGCATGAGCACAAAGAACATGGAACGAAGATCGATCAAGGCACAGGAAGACCACAGAGGACCTGGATCAGAACTAAGACCACAGACCACTGTGCTGACCAGATCCGAAGGCCCTGAGGAACTGAAGCAGAGCCCTTTTATAGGGCTGGACCAGGAACAAGGAGATGACATCATCCGGTGGGGCCGCAGGCTTTTCCTGCAGCTGGCCCTTTAAATACAGGAGAGATATGTGCACCTGTGCCTATGTAGAGCCTGGAGGATGGCGACTCGGCAGCGGCACCAGGGCCACAAAGGAGACGACCAGAGGCAGCTTCCATGCCGCGAGAGAGGTTCTGGCGGCGGCGCAAGGCTGTGAAGGTGGAGGGAGCGCCGGCAGCGGCTTCCGGCCACTAGTAGGAATCCTGCCGGCGGCGGCTTCTCCACCGCAGAGGCGGAATCAGCGGCAGCGGCTTCAGGGCCGCATAGGTTGAGAGAGCAACAGTAGCGGCACAAGGACCGCGAAGACACAGTCCGGCAGTGGCTTCCACCGCGAAGAGGAAGGAGCGGCGGCGGCAGCCTCCTGCCACATGAAGAGATGAATCAGCGGCAGCGGCTCTCAGCCATGAGGGAGATCCCGGGAGTAGCGTTAGGCCGCATGAGAGGAGGCAGAGGCAGCGGTGGCTCCCTGCCGCATACAGAAGACATCGGGCCAGCCTGTGGTAAGTGGAAGGCCTGTCCGTGGGATGGGGTCCATGGGCAGGATCGTAACACTGGTGGCCAGCAGGACTTGAACAAGGGAGGAGACCTAAGGCAAAGGCTGAACTGGAATCCGGAATGGAGAGGAACGAACTCAGGTGAAGCTGACCAGGCCTGGGGATACAGGCTGCAGGGCTGGAGGCTGATGTCTGGTGGGTCTGGAGCTCAGGCAGGAACCAAGGTCAGGGATGGAACAGTGGAACAAGGCAGAGGCTACTGATACTGGCAAGCTTACCTTGTGGCTTCCCTAAGCCTTCTTGATTCCAAGCTTGGTCCGTGGCTTCCCAGTCCCTTCCTGTTGCTTCCTCACTCCCAAGCCTTACTGTCCTATGGAGGTAACAGTTGACTTTCAGCATTAAGGGATGTGAATGCCAACAAAATACTCTGGAGGCTCGAGTTGAGTGTACATAATACATCTTTACTATAGAAATTCTTAGATGGCAATAATGGCACTTTACATATCATATCTTGGCATAAATAACTTGGAATCACAGCTCTTCAATTTTCTATTTGTGCAAGGTCTCTCAATAATGAGCCAAGGAACATTCTCACCTTCCAAGGCTTGGAAAAGCAAGTTGGGTGGAAAAAAATCCCCTTCTAAAAATACTGATGGACCAAAATAGTGAATTTTAGCCTCTAAACAAACTCCCAAGATCAGTGATGGATTTAGGATTTTGGCACCCCTGGGCACAGTTGGTGCTGTCACTCCCCTGTAATCTCCTCTCCCACTTTCCTCCCTCTCTCTTCCCCCCCCCCCCCCCCCCAAGATTATACAGCAGGGAGCAGCAGAAGGTATAAGTCCCCTAGTTTCCTGTGGCAGCTCAGGGATAGGTCCTGTGGCAAAAATTTAAAAATGTTGAAGGAAATTGGAAAACATTTCCATCTTTTATATTACATTATAAAAATTAAGTCATTTTACGCTATAATTATTAATATAATTTATTTAATTTTTATTGGGTGAAGAAAAGTGATCTCAGGTATCAGTACAGGGAGGAGACCTCAGGGATGGGGAGTGGAAGGGAGGAGGATTAGGAATGGGGTGAGGAGAAAGGGGAGGAGAATGAGAAGGAAAGAACTAGGGATGGGGAAAATTGAGAAGATTAGGAATCTGAGATGGAGAAGAGGAAGAGTGAGAGGGAGGTTCTTGGACTGAGGAAGGGGAGGATGGAGTAGGAAGGGTTGGGGAGTGGGTTTCAGGATCTGGGATGAAGGGAGAGGTAGAAAGGAAGGATGGAAAGAAGGGAAATTTGAGGGGCTGGGTGATAGAATCCAAGATCAAGGGAGGGAGGATTTGAATTGCAGTGGGTGGGGAGAAGAAGAGGGAGGTGTCTCTACCATGCTCGTGTCCTGCTTCTCCTTGCCTCCCCTCTCTAAAATCCCACCCAATATGGCATACATATACATTTATTTATTTATTTATTTATAACTTTTATATACCGAGGTTCAATTAACAAGATTAATTATCAAGATTAATATATACATTTGGCACCAATCCCTTCTCTCTCACATACACAGACATATGCCCCCCCCCACTCCCAGCTGATACCCCTCTCATTCCATCCTCCAATGATCTCTACTCAGTCGCTCCTAATCTCCCCATAATGATCCCCTTTTGTTCTGTCTGCTACAAGCTGTCCTGTTCCCTAAATGCTGCCTGGAGGAGAGGGGCTGGATCAGGAAACAGAGGGTTATTCTCTGCTGAGTGGCGTTCAGCACAGCTGAAAGGCAGCAAATCTTCAACCAGCCTGCCGCCCACCAGATATCTGCTGCCCTAGGCACAGGCCTAGTAAGCTTATTGATAAATCCAGGCCTGCCCAAGGTGTACCTCTTCTCCCCAGACTCCAGATCAGGATCCTCCAAGTGAAATAAAAATTCTTACAGTTATTTCTGTCCAGATGGTTCTCGGGATCTTGTCGATGAAAAGGCTAAGTAGCAAAGAGCAGTAGAGATGTGAATCATGTGCTAGATCGTCTTAACGATCAGGTTCGGCTGGGGGGGGAAATCTGATCATTAAGATATGTGAATTGGAATCATTTCCGATTCCAATTCACATCGCTAATTTTTTTTTTTAGGGAGGCCCGTGCCGCTAAAAAAACCCACCCGACCCTTTAAATCGACCCCCCACCCTCCCGACCCCCCAAAAACCTTTTAAAATTACCTGGTGGTCCAGGGGGGCCTCGGGGAGCGATTTCCCGTTCCCAGGCATCAGCTGCACTAAAATAAAATGGCGCCGATGCTCCTTTGCCCTTACCATGTGACAGGGTATCCGTGCCATTGGCCGGCCCCTGTCACATGGTAGGAGCACTGGATGGCCGGCGCCATCTTTAAAGATGGCGCCGGCCATCTTTACTCATCAGCCCCTATATAATAAGGTAAGGGCAAAGGGGCATCGACGCCATTTGTTTTTAGCGCAGCTGATGCCTGGGAACGGGAAATCGTCCCCTTGAAACCCCACAGCGGCTTGAGAAGTATTGGTTTCACCTGGACCCTGAGGCCCCCCTGGACCACCAGGTAATGTTAAAAGGTTTTGGGGGGGGGTCGGGAGGGTGGGGGAGGCTAAGGGGGGTCAATTTAAAGGGTCGGTGGGTTGTTTTTTTTATCGGGCCATCGGCACCATTTTAATCAGTGGCAGCCAAAATGGCGCCAATGGCCCGAGAGCGGGAGATCATGCCAGGACCCCCCCCCCCCCCATTGGACCACCAGGTAATTTAACATTTTGGGGGGGTTCGGGAGGGTAAGGAATTGGTTTTAAAGGATCGGGGTGGGTTTAGGGGTTGTTTTGATGTGCCGGTTTTCCCGCCCTCCCCCAAATAATTCCCGTGCCCTATTTAACGATTTAGGACAATTTATGACGATAAATCGGGGGCATTTGTATTGTATCGTGCACTCTGATGATTTAGGACGATTTTCAAATTATCTGACGATAATTTTAATCGTTCAAAAACGATTCACATCCCTAAAGAGCAGCTTTTCTGATTCTCACTCTTCAAGGTAGGAAGGGTGACGACAAACTTCCACTGAAACTCAAGGCAAAATCTTTACAAAAATGGCAAAATCTGAAACTCTTCTGCAGCGAGTCACCCTTATTATATCTATGCTGTGTGAGATGGGAGAGCAGTGGAATCTTCCCTACCTCCTGTACTAACCTAACCCAGGGACTCCCCAAAATCCTCTAAGCCAAGAGTACCAGGACTCTCACAGAACAAATTCCCAAAATATGAGTCCAAAAATCCCTGAAACAACCCCTGAGGCCGGCACCAGCAAGCACTTGTCTTCTTTCTAGTTAGTGCCAAATTCAAGGCTTTGGTGCCTAGTACACCAGTTAGGAGAACAACAGCAACTTGGGAAAGTCTCTTACACCACTGACTTCCAACTCAAAAAAGCCACACCTAGCTATATTGTGAGCTGCTTTTATACTAATAGGGGGCTGGCCATTCCAGCAAACTCAGTGGAAGAGCTGCTCTAAAATTGTGCTCCCCTCCATCTACTATGGAGGGGAGCACAATGGCTTTTAGAACTATGGCCATATAGTGAGGATCCAGAAGGGTCATCACATTACTGTTGCCTGGATTTGCAGAAGTAGGGTGAGTTCTGAATACAGTATGACTCCAAAGCTTTTGACTTGTATTTTTAACGGGAGATCATAGGTTCTGAATGGGATTTTCAGGTCAAGGAATTTGCCTATATTTGTTTTGTACCCAAAAAAATCTCTGTTTGGATTCAAATGGAGTTTATTGTTTTTTCGTCCATTCTTGGATTGCTGTAGGACATGTTCTTAGCTTATTAATAGTTGTTGGTAGGTCTACATCCATTGGTAGCATGAACTGGACATCATCCACATAGATAAAAAGCTTTTATGGTGAAAGTTCAGATCAGCTGTGCAAATGGTTTGTTGTATATGTTGAATAGTACTGATGAGAGTATAAGGAGAGAGAGAGACTGACTCTCTCTATCACAAGGCCTTTGTAGTAGTTAGCTATTTATATCTCTATAGGTGGCCCACCTAGTAACTCGAGGTGAGGTTTAGGTAGTAGTATAGGGGTTAGGGGCCACTTTTACTTGCAGAGTGAGACGTACGAACAGAATAGTACACTCTTGTGAAGATTTGATGTCCTTTGGACACACAACGATGAGATTTGTATAATGTTCTCTCAACCTAGCTTGATGGACTCTCTATTTGGGTAACATCAAGCTAGGTTGAGAGAACATCGTACATCTTACGCTGCATGTAAAAGAGGCCACTAACCCCTTCACTACTACCTAAACCTCACCTCGAGTTACTAGGTGGGCCTGCTATAGTAGCAAAAATAGCTGCTTACTATAGTGCCATCCCCGCCCCCTGAGGCGCTCTCTCTCTCTCTCTCTCACGCTCACTCTCACTCTCACTCACACACACACCCCTCAGGCCCTTCCCCAGCCTAAAAATGCCCAAAATGGAATTTGCAAAAAAATTGCAAATTCCGTTATGAACATAACATATGATATTGCACAGCTTAACCCAACTGAAAAAGATGTAGTGATTTTCGCCGTTAAAACTGTGAGATATTGTGCATTTGATAAATGACCCTCTTAATGCCTTCTGCCTCCCATGTGGAAAATCAGGTCTAGTATGTGTCCCTTTTCATGTGTGGAGGATTTAACAGCCTATGAGACCTAGTGTCATCATGGTGGCCAGGAAATCGGCCATGTTTGATGTCAGTTTTTCCAAAGTTGCCCGTGACCACAAATTTGGTGGATTTTAGTATCAGTCTAGCAGTTCTTGTGTGGATGAGATGTTATTTTGGGCAGGTCGATAGATTACTAGGAGCCATAGTTGGACTAGTAAGCATTCTGATTCCAGTACCTGTTGGAGTGGGAATTGGTGTATCTCGATAGTGTTTCAGGACAAACTTTCTACTCCTTCTCCGTGTTTTCTTGGTCATGGTTTGTGTATAATAGAGAAATCCTCTATGCATAATTTGAAAGTGAGACTCCACCTGCCTCATCAAATCATTTTGCAGTATCCCTAAGATGTCTAGATTTAGTTAATTTATAATGTCCTAGATATTTGGGTATTTTTTGATAACTGATCTGGTATTCATTTGGCCTATGGGCGTATACACCAGTGGTATTCACTACAAGCTCTTGAGGGTCACAAACAAGTTGGCTTTTCGGGCTATCTCTAATGAATATGCATGAAATAAATATGCATGCACACTGCCTCCATGGTATGCAAATCTATCTCATATATATTCATTAGGGATATTCTGAAAACCTGGCCTGCTTGTGGCCCTCGAGGCCTGGGAGTAAATCCACTGGCATACATCATATGTAAGGAGTTGTTTTGTAGGTAAGCTGCTGGTGGCAAATTATCTCTCATGAACTTTCATTAATTCCAGAAGTATTTGTATTAGGATTGCCAATGAAAAGAGTTTATTCATGGAGGGTATTTTAAGAGCCGTTTTATATATTATAAGCCTGATTTTATATATGTAAATGGCTGTTCTAAAATTGACCCAGTTTGCTGCTGGGTCAATGATGTGGGAGCTACTAACCAGCTCTGAAACAATGGCAAGTTTTAATTCTCTTTTGACAAAACGAACAGGTTGTATGTCTGGTTTGTTTTGCCCAGATGTTTTATTTTAGTTTAGCTGGGAAGAATCTTTTCTGAAATATAAAATATTTATGGATTTTATAAGATACCAAGCATGCACATTCTTCCCCAGACAATCCTTAATAATCACATAATCAAATCCATTATACAGCACTGTAAGTTCTCAGCTAACATATCTGAAAGACCAGCTGCACGGTGCCACACAGAAAACTAAGAAACACATGCCAGAATGGGTAATTGCCCAAGAGTCTGCATGAACACTGCACCTGTATGTGAACTAGTAATGAAACTTTCATATGGCTTATTTTAATTGTCTAATAGCTATTTTGCATTGGAAAGTAAAAGCTGAAATACTTTAGCAAACCTATGTGAAGAATGGGTAATTTAAAATTCTGGTGGATAGCTTCCAGTTGCTTGTAAATTTTTAAAATCCGCAGCTCTCACCATTCTACCCAGGCTCTAGAAGACAGTATGTTGTTTCATAAATTGACCAGCATTAGAACCCTATTCGCTAATCACATCTCTACAAGGATAGCACACCTCCAGCTTTCACAGAGAACTGGGCTTCCCAACCTTGTCCTTGGAATCAAACAGCCAGTTGGATTTTCGGGATATTCCCAATGAATATGCATGAAATAAAGGTACATATACAGGGTTTCCTATGTATACAAATTTCTCTCATGCATAGTCATTACAGATATTATGAAAGTCCTGACAGAGTGTGCTGTCAGGCTAAGTGCATCTTGTCTTTCCCACTGTGTGTGTGCAGAAAGGGTAATATTTCCTGACTTCAAATGAAAAGAGCACCAAGGGCAGCTATGAATGCAGAAATCATAACTTCTCTCTAAAGTTAATAGAGCAAGTCCTCCTTTTTATGGTGCCCGACTTGTGGCGTGCCACACCTATGTCTCAGATGATTCTGCACCCTGCTCCAGATCTGCAACATTTGTTCTGGGTCCGATGCTGAGTTTGGCACCAGGTGCTGACATCAGCACATCCAAACCTGGCCCCTACCACTGAGCTGAAGTCAACGGGAGCAAAATGTATTGCAAGTGTAGAGACTCCTAGTTCTCCGCTATCCTGTGTGGTCCAGCACATGCTCACTAGAGCTTAAAGCTCTATTAGCTAGGAGACAAGTCCATTTGGTGCCGCTGGATGATGTCACTCACATGTCATGATTATTTCAGCCTGCTTATTGACAGAAATTTTTTGTTGTGAATTGGATTTTCAGAATTTATGATTACAGTAAATGTTTGTTCTACACCCAACCACAGGGACCAGTGTCTTTGTTCAAGTTCAAAGGTGCCCTAAAGCAAGAATATACCAAGCATTATGGATCAAGAGAGTGTATAGGAAGTGACTGGCTGTATGTGGATCCCCACCCCAGTTATCCTAGGGCCTCAGAGATTTATCCTCTTCACCATCCAAACTAACCCTGGTATCCCTGTGGACTGTGGTGAAAAAAGGAAGTTTGGTGAGAAAAGTGGTCCCAGGGACAACAGTGTGCCTGTTGTAAGAGTGTTACACAAGCTGACTGTAAAACACAGATCTTCTTGAAAAGATAAGTTTAATTAGCTGCTTTTTTCTGTCTCTCTTATGAAATGCATGTGTGAAATTTCCAGCATTTCTCAAAGCCAGTCTCTTCTGTGAAAGGGCCAGCAATTTTCTAAGCCATGTCTCTGTCTTCTGTGATACTTCTGTTTTTCTTTTAAAGGTAAACACTGGGACATGGCCTTGGTGATTGGGACCAATGCCCTATGTATAACATTGTATGCTATAGGAAAATAATTTTTTATTTAAGTTATTTCAACGTAAGATGCAGTTATCAGGAACCATTTGAGATCTAAGTGTGAGAATTTCCTGCAGATGCTTCTAGTTAGCCAGAAAAAATAAAAGATCCAACTAGAATTAAATTTAGAATGTGTGGTTGATAGTTTATTTTCTGTTAGGATGCTACTGGTTAGGACAGACTTCTAATCTTTCCTTTGTAGAGTTCTCTAAGTTGAGCCCTTTTCCATCTGATTCCCCCTTTTTAAACAGATATTTCAATCTATTCAGCTCTAAACATTTACTAGATTGAAATGCTCCCCTGGGTGCATAATTCTAAAATTTAGCACTACGCATCCTCAAACAGTGATTATAAAGGTATAAACAAGGTCTCAATGTGACCCAAGCAGGCCTGTCTTTAAGCAGGTAAGAACAATACAACCACAGTGGCCGTTTTTGGTGGGTGGAGCCTATTGGTTGCACCACATAACATTAAAGAGTGTCCTGCTGCTTTGGCTGGTGTAAGAAGGAGGGAACCAAATAGGGCTTGCAGCTAGGGAAGATACTGGGGCCAATCCTGGCCCTAGCTGCTAGGTGAGTAAGGTGGTGGCAGCAGCAGGATCTCAGTGAGTGCAAAGCCTGTGAGCCAGCATAAGCTCACAGACTCTGCGACAACCTTACTTCCTACTTGTTGCATGGATTTTGTGTTTGCAAAGGAATGGGAAGTGGGAACATCGTGAGCACTGGGAGCATGTGCTGGCTCACAGTTACCATGCTCAATTATAACTTGCTGCCTCTGTGACCACCCTCTTCTATTAGCAGGTAGGTCAGAGCAACTTCCCTGTGTAATAGATGAGGCGAGTCAGGGAGGGAGTGAATGCCCACTGTGAGTGGGTAGTGGGGAATGGGAGAGGGAGCTGGGGAGAAGGAATGGGGGGTCCATGCATGGGAAAGAGGTAAGAAATTGGGAAGGAGGAATTGGATGCCTATGGGGGAGGCCAGTGGCCTAGTGAGGGGTGGGCGGCCGCCCCGGGCGCCGGGTCTAAGGGGGCGCCAAAACGCCTGGCTCTGCCTCAGGGCCGGCGGAACCACTAGGCGAGCTAGGCCTGTGCCTAGGGCGCCGAGACTTGGGGGCGCCGTGGCAGGCAGCAGAATTTTGAAAGGGCAAAAAGTGCCCTTTCAAAATTCTGCCAGCCTTCGACTCGCCTAGATGGAGACCAAGCGTTGAGATTTAGGGGGCGCCGCGGCAGGCAGCCAGCTCCCGACACCCCCCTAGTGGTCCAGCGGAGGTCCCGGGAGCAATCTGCCACTCCCGGGGCCTCGGCTGCCACTAAGCAAAATGGTGCCGGTGACCTTTAGCCCCTACCATGTGACAGGGGCTGAAGGCCACCGGCGCCATTTTGCTTAGTGGCAGCCGAGGCCCCGGGAGTGGCAGATCACTCCCGGGCCCTCCGCTGGTCTACCAGGGGGGGGCGTCGGGAGGGTGGCACTGGGGGGGAGGCAGGGAGAGTCGGGGGCTGGCTGCCTGCCGCGGCGCCCCTTAAGTCTCGGCGGCTGGTCTCCGGCTGCACCGATCTTCCTTTCTTCGGCCACATGATCAGCTAGACCGGCTGCGCCGATCTTCTTTCTGTGTGTGTGTGTGTGTGTGTGTATATGTGATGTGATGTATATGTAAGAAAGGAATGGAGCTTGTGTGTGTGTGTGTATGTGTGTATGTGATGTGTATGTGAGAGAGGAATCTGCCAGTTTAAAAAAATGAAGTGTGATAATACATATACCTCAACTTTTGTGCTGATTTTGTTGAAAAGTTGGATGAAAGATGAAATTACTAAATTTTAAGAGGAGAACTGCTGGAGAGGGTAAGTAAAGGTGGCTTTTTAAGTTCATTTTTCTTGATTGACTACCATTTTAATTATTGGGTAGTATGTGATGTGTCTGCTGTTTGAAATATTTTATTGGTGTTTAATGCAAATTTTGAAAGCTTTACCAATCTTTAATTATTGGATATTCTATTCATCAGCTGTTTTGAAATTATCTTATTTGCACGCGCGCTCATAAAAATGAGTGCAGAAAAACAGCACCGATTTCAATGCAAATCATTGATGGAGGGAGGGGGCGCCGAAGAAGTCTCTTGTCCCAGGCGCCAAATTGTCTAGCTACGCCACTGGGGGAGGCTGGCTTTTATTTTGAAGGAAGGGAATCCTGAGTTAGCAACATGAACATGGGGACTCCAGCAACAGCCAAACTACAGGGAATTATAGGGAATGAGGAAGAGAAAAGAGGTGGGGGTGAGGAAAGCAAAGGAGTGATGGAATGGAGGAGAGAAGGAACAGCAAAAGTTGAATGTAACAGAATATAGATTTTTTTAATAAATAAAATATATAATAAAGGGAAAGAAAAGGGAAAATCTCTCCCCCCATCCCTTCCAGCTCTATCCTTTCAATACCCTACATTTCATTATCATACCAGAACCCGCTCCAACCTAAACACAGCACTATAAGGAAAAAATTCCTAGTTCTAGTCTGACCCTAAAATTGGGGGATTTCTGTGAATGCAGAATATGTTTACAGAACTTGAGGTGCAGGGTTTATATTGAGGCTCTGTTCCTTCTAGTGTAGGCAACAGACTTCACTCCCATATAGAACCGGTTGTCTTATGCTATTGAATATTACATAGAAGGTCCATGGGATACTTTCTTCTAGTGTCATGTATACTATAGCTAATTTAAAGGAGGAGCCATGCTGTGGGGGTAGCATAATATGAAAAAATGTCAATTAGATTTGCCCCCTTCCATACTTAATTTGCCCTCCTGTTGCCATACACCCCATCCCTAATACGTTTATCTAGAGGCACCACTGCTTTTGAAAACATTAGATATTAGTCATATAGTGCATCTGGCAGCTTTTCTTCATCAACAGTTGACACAGACCGAGTCCCCCTAATACAGTCATTTCCATTTTGCTTTTGTTTACTTACTTCCATAGTAAATATATTACCTGAGCCAGAATGCAGAAAGGTTTTATCTGTTTTTTAAAAATGGTAGATTGATTGGTGTCCTTTAGCTTTTTTTTAGTTCTCTTTCTTTTACCTCTTTAAGTTTCTGGCTGCCAGTGCCAAATATGTATTTATAGCCAGACCATAGACAGAATTTGGGGAGGCGTGGGAGGGTAATACCCCTTCAAATAGAAGGGGCCAGCCTGAGGCTCCATTGCATCAGCAGGGGTAGCAATAGTAGTATGAGCTGGAAGTTGAGCCTACATGTAGTCTACTTCCTAGCACCGCAGAGGCCCAGCCCCTTCCTGTTCCTACAGAAGGCAAGGCCGGGAAGCAGAGCATATATTAGTTCAATCTCCAACCCACATGCTAGCAGAAGCCATGAAGTTGCAGGAACTTGAAGGAATGCAGCTGGTGGGGTTTCCTAGGCTCTGCCAGCTGAGGCTAAATCTGTTGGGAAAGGTAAGTATGATAGGCCTTCCAAATGGGCCTTTGTCACTTGAGTAAGGTTTGGAAAAGATTTTGGGTGGGGGAGTTCCTAATAATTTCTGTCTGGGGTGTTACGCGTGGGGTCTGCAGCAGACCCGCGGTGCAGCCTCCTCACCTTCTTACACAGACTCCAGCTTCTAGTTTCTCCTCGCTAGTGGCGGTGGGCCACCAGCTTCGACCTCGGGCTGCCTGCGGTGCCTCTGGCTCCGCCATAGTCCCCAGTGTTTCAGGCCAAGATGCCATTGCTTGTCGGGCCTCTCCATGTGGTCTGCGGAGAGATGCCACTACTGGCGCCGTGCCCCTCCCCAGGCGCACGCATCTCTGATTCTTATGAAGGGCCCACGGCGGGAACCTGGCCACGGCCCTGGATTATGACGTCAAACTCTTCAGTATACAGGACTGGCTACAGGCTACCAGCTTTTATACCCCTTATGATTTTGTCAAAGAGTGGACATATCCATATAGACCAGAAAATATGCTCCCGCTTAGGACAGCGGAGGTTCCATCGTCTTATAAACATAGAATGTTACTCCAAGAGTGTAGAAAGGCGTGGAAGTTCCTATGTAAGGAAAAATTGGGATGCCCTGAAATACACTTTCACTATTTGACTTTTAGAGGTAACCCGCTCTTTGAAGCAGGGCTATCCGGCCCAAGATTCCAGGCCTGGGAACGGAAGGGTCTAATACGGGTGTCACAGATGTGGGATGAAAGCCTTGGTACAGTGAGGAGTTTCAGTGACATACGGGACACCTTTGGACTAGATTCGAAGGATTTTTTTGCATACCTCCAAGCTAGACATGATATCTTTACTATGCATGGGACGCAGGGCAGGGATCAACAAGCTGAGCTATTAATAAACTTTTTTTCGCCAATGGGTAAGCTACTGAAGTCATGCTCCAGTTTTTCCCGGGCATTGCGTGATTTGAAAGAGGAAGAGACGCTGTCAGAAATACAACAGAAATGGGAACACCACGCTGGAATTTGTTTGACTACGAAAGCCATAGCACAGATCTGGATGGACTGTTTGACAGCTACAGAGAACATTTCGTTGCGAGAAACAGGATTTAAGGTTCTACGCTGTATGTTTTTGTCCAGAACCAGGCTGTACTTTGCTAAGATAAGCACTACGGATCAATGTTTGAAATGCAAACGATTACCCGGGTCCTTGATGCACATGCTCTGGAGCTGCGACATGGTTGCGCAGTACTGGACACGAGTGACCAATGCTTTAAGTCAAATTCTACAGATTACAGTACTGCTGCAACCAGAGATCTGCCTACTGCGTTACTTTCAGGGCATGTTAGCTACTATCACGGAGTGGGACTCCATATTCCTGAGGAAAGCGCTCTTGGCAGCACTACAACCTATATTGGCAGAATGGATTACGACGGAGCAGCCAAGAGTGGAACAATGGACAAATCGGCTTTATAAGCTCTTACAGTTTGATTACATGACAGCGAACAATAAAGCACCAGAGGCAAAAATAAAATGTCAAAGAATTTGGAATAAATATTGGAATACCTTATCTTTACCCATGCAGGAATGTGCCAAGAACTGCACTATACCTTGAATTTGAGAGAGAGGACTTGGATAACTGAATGATCACCGTAAAGCTCTGAGGGTGGAAAGGGAGGGAGGGGGGACAAAGAGGGGGGATATATAAAAGGAAAAATGGGAAAGATGCATGATCAATTATATGCTGAAGCAAGTAATATATGTTGGTAATATGTACCTGTTCATACATTATCAATATGCTATTGTTGTTTTACATGTGTTCTGTTTCCAAACTGCAATAAACATATGTTTAAAAAAAAACAAAAAAAAAACTTCAGTATATTTAAGCTCAGGCCTCGCTCCATAGCGTTGCCTTTGTAACAGGTCTCCTTGCTACTTGAGTACTCATTGCTGCTAGAAATTTGTCTCTACTCTTCACTCCTGACCCTCGTTGTTCCTGGTTCCTGTTCTCTTCATTCCTGCCCTGTCTATGCTTTGGATTGACTGCACAGATTTAGACTTCACTTTGCCCAACCATGCTACTGCCTATCTCCACACCTCGACCATTGCTTCGATTGACCAATGCTATTGACTTCTCCGTGGTCAGATCTCAGCATTGCTTGCCACAACCTCCGCATTGCCGCCAGTCCTGATCCAAGCCTGTCATTGACACCTCTCCTAGCCTACTCCCTGGACATGGACTTATTAGGCTTCAGCCTCCCTTTGCTCAAGCGCCCTCAGTCAGCCTCTGTTCCATTGGCGCCCGAGTTCCAGTACCTTACCCAGCCCAGAGTAGGACTACGCCACCTATCATCTGCTGTCTCTGGGCTGAACCAACCTCTCTTGCTATCCAACCTCGAGGCCCACCTACATCCTGCTGGCCCCGGCACCCAAAGGCTCAACCCGCGGGGAATGAGGGCTGGTATAGGTGAAGCTCCAGCGGCATCTGCCTATCAGCCCACTCCACCTGCCGACGGTGAGGACCCATAGGTCCTCACCTACGGGTTGCGTCAACCCCACCTCGGCCCAAGGGTCTACCTCCGATGCAACTTGGGGTTCCTGTAAATGGTTGTTAAAGTTTTGGATGTTTTGTTAGAAAAGAATACTGATAATGTCTGACAGCATCTCTCCTTTCTATATAGTTTAAACAGCTAATCTATGAACTACACAGAAAGGAGATATACTGGTTGCAGAAGGAGCAGGTTAAAAGCGCTTGGCCACCATTGCTGCTATACTGCTGATTAAGGTGGGCCAAAGAAGGAGAGAGGGAGGGGAGAAGGGGAAATAAGAGAGAGTTCTTGGGAGGCAGAAGTAGCCTTGATGCTCTGAGGAGAAGGGAAAACACAGTGCTTTCATTGGGGGGAGAACTGGGACTGACAGAATGAGAGAGGCCATGAAAGAGCAGACTGGGGATGGGGGAACAGTGGGAACTTGGAGATCAGGTGTGTGGGTGAAGAGATGGAGAGATGAAGGATGGGGAATCAAAACATGATGTGAAGTACCTGGAGGGCTGGGGAATAGGTGAGAGATTAAGAAAATGGACTGACGAGGTAAGAATGAATGGAAATGGGGATGCTATAAAAGGATGAAATAAAGGAGAAATGGAGGCAGAGGAGGGGTGACTGGGAAGGAACTAAGACTGATGAGGGAATATGAGATAAAGGAAAATTTATGATGGCTCATGAGCTGAGTACAGAGGGTGGAAATGAGGGTCTAGGGTGAATGAAAGATAAGAGGGAGGAATGGGCTGGAGAAGGAGTATGAGATGGGAGAATGGGAAGGTTGAGGAGGAGGTGAGAGAGAATGAAAGCGGGAGACAGAAAGCTGATAGATAGGTAAAAGTTGAAAAGAGGAATTCTGAGGACTTAGAAGGATAATAGGTGTAAGAAAGAAATGAGATGAGGGAGACAGATGTAAGATTGAAGATGGGGAAGGGATGATGCAAGACAATAAAAGACATGGAAGATAAAAAAGAGAGATAAAGAGATGGGGATGGACTGAAGGGGACTGAGTGCTTGGAAGTGGATGAGATTTAAAGGGAAAGGGAATGATTGGAAAAAGAGATCATGAGGATTACTTGTTTGCCGGGTGGGGAGCAAGGAGGAGAGAACCAGAAAGGAAGCAACTATTGGAAACTGGTAAGGGGAGCAACCCAATGAGAAAGAGATGGAAGGCTGAGAGGGGATAATAGAGAAAAGAGTTGGAGTGGAGAAGTAGCCTAGTGGTTAGAGCAGTGGGTTAAGAACCAGCGTTCAAATCCTGCTGTTGCTCCTTGTGACCTTCGGTGATTCACTTTACCCTCTTTTGCCTCAGGTGCAAACTTACATTGTAAGCCCTCTGGGGATAGGGAAATACCTCCAATATCTGAATGTGTAATCCACTTTGAAGCGCTGAAAAAAATGCAAAAAGCGGAATATAAATCTAAAATTAAAAAAAAAAAATCAGGGGTTGGAACAGAGACACCCAGAGTGGGAGAAAGAGGAATGAAGTCAGAGAAGCAGTGAAACAGATGAATAGAAAAAAAGAAATAAAAGGGAAAGAAATAGAGACAAATGTATGGGAGGAAATGAAGAAGACAGAAGAGAAATGAAACAGAAAATGGAAGGGAAACCCTGGAAAAGAGTTAAGAGACTGACAACAGGAAAAGTAAAAAAAAAAAAAAGACCAAGACCAACTCGATTAGAAAGATAAAATGTCAAGACAACAAAGGCAGAAAAAAAAAACCCATTACGTTTTCACCTTTGGGATTGTGCATCTTTGATGTCTTTAGATTTTGTTCAGTTTATTAAGAAATGTGTTTGTCTGCTTCTCCAGTGTTGAACTGCATACAAAGTCTGACTTCTTGAAATTTCCATTTCAGTTTTGTTCTGCATATTTTTATTTCAAATTTTTGGTTCCTTATTCTGTTTTGATGAGAGTCTGTATTCTGCTGGTGAGATTGAAGTGAGAGATTCTGTTAGCATGTAATTTCTATATAAGGATCTAAAGCAATCCAGATTTGTTTTTTGTTTTCCCAATGGAAGGTATATTGTTGTAGCACCGCTGTGTCCTCATTATGGAGATGGGGTTTCTGTGGAGCTGCTGAGACCTGATGAAACTCAGTGCAGCTTCTGTGTTACATTCTGAGCAGAGGGGAAACAAAGTAAGGGATACTCTGATCCTTTACCAGAAGTTTTCCATTTTTTGACCCGCGCTAGGGACTGGGAGGTTTTTAGACTATCCCTAGAAGTATCCTTCCAAGGCTGGGATTGGTCAACTTGACCCTATAAATTGGGGCTGAGCACTGTGAAAATGGTAGAGGGGGTTGGAGCTGAGCAGAAATTGGAAAGAGTATTTTAGCAATAGTCCCTTGCTAGCTAGAGAAAGGAGGTTAACCTTTTTAGAAAAAGAGACTTTTCTTGATGCTGTTTTTGGACTTTATCCCAGTTTCAGGAGGGAACCCCCCTGCCGGAGGGAAAGAGAGTCTGGATGCTTTGCTTGCCCTATGCCCAGCAGAAGTGGGGTAGCTTCTGCATCTGCCTGGAGAAAAGAAGCTTTTTGAGAGAAACAGTTTACAAGTTTGGGAAGTTTTGGGACTTTTCCATTGAAGGTACAAGTTTGATGACTATCAGAGAGATCAAGACCTGGCCTTTTTGCCAGGATCCTGGGTGTTAAGTTTGTCCCTAGTCCCTACCACATAGGGATTACTGGCTCAGAGAATAACAAAATGATAACAGGCACTGTAAACTTTTATATTTTTTGTGAAAATCCCTGACCCTTATCTTTTGAATGGACTGTGCAGTTATTTTTGTTATAATAAATTTTATTTGAAAAGCACCTCCATTGTTTTGCTTGTTTTTTCACTTTGAAGGAAGGTACCATCCCTTTGAGCCAGCGGACAGTGAGTATTAATTGTGGGAGAGTGAAGATACTGAAAGTGAATTCTCTGTCCCCCTGCATGCCTTGGGCCCAGGAGGTTAAGCTTTTTCCCACTGATAGAATCAACACACTGGCGTTGAAAGGACTGGTTCCTGAGAACCAGGACTTAGCCCCTGAACTGAGTCTGTCCTCTGCACCAATTCGGCCCAAACACTGAAGTAGGGAGCCACAAAAGCTTCAGAGCCTTTAGGTAGAAGACTTTCCTTCTGTTTCAAATACTCTTTATATAGAGGGTAGTGGTAAAGCTTACTGAATCAAATGTCTTCAGTGTTGATAATCTGACAATAGAAACATTGCTCGAGTTGAATCCACAAGGTTACAAATGTTTCAGTCCATAAACATACATTCTCTGTTGAGAAGCAGGGCTGAATAAGCCATGCAGGTGAGTGACATCATCCTATGCTGCCAAATGGACACTTAGTACATAGTGGTTTGCTCTACTGAGCATGTGCGGGAGTGCCCACTGTTGCACAGCAGGTGGACCCTTGGGCCGAAGTGGGGTTGACGCTATCCGCAGGGCAAGCCCTACGGGTCCCCACCATCGGAAGGTGGAGCTGGCTGACTGACGGAGGCCGATAGGAGCTTCGCCAATACTAGCCCTCATTCCCCGCAGGTTGAGCCCTTGGGTACCGGGGCCGGCTGGAGTTAGGTGGGCCTCCGTCCGAGATCTTCTTAGGGATGATATGGAGGTTAGCCAGGATTCAGCAGCGGTAGAAGTCTGTACTCGGATCTGGATGTGGCAGAGTCCCAGAGACCCGGGTGCCTGGGAGAACAAGAAGCAGACAGGGGGCACCTGAATAAGAACAGGCCGAAGCCTGAGAGGCCAAGTCCAGAATGAGTTCAAGAGAAGCATCATTGAACAGGCTGGAGTCAGGGCAAGCGGCAGGCAAGGAAGAATGGCAAGACAGGCGTAGATCAGAACCAAGAGTCGGGCAAGGCAAAGGTCAAACCAGGAATCAAGCAGAATCGGAGTCAGATGAAGCTATGGTCAGGTCCAGAAGATACTCAGTAGCGTGGTCAGGCAAAGCAGTGGTTAGGTCCAGGAGATAATCAGTAGCGTGGTCAGGCAAAGCAGTGGTCCGGTTCAGGAGATAATCAATAGCATGGTCAGGCAAAGCAGTGGTCAGGTCCAGGAGATAATCAGTAGCGTGGTCAGGCAAAGCAGTGGACAGGTCCAGGAGTATCCAGGAGGTTCTAGAGAGGGGCATGGCGCAGGATGGCGGGGTCTCTCCGCAGACCATGTGGGGAGGTCCGCCGAGGAGCAGAGGCGTCCGTCACGGAGTCAGGAGCACACGGGGTGGCTCATGGCAGCAAGAGAAGCAGAGCCAGGTGCTGGGACAGGCGAATGGGGGTAAGAGGGCCTGGCCGTGGGCCTGCCGTGGCCGGCACACGCAACAATACCCCCTCCTTACGCCCCCCTCTTGGAGGTCTGGGTTTGTCCGGATGGGCACGATGAAACTGCAGGAGGAGGCCTTTGTCCAAGATGTTGTGTGCTGACTCCCAAGAGTTTTTTTTTTTGGGCCGTAACCCTCCCATGAGAGGAGGTACTCCCATCGTTGGCCCTACGGCAGATGACAAGGACGTCGCCAAACTTGTAGGTAGTATCAGACTCAGCAACCAGATGAGATGGTTCAGGTGCCTTACGAGAAGACCAAGAGAATCACCGGTTTCAATAGGGACACATGGAATATGTTGTGAATACCCAGATTCGGTGGCAACTGGAGCTGATTAGTGACAGGTCTGATATGACGGGTGACTGGAAAAGGTCCAATATATATAGGCGCAAATCTTTGGGATGATTCTTTGAGGCGGATGTACTGTGTACTTAACCAGACTTTCTGACCAGGTAGAAATTCAGGAGCAGGACATCGATGGGCGTCTGTGGACTTCTTATCCCGGGCCGTTGCTTGATGCAAACAAAGGTTTATCTGGTTCCATAAGGCTTTAAGAGCGTCAGCAGTGGTCTGCGCAGCTGTCAGTGGAAAAGGCAATGGAGGTCATGGTGAATGGCAACACTCCTGAAGCAGCGGCAATGAGTTGTGGGAAAACTCCGCCCATGGGAGAAGTTCTGTCTAGTTGTCCTGCCGATCGTTAATATAGGCATGCAGAAAGCCTTTCAAGGAATGGTTCATGCATTCAGCTTGACCATTGGCCTGTGGGTGGTAAGCTGTGGTAAGACTGATGTTAATGTCAAACTTGTAGCACAGGGTGCGCCAGTAGCAGGCAACAAACTGGGGACCTCTATCGGAAGCTATATCCTTGGGCAGGCCGTGCAACTGGAATACATGGAGGAAAAAGAGGCGTGCCAATTCTGGAGCTGAAGGTAGACCAGGCAGTAGAACCAAATGGGCCATTTTAGAAAACCTATCAATGGTGACCCAAATGACAATGTTTCCTTTTGACGGCGGCAAATCCACAATGAAATCTGTGGAGAGATGCGTTCTCGGCTCCTCTGGAGCAGGGAGTGGCTGGAGAAGGCCTCATGGGAGCTTCTGCTGAGCACATGTATTGCAGGAATCGACATAGGCTCTGGCATCGGTGACCATGGTGGGCCACCAGAAGAATCGCTGGAGGAGAGCAAGAGTTTGTTCCTATCCTGGATGACCGGTGAACTTAGAATCATGTGCCCAACAAAGAACTGTCTCACGAAGCCAGCATGGCACGACTGTTTTCCCGGCAGGAACTGGAAAAGTCACAGATAAGCAGATACATGTGGGATCGATGATGTGGCTAGGCTCTTCAGGAACATCTTCGGGTTCAAAGGAGCGAGACAGGGCATCCGCCCGGAGGTACTTCTCTGCTGGGTGATACTGGAGTTCAAAGTTAAACCTGGAAAAGAATAATGCCCAGCAGGCCTGGCGAGCATTGAGACGCTGGGCATGACTCAGGTGTTCAAGGTTTTTGTGGTCAGTGAAAACTGTAAACTTGTGCTGAGTGCCCTCTAGCCAAGGGTGCCATTTCTCTAAGGCAAGCTTAATTGCAAGTAATCCCGATCACCGATACTGTAATTTTGTTCTGCAGGGGAGAACTTGCAGGAGAAAAAGGAACATGGAGTCAAGGTTCCAGATGTCGAGTGCTGGCTCAAGACTGCCCCAGCCCCTATAGCAGAGGCATCCACTTTGACAAGGAAGGGGTCCGGGTGACGTGAGTAAGGTCCAGCAAGGAAGGCCTTTTTGAGACATTGAAAAGCAGCGAGGGCCTCTGGGGACCAGTTCCGGGTGTCACGGCCCTTAAGGGTCATGGCTGTGAGAGGGGCCGCCAGTATAGAATAATTAGCAGTGAAATGACAGTAATAATTTGTGAACCCTAGGAATCATTGTAGAGCGCAAAGACCCACTGGTTGGGGCCAATCTTGGATTCCTTTTTCTCTGGGTCCAGGGAAAACCCTCGTTGTGAAATAATGTACCCTAAGTAGGGCAGACTGGATTGTTCAAAAAGACATTTGTCCAACTTGACAAAAAGATGGTTCTCACGAAGATGTTGGAGGACCATACGGACATCTGCACGGTGAGTAGCTAGGTCCTTGGAAAAGCAAGTATATCATCAAGGTATGCGACGACTTTGACATACAGGAGATCCCGGAAGATCTCGTTGATCATTCGCTGAAATTCAGCAGGGGCATTACAGAGGCCGAAAGGCATTACCAGGTATTCGTAATGCCCGTCCCTGGTATTAAAGGCCGTTTTCCACTTGTCCTCGGGGCATATGCATACCAGGTTGTAGGCTCCTCTCAAGTCTAATTTAGTAAAGATGGAAGCCCCTTGAAAAGATCAGAGGCAAAGGATACTTGTCTTTACGAGTTATGGCATTTAGGCCATGATAGTCAATACATGGCCTCAAGGATCTGTCCTTTTTTGTGACGAAGAAAAATCCCGCTCTGGTGGGGGAAGTTGAAGGTCGAATGAACCCTTTGGCCAGATTCTCTCGGATATAATGCGTCATGGCACGGGTCTCACATTGTGACAATGGATAAGTCTGGCCTCGAGGAGGAGTGGTACCTGGCAGGAGTTCGATTGGGCAATCGAACCTATGGACAGGCGGAAGGGTATCAGCCTTCTGCTTTGAGAAGACGTCTTCAAAGTCTGCATAAGGAGCAGGAATGCCAGAGGAAGTGGTTGCAAGAGAGACGGTAGGAGGTGGTACCACCTTTTTCAGACAGGTCTGGTGACAAGCTGGGCTCCATTCTGTGAGCTGAAGGGTTCCTCAATTAAATTGGGGGGAATGACGTTGGAGCCAGGGTAATCCTAGAACCACCGGGTGAATCAACTTTTCCACTACGAGGAGTTCTACCTTTTCTTCATGGAGAGCGCCGGTGACAAGACAAACTGGCTCCATCACCAAGGAAATTCGGCTGGGCAATGGCTCACCATAAATTGAGGCAATACACAAGGAAGCTTCCAGGGAGTGGGTAGAAATACCCAGAAGCTGAACTAGGTCCTTGAGAATAAAATTTCCCCCTGATCCGGAATCTATCAGAGCAGGGAAGGACCGGGAGTCCCAGGTTAAAGTAACTGGTAGAGACAACTGGGGAGCCAGAGAAGTAGTGACCAAGTTCAGGACCCCTACTGAACTTAGGCCCGGAAGTTTCCCGGACGGACTGGACAAGTCTGTAGATGGTGACCAGGATCTCCACAATATAGACATAGGCCCGACTGCCTCCACTGGAGGTGCTCCTCCAGGAACAAGCACCCACAGCCCAACTGCATGGGCTCTTCCGCTTTAGAGAAAGATGGGGTTCCGCCAGAGGTGGGATCCATGGTAGGTGGTGAACGGGAGCGCTCCAAGATGGGTCTTCTGGGCGTCCAAGCCTCACGGTGGCGCTCTTGGATGCTATGGTCAATGCGGCCTGTCAGGTCGATAAGATCCTCAAGGGAGGATGGGAGCTCACAGGCCGCTAGTTCATCTTTGAGCTGCGAGGATAGCCCGTCCAGATTTATTTATTTATTTATTTAGCATATTTATATACTGTTTTACCAGTATTGATACTGATCAAAGCGGTTTACAATAATATAATTAAAACAAGATTATAATCAGGTTTAATATAAAATAAACTGAATAAAATAATAAAATGGAGTTTCAACAGAGTAAGAATAAAAATACAATATATGGTATTATCAATAACATAAAAATTAAGGTGACATGAGAGAGAGAAATTGGCAATTACATTTTAAAAACTTAAAGAACAGAAATTAAAACAAATAAAAAGAGGGCATTTAAATATCAACTGGTCATTAATAAAATTATATCTAAGAACGACTCACCTAACACTACTTACTCTGACTAAGAGGTTCAATATCCCTAAATGCTTCCTGAAACAGGTGAGTTTTCAATGCTTTTTTAAACTCCTTTCGACTAGGTATTTGCCTTAAAGGATCAGGCAGAGCATTCCATAGAATAGGATAGATGGCTCAAAGGCAATCTTCTTGCCAGGAAAGTTCTGTAGCCAAAGTCCGAAATTCTATAGTGTAATCATACAGGGCCTGTTGACCTTGCCGTAAATGAAGAAGATTGATGCTTGCCACAGCCTGCCGTCCAGGATCATCAAAGGTCTGATGGAAGACAGTCACAAAGCGAGATAGCTCTTGTAGGAGCAAGTCCGACTGCTCCGACAGGGGCGAAGCCCATGCCAACGCTTTACCCTCCAGTCGAGAAAGAATGATGGTAACACAGGAGCACTGGAAGACATAGGAACGCAGGAACACAGGAACAAATACTGGAACAGGAATGAAGGAACACTGCAACAGGCAAGGAACAAGAAACGCAGGAACACAGGACGACAACTAGTTTCTCACTAAGGACACGACCCATTTGCCAAGGCGAGGAACTGGGGACGAGCCTCGCTTTAAATACTAGTGCTAAGTGACGTCATCAGGAGGTGTCCGGGTAGAGGTTCCCGCCCTGGGCCCTTTAAAGGGTGGGGTGTTGGCCGCGCGCACGCCTAGGGGCTTAGCTGAGGACGCCAAGCATGCAGAACCCTTGCGGGAGCTTTGCTGAGAGGCCTGCACGGAGGAGGAAGCCGAAGACGGCCGGTGGCGATGCTGGGGACGCCGGGAGGAGGCAGCCGCAGCAAGGGAGGACAGACCGGGAGCCGCGGAGGGTGACCCGAGGTGAGCAGGGCCAGCCGTGGCACCAGCGCGGCTGGGACACGCAACATTCACAGTGCAAAGGTCTCAGCATTGGTCAATGTTTCAGCATGTGTCTTCATCAGGGAAACTAATATGCTGGTATCAAAAACCCTAGGGCTTTTGGAGAAGCATGTCAATGTCCACAATTTAAAATTTCTGGCAAGTGGCTGCTCAAAAACACTGAATATATCAACTGGATCAGATGAAATCCTCCTCCACATTGTGGGGGGAGGAAGGGTGAGGGGGAACTTGACAACTCAATTACTTTGGGGCCAATGTAATAAGTTGCGTTAAACCTTCTGCGAGTATTTGTGCACAGTATTACGCATGGTTTTCCACGCTGATCTTATGTGTGTATGTAATACATGGAAAAAACGTGCGCACAAACCAGCGCAAAAAACCGTGGCCCGTTTAGCATGAGTCCATGCAAATGGCAATCAAAGGAGTTAATTAACTATTCACAGGCATTGCAGAAAGCCGTGTTGGCAGGCAGAAAGGTTAGTGTGGGTTTTAGCGCCTGGGTCAGGGCAGGCATTAAGTTTAAGCACATGTCTGATATATATAAGCCATGCCAACTCTGATGCATATTTGAGCGCATATACCTTAGAATATACCTCAGAGTAGTAAGCCATGCCAACTTTATAGTTCTGATTGCATATTTGTCTTTACCCACACCAATGACATATGAGGAATGAACAGGCACTTTACTGTGTGGAAGGTGTTCTGTGTGTCATGATCACGAAAGAACCCAAAAAAAGTGAAATTACCTTTGGGGTGGTGTTTTATTTTTAAATAATGTACCACATGTACTTCATCTTTTCTTGTCTTTGATTACTGCCTGTGTTCTAGGTTTAAAATGAACTCTGCAACAGTTCTATTAGTGCCTATAATTTGCTGCATGTTTCTTTCCTGCGGCTGTCTGTATCACGGCTTACGTAGGTATTGATGAGTGGGTCTTTTTGCACATATCTCATTTGCATGCTGTCCCCTTATTACATCCCAAGGAGGCGCCAGCTTTTGCCGCATGCTCTAAAAAAAATTCTCGCTGAAAAGAGCACCGATTTCAACACAGGTCTGTTATGTTTTTGTATGGATGTGAATCCTGGGCCAAGGTGAAAGGTGACTCCGCCCACAGGGAGGAGCCCTGTGGGCCTCACCATCAGCAGGTGCGGTCTCGGTAGCGCAGGACACAGCTGTTGGGCAGAGACTTTATTAGGAAGAAAGGCAGAGCCCGCAAAGCGGGAAACATAGAAACATAGAAATGACGGCAGAAGAAGACCAAACGGCCCATCCAGTCTGCCCAGCAAGCTACGCACTTTATCCTTTTTTTTTTTTAATTTTATCTTTTTCTCTCTCCCACCTGTTACTATTGGCTTCCAGTACCCTCCAGCCCTAATTCCCCTCCACCCCACCACCAATGTAGAGAGCAGCGCCGGATCTGCATCCAAGTGAACATCCAGCTCAATTAGGGGTAGCAACCGCTGCAAAAGCAGGCCACACCCCTGCCCCATACTCTTACCCACCCCTGTTTTTATTTTTTGTTTTTTTTGTTTTTGGAGATGGCAGCCCTCCATCCTTCCGCTCCGTGAACTAATGGAGCAGCCGCACCGCATTGTTCTGTGACTGCTGAATCCATCAGCAGAGCAAGGCATGATGAAGAGGGTGCATATGTGCACTCACCCAGAGAACCACTTCTAATGAGGCAACCATCAATCCCTTTAGATAGACCACACGAAGTTCCTCAGGGAACTTCTACCCTTTTTGGATCCGTACTCTTGTATGCATGGTTAAGCTAGGCGTGAGCCTTCATCAGTCTGCACGCTTACAGCATGGCGCCTGCGGTGAAGAAACTTAAGCACCTGTCTATGCTGCATGCCACTAAAAAACACAGTTTTGAGCAATGGGGTATACCCAGGGTGATGTCACTGAAGCGAAGGTCTGGTAGTGGCCCGCAGCGCAGGGTACGCCAGGAAGTCCCTTCGGACGAGTAGAGGTTACCACAGAAGTGCAGATCCGGTAGTGGCTCGCAGAGCGGGATACGCCAGGAAATCCCTGTAGATGATTAAAGATACCTCAGAATGCAATCTGGTAGTGGCCCGCGAAGCGGGGTACGCCAAGGATGTCTGTACTGTAGATGGTGCTACTGAGATAGTCAGAGGTGCAGGAGCCTGGAGGTGGAATACGTAGCTGGAAGAGCACTACCCTGCAACTCAGGGTATACAGGAACCACTGCAACTGAAGAAGGGACGGTAGTGGCCCGGGACCGGGGTACCCCGTAGAGAAGCTTCAGTAAGCTGGTATCGTTGAAGTTTGTAGGAAGTACTCACAAGAGGTAGTTCCAGGAAGGTGTCCCGAGAAGCGGGACAGGTAGCAGTCCAAGGTAGGAAGGCCCTCCAAGGAGCGGATAGCCAGGAACACAGAAGGGCCCCCATGGAGCGGGTACCCAGAGAGTCCACACACCGAGAGAATCTGGAGTGGATTCAGCAACGAGGGAACTCCTTGCTAACTCATAGTAGCAGAGGGCCGGTCAGCTTAAGTACAGCAGCGAGTTGACGCCATCGGGAGGGGACGCCCCCGAGGTTCCCGCCATGACGTGTACAAAGGAGGCCCTTGCACGCGCGCGTTAGGTGATTCCAGATTCAAGATGGTGGTTGGCAGTGCCTACGCCGTCCCGGGGACACCGAGGAGGTTGGTGATGGCTAGCAGAGGCTGCCATTCTTCCTAGGATTGACGGTGTAGGGAATAAAGAGGTGAGCATGAGAGGTCACCGCCGTCTGCGACTGAAAGGCGTAACAAGGTCTTATTATATCAGCCCCTTTGTTTGCTACCCTGATTTTTTTTGTGTGTTTTTATAATAAATGAGATTATGTGCCCTATGTGGATGAATTTTATATTTGCTTTTCTCTTTGTTTTAGATTTTCAACAGATGAACTGACTTGAATGGACATGGATGTAAAAGGGTTTTAAAATTACCATCTTAATGGTAATTTGTTAGTTGTTGCTTATTTGTAGAACTAAATTCCTAGACTAATTGTTGAGTCTTTTAAATTGAAAACAGAAAATCTATACTGAAAGGAAATCAAGACAGGGTGTACATGTTCACAAGATATGTATGATTAGCACTTTTATCCACTGTCCCGTTGTACAAAAAGGAGCAATGGGTCTTGGCATGACATGGCAAATATTTAACATCTTTCTTGTGCTGAATCACTCAGACTGAATTTGAGCGATGTCCACAAGGGGGAGTGTAAAGACCTAAGATACTGACACATCCTAAGATGCCATAATGCTGCAACAGCAGAATTTTCTGCTAATCCCCTATGTTCATGATGGGCTGATCCATAGCTTATTTACCTCATTGCATACAAGGATTTGTAGTTTCTTTTTTTTTAAATGTATTATTTATTCATATAGGGCATATACAGGGGATTAGCATACAATACAATACAAAAAAGACCAACATAGCTCTTCAATGTTTAATTAGACCCATAACATTTAAGCAATAAGCAAACAAAGCCAAAAACCTATAAGTCTTTCTTGGTGCTAACATTTTCTACTCATCAGTCCCGTGCATATCATCCCTATATGTGTTTTTATATTTATAATTCAGAACAAAACAAGAACAAAAAAATCCACAGCCAGAACCCAGAGAACTGATCTAAAATCTGACACACAACCGACACCAATCATAGCAATTCATCCACACAAGCACACTCACTATATCATAGTGAGACCTTCTGAGACTGGAAAATTGGGCATCCAAATGGCGGATGAAATTTAATGTGGATAAGTGCAAGGTGATGCATATAGGGAAAAATAACCCATGCTATAGTTACACAATGTTATGTTCCATATTAGGAGCTACCACCCAAGAAAGAGATCTAGGCAACATAGTGGATGACACATTGAAATCATCGGTTCAGTGTGCTGCGGCAGTCAAAAAAGCAAACAGAATGTTGGGAATTATTCGAAAGGGAATGGTGAATAAAACAGAAAATGTCATAATGCCTCTGTTTCGCTCCATGATGAGACCGCACCTTGAATACTGTATACAATTCTGGTTGCCGCATCTCAAAAAAGATATAACGTAGTTGCGATGGAGAAGGTACAGAGAAGGGAGACCAAAATGATAAAGGGAATGTGTTGCAATCAGCGGGGGCCAACCCCCACGGCCGACCGCACCTACCAGCAGTGGCAAAGGCGGGTCTCTTCGGTACTCTCTGCTCAGTCCTCATCATCAGCTAAGGCAGCAGGAAGCCAGCAGCATGGCTCCCACAGGGGCAGCCTTAGCTCCAATCTGACGCAGGTGCTTGGCTTCTCCCCCCACTTATAGGAGCAGCAACAGGAAGTAGTTCCAGGCTCCCAGGAACCACTTCCTCACCCAGGACTATATAAGGAGGCTTCTGAAGAATTGCTAGTGCCTTGCAATAGGTCCAGCTTGGTGTGTCTCCTGCCTTGCTTGCCTTGCATTGATTTCTGCTTTGGATACTGGACTCTGCCTTGCTTGCTGCCTGCCTCTGACCCTGCTTTGGATACTGGACTTTGCCTGCCTCTGACCCTGCTTTGGATACTGGACTTTGCCTTGCCTACTGCCTGCCTCTGACCCTGCTTTGGATACTAGACTTTGTCTCTTTGCTGCCTGCCTTGACTCCGGACTGTCTATACCACTGTCCTGCTGGTAACTCCGGCTGCCGGCCCTGAGGTTCATCTCCTGCTGACGAGGAACCACGGTAAACCTTTCTACCTTGTCATTGCGGCCCAAGGGTTCACCAATTCATTGAATCTAACAGATTGCAAGGCCATGAACCTGATGGACCTCTCCGGTCTGCAGGCTATTCCAGGCCTAGCATTAAAGATAGAGCAGCAGCAACAATGCCTGGACTCCCTAGCGGCATCTCTGCAATGTCTGAACTCTCAGCTAGACGCTTCTGGGCCCTCCAGTGGACCACCTACTGTTCCGGCACACAATACCTCTCCTGTGCGGCTACCAGCCCCTCTCTGGTATGCAGGTGATCCAGGACAATGCCGAGGTTTTCTTAACCAATGCTCAATGCACTTTTCACTGCACCCCGCACAGTTTCCTTCAGATACAGTTAAAACCACCTTTATACTTTCCTTGTTAGACGGCAAGGCTCTGGCCTGGGCATCTCCATTATGGGAAAGAGGAGATCCCATTCTTCAGAACCTTCAATGTTTTCTCCAAGTTTTTAAATGCACCTTTGCTGATCCTAGGCGTTTGGCGGCCACCGGGTCAGACATTCTTTATTTACGCCAAGGTGGTCGTACGCTATCCGATTTCGCCATTGAATTTCGGACAATGGCTACTGAATTGAATTGGCGAGAGGACAGTTTACGAAGTATTTTTTTAGAAGGACTAGCCACCCGCATCAAAGATGAGTTAGCTGCTCGAGATCTCCCTGGCTCTCTTGATGATTTGATTGATTTAGCAGGTAAAATTGATCGACGCCTTCAGCAACGTGCCAGAGAATTGCGCAGACCATGTAGACCAATCACTCTTGCACCCTCCTTCTCTCGGCCTCTGACAAGTTCTCAACCAACGGCTTCAAACCTTCAGCTGGGAGAACCAATGCAACTAGGGAGGAGTCCTTTAACGACTGAAGAAAGATGGTGTCACTGAACTCAAAGTTTATGTTTATACTGTGCTGGCAAAGGACATTTTTTGGCCAATTGTCCCGAGAAAGGGGGAAATTCAAGAGCCTAGAACCAACAGGAGAGATGGTTCTAGTTGTACCGGCTCTGCTCCCCAGCTCATCCTTCCAGTAACGATAATTCAAAACTAGTGGACCTTACATGTGTATATGTGTGGGTGAGAATGGGAGTTTGGGTTTGTGTGTGTGGGTGAGAATGGGTGCTTGGATGTGCGTTTGTGTGTGCATAAGAATATAAGCCTGGGAAGGGGTGAGAAAGTGAGAGCTTTATGTATGTCTGCAGAGAATGTGAGCTTGGGGCGGGGGAGAGAATATGAGAGTGAGAGCTTGAGTGTGTGAGGGAGTCTGTGAGAGAAAGTGTGTGTGTGTGTATGTGTGTGTGTGTGTGGGGGGGGGGGGGGGGGGGAGGGAAGAAGACAGTAGTAGAAGAAAGACACTGAAAAGGAATTAGGAAATGAGCGACAAGGGAAAAAAATGGGAAAAGAGACCAGGACCAACTGATTAAAAAAATACAAAGATCAGACATATATATATATTCTGAGATGTTAGCAATTTAAATATGTCTTCTTTAGGAATGTGCATTTCTTATATTTTTGAATTTTACTCTTTCTTAAGTATTCCACCGTTCAGACATTTTAGTTTCTCAGGCTTTGTATTTTGGCTTTATCTGCATTTTTCTAATTTATAGTCTCTTATTTCTATATTAGGTAAGGGTCGGTCTCAGTTTTGCCTGTGTGTGATAGAAATGCAGTATTTCTTGCATATAGTTTCTCTGTGGTAGTAGTCCAGCTTGTTCTGTTATTCCAGTAGGTGATGTATTAATGTTCTAGGGCCAGGTGTAGTATTTGCATTGCTGCTTTTTCATAAGGTTGCTGTTTGAATCCTGAGAGTCAGTGCTGTGATTATATGGCAAGGTTCTAGATGCCTCTTTCATTGCAAGAGTTTGTGTTACTTCACAAAATAGCAGTGGAGGGTTATTTTTTGCTGAGATGACACCAGAATTTGATTTTTTTTTTCATGTTAGCTGTAATGTGAATTGCCCTAGCTCTGCGCTGCACCTGTTCTGATGATTAATTATATTTTATTGTATTTATGAAGATTTCTGGGTTTCTGCAAAGACGGTTCATGAATGAATACATTAATTTTTGTTTTATTACATGATTGGATCTGATTGTTTTCTATACTTGAAATAATTGAAGTAAATTATTTTAAAGTTTCATTCATGACACATAATGGCTGTTGCAAATTACTTAAGCCATTCTAGGATGCAGTATATGGCATTATTTATCAATAAGAAAACAACTAGTAGGTCTCAGACCTGCATGCCTACAGCCCACCCATGTTAACCTTGTGCCCACCCAAAAAATCAATTCTGGCTACGCCACTGTTGTGGAGTGTGTGGAATAGCCTCGTGAGGTTAAAGCATTTTGAAGACTAGGTAGTAAACTGAAAAAGGTCTTTGTCCATAATTTCCTATAGTCTGCATGGATCCTCCTATTTGTAAGAAGTGTATCTAATCTCTCAATCTCTCCATTTGCATCCAATCAGCTATGTTCTGAAACCACACAAAAGTGGATGGACTCTTGTGTTGAGTCCAATCTTACTAGATAAACGAAGCTTGACCGACGTGCCGCAAATGCGCAGTAGAGACCAGCTCTACCGCGCATGTGCGGGCGAGCACATCGCTCTGAGCAAGCGTCTGAAAGAAAACAATGGCGGCGTCCAGTGGCAGCAGCGAGCGGCGGCGGTACCGGCGACGGCGGTAGCGAGCGGCGGCGGTACCGGCAGCGGGCGGCGACGGCGGTAGCGACGGCGGTAGCGGGCGGCGGTAGCGAGCGGCGGCGACGGCGGTAGCGGCCAGTAGCGAGGGAGGGAGAAGAGAGAGAGAGGGAGGGACGGACTGAGTGGGAGGGAGGGACGGAGAGAGAGAGTGGGAGGGAGTGACTGAGTGAGTGGGAGGGAGGGAGTGGGACTGAGGGAGAGTGAGTGGGACTGAGTGAGTGAGAGGGAGGGAGAGAGGGGGGAGGGAGTGACTGAGTGAGAGGGAGGGACTGAGTGGGAGGGAGGGATTGAGTGAGGGGGAGGGAGTGAGGGGGAGGGACTGAGTGGGAGGGAGGGGGGACTGAGTGAGAGGGAGGGAGTGGGACTGAGGGAGAGAGAGGGAGGGAGGGAGTGGGACTGAGGGAGGGGACGGAGGGAGTGGGGACAGAGTGAGTGGGACTGAGTGAGAGAGAGGGGGGAGGGAGTGAGTGGGACTGAGTGGGAGGGAGGGACTGAGTGAGAGGAGAGGGAGAGAGGAGAGGGAGGGTGGGGAGGAGTGGGTGAGGGAGGGAGGGAGGTAGGAGGTGGTGAAGAGTGAGGGGAGAGAGAAAGAGGGGGAGGTGAGAGACAGAGGGATGTAGCCCGTTTTAACGGGCTTAACGGCTTGTAAGGTAATATAGTAGCTTTAGCTAATAATAACAAAATTTGACTATATTTAATCACATGCTTGGAGGTTCATTTAGCCACTATATTGAGCCCAACATCAAAACTTCACTGCAAAATGTTGGTCTTTGATGTGTGATTTATTTCTATGAGAGACAGCACTGATTCCCAAAGTGGAAATAATGCAGGACATAAACAAACTGATGTTAAAAAGTACCTCTATGAATTTTACATTTACCACATATCTCAGTATCCACTACTTTCATTTTGTAAGCTCTCACCTTATCTATTTGCGCCCTATGCAGCACTTTAAATTGTATTTCTTCTAATTTGGCATCAATTGGTATTTTATGTGCTATTTCAAAATATTTAACCATTTCGTCCTCATCCAGCATACCACCCAAATCAGCTGACCAGATATGAGCAAAGGAAGACAACATGGATGATGTTTCCAGACTGAAGCATATATTGTACCAAAAGGAATGTATTATGCTCAATAGTCATTTTTTTAATTAGCGCTATAAATGAATTTTGTGGAAGTAGCTTAGTCACTTGAGGTGAATTGTACTGAGATAATGTCTGGTTTGCAAGTGCAGAAAAATGACTCTTTGGTAAATTAAAGTGTTGTCGCAACTTCTCAAATGACACAATAAAAATTTCCCAAGTTAACTATTCCTAGCTGTTTCCATGTTTTGAATATTGCGTTTTCCTGTCCTGGAGTAAATTTAGGGTTTCATATGAGTTCTATTAACTCAGTAGCATAATGATTGTCACCTCCCCATTTGCACATAAATTTCCACCCTAGTATCACCGGTCTGTTACGCGTGCCACCCGCGGCGTGGCCCTCTCACCCTCTCACCAGCTCCGACCTCAGGTTCCCTCCAGTGCCTCTGGTCCTGCCACGCTACCCCAGTGTTGCCATCCAAGATGTCCCTGCTCGTCAGGCCTCTCCGCATGGCCCGCGGAGAGACACCGCCATCAGCACTGTGCCCCTTCCTAGGCATGCGCACGCGCATCTCTAGTTCTTTTAAAGCGCCCGCGGTGGAAACCTGGCCGCGGACCCGGATGCTGACGTCAGATTCTTCAGCATATATATGCTCAGGCCTCGCTCTATAGCGTTGCCTTTGTAACAGGTCTCCTCATATTCCGAGTACTTGTTGCTGATCCTTGAATTGTGTTTTCGTGGTGTTCCTGTTTCCTGTGGTTCCTGGTTCCTGTTCTCCGTGTTCCTGTTCGTCTATGTGTTGGATTGATTCTTGGATTTGACCTCCGCTAAGCCTGACTACTCTTCAGCTTCTCTCCAGCCCCGGACCTCTGCTACGCCTAACTACTCTTCAGCTTCTCTCCAGCCCCAGACCTTTGCTATGCCTGACCACATCTGCCTTCTCCGTGCCCTGACCATTGCTTGCTTTGACTACGCCTGCCTTCTCCGTGCCCTGACTCTTCATTGAACAACTACGCTACAGACTCTCCTGTGTCCAGAGTTTTACACTGTTTGCCACAACTTCCACTTGCCGCCGGCTCTGATCCTCGCCTATTCTCTGGACGTGGACTTACAAGGCTTAGGCCTTCCTTTGCTTGAACGCCTCCAGTTACTTATTGTTCCTTTGGCACACAAGTTCCTGTACCAAAAATTGTCCAGGATAGGACTACGCCATCTACCGGCTGCTGTCTTTGGGCTGAATCACCTTCCATCCATAGCTAACTCTGAGGTCCACCTAAGTCCTGCCGGCCCCAGCACCCAAAGGCTCAACCCGAGGGGAACAAGGGCTGGTATAGGTGAAGCTCCAGCGGCCCCTAGCTTCAGCCCATTCCACCTGCTGATGGAGGGGACCCATAGGTCCTCGCCTATGGGTTGCGTCAACCCCACCTCAGCCCAAGGGTCCACCTCTGATGCAACACGGTCTAATCAGGACATGCCTTTTAATCTAGATTGCTAGAGTCTTATCAGATGTAAGTAACATATTAATGACCCCCAAGGTGTACACAATGTCATTAATCAAATTGGGCACATCATATGTGAAATGTTGTTTACACCATTCCCAACAAAATCATAGTTGACAGGCCACATTGTAAAATCAGAAATGGGGGAGGTATAAGCCCCCATATTTTTTGGAGTACATAAATGTTTTGTAGCTTATTTTTGCTACTTTACCCCCCTCCATTTAAACTGCATGAGAGATGATTGCAAATTAATAACATCTTTAGATTTCAATCAAATGGGAAGCATCTGCATTTTATATAATAAATTTGGTAACAGACTTTTTTTAAATAACTCTTTATGTAACACTTTTCAGCAAACTTACAACAAAGAAAACAAAAAAAATGGCATGAGGATCCATAAGCATCAGAACGTGCATGACACAGCTAATTCAAACACAGATACAAAAGCTTGTGCCACACATAGTAATCATTACACTCAGTTTGCCGTAGAGTAATCTAGAAAGGGACTCCATACCGCTAAGTATTTATAATGAGTATTCTGCAAGTCATACCTCAGCAATTCAAGGTCTGCAATGTCTCTTCTTTGCTGCCTCCAATAGCTCAACAGGGGACTAGATTTCCAAAACGTTGTTGTGGCCCCGACTGCCTCCCCCATGATCGGGGTCAGGTCCGCTTACCTTCGCTCCAGGCTGCAAGGAGAGACACTGAAGTCCCGGTCCGGTGGGCCGCATGTCCGCGTCGTCTCCACGTGGAGAACGCAGACAGAAGCTCCGCCCTCCTCTGCCTCGCGCGCGCGAGGGCAGCCCTTATGTGCGTCCAGCACCCGGAAGTAGGGGACAGCCCCCTGGCTGACGTAAGACGCCAGGCCTGCATTTAAGCGGCGCCCAGACTCCGAGGAAGCGCCTTGCAAAGAGGTTCTCTGACTTCTAGTTGCCGTCCTGATTCTGCTGCTGCTGGTTCCTAGTTCCTGGTTCCCTGGTGCTTGTTCCAGTTCCTACTTCAGCAATCCTTCATCTGTTGTCTTCCTGGTTCCTGATCTTGGCCTGCTTCTGACGCCTCTGCTAGCTGCCTGCCTCGACCCTGGTTTGCTTCTGAACACTGTCTGCCAGCTGCCTGCCTCGACCCTGGTCTGCCTTTGAACACTGTTTGCTAGCTGCCTGCCTCGACCCTGGTTTGCTTCTGAACACTGTCTGCCAGCTGCCTGCCTCGACCCTGGTCTGCCGTTGAACACTGTTTGCTAGCTGCCTGCCTCAATCCTGGTTTGCTTCTGAACTGTGCTTGCTAGCTGCCCGCCTTGACCCTGGTCCTGCTTCTGACACCTCCTACCTGCGGGCTTGCTCTGGCTCTTAAGTCCCAAGGGCCCGGTTCCCTACGGGCTCCTCCTGGGGGGATCCCGGGTCCCGGGTGAAGCCGCCCGCCAGCCGCTAGACTCCGCCTCCCGGTCTGCTCCAAGGGTCCACCCTCTCTCTACTATAACAATAACAAACGTAGCTATGGTAAATCTGGCAGCTAATAAAAAATGTTCCACCAACTTCCAATTTTTCAAAGGAGTACCCGATCCAAACCATTTACCCAGTAACTCCAAGGCAGGCCCGATAAAGACAGCAAATCCCAGGATGTTAGCAATCTTTTGCATTACCTCACCCCAAAAATAACGAACACTTTGTCAATGCTACCACAAATGTAAATAGGAACCCATCTCACCACAGCCCCTCCAACAATCAGGTACCCCTGGAAAAACCTTGGCATAAAACACAGGAATTCTGTACCTTCCTATTAGAAGTTGGACCATTAAGGCAACCTGTTTGACACAAATGGAGCTCCGGTGCGCATCCCGCCAAATATGCTTCCAATCCCTATCCATCAATTGAAGATTTAGATCACTGTTCCAAGCATCAATAAGGGATTGTGGGGTTTGACTCCCATATTTACCCATAAGCAAACCTTTGTAAGCCAAAGCCACACCCTGCTTTTGCATGCCTGGATTACTAATAAACGTTTCCAATCCATTCAGCATCCGTAATGGTTCAGAGATGCAGAGCTACTCCACCAAAGCCTGTCGCACCTGCAAATAAATAGCAAGTCCATCCGGGGAGAGATCAAAGTCTTCAACAAGTGTTTAATAAGTCTCCATACCATCAGCCCCCATAATTGTGCAATAGTGATCAAATCCTGAGCCCTTCAACTTCTAAGCACTGAAGAGAAGGTACAACTGGAGAGAGAGGTAAGCATTCATCCCACGTTTTATTTAGAAACTTAAGCACCCTCCACCAAATTTGCAAAATGTGTGCTAAGATGGAACTGGTTCGACAGAGCCTGCAAGAGAAGAAGATGGAGGCAAGAAGGGGAGCATAGCCAAATCAACCACATCTGCCTATTCTTTCTCCAGGGCTAACCATGAACTAGGAGTGGCATAAATCCAATTCTGCAAGCAAACCAACCTGGCAGCCCAATAATAAGCCTAGAAGTTGGGTAGAGCCATATCACCTTATTGTTTATCAAGCCACAACTGACTAAGTTTTATACGGGCAGGTTGAGAGCGCCAAATGAATTTACTCATCAAACTATGCAAATCTGTGAAAACCTGTACTGGAACTGCACAGGGGATATGCTGAAACAGATATAACAATTTGGGCAAAATGTTCATTTTTATCAAATTAATGCAACCCACCCACATTATAGGAAAATCCTCCCATGCATGAAAACTACGCTTAATTTTCCTCAAGATAGCCAGGTAGTTGGAAGAATAAAGATTATGAAAGTCTCTCGGGACAAAAATACCTAAATAGGTAAAGCAAGCTAATACCCTCAAAAACTCTCAAAAACAAGCAGGAATAAATCTTTTAAGATCGATAGGGAAAATTTCAGATTCAGTAATATTGACCTTATAACCAGACAACCTCCCATACCTATCTAACAGGGATAACAAAGGGGGACCAGAGACAGAAGGAGTGGTTAAGTGTATAAGGACATCATCAGCGTATAAAGAAATCTTCTGCTCCTTCCCACCAAAATGAAGACCATTAATATGAACACTTTGCTTAATTGCTGCCTCAAGGGGCTCAATAGTTAGATGAAAGAGCAGGGGGATAAGGGGCAAAACTGGTGGGTACCCCGAGCTATAGCAAACCACGGATATAAAGAACCATTAATTAACAGCCGGGCCCGGGGATGTTCATACATCGCAGCAATCCAATGTAAAAACCTATCTGGCATTAACACATAACACAAAGTCTGAAAGAGAAAACTCCAGTAGAGGCGATCAAAAGCCTTTTCAGCGTCCAAAGATAATACTAAGGCCAGTTTTCCAGCTTTTTTCGCTAGATGCAAAAGATTGAACAATCTCTGTGTATTGACAGTGGAGACTCACCCCTTAACAAATCCCTTCTGATCAGGATGAACAAGATCCAGCAAAAGGGACTCCAGCCACAGCTGCAAAACTTTGGCCAATATCTTTAGATCAGAGCTGAGCAGAGAAATGGGTCTATAGGACCTACACTCACTAACATTCTTACCCTTTTTGCGAATGAAAGTTATAGTCACATCAGCCAAACTACCCAGACCAATAGCTCCCTCACTATCCCCCTGGAACAAAGGAAACAAAAAGGGACCCAAATCCTCAACGTATTTTTTATAAATCTCTACAGGGAAGCCATCTGGACCAGGACATTTACCACCAGGTAGATGTTTAATGGCATTCTGAATTTATAACATAGAGATGGGTGAATCCAATGCTTCCACCTGAGCCTGCTGCAATGTTGGCAGCCCAAGCTCACCCAAAAAAATCATCAATCATAGAATTGTCTACAGCTGGGGGGGGGGGGGGGGGGGGGGGGGAAGCATAAAACTCTGAAAAAAATGGACAAAAAGATATTCGATCTGCGCAGGATCTGACATTTTCCCACCCAGAGGCATCTAAGCTCTAAATATGAGATTTACCTGTCTGACCATATGGGCCAAGAAAGTACTAGGTTTGTCACCATGCTCGTAAAATCGCAAACAAGAGTATTTAAGAGCCTGAAAGACCCTTCTAATCTCCAAAGTATTAAGCTCTCAATGAACAGATTCTAACAATTTATAAACCTGAGAAGAACCATCCCGTTTATGCTGTCTTTCCAGCTCCTGAATCCTCTCCTGCAGCTTGTCAGCCACTATTCTACATTCCCGGTAAATAAAACTAGCCAAGCTAATAATTTTGCCTTGAAAAAATGCCTTAAAAGCCTCCCACCACAAGAGAGGTAAATAATCCGCCTCCGGATTAAACTCATTAAACTCTAATCTTGCATGTCTCATTAGAGCCGGGACATGCTTATCCCCCAGTAAGGACGCATTTAAATGCCAAGTGAAGGGACGAGATCTAAGAGGGACAAAGTCTATGGAGATCTGGACAGGATGGTGATCAGATAAAGTACAGGGCAGGATTTTACGGTCAGTGACTCTTGGGAAGAAGTTGAGAGTGCACATAAAGTAATTAATTCTGCTATACATATTGTGTCGAGATGGATAAAAAGTGAAATATTTCTCATCCGGATGATGCTTACGCCAGATGTCCAACAGACCAAGCACCTCAGTGATATCCGGAAATTCAACCAAACCATCACCACCGCACTAAGGTGTGAAGTTTTGTCTAAGCCAGGATCAGGGCATATGTTCCAATCCCCCCAGTGCAAAGATTAACAAATCCAACAACTAGAACAGTTGCTCAGTTAACTTTTTTCAAGAACCCCCTGTGATCATAATTAGGTGTTGCGATTCCGGGTCGGCCCCGGAATCGCCGCTCACCTCGTGGCAGCCCCGGTTCCTGGCCGCCTTCCCCGCGCCTCCGGGGGCCTCTGCCGCCGCAGGTCCGGCGCGCTCCCATCTCGCCCGGGCCTGCAGGCTCCCCTGCCGTCGCGTCCTCGCTTCGGCGGAGCAGCCGGCGTCTCTCCACGGCTGGCTCCACCCCCTAGACGCGCGCGGCTGAGCTCCCTTCTTAAAGGGGCCAGCGCGGGAGAAGCTGGGGACGGCCTCCGATGACGTCAGACGCTGCAGGGCTATTTAAGCCCTGCAGTTGCTCCTCTTCTCTGCCTTGCAACGAGGTTCCCAGGTCCTGCCTGCTCCCAGTTGCTCAGTTCCTGTTTATTCTCTTCGTCTCCTGGTTCCTGACTCGGCTTTGGCTTTCGACGATTCTCTGGCTCCTGACTCGGATTGGCTTCGGTGGTTCTCTGGTTCCTGACTCTGTTCGGCTAGCGGTGATTCTCTGGTTTCGACTTGGCCTGGTGAACGACGTCCCTCTGGCTTTCGACCTTGGACTTCTTCTGGACTCCGTCTTCGAGGTATCTCCTAAGTCCCAGCGGCCGGGTCCCTACGGGCTCCTCCTGGGGGGACACCGGCTTCCAGGGTGAATCTCCTAAGTCCCAGCGGCCGGACTCTTATGAGCTCCTCTCGGGGGAGTACCGGCTTCCAGGGCGAAGACCTTCTACCACCAGGCCAGTCTCATCTTCTCCTCAACTTCCTGACAGGCCCTTGGTCGCATAGGGCTTTCCGCGGTTCCATCCGCCAGCCGCCCTCGAGTCCGCTTCTGCCGCCTTCCGATCGGCACCAGTGCTGAGTACCGCTCAGCCACCTTCCATCCTTCAGTTCCGATCGGTCCAAGGGTCCACGAAGTTAACAGATTGCAAGGCCATGGACCCGGCGGACCTTGCTGGACTCAAAGCCATTCCGGGCATAGCCCAGAAGCTACAGCAGCAACAGATCTGCCTCGACACCTTGATGTCGACTGTTCAACGCCTGGCGGATCGCGTGGAGGGGGCTTCCGCAGCCGCCCCTGTGGCATCTTCTTCCCAGGCCAGTATGGGTTCCACCGCTCCTGTACAGATGCCTGCACCAGCCCGGTACTCAGGAGATCCAAAATCATGCAGAGGATTCCTCAATCAATGCTATATCCGTTTTGACCTGCTGCCCGCGCAATTTCCTACGGATCGAGTCAAGACGACGTATATCATTTCCCTCCTTGATGGAAAACCTTTGGCCTGGGCTTCGTCCCTCTGGGAACGTCAGGGCTTCCGACTGAACAACCTAGTGCAGTTCGTCAAGTCTTTTCGGAGAGTCTTTGATGAACCGTCTCGCGCCTCCACAGCCGCCTCGGAACTGCTCCAGCTGAGACAGGGGAACCGGCCTCTGGAAGAATACGCGATGGAGTTCCAAACCCTCGCCTCTGAGCTGGCCTGGGGTGAAGACAGTCTGCATGGAATTTTCCTGGAAGGACTGTCACCACGGCTCCAGGACGAACTTGCGGCTCGGGATCTTCCTGACGATCTTCAAGATTTGATTGAGCTGGCCGGGCAAGTCGATCGACGTATCCAGCGTCGCTTCCGTGACCGAAGACCCACGCCGGGACAGACCAGTCGCAGGATCACTCCGCCTCGTACCCGATCTTCCCCGCCTGCTGCCGCGACCGCCTCGGCAGAAGAGCCTATGCAATTGGGAAGAGGCCCCCTGTCTTCTGAAGAGCGGAGACGCCGTCGCACCCAAGGACTGTGTCTTTACTGCGGGGGCAAGGGACATTTCCTGGCCCGCTGTACCGAGCGTCCGGGAAACGCCCGAACCTAGAGTCTAGCGGGGAGTTGACTCTAGGCAATGTTTCACCCAACTCCCCATGTACCGTACCGGTACGACTTTGTCTGCCTGAGGAGGATTTGACACCTTAGCCCTGCTAGACTCTGGGTCCGGGGGGAATTTATCCTCCAAGAACTGGTGCAGCAGCTCCAGCTCGAGGTCCTGCCTCAGGAACCGCCCGTGCGAGTTTCTTCTATCCAGGGGGTTCCACTTCCGGGTACCATCGATACTCGCACAACTCCTCTGAAGCTTCAGGTCGGAGCCCTGCATAGGGAGGAGATATCTTTTCTCATTCTTGAAAAATCTATCCACCCAGTTGTCCTGGGCCTACCCTGGCTCAGGGAACACTAGCCAACGAATCGATTGGGCCTCGCTTCAGATTACGTCCTGGGGTTCGGCGTGTTTCCATCGCTGCCTTCCGCTCGTCCTTTGCAGACGCTACCTCTCCTCACGACCCCCCTTGACAGTTCCACCACAGTATCACGACTTCAGGGACGTCTGTTTCCAAGGAAAAAGCCGAATTACTCCCGGAGCACCGACCCTTTGATTGCGCTATCAATCTGCTGCCAGGACCACTCCACCCCGTGGAGGGTCTACCCACTGTCCCTGCCAGAGACTCAGGCTATGTCGGCCTATGTAAAGGAGAACCTGGAACGGGGTTTCATCAGACCATCCAACTCCCCAGCTGGGGCCGGGTTCTTTTTTGTAGGGAAGAAGGACGGGTCCCTTCGCCCCTGTATCAATTACCGGGGTCTGAACCAAATCACCCGTCGTGATCGTTACCCATTGCCTTTGATTCCGGAGCTCTTGGATCGCCTTCAAGGGGCCCGCATTTTCACCAAGCTTGACCTCCGAGGGGCATATAACCTAATGCAGATCCGTCCGGGTGATGAGTGGAAGGACCGCCTTTAACACCAGGGACGGTCACTACGAATATCTCGTCATGCCATTCGGTCTCTGCAATGCCCCCAGCACGTGTTCCAAAACCTTATGAACGAGGTCTTCGCGAGCTGCCTGCACACCACGTTATCGTGTACTGGGATGATGTCCTAATCTACTCCCGGGACCTTGCCTCTCATCGTCAACATGTCCGCCAAGTACTCCTGAAACTAAGAGAGAACCGGCTATACGCCAAATTGGAAAAATGCCAATTCGGAACAAGAGTCGCTGCCTTTTTTGGGATACATTGTCTCCTCAACCGGCTTTCAGATGGACCCGGATAAGGTCGCAGCCATCGAGAACTGGCCTCAGCCACACGGGGTGAAAGCGCTCCAACGCTTCTTAGGCTTCGCCAACTTACTATCGCCACTTCATCCTGCACTACTCCAGCCTGGTGGCGCCTCTAACGGCCCCCTCACCCGTAAAGGAGCCGATGCCGCTAAAGTGGACCCCCACCGCAATACAAGCCTTCCAGGAACTCAAGAAGGCCTTTCTACGGGATACCTGCCTCCGACACCCTGATCCTTTGCGCCAATTTATTGTAGAAGTGGACGTCTCCGACGTGGCGGTGGGGGCTGTGCTGGCTCAACCCTCCCAAGAATGGGAAAACTGGCCCTGCTCCTATTTCTCTCTGTAAGTTCTCTCCCGCCGAGAAGGAACTATGGTATCGGCGACAAGGAACTACTCGCCGTCAAGTTAGCCTTTGAGGGTGGCGCCAGTGGCTGGAGGGAGCCCAGCATCCCATCATAGTCTACACCGATCATAAAAATTTGGAGTACTTGTGCCGTGCCCAAAGACTCAACCCCCGGCAGGCACGCTGGTCCCTCTTTTCAGCGATTCAACTTTACCCTCCATTACCGACCAGCGGCCAAGAACGTAAGGGCAGATGCCCTCTCTCGTGCTACTGAGACAGACGATACCCCAGAACCGCTTCGCTACATTCTGGATCCGGCTAAAGTGTGTCTGGCCGCCTCTGACGTCCGGACCCGCAGGGAAGACGATAGTCCCAGTCCGCTCCAGGAGGAGGGTCTTAAGCATGGGCACACGATTCCCTCACGGCCGGGCACCCAGGGATTACCCGGGACTTTTGAGCTCTTAACGGAGTTCTATTGGTGGCCATGGATGAGGGAGGATGTCCGCCTCTATGTGCAGTCCTGCCCTACGTGCGCCCAGCAGAAACCATTACCAGGTCGACCCTGGGGTCTCCTTCAGCCGCTTCCCATTCCTACGGAAACCGTGGCGCACATATCCAGGATTTCATTTGGTGGAGTTGCCGCCCTCTGAGGGGAAGACTGTGATTTGGGTCACTATTGACCGATTCTCAAAAATGGCCCCCCCTTTGTGCCACTGGCCAAACTGCCTTTCAGCTCCTGAACATGGCCGACCTATTTGTCCATCATATCTTTCGGCTACATGGATTGCCCTGCATTTTACCTCGGACCAAGGCCCCCCAATTCACAGCAAAGTACTGGAGGGCCCTTTGCAGGAAGTTCGGGGTACAGCTGGATCTAAATACAGCCTTTCATCCGCAGGGTAACGGCCAGGTCGAACGGACAAATCGTACCCTCAAGGCCTTTCTCCGAGCCTTTGTGGGGGACCTCCAAGACAACTGGGTCTCGCTTATTCCCTGGGCCGAGTTCTCTTATAAACCGACACAAACACTCGGCCACCTTACAGTCCCCTTCCAGTTGGTCTACGGGAAAGTACCCAAGCCTCCTTGCCCTTATCTGTGACGGTCTCCTTTCCGGCAGCACAGCTGACAGCTGACCAGATCCATCAGCTCTGGCTCTCCACTCAGGAGAGACTTCGCGCAGACCGCGGGGCCCGGTTCAAGGAATATGCAGCCCGGTCTCGACGCTCCGCACCAGTTTTCTTACCTGGGACAAAGGTTTGGCTGAGCACTAAAACACATCCAGTTGCGGACTCCCTCCTGAGACTAGAGTCTCGCTACATTGGACCCTTCCCGGTAGCCGAACGGCATAGGAGCAGTGTCCTACAGGTTACGCCTCCCATCCCACGCTGAAGATTCATGATGTGTTTTCATGTTTCTTCTCAAGCCGCTGGTACTCTCTCGCTTCGGACCAGTCCCCCGAGCCCACAGTTGCCTCCACCGCCCAGGGAGACACGTACACGGTGAAGGAAGTCTTGGATGTACGTTGTCGCCGCCATCGGTGGGAATACCTTCTGTCATGGGAGGGGTATGGCCCAGAAGAGAATTCCTGGGAACCCTCTTCCCATATCCTGGAAGGACCTTCTTCGCCAATTCCATTCGAGCACCCGGACAAGCCGCGACCCCCGGGAGGGGGCGTAGGAGGGGGGGTACTGTTGCGATTCCGGGTCGGCCCCGGAATCGCCGCTCACCTCGTGGCAGCCCCGGTTCCTGGCCGCCTTCCCCGTGCCTGGGGGCCTCTGCCGCCGCAGGTCCGGCGCGCTCCATCTCGCCCGGGCCTGCAGGCTCCCCTGCCGTCGCGTCCTCGCTTCGGCGGAGCAGCGGCGTCTCTCCACGGCTGGCTCCACCCCCTAGACGCGCGCGTGGCTGAGCTCCCTTCTTAAAGGGGCCAGCGCGGGAGAAGCTGGGGGCGGCCTCCGATGACGTCAGATGCTGCAGGGCTATTTAAGCCCTGCAGTTGCTCCTCTTCTCTGCCTTGCAACGAGGTTCCCAGGTCCTGCCTGCTCCCAGTTGCTCAGTTCCTGTTTATTCTCTTCGTCTCCTGGTTCCTGACTCGGCTTTGGCTTTCGACGATTCTCCTGGTTCCTGACTCGGCTTTGGCTTTCGACGATTCTCTGGCTCCTGACTCGGATTGGCTTCGGTGGTTCTCTGGTTCCTGACTCGGTTCGGCTAGCGGTGATTCTCTGGTTTCGACTTGGCCTGGTGAACGACGTCCCTCTGGCTTTCGACCTTGGACTTCTTCTGGACTCCGTCTTCAAGGTATCTCCTAAGTCCCAGCGGCCGGGTCCCTACGGGCTCCTCCTGGGGGGACACCGGCTTCCAGGGTGAATCTCCTAAGTCCCAGCGGCCGGACTCTTACGAGCTCCTCTCGGGGGAGTACCGGCTTCCAGGGCGAAGACCTTCTACCACCAGGCCAGTCTCATCTTCTCCTCAACTTCCTGACAGGCCCTTGGTCGCATAGGGCTTTCCGCGGTTCCATCCGCCAGCTGCCCTCGAGTCCGCTTCTGCCGCCTTCCGATCGGCACCAGCCACCTTCCATCCTTCAGTTCCGATCGGTCCAAGGGTCCACGAAGTTAACATTAGGGACATAAATATTAACCAGGATAAAGATAGTGTCATAGAGAGAGCAGTCAAGCAAAAGAAATTTACCATCCGGGACAGAAAAATATCTCCGCACCCAGAGTGGCAGAGATTTAGCTATTAGAGTACAGACCCCTCTGCTCCGTGAATTATAAGAAGCATAATAAACTTCACCTACCCAACCTGACTTCAATTTCTCGTGTTCAGGCTTAGTAAGGTGAATTTCCTGTAACATCAAAATCTGAGCATTGGTATGCTTGGCGAACTGCAGAATGCATTTACATTTAATGGGAGAGGAAATACCACGGACATTTAAAGACAGTTAAGTCCCTTACTCATAACGCCACTGAATAAAGAACATGAGAACATAAGAAATTGCCATGCTGGGTCAGACCAAGGGTCCATCAAGCCCAGCATCCTCTTTCCAACAGAGGCCAAACCAGGTCACAAGAACCTGGCAAGTACCCAAACACCAAGAAGATCCCAAGTTACTGATACAATTGATAGCAGTGACTATTAGATAAGTAAACTTGATTAATAGCAGTTAATGGACTTCTCCTGCAAGAACTTATCCAAACCTTTTTTTGAACCCAGCTACACTAACTGCACTAATCACATCCTCTGGCAACAAATTCCAGAGCTTAATTGTGCGTTGAGTGAAAAAGAATTTTCTCCAATTAGTCTTAAATGTGCTACTTGCTAATTTCATGGAATACCCCCTAGTCCTTCTATTATCTGAAAGTGTAAATAATCAATTCACATCTACTCATTGAAGACCTCTCATGATCTTAAAGACCTCTATCATATCCCACCTCAGCCGTCTCTTCTCCAAGCTGAACAGCCCCAACTTCTTCAGCCTTTCCTCATAGGGGAGCTGTTCCATTCCCTTTATCATTTTGGTTGCCCTCTCTGTACTTTCTCCATTGCAACTATATCTTTTTTGAGATGCGGCGACCAGAATTGTACACAGTATTCAAGGTGCGGTCTCACCATGGAGCGATACTGTTGCAACCATCGCTGCCCAACGTCTCCACTCCGCCTACCTTACCGCATTGGCGACTCCCTCCGGGGTTGATGGAAGGCTGGCTGCCGCAGCGTCTCTCCTGTCGACCTCAGGCCGGCGTCCCCTGACCGGCCCGATTGCTGCAATCCGCCATGTTGACCTGATGCCTAGGGGCGCGCGCATGGCGCAGCCCTGCCTCAAGTACCAGAAGTGGCGTGAACCTCAGATGATGTCATTCGCTTCAGATATTTAAAGGTCTCTGAATTGCTAACAACTCAAGTTAGCAAGGAATAGCAATGGACTCGCTATGACTTTCCAAGCTACTTTGCCTCCTCAGACTTACCAGAGGTACCCGCTCCTCGGGGGCCTGGCTCTCTCTCTTACTTGTAGGTTGCAGTCTGGAACCGGTACTCGCTCCTCGAGGGCCCTCGTTCCCGGATTTTCTTCGGAATTTACTTCTGCCTGGAAGTCATCGCTGCCTCCTACTACATCTGTGAGTTACCATCGCTCTCTCAGAGCTTTCCCTGGAAGCAGGTACTCGCTCCTCAAGGGCATACTTCATTCCAGCTCCTGGGCTTCTATGACGACATTGTGTGAGGTTTTACCATCAGGTTCTGTCCATGAACTTCTGCATACCCCTGCCTACTCACTATATTTCAGTTTCTCTACAGCTCAGCCTCCAGGGATCGCTGTTCCAGTATCTGAGGGACTACAGCCCAGCCGGGCATTCTAGCTCACTACTGCCACCTCTGGTGTTTCAGTATACTGTCTAAAAAAAGAACTAGTGTGTGTCTGTCTCCTAACTCTGAGCCTGACCGGTGGTTCCTCTCGGGATCTTCCCCCGGGGGCGTGTTCATCTGCCACCGGGGATCCACCCACAACTCTCCTAAATAATAACAGATACAGAGGCATTATGACATTTTCTGTTTTATTCACCATTCCCTTCCTAATAATTCCTAACATTCTGTTTGCTTTTTTGACTGCTGCAGCACACTGAGCTGATGATTTCAAAGTATTATCCACTATGATGCCTAGATCTTTCTCCTGGGTGGTAGCACCTAATATGGAACCTAACATCATGTAACTACAGCAAGGGTTATTTTTTCCTATATGCAACACCTTGCACTTGTCCACATTAAATTTCATCTGCCATTTAGATGCCCAATCTTCCAGTCTTGCAAGGTCCTCCTGTAATATATCACAATCCTCTTGTGATTTAACTACTCTGAATAATTTTGTATTATCCGCAAATTTGATAACCTCACTCGTCGTATTCCTTTCCAGATCATTTATAAATATATTGAAAAGCACCGGTCTAAGTACAGATCCCTGAGGCACTCCACTGTTTACCCTTTTCCACTGAGAAAATTGACCATTTAATCCTACTCTCTGTTTCCTGTTTTTTAACCAGTATGTAATCCACAAAAGTACATCGCCTCCTATTCCATGACTTTTTAGTTTTCTTAGAAGCCTCTCTTGAGGGACTTTGTCAAATGCCTTCTGAAAATCCAAATACACTACATCTACTGGTTATCCACATGTTTATTAACTCCTTCAAAAAAATGAAGCAGATTTGTGAAGACTTCCCTTTTTTTTTTTTTTTTTTTTAATTTATAGTTTATTATAATTTCTTCATCATTTTACAGAAAAGAAATAAGACATATTGATTCACAAGAATAATATTTAACATAAATATCCAAAACAAACAACCACATTACCTTTGTGAATAACAATATCAAGCCCTCATTAAGGGGAGCCAAAATAAGTAACTAATATAGGAAATTTTCATAATTACTATGATTATTAGGTGCATGCCTACTTTCAATAACCAGTATTCCCCCATACTTAGGAGTGTGGCCCCAGCTCAACCACCCTTGTCTAAAAGAAAAGACTCCAAATGAGAAGGATCCAGAAATACAAATTTATTTCTTTGAAAAGTAATTAAACATTTGCAGGGAAATTTGAGATAAAAGGTAGCCCCTATAGATAGAGCCCTTTGTCTCAAATCTAAAAACTGTTTCCTTCTCATTTGGGTCTCTTTGGAAACGTCTGGGAACGCTTGTACTTTCTGACCACAATACATAACATCTTTGTTTCTAAAATAGTTCTGAAGAGCCAGATTCTTTTCACTCTCCAAACTAAACGTAACTAGTAGTGTAGCCCTAGTTTGAATATTATCATTAGACGATTCTAGAAAATCCGTTAAGTTGGGACTAGTTGGTATCAAGCTATCAAGCCCAGCCTCTGAAGACACTACCTCTCTTTTTCTAGCTGGTAGATAATACATCTTTGATATCAACAAATCTTTGACTATTCCCAATATTTCTGTTACGTATCTTTTAAATAGCTCTTGAGCTGACAATAACCTAATACAGGGAAAGTTCAAAAGTCTTAAGTTGTTTTTCCTTGTTGCATTTTCCAGAGTCTCCATTTTTTTAAAAATCATTAGTGAATCTTTCATAAATACTGTACTTGTAGCTTGTAGTGTATTCATCTGGGAATCATATATTTCTCTAGCACTCTCCAATTGTACGATTCTCTTATTATGGTCCTCCAAGCGCTTCCTGGTTTCCAATTCCAGACTGGTGGAATGAGCCATGGAAAGAGAAAGCATTCTTTCCATTTTTGTGACCACCCTCCATACGTCAACCAGGGTAATGTTATCCGGTGGTTCAGCATCACTTTCTATTTCAGTCAAGCTACCTATCGGTAGCAATCCCCTCTCATTATTAGCTGAAGCACCTTCCTGCATCCCTGGTGACTTCCCTCCGGCTTCTGGCGATTTTAAGGCCAAATTTGGGGTATCAGGATTCTTACTGACCCCCATCTCGCCGGGGGATATGTTGGGGGCCCGGTCTGTGGCGGGACTAACGGATGCCCCTGAAGAGAAGGAGATATCTGGTATATCTATCCGGGTAGATTGACTTACCCTCCTCGTGAGGTGTTGGTCCATTGGTCCGGATACAGTTCCACGAACTGGAGTTGAGGCTGCCATCTTTATCTTCCTTTTCTTTCCCATTCAAAATAATGCAGAAAAGCCAAGTCCAAAACCGGAAGAACAAGACACAAAAACGCGCCCAGGGGCGCGCCCCTTTGGCGCGCCCCTTTGGCGCGCGGCTTTGGCGCGCCGGCGGCTGCGCGCCGCTGTCCTCAGGATTATATTGAGGCTGCGGGTGATGACATCAGGTGAGCGGGGGCTGTTCAGGGAACCTCCACCAATCGTCCCTCTGAGCCGTTTCAGCTGCTGCCGCGCTTCTGGTCTCTCTGCGCGTCCCTCCTCGTGCTAGCTCCCCCCTTTTTTTTTTTTTTTTTTAAATTAAAATTTTTGATCGCTTAATACAACAAGATTGTGACCTAGGCGATTTACAATAGAACGTCTATAAAATAATATCAAGGACAAACAATAATATTACATACAGTAGCATTAGACTCTAATACATCATAGAACTGTGTTCCATTGTTGACTGTGTTCTATGTTGACTGTGTTCCATTTAACAATGTCTTTCTATATGCTCTGTGATTTTGATCTTTAGAATAGTTTCCACTATTTTTCCCGGCACTGAAGTCAGGCTCACTGGTCTATAGTTACCTGGATTGCCCCTGGAGCCCTTTTTAAATATTAGTGTTACATTGGCCATCCTCCAGTCTTCAGGTACAATGGATGATTTTAATGATAGGTTACAAATTGTAACTAATAGATCTGAAATTTCATTTTTTAGTTCCTTCAGAACTTTAGGATGCATACCATCTGGTCCAGGTGATTTGCTACTCTTTAGTTTGTCAATCTGGCCTACTACATCTTCCAGGTTCACACTAATTTGGTTCAGTTCATCTGACTCATCACCCTTGAAAACCATCTCCAGAACTGGTATCTCCCCAACATCCTCACTAGTAAACACGGAAGCAAAGAATTAATTTAGTCTTTTTGCAATGGCCTTATCTTCCCTAAGAGCCCCTTTAACCCCTCGGTCATCTAACGGTCCAACTGACTCCCTCACAGGTTTCTTGCTTTGGATATATTTTTTAAAGTTCTTATTATGAGTTTTTGCCTCTACTGCCAACTTCATTTCAAATTCTCTCTTCATCTTTCTTATCAATGTTTTACACTTAACTTGAAATGCTTATGCTTTTTCCTAGCTAGCTGCTTGCATTGTAATTCGGCCAAGAAGTCGGAAAGAACATGAGGCGGGCTCCCTGATAGTGAATATCTGCCATTTCACGAGCGGCCACAAAAATCTTCTGCTTATCCTGGAAATAGTGCAATTTGATAAGCACAGCTCTAGGCCATCCCCCCAGAGGGGGAGCCGGTGCCAAACTATGGTGGGCCCGGTCAATCTTCATGTGGTCATTCGGACAGGGAATTTTTAGTAACTCCAGAAACCATATGGCAAAAAAGGCACAAGAGTCTATTTTCTGCCCACTCAGTTAAGCCAATAATACAGATATTACAGTGGCGGGACCAGTTTTCCAAATCATCCATCTTTTCATGGAGCATAGAAACATTATGCTCCAATTTCTCTAACTTCACCCCAGCAGCAGTTGCAGAGTGCTCAAGTTCAGAAATGTGCATCTCAGCCTCTTCATTCCAACCAGCAGTTTCCTGCGCCATTTTAACTAGTTTGGCAACTTTAGCCACAATTATACTCAAGCGTTTGTCTAGTTTCTGAGATATGCGATCAGTTAATTTTTCCAGGAGGGAATTTATATAGCCATCCCATTCCGGTGTCCCATCGGCCTCCATTTCTATCTCCGGGTCCCCATCTGAGGCCAACTCATCAGAGCAGACTTCCTGATCCTCACAAATCTGAGCAGTGGTTTCAGTACCTTTTGAAGACTTATCAGCCCACATCGAGGGCAGCGATCTGTACTTGGAGCTTTTGGATTGCAACATGGTAGGTTACACCAGCAGTATTCGGAGGAATAAGAGCATATTGTCCATAAACAAGCATATTTTATATTCATAATTGCTTAAAGTGAAACCCTGAATTCCACAATCCATTCGTATTTTTTGAACAAGAAGTTCAATAGAAAGTGTATAGAGTAACAGGGATAAGGAATATCTTTGAGTATACCGATTAAGAAAAAAATATTTGGAGGTCACATCATTAATCAGCAATTTAACTGCAGGTAATGTGTATAGTAATCTGATTCACTAAATAAAAGAAACAGGAATTCCATATTGTTGCAATGTATGCCCATTGAACATTGTCAAATGCTTTCTCAGCATCTAAACTGATAATAAGACCATGAGGATTGCATTTTTCCCTTGAGCCCACCGCTTCAGTTTGTGAACATTGGTAACCCATGCCTACTTTAGACAAAACCTGTTTGATTGACTGCTACAACAGTTGGCACTACCACATTAAGATGTCTGGCTAACAGAGAAGCCAATATTTTTAAAGCCACATTTATTATGGATATTGGCCTATACAAGCCAGGAACTATTAAATCTTTACCAGATTTTGGGAACACTATTATCTGAGCCATGTTGATATCTGAAGGAAAGCCCCCTGCCTGCAAACACACATTGTACATTTGTAATAGAGAATCAGCAAATTCATTCTTCAATATTCTATAGAATTTAGCACCAAACTATTCCATCCCTGGTGCTTTTGCTAAAGGTAACTGCTGAATATTTTATTTATTTATTTATTGAGTTTTCTATACCGTCGTTCGATTTCGCCATCACAACAGTTTACAAAGTTTCGATGTTTAACAGAGTATCCAAAAAATTCATATGCTTGTTAACAAAGTTATCTTAGTCGTTCTGAACATCATTTGGCTTTTAAATTGTACAGGTTAACTTATGTGTTTTGGATTGGTTTTGCATGTTTATTTGGGCCGGTGGGGAGGGAAAATGTGGCGTAGAGTGTTTTGGAAGGCTTTGGTGAACATCCAAGTATTTAGATCTTTTTTGAAGGTTTTTACATTTTGTTGTGTTCTCAGTTCAGTTGGGAGGGAGTTCCATAGTTTGGTGCTTCCAAGGGATATAGCTCTTTTCCGAGTTGAGGTGAGTTTGTGACACGCAGGTGAAATTTTTAAAAGTCCTTTGTTAGCTGATCGGAGATTTCCTTTTGGTGAGTGAAGTTCTATGGAAGCACTTAGCCAATTTGTTTGTTTTTCATATATTTTGTGTATTATGGATAGTATTTTGTAGTCTATCCTTTGTTTTATTGGGAGCCAGTGTAGAGAGATGAGAGTTGGGGTAATGTGATCGTATTTCTTTGCTCCTGTGAGTATTCTGGCGGCTGTGTTTTGAAGGATTTGGAGAGGTCGGATGGTGGTGAGAGGTAAGTTGAATAGTAGGGAGTTGCAGTAATCCAGGTTGGAGAAAATGAGTAGTTGGAGGACTATTCTGAAGTCATTGGGGGAAAGGAAAGGTTTTAGGTGTCATAGGGTTAGGAGTTTGTGATATCCGTCTTTGATTTTTGCTGAGATGTGGTTCTTAAATGACAGTTCCTTGTCAATTATGACTCCTAGGTTGCGGGCATGGGTGACAGGGGAGATTGCCGTCTTTTAATTCATTATGTTGAGTGGTGGTATGTGCGAGGGGTTGTTTTTCCTATCCAGCATTATTATTTCTGTCTTATCGATGTTTAAGATAAGTCTCATGTTGGTTAGTTGTTTTATTTTAGTGAGGTAGTTGGCTGTTTTTTGTAGGTGTCCTCTAGGGATTTGTGTATTAGGATGATTATTTGGATGTCATCAGCATACATGAAGTGAGTCAATTTAAGGTTTGAGAGGAAGTGGCATATCAGAAGATAAATGTTGAAGAGAGTCGCCGACAGTGTGGAGCCTTGGGGAACTCCAGTTTCAAGGTTTATTTTCTTTGAGAGGGTGTTGTTGATTATTACCTTGTATGTCCTTTGTGATAGATAGGATGAGAACCATTGTAGGGTTTTTCATTTACGCCGATTTTGGATAGAAGTTCAATCAGTAGTGAATGGTTAACCGTGTCAAAGGCTGCTGATAAGTCTAGAAGGACTAGAAGGTAGCTGTGACTGTTTGAGTACAGTGTCATTTAGTGAAAGGAGCAGAGATTCAGTGTTTTGTTGTTTCCTGAAGCCGAATTGCATGGGCAGTAGGATGTTGTTCCTTTCCATAAGAACATGCCATACTGGGTCAGACCAAGGGTCCATCAAGCCCAGCATCCTGTTTCCAACAGTGGCCAATCCAGGCCATAAGAACCTGGCAAGTACCCAAAAACTAAGTCTATTCCATGTTACCATTGCTAGTAATAGCAGTGGCTATTTTCTAAGTCAACTTAATTAATAGCAGGTAATGGACTTCTCCTGCAAGAACTTATCCAATCCTTTTTTAAACACAACTATACTAACTGCACTAACCACATCCTCTGGCAACAAATTCCAGAGTTTAATTGTGCGTTGAGTAAAAAAGAACTTTCTCCGATTAGTTTTAAATGTGCCACATGCTAACTTCATGGAGTGCCCCCTAGTCTTTCTATTATCCGAAAGAGTAAATAACCGATTCACATCTACCCATTCTAGACCTCTCATGATTTTAAACACCTCTATCATATCCCCTCTCAGCCGTCTCTTCTCCAAGCTGAAAAGTCCTAACCTCTTTAGTCTTTCCTCATAGGGGAGCTGTTCCATTCCCCTTATAATTTTGGTAGCCCTTCTCTTTACCTTCTCCATCGCAATTATATCTTTTTTGAGATGCGGCGACCAGAATTGTACACAGTATTCAAGGTGCGGTCTCACCATGGAGCAATACAGGTGGTCACTGAGTTGGGAGTGGTCACTGAGTTGGGAGTGGATGATTTTTTCAATAATTTTGGCAATGAATGGTAGGTTTGAGATGGGTCTGTAGTTTAATGGGTTTTCTGGATCAAGGTTGGACTTTTTCAGTATGGATTTGATAATTGCTGATTTTAGGCAGTCGGGGTAGCTTCCTTCTGTGAGTGATAGGTTCACAATGTCAGTTAATGTTTTGGTTATTGATGGTTCAATGGATTTGACTGTCTGTATGGGTATGCTGTCGATAGGGTGCTTAGCTGGATTCATGTATTTCAGGTGCAGTAATAGGTTTCTGCAACAGCTGCTCATGTATTAGAGATATCTTGGGCAAGAACAGATCATTAAAGAATTTCTCTCTCAGATGTTCATTATCCGACTTCTTGGAATATAAGTTGTGATAATAATCTAACACAATGACCATAATGTCTTCCGTAGTTGAGTGATGGATGCCCTTCTCATCAGAAAGAGATGTTATAAAACGTTTGGGTTTAATGTTTTTAACCATGCATGCTAGAAGTTTACTGACTTTATGTCCCTGCCTGAAAAGAAGAATCCTTTAGAGCATGACATGCTGCATTTCCCTTTGAGATAAAAGGAGGTTCAGGGACTTCCTAATGCCATTCATGTGTAGTACAACCTCTGGCCTCATTGTAGAAATATGCTGAAGTTTGAGGAGTTTTAATTGCTCACCTACTTGCAATGTCTTCTTATCTCTCATCTAATTTTTAAGTGCTGCATAGGCAATAATCTATCCCCAATGCACTGCTTTCCCAGCACTCCAAAGGTTTTGCTAGTCAATTCCTCTGATGCATTTAGTTCAATGTATTCATTCCATTTTTGTCTCAGTCTTTAAACTGATTATCATAAAATAAGGCAGGCTGTAAATGCCATGAGAATGATGGGGCCTTCAAGAAGTCAACAGCCAAATCTAAGACTATAAGAGCATGATGTGAGATTGTAATAGTGTCAATAGAAGCAGAGCAAATTTTGCAAACAGGGTAGATGAAATTAAAAAATAATCAATTCTGGAGTATGAATTATGAGTCTGAGAATAAAATGTGAAATCCCTCTCCAGTGGATGCAGTGAGCATCATGCATACAATTGTCTTTAAAATCATGAGAGGTCTTGAATGAATAGATGTGAATTGGTTATTTACACTTTCAGATAATAGAAAGATTGGAGGGCACTCCATGAAGTTAGCAAATTGCACATTTAAGACTAATCGGAGAAAATTCTTTTTCACTCAATGCACAATTAAGCTCTGGAATTTGTTGCCAGAGGACGTGGTTAATGCAGTTAGTGTAGCTGGGTTCAAAAAAGGTTTGGATAAGTTCTTGGAGGAGAAGTCCATTAACTGCTATTAATCAAGTTGACTTAGGGAATGACCTCTGCTATTACTGGCATCAGTAGCATGGGATCTTCTTGGTGTTTGGATACTTGCCAGGTTCTTGTGGCCTGGTTTGGCCTTTGTTGGAAATAGGATGCTGGGCTTGATGGACCCTTGGTCTGACCCAGCATGGCAATTTCTTCTGTAGCTCTTTGTACGCACTGGATTAGTGTCAAGCTCCAGTGAGATAGGTAGATTAAAATCATCCCCAATCACTAGTATGTAATCAGAATATTGACCAAGGGCTATTACTATTTTGGAAAAGAATGCTTGTGTAAAAACATTTGGGGTATACACATTGTACAAGATCAATTTTATGTAGCTATGGCTCCTATTATGATTAGGTAATGACCCTCCTTATCAGCTATTTTTCACTCCACTGAAAAAGGGCAATTCTTGTGAATTAAGATGGCTACTCCCCTCTGCCTCCTAGAAAAAGAAGCAAAATGGCATTGACCAACCCAATCCTGTTTGTTTCCATTGTTCTCTGTCGCCTAAATGGGTTTGTTTGAGAAAAGCTATGTTGAATTTGGCTTTTTTAAAGAGTCTCAATATCTTTTCCTTTTAATGGACAAATGTATACCATCAAATTTAAAGAGACAATTTTCAACTCAGCCATCTCTCAAGAAAATGAGAGAGCAATATACCAAAAGTGTTATATATCCCAGATGATATAGGGCTGCCCAGCCTCGGCCCTTCACCAGAATTTTTTTTTGCCCCATAAGGTTGGTTATTTTCTCTTATCCTCTCTTCACAATATATCATATAGTGAGTTTTGAACACACAAATATCCTCACACACTTTTCTACATACCACAATCAATCTCAACCAACTGTAGATATGAAACTGAAACATAAGCAGCATCTTTCCAATCCACATTCATGCAACAGCAGAAAAAATAATAAAAAATAAGGTATGCTCCAAGGTGCCGTGTCTGTTTCATCCTTCTTTTTCTTCAAGGAACGGAGTCACGTCCTCCAGACTCTCATGTGAAGAGGAGAAAACATAAATCAAATCTTGTTGTCCATCAAGCCACGAATAAATGGCCAGAATATCACATGCATAGATCATAAGAAAGGAATGATATTCTTGGAGAGATCCTGAAGAGGCTAGCTAAGTCCATTATTTAGTATTCAGTAGCCATAAAACCAGTGATTCACAAAAAAACATTTAAAAGAGAACTTATAAGCTTAGGCCAAGCACACTCTTTTGTGCAGCACTCTCTCATTGCCAGAAAACAAGGAAACCTTAGAACAAAACCGGCAAAGAGCACCATTTACAGCCAATGGAAATACTGTGTCACAACTAAGCCGAGAAAGATGGTCTCCACTTGCATATATGGCATTATGAGGCCGTTGTAATCCGCTTTGTCAACATTTAAAATAATGATAGAAAATATGCAAGAAAAAACTGGAAGAGACCCCTCATTTCGTGATCCAGTAAGGGCAGGCCAGTGCAAGGGAATTAGGTGTCTTAGGCAATTTCTGCCTTGCGCTGACCCTCCCGGGTCGTGCCAACATCCCCTGCCCACCCCCCGTTCACAGCGCCGACTCCTTCCTCTTGGTTTTTTGGCTTGCACCCCCTAATGGTTGGCGCCCCAGTCCCAGGCCTAGCTCACCTAGTGCTTCTGTCGGCTCTGAGTAAGGGGATCTTTTTATCAGCCACAGCTGCCACCGTCAAGTTTCAAGACCCCATTGGTGAGTTTAAGCAATCCAACAACTTAATGGCCTGTTCCTTTGTTACCACTGTGGCTGTACCGTCGTTTTAACACTTTTAAGTTTTGCTGGATATTGTAGTGCAAATTTGATGCCCTTCTGAAACAGCATGCACAAATAGGAGAAAAAGCCCTCTGCTCTCTGAAACTCTGGCTGAATAGTCATTAAAGAGGAGAATCTTAGATCCGTCATATTGGAGTGAATTTCTGGCAGCTTTTTTCTTATACGCAGTAAGGATTTTTAGTTTATCTGTGAAGTTTTGAATTCTGGCTAGAACCAGCCTCAGCCTATTATTTTCTTGAGAAAGACCTACTACGATAGGTTCAGATAGCCAGACTTATACCAAATGTACCAGATCTGCATCTTTAACTTTTTATGGCACTCCTATCAGCTACAGATTATTTTGGCGGCCATGATTTTCTTGATCGTCAATTCTATCTAACAAAGACGCATTTTCTTTTTTTTAGAGCTCTGAGCTTGGTCTCCAATCTATCTGTTGTCAATTCCTGCATCATCACTCTGCTTTCGATCCCATCCATATGATTATGGTGTGATTCTAGACTGTCTCGTATCTCATCTATTGAAGTTTGCAGTTTATTTAATTTATCTGTGAAAGCTGCCGAGCTGTTCTTAGAGATATCTTTAATAAGTTCAGCCTTCATCTCCTGCATCACTGCTTCTAGGTCAGTCACCATTTTGGATTCCACTGCTTTACCTTTATCTCTCATTTTCTTCAGTGTGTTTTTTTGGACATAACGAGAAGGAGTGTTATGCTTGAACCACGCAGATCATTCAACGACAGTTTATTGAAAAATCAGAGCAAAGATGGTGGTTGATGGAGCTTGATTTTAAATAAAATGCATAACCCTAGCCACAGCTCTTCTGATCAGCAACTACCCATCTTCTCCATGTCATCAGAAGTCTCGGATCTATAGTTTTGATTTCATTGAATACAAGTAAGATGAAAAGTCCATGAGGCCATGGGGTAAAAACTAGGATTACCTTACCCACATGAGGCCAGGATAACCTGGCAGAAAGTGTATGTGTATCTATCAGAGAAAGAGTGAGAGAAGTAATACAGCCATGACAGCAGTGATGGCAGTGGTTAAAAAAATTGACATCATAAAGATTAATGGGCATTGAGAATAAAAAATGGGTTAGAATGCAGGTCTCCCATGCTGACACTGACAGTATGGAGCAGATTTAAAGTTTTGACAAAAGTAGGGGAAAATAAGTGCAAAAAAGCCTGGGAGACATTTTTCTTAGTCTTGAAATAGTGGATTTTTTTACACAAGGATATAAATTTATGCAACTTCTGGAAGGGGGAAAAATTTCACAGGCATAAACTGAGTGAGAGACTGTAAGAAAATGCTAATGGGGCTATAATAAACCAGATTTAGCAGCTAACACTTTACCAGTGCTCTTGGGAGGCACTCTATTAAGAGATTTTATTACTGAAAAATGTAACTTACAATGAGAATGAAGTTATACCGATAAATAATCTTATTGCTGCAATTAGGGAGCACTTATCACAGGCTGTAAATTCTTGTGCTTTTTATTTTCAAGATCTGGCAAGCACTCACGCACATTGAATTTCCTCCAGAACAGGCAGGCCCTGGCAGCCTTTCCCAGGGTCTACACACTAGGACTAATCCATCTTTTATAACATGTTCTGTGGCATATTGCAGAGCAACAATAGCAGCTCCACTAATCCTGTATCAGTATTCCGATGTACAGTAGTATCTAATATATACAGTGGCATATAGTATAACAGATCGGTGACGTCCAAATCTGTCTTCAGGACCCCTTAGCCAGTCACGTTTTCAGGATATCCACAATGAATATGCATAAGATCAATTTATGTATATTGGGTCTCCAGTGTATGCAAATTTATCTCATACATATTCATAGTGGGCATCCTGTAAACCTGACTGGTTGGGGGGGCCTCCTGAAGACAGGTTTGATGGTATTCAGGTGTGATCTTGGTATTCTGATGAGATCACAAAATCCAGCAATGTTACAGTTCTTAATAGTTTAACTTCTCTGCAGCAGTTCTTTTATGTTTTCAGAATACAGCAGCATTGTAATCTTGTCTTCTACTTTTACCACAAATAATGTAGTTCAGACTCTCTTTTTCTTGCATCTAACAGGTTTCTCTTCTGCTTTTTCATGATTCTTCCTCTCCTCACTCCCATTGCTTAATGCAAAACAGTAAACTGTTACTGACTTTCTAGAATAATCACTTTGACAGGCAACTCGCATCCCGATAATTGCCCATTCATCACAGCTAGTGTACCTAAATCAAAGGCAGTGTACCTAAATCAAAGGCAAGTTTGTTGAATAGAAGGTTGCAATTCCATCACAGCTAGTGTCCCTAAATCAAAGTTCCTAAATCAAAGGCTAGTGTTACTAAATCAAAGGCAAGTTTGTTGAATAGGAGATTGCAATTCCATCAATAGAAAATAGTAAAGCAAGAGATGCTTCTTGTGCCTAGACCCCTAAACCAAAAGACGGCTACTGCAATGAGTGAGTTAAAGGAGAGTGATTAAAAAATAGCAGCAAAACCCTAGAAGGTGAATTTTAAAAGCCCGATGTGTGCATTAATTAGAGGATGCATGAATATGTTGAGCTCACTCATGCCGAGTGGATTTTAAAAGCCACCCAAATATGTACATAAAAGCTGCAGTGCACACATCTGCACATAAATCATATTTTATGCAGAGAAAACATGATTTATTCACATAAACCATGTTTTCTGCTCATAAAATACCAACTATAGGTCCCAGCACCAGAACTCTTGTTTCTGCCCATAGATTAACAACAGAACTGAAAACTTTACTCCATCTCAGACCAGGAGTAAATTTTCCAGGGCTAAAGTATGAATTAGGCTAGCGCACCTCTCTGAATTGGGGGAGTAATAGCCATTGACGCCTTCATTTGCATGGGATTTCCATGCAAGAGTGCTAAGAGGTACATACAGTTCTATGCACACAATTTTTTGTGCACAAAACTCCTTGTTGCATCCAGTGTAAAGTGTGCAAACAAAAATTGTGTGCACAACTGTAGACAAAACTGCGCACTTTATTACAGTTTCGTTTTGGTGTGTGGTCTTCAGCATGCAAGTGGAGAGGCTGATGTCAGTTAAAACTGTCTTCATTCTGTATTGGTTCCTTGAAGACAGTATTTAAAAAAATAAAAAGCACTTCCACAGGAGGTTTTGTTGGCCAGATAATAGTAATATAGATAGGGTAAAGTAGGGCCTGAAACATGTATTTCAGAGATTATCTTCAACATCATAATCTGCTGCACCTGATTGTCTATAGAAAGTGCCTATCCATTGTAAATCTCATGCTGGCCTCTTGCAGGAAAAGGTATAAAAAAAAAAAAAAGCAACTGCAGAGGAACAGTTCTGCTGAGGATAGCCCTTTGCTGTGAATGAAAAGCTGCACTTTAGATATCATTCTTATAAATAACAGATTAAAGTAATTTGATTGTTTTCATTACCTAAGATTAATCATTGATTTGACTTTGTCTCTCATGATTCTTGGAAAGGAATGTTCATTATTATTTTTGGAATAACATCAGCGTGCAGTAAAAGGTTATAAGAATCTCATATGTCTACTTGGGGTAGTAGCATGAGATGGTACACATTGGAACAGCATATCAGGATGTGTGTGTGTGTGTTTAGCCTGGCCTGTGCTTCTGGTTGGCTTATGTTTCCCTGCGGTTCTAGAAACACTGTTATCTGCTAGCTCCTATAAACTGTGGCATTCTTGAAACAGCAAACTTTAAATTTATCAGCAGAGTCCCTTTTAAAGCAATACTATTATGTATATTTTAGTAAACAAAATTATTTTTTATTTAGACATTATGTGACAGTTGGTAACTGACAAAGTCACTGTGTAACCAGCTGCGCTAACTAGAGATGTGAATCGGAACCGGAATCGGTTTGGATTCCGGTTCCGAAACACATTGTGGGGTTTTTTTCGTCCGGCCCGATCGCGGTTTTGTTTATTGGCTGCGCCTGAGCCGATAAACAAAAAAACCCACCCCCCCAAAAACATTTTACAGGTACCTGGTGGTCCAGTGGGGGTCCCAGGAGCGATCTCCTGCTCTCGGGCCGTCGGCTGCCACTAATTAAAATGTCACCGATGGCCTTTGCCCTTACCATGTGACAGGGAATCCGTGCCATTGGCCGGCCCCTGTCACATGGAGGGAGCACTGGATGGCCGGCACCATCTTTAAAAATGGCGCAGGCCATCCAGTGCTCCTGCCATGTGACAGGGGCCGGCCAATGGCACGGATACCCTGTCACATGGTAAGGGCAAAGGGCCATCGGCGCCATTTTGATTACTGGCAGCCGACGGCCCGGGAGCGGGAGATCACTCCCGGGACCCCCACTGAACCACCAGGTACCTGTAAAAAGCTTTTGGGGGGGTCAAGAGGGTGGGGGAAGCTAAAGGATTAGTTTTAAAGGGTCGGGGTGGGTTTAGGGGTTATTTTTGTGTGCTGTTTTTCCTGCCCTCCCCCAAAATGATAAGAGAACCCCCACGAACAATATTGTGGGGTTTTCCTATCGTTTTGGGGGAGCCCCCGATTTCTGACGATTTTGAAAATATCGACGATATTTTCAATCGTCCGAAGCCCGATTCACATCCCTAGCGCTAACCCAGCAGCAGATTTTTGCACAAGTTTTCCCACGCTAATCTTACTCCTATATGTAGTAAAGCATTCACCACTGAAAAAAACTGCTCAAGAGCCCATGCAAAATCCAGAAGCTGGTTTAGCATAGGCCTATGCAAATTACATGTAAAGGAGGCTATTATCTATGTAGAGAGCTATGCTAGCAGGGAGACCTGTTAGCACCTTTTTTTTGTTCAGGGTCTTTAGCATTTGGGTCAGGGCAGGAGTTAAAGTCAAAGCACATGTCTGGTATACATTTTACTCCATTGCTGGCATTTGTATGGTTGTATGTCCATGCACTTTATTCTGATGCTATTGTGCTGGTGTAACTTCTCATCTCATCTTACTGCTGCCTCCATGCTGGTGTAACTTCTTGACTCATCCAGCTGGTGTAAGTTCTTGTATAATCCTGCTGCCACCTCCATGGTGGTGTCTCATCTCCTAGGGCTCCTGCCTCCATGCTGCTGTGTCATCACCTGGGGCTTCTTCCTCCATGCTGGTATCTTATCTTTTGGGGCTCCTACCTCCATGTTGCTGGGTCAACGCCTGGTCCTGCTGCCTCCATACTGTGTTCTCCAGTCCTGGTCCTGCTGCCTCCATGCTGAACTCTCTAGTCCTGGTCCTACTGCCTGCTTCTTGAACTTTGCTGCTGTGGCCCTTAGGCTGTCTCCCTTTGAATGCACTCTTTCAACATGAACTGTCTGGGCTTTCACATGTCATCACATAGTTGTGCTGGCATCAGCTCTAACATTAGAGCTATAATGTAGGTATTGGGGTTGCCACTTCAACTTTTTATGTTCTTTGCTATAATCATAATTTTGCAAACAAGTAAGAGCATAATACTGTATATGTCATGTTGCTATTTGTAACAATGTGTTTATGTCTCCACAAAATGTACTGGTCATTTCATTTACAATGTCATGTGCTATTTGATGTCCTTTCAGAATATGATTACCAAAGATGTTGACTTGCTTTGATTCTGGTGACTACAATTGTTGGTTAATAAAATGGTCATATGCTTTGAAACTTCACTTACTGGTTGTATCTTGTCATTGTGTGGTTTTTGACTTAAGGGTTCACTAAGTAAAAGGTTTGGGATCCACATGATTTTGCATGCCATTAGCCATTCCAACTAGGAAGATTTCTTACATGGAAGAACATATTGTCTAGGCCCTAAAACTGAAAACTCATTGTATACTCTCAAGGAAGACAGCAAGAGCAAAACAGAAAACTCAGTACTGTGGAATTTTGCAAATGGCTCATGTTGCCTTCTGCAGAGAGCATACTCTTAGCTAACTCTTGGGTACATGGGCATGTATGTGAGATGGCCATTATATAGCTAGTGTTCATCTCCATATGCTATCTAGTAGAAGAAAAAATGCTTGACTAGAGGTGTTGTAGCAAGGTCTTCACTTTATTGGTGACCATGACCAATAGGTATGACCATTTAAAAAAGATGTACTCTACTTGCAGCTTGCTTGAAGGCCATGTCATCTCAGAAAGTGACCTCTATGAAAAGCTCATAGAGGCTGCTGTGTGACAAATCTGGACGAGTCATGGAGGTGTGAAGGATAGAGATTCCCCACTGCCCAAGAGCAGTCAGTGATGAAGCCTGCTGCTGCTTGGGACTAGCACTTTAAATGACCCAAAGAATAGCTTGAAAAATAGGAATCAACCTATTTGAAGGAACTCATTGGAAAGGAATATCTAGCAGCCGTCATAAATTGCCACAAAATGCTTTCTGGCTTATATAGTGAAGCCCATATAGCACTGGGCTTGTCTAATCATAGGCTGCATAGATATTGGATATTCTCCTTCCGGGGCTATATCATGAAGGTAGGCACTGTATAGTATGAAAAAACTAATGCATGCACTTATCTCAGTCCACAAACAAAGAATGGCATGTGCAATCCCGAAGTTCTTCCTCTGACACGGCAGTGTTTCGGAGTATATTACTCCTTCATCAGGGAGCTCCAGGTGATGACATCCTATAAATGCGATTCTGTGTGGAAAACAAGCAAAGAGTTCTTTAGAATGCCAAAAGGCTAATGTACTACAAATGACTACTGACATGGAAGGCAAAACTTACTGAGTGGCTGAATTTGGTCAGTCAAACAACGGGTAACAGCGTATGCTTGAACACTACAACGGTGAAAATTGTAAATATGAAAATATATCCTTTGTTAAAAAGTAAATATATCCTTTGTTAAAAAGTAAAACACTGAGAGCCACTGCCAAAAGTAAGAAGTACTTACGTGCGCTGTCAGAGCGCAGCCTACCAGCGATCTGCTCCGCGACTGACAACTGAAGCACGGCAAAAACGCCGTACTTAAAAGAAAATTCTCCGACTGATTGGGAAGGCAGCAGGAAATGACGTATGCTATCCCTAATATGGTGATAACCATGTTTGGCTTGTGACGTGAGAGAGGAAATACCTCATTAAGTAGAAATCCATATAGGGAAAGTGACGTGCAATTGCGGCCATTTTGGAGGGGGTTTTCCTTTTAAATAAGACCATAAATGGAAAATGACATCACAATGTCACATGTGATGGAGTAGAGTGGACCTGCACAGCTGCCCTGACTACCTTTTGTTTAATGTTTGGGCCTCAGGAATATGCAAACATGGGGGGATCATGGAAAATTGGAAGTGGGCTCAATACATGCCAATTTTTCAGAATAGATTCCTTAATTTGAGATGTAAGCTCTGTGTACTGTAAGACACAGATAAGACTTGGGGCTTCATTTTTTTGCCTATATTGAAGGAGTTGCTCCCTATCTGAAAAAGTGGCCCTCCTATATGCTCTTTGAATGATGCGTGAGGGATACCCTCTTTCTAGGAATCTGCTTCGTAAATGATTGGCTTGTTTGTGAAACTCACTAGTATTGGAGCAAAGTCTCCGAATACAGAAAAATTGGCCCACAGGTAATCCTTCCTTGAACTGTCGAGGGTGATGACTCTCAAAACGGAGAAAATTATTTCTGTCAGTAGTTTTTCTAAAAAGGGTTGTATAGATACCCTGTTTGTTTTTTGCAATTTGAATATCAAGGAAAGACAATCGATGTTGATCATAAGTAATACTAAACTTAAGATGGGGATTAACTTGATTAAGCCATTGATGAAACTGCAAACGTTGTTCTTCTTTGTGTCCAGATGAAAAATATGTCATCTATATACTGTGACCACAATTTGACAATGGATAGTAAGGTGACTTGTAGACATGTTCTTCCTCAAATTTTGTGACATAAAGGTTGGCGACATCTGGAGCAATGGGTGATCCCATTGCCACCCCCTCGAGTGAAGTCACGCCATCCGGGTATTTAGCCTGTCCTTCGTTTGCTAACAATTCGAGTTAGCAAGGATTGGAATGCCTCTGGTCTGAGCTACTCTGCCGCATTCATGCTGCCACTGGAAGCTCTCTCTGCCCTTTGGGGTTATTCATCTAACCTGGGTACCCGCTCCTCGGGGGCCCTCTGCTTTCTTTCAGGTGCTTATCTGGGATACCAGGTACTTGCTTCTCGAGGGCCTGCTCTCCCTGCCTTGGTGCCTGTAATCCAACTACTCCTGCCTGCTGGGATTTCCACCAATATAGCTACCGACTTACAGGCCGATGCAGTACAGGGCGCTCTGGTGGAGCGCACTGTTAACCTGTGATTGGACGCGCGTTTTGGATGCGCTAGCTTTACCCTTTATTCAGTAAGGGCTAACAGCGCGTCCAAAATGCGTGTCCAACCCCCCGAACCTAATAGCCTTTCCAGACACCAACTGAACCCACTCTCAACTCAAGCAACTAAGAACTCCCGTCAGGGTAATCAACAACCTTTGACAACTCAATAATGTTCTCTCTTTTTTTTTTTTTTTTTTAATGAGGCAGGTTTATTTACCTTGGTTTTATTTACCTTGGTCATTCTTTTGTTATCTCAGTGTTAATCTCTCTTTTGCCTTCTCTTCATTCCAAGTTGCATTTTATCCCTGTTTTATTGTAACTGCTACCTTATTCTTCTATCACATGTTAATGTTTTTAAGTTATTAAGTATTTATTCTGTTATCACACCTTGTTATTTGTAAACCGGCATGATGCGACTCCCATCGCGAATGCCGGTATATAAGAAATTTAAATAAATAAATAAATAAATAATAGCGCCCGCAACATGCAAATGCATGTTGATGGCCCTATTAGGTATTCCCGCGCGATACAGAAAGTAACACCTACCCAGTGCTTAATATCATGGCAATATTAAGTCGGAGGTCCTGAAAGTTAAAAAAAGTAAAAAAAATTAAAAAAAAATTTGAAATAGGCCCGCGGCTCACGGGTCGAAAACCAGTCACTCAATTTTGCCGGTGTCCGGTTTCCGAACTCATGGCTGTCAACGGGCTCGAGAACTGACGCCGGCAAAATTGAGCGTCGGCTGTCAAACCCGCTGACAGCCGACCTCATGTCAAAAAGGAGGCGCTAGGGACACGCTAGTGTCCTTTTACAGCCGGCCCTAATTTAAATAAATTAAAATACTGTATCGCGCACACAGGAGAGTGGCCTGTGCGCGCGATTTTACTGTATCAGCCCGTTAGTGAGTAATCTAACCTTTGTCAGTCTGTCTCATCAACAGCTCAGCACTGGGAACCTGCATCTGGAACGCCCTAAACAACCGTGGGCTACTACCATCTACCATTGTGAGAAGGGTCTCCTCTGCCGAGGGACCCTGGACTGCTACTACTGGATCACCTCACTACTGCCACCTCTGGTGGTATCATTCAGCTGTATAATAAAGACAAATCTTCTGTGTTTGCGTGTCTCGAGTCTAGCCTAGTACTGCGGTTCCTCACGGGGCTCCTCCCCATGGGAGTGGCCATCACCGCAGTACCCAAGAATCCACTCCAACACCTCAAAACCATAACAGTAAGAAAGGTTTGTCTTTTTGTAAATGTTACAAAGATCAGCAACAGGATGGACATTCCAAAGGCTGGATTTATAGACGCAGCATCCTGCAGATAGGGTAGGAAGGCCCCCTGCAAACCTCTTGTGGAGTCTGAACATTCAGTGGAGCAGTGAGATTGATCTCCTGTCAAAAATTAAAGCTGTTCTTTGGCAGTGGACAGCTGTATCGCTTCTGATTGCAGGGGTATCAACTTCCACCAAAGTCAGCGCCCTTGGGCACGTAACTACTTTACTAATTAGAAATCCGTGCCTGGATATTCTAAATGGAATAGAAAAAAACGAGGGCTGATCAAAGAAAGTTTGAAAATGATCATCTCTCGTTATTACTTGCATTTTTCAAGCTGCTTCTCATTCCTGGGCTGTTACTTCTGTTCTTATATTACCAACATTTTTTGTTCAGAAACTCAAAATGCTCCCTTGTTTTTCATTCCCTCCTGAAAATGTATCTGTTTGAGAAAGTTTACTTCAGTCACTAATTCCCCAGTCCATCCTTTATAAACATCATAGCCATTTCTTCCTATCAAAACCTCACTGATCATATATTGTTGATTTTCACATAAACGTTTGTACTGGCACTCCGGTTCAGGGTGACATACAAATGCATACATGCATGCATAAATAAACAAAGCAAGTAAGCTTATATCTTTGCTTACTTTTGCAGGAGAGTGGAAACATAATAAACCAGGTGTGCGACTAAAGACAGCTTGCCCTTGTGCAAAATGTAAAATGGAGATGTCCTGTAAAATGTTGAAAAAAATAAACAGAAGCATATAATAGCAGAGAATAAAAGGAAGCAAATCAATCAGAACAAATGCTCTTTTCACAGCCCTAAGCATTGTTTCAGCTGGGGTGCTCCTATGGGTGCCGGTTATTTTTGTGGTAGAATAGATCCAGCCTGCTGAAATACATAGGATCACGTTACTATGCAGCTTTCATTGGCTCTTATGCAATGTTGATCGTAGACCAAGCTGAGCAGATGGGCTGGAGCCTGTTCTGTGTTAGAAGATTCTGCTTCATATGATCATACCCTCTTCCTGCAAACAATGCAAACATGTAAAAGGTATTTTCTCCAGTTAATATTCGCTTTATGGTGGTAGATGTGAAAAGATTGGAAGTATGCTAGAACCTCCAATATGTCTGTAACTGGGCCAGTCTTACAAGCCAACATTTCAACAGCTTAAATACAGTTACATTTCGGAGGGCAATTTTCAAGAGCCATTTATGTGAACAAATGGTGATTTACCTGGCCGAGTAAAAAGTCAGTTTGAAAACTGCTCACCTTCCCCATGAGTAACAATCTGCGCATCGTAGAACAACTTGATCACTTTTGTCCAAATTCAACGGAGACTTTCCTGAGGTGGGGTATGTATCAAACTACACACCTTGTTTTGAAGGGAAAAAGTACCCACAGAACAAGGCGGTTCAGATCTCTGGGGGCACTTTTTCCCTAAGTAATTTTCAAAGGGAGAATACACACAGATTCTTTCCCTTTGAGAACTGGCTGCAGACATTTGAAAATTGCCCCCCTTCTGACCAAGTACATGCCATAGTAGTATGCTAGATTCTAGTGGCATTTTCCTGTTCTGCCTCGAACTGGCTTTGTGTTCTGTTCCCTCCTGAACTTTAGGGGGTTAGGCAGAATATTTATAGTGAAGGCTACAGTATGCCGCAGGAGATTTTCAGTCATTACTTTCATCTTTCCAGCTCAGCCATCAGAAGAGACTGAGAAAGGAAATTTTAATCATACTATTCCCAGTGGCATCCTTTGTTACCTCAAGTAACTGTCAAAAAATTGAAAGGAAAAAATAATAGCAAAAAGTGGTGTTTAGAGTTTTGTAAACTTTCTCCAAAGAATAAAAACTAATTTTACAATTACATTTTTAGCCATTTGATTGACAGCTGTTTTCACCAATTGGATTTTCTCTTCCTGGGTATATTTTTTGTGGTTGGAGAAGTATTAGATCTAAACCTTAGACAAACATCTATTTATTTAAAAATTATTTGTTAAAAACTAAAGATGTGTGGGATTCTGTTAGTTCCCTACTAGAATTTAAGTAGAAGAATATACCATTAGTGTGGGAAGAGACATAATAGCAACTTTTGGGTGTAAAGCTCCCCCATGTGGAATCTGGCAAATGGTAAGCTCCTCTGGTCCTTAGAGCCCTGCCATCATCTTACTATTTTGCTTTAGCAAAGACAGCATGTCTTAGCTATCCTCTGATTTTTCTATTAATTGAGTTAGTGCCTCCATGGAGCATTTTATTTGGATGGGTGTTTCTTTCTACCCTCTCAATCCAATTCTATATTCTTAAATTGATTTATTTGAGTATACATTAAACTCAACTCATTTAGGTTCTTTATTGTTCTGATATCAATTCGGAGAAGTTCCTTTCATATAAGAGGAATCTGAGATCATCAAGATCCAAGGAGAAGAATGACTTACAGCCATCCTAGTGAGAAGGAGAGAGGGGAGAGTAGGAGTTGGATTGAACCCTTATAAGGCACCAGGAACTTCTACTGGAGATTTGGAGAAATGAAACAAAAGGTATCACCCTGATACTGAAAAGGAAAGGAGAAGGATTTGTGCCATTCAGGTACTGTGAGGAGACTAAGGAGTGTGAGGAGACAGCGGGGAGGAAATAGTAGATAAATGACTGTAACAGGAATTCCAGCTTTAATACTTCACCTACATTGGGAGGGAAGCAATCTACTTGCCTTATACCATGGGAGGGAAGAAATCATCAGTCTAAAAACTAAATAAATTGGCTTTACTATCTTAAACTTTAAACAAGACAGTAAGAAGTCACAAACTTACTTAAAAGTACTTGTAACATCTAGAAGTGAATCAATTAGCTGTAAAGAACTCTATTTCATCTTACAATTTATCAGTAAAAGTATTGTTGGAAACCGTTAAAGCCTCCAGAGTGTTTCCTTGGTTAATGACTTTAATACGTATTCATGCTGTGATCATCACTGCTGTGTGCAAGAACTGTGTACTAGGAAATAAAGGGTGCAATGTGAAGAACCTTGAAAGAGATCTTTTCCTCCACTCATGGAACCTTAAATAACATTTATAACCTTCTGAAAGTGAACTGTTTAAAACCTTAAATTTGAGATATGTCCAATGGAACTACTATCCAGGCTCAACAATCACAGGGGTTACAGATGCATGAAATTTGTTTTATTTTCCTGAGAATAGTACTATTAATTCAAATCAGGTCTGTCATGATTTGTTATGACAGTGGTGGCAATACATTAGTACCCAAAAGAAAAAGTGGTGGAACTCAAAAAAGAAATGGAAGAGGTAAAAATTCCACAAACTTAGAAATTAGAACCACATATAAATAATTGCTTTAATAATTGTATATAAACAAAAAAACAATTCATAAACCAAACAACAAATAATCTAAACCCCCAAAATAACCCAAATGTTACAGATGTCTATATAATTAAAACCAAATAAAAGAACCGATTCAAGCATAAAATCAAAGTCATAATATGGCTGTGTTTCAACACAAATGTCTGCTTCAAGGAAATGTTTTAAAAAAGTAAAACCTGTGGTGGAAAATTCATGAAATCTCGAGGAACACATGGAAGATATTCAAAATAAATATAATTCCCATTGTGACAACTAATGATACTCTACTAGATAAAGGGATCACTACATGGAGGAGATTTCTTCCTTCCTTGTGTTGAATGTAATATCCCACACATTGTTTCAAACATTTGAACAGAATGCTGTCTGACTATCCCAGGGCTTTGCTTTTTTTATATTTATCTCTTTATTAATTTCAAATAACAAATCAATAAAATCTTGATATACAGAAAAAAAATAGAAATAATGAATAATCAGAGATCCAAATAATTGTAACATAAAAATTCCACTACCTGCCATTATTTAGTCCCCAAAAGGAAGAGTACAAAAGGGCGAAGAAAAAATCCATCAGGAAAATACAAAGTATTTCTATTTCTAAGGACCTCTCACATTGGGGCAGATTTTAAAAGCCCTGAACGCGTAAATCCAGCTGGATTTACGCGAGCAGGGGACTCGTGCGCCGGCATGCCTATGTTGCTAGGCCGCCGGCGCGCACAAAGCCCCGGGCCGTGCGTAAGTCCCGGGGCTTTGCTTGGGGGGGGCATGTTGGGGGCATGTCAGGGGCGGTGCGACATTCAAGGGCGTTCCGGGGGCGTGGCCGAGGCCTCTGAACCAGCCCCCGGGCTAGGGAATGGCGCGCGCATAACTTTCTTAACAAAGGTAGGGGGGGATTTAGTTAGGGCTGGGGGGTGGGTTAGGTAGGGGAAGGGAGGGGAAGGTGGGGGGGGGGGGGCGGAAAAAAAGTTCCCTCCGAGGCCGCTCCGATTTCAGAGCAGCCTTGGAGGGAACGGAGGCAGGCTGCTCGGCTTGGCGCGCACAGGTGGCACAATTGCGCCCCTCCCTGCGTGCACTGACCCTGGATTTTATAACATGCACGCAGCAGCGAGCGCATGTTATAAAATCAGGCATAGATTTGTTCGCGCGGGGTTGTGTGAACAAATCTACGCCTGTGAATAACTTTAAAAATCTACTCCATTGTATTTAGAGAGCTAACACTACAGAAGAATTACTATGTTGAAGAACATTTTCTAATTGTACTAGTTCTAAGAATATGTACTTATTTCCTCTTAATTTCACAATACACTTGCAGGGAAATTTTAAAAGAAAAGACGCACCAAGGTCTAATACCCTCTCTGGTCGACTTTAAAAGCCTTGCACATGCCAAAACTGGTAAATCCAGTTTGCTGCGTGGATTTTAAAAGGCCCACGGCAGGCATGTATCTCCCGTTACGTGCAGAAATTTTTTTTTCTAAAAAGGGGCGGGGCATGCGAATGGTATGGGCGGACATGGGCGGGCCGAGTCTGTAGCATGAATCCCATGTGTAAATAGTTACACGCAAACCGGGAGATATGTGCGTGACTCGGACGTGCACGAGCCACGCGGATCTTAAAAGGCCTGCGGCCATGCGTGTATATCATGGTATGCAGATAAAAAAATTTTTGCAACAAAGGGGCAGGGCGTGGGTGTGGTCTGGGCAGGGCATAGGTATTCCTTATTTTCCCAATGACACAAGTGCGCGCACGTAATAAAATTGGCACATCCATGTGTACACACCAGCAAATGCTCACACGTGTGCACCTGCATCACTTTTAAAGTTATCGCTTTAGTTTCTAAACTACACAAATTACAAAACAGATTACATGGTAGCCTTGTTATTTCAAATACCATACATTTAATTTCTGAAAAAAGACATGCAAGATTTTCTATCCTTGGAAAAAGAAAATTGGATGCTGTGATTCATTTTCTATTCACATCTTTTGCAACAATTGAAGTAAGACACAGAGAGTGAAATTATAATATTTTGTAATGACATCTGAGAATTAAATTGTTACTTTTATTGCTTATCACATTAAATACATATTCTTTATAAAGAAACGTCTAGAGAACATTAGTCTACTTTTCTGTCAGCATGCATTGTTTTGTCTTTAGTAACAGTGGGTCAACAAAAGTCTGATTTCTCTTTTATTCACATCTTTTACAAAAAAACAAAACAGGGAGCATGCTGCCCATAGATTTTGTTAAATGTGTTTATATCATTTTTTATTACGGATAGTTTCAAAATACTCACACATACACACACACACACACAGTACAAAAAAAACAAAATCTGCTTATAGAATTCTATATATATAGTATCGTTATTTCAAAATACATTTCGGGTCACTTCAAAAATTTCAAAAGTTTCATTTCTGCAAAAAGTTACAAGAACCTCACTGTTATTAATGATATTTTAGAGGACTTGAAACTCAATATTTTTGCTGGGCTTCTGGACAGATTTCCTGTGCTGGCTAGATGGAAGAAGACTGCTGGGCCTGTCCTAACTACAGAGTTCCTGTGCTGCCTTCCGAAGGAGAAGGTCTTCTGTCTGCCACTATTGTCCTGCTCCCTAGTTCTAAAGTCCTCCTCGATGCTCTGCCCATACTCCAGACTCCTTGATAAAGTCTCCAGTCATGGTCCAGTTCTGCCTCTTCGCATCATGTCTCATCTCCTGCTCCTGATGCTGGTGTCTGTTTTGTCTCATCTCAGCTCATCCTGCTGCTGTCTCCATGCCAGTGTCTCATCTCAGCTCATCCTGCTGCTGTCTCCATGCCAGTGTCTCATCTCAGCTCATCTCATCCTGCTGCCTCCAGGCAAATTGTGTAATTTATGGCTTTAATTAACTGATTAACCTCTGTGTTAGACAGTAGCCGGCATCAGTTTTAAATCTGTGATTGATGGAGCAGTAGCCAGCATCAGTTTTAAATCTGTGATCGATGGGGCGCTATTGCCCTTTCTATGCTAAAGATCCCAAGGAAAAGGGTAAGTGGGGGATGGAGAGGAGGTCCCTAGGCCTGTATAATGGTTCTGTAAGGAGGAGAGGCCCAGGGAGGCCATGGCTGGGCCTAGCTTGGCACACCTGGGTAGGCCTGGGCCTTGAGCTTGATTTTTACTTGACAGAGAGGAGGGTCAGAGATGCCCCATGAGGCCCTTACTGGGTAGTTCTATGCCCCAAAGCTTTTTGGGGGGCAGAAGGAGGGTCGGAGGGCCTCCAGAAAGCCCATTTTGTGTGTGTGTATGTGGGGGGTTATAAAATGAAAATGCCCAAAAACGATTGGGTCTTTTTTGGAAAAGCCTTTTTCAGTTTGTTCAATTCTTTCTATTAAGAATGAATTGAAAATGGTCTCATTTGTTCCTTTTTACCCATTCAAGGAAAATGAATTCACATTCCTAGCAGACATCTCAGGAAGGAACCCCAGCTACCACCAGAGGGATTTGTTTGAGATTATATTATTAAATTATGTATAAACAAGTGCTTAGCAAATAGAGATGTTTGTGGCTTACAATCTAAATGAAAACAGTAATAAACCTAGCATAGTTTTCCAAGGAACTGACAGTTACTGGAGCAGATGTGGATGTGACAAAAATGTTTTTTTTCATTTTATTTCCTATCAACATGAAGATAAATGTGGAAATGAAGATCATTGTGTGCTTTACAATGTTTCGTTCCCTTTCATATTTTCTAAAGAATCACAGTTTGGTTTTAAGAAACAAAAAGAAAATTGTATGTAATCCTGATATAGGTTTGGAAACTACTGTACTTAACTTTATTTGCCAATAGATGAAGCCTTGGGTTTCAAGTTGTAAATGATCCATTTTGCAAATCCTGTACTAGTCCCACACTAAACAAAAACCTTTGTTAAACTGGTATGTCAATAGGGTGTGAATGTTTATAGCAAAAAGCTCCAGAACAGTTCATTAATGTTAGCTATTCTTACGCTGGAATCACTGTTTTCTTTGCTTTGTTCTGTTTACAGGCAAGAAAAATCACATTTGTAATTTCCCTAACTTGTTTATCTGCATATGGTTGTAGTATGACAAGATCCATTTGAATATGCAACAAATTCTGTATAATAGCTGGTATACCTTGTCAATTTTTGTTTTCTCCCTTAGAGAAATGCTGCATTATTTTTGGAGATTTGGAAGAAAACAAAATTGACAGGGCATACCCTCAACACTTGGCCTATTACACTTTTCAATTCCCAAATCATTTCAATACCCCAAACTACAGGGTTCTGTGGGGGCATTTGCTTTATAACATCCATTAAGCAAAGTTACTTGTGGTAAATCAGTGACAGAAGGTTCATGCTACTTTTTGAAAGCCAGGGTCTTATGTGAGTATTTATGTGACAGTTTTAAGCTTATATGCTATAATAAATTGTAAGGAATGTAGACTGGTGCATCAGCCTGCTGAATCTCATTAATGAGAGCTCATTCATATTAAGAGGATATTTATCCAAAAAAATGTTTTAAGAATCTGGTAGTGATGAGAGGGCATTAGACTGTAGAGAAAATTATGTTAACTACTAACTTAATTTTTTGTTCAGCTTCTTTTTCCTTTCAAGTAGGCAAGCTTGATAGACCTTTGCTTGCAGGACCTTCCCGAGCTTGCGTGCGTACATCTTCCTTGAATACACTCAGAATATTCCTTTCACTTATTACATCCTGCACCATCTATACCACCAGGAAGTGAAGCAAAAACTTTTTTTTTTAATTTTTAATTTCCAATATCGCTTGCCTATACGTAGTAGAATGTGAGAACAAGTGGTTGTATCCGTCTACTTTTACTACTACTATTACTGCTGCTGCCATTTACCATTTCTAAAGCACTACGAGACATAAGTAGCGTTGTACAGATACACAAGAGACAGTCCCTGCGCCATGCACTATTCCTTTTTGACAGTTTATTAATGTTTGCAAACGCAACACATTTTAATTATTTGGGCAGACTCTTGACAATTTTTGTTTTTGATGGATTTTCAATTGTTACTCATATATTTTGGCTTTCAATTTAATATCATCATTACCAACAATATTTATGTCCTACAAAACTCGACCAAGTTGCTTTTCAATTGATTTGTGTTGTAGTTTAAAGGACTTCTGCCAGTGACATGCTCCTTAGCTGCCACTCTGAGTAAAGAATGCTTTCCTTTTAAGGTGCTGAAATGTATTACCCTCTAATCTTACAGGACGCCTCCTTGATTTGTTTGTGAACTGCTTCAGAAAAAAGATCATCTGTGATTATCAATACATTTTAGAGACTTTCTGAGATTGATTTGGCTGCCTTTAGCAATATTTATTTCATTGCCTGATTACTCTCATACTTTTTGTTGCAATACACTGTGGTTTAGTAAAGTTTTCTATAGCCTTTTCTCTTTCATTATTTTAAACACCTTCCTGTATAACACTTTGTTACGTACCTCTAAATATAAAAGTTGTTTTTATTTTTTTATTTTAACAAAAATTATCTATTTCATTTTTTCTTTTTTTATTCGTTTTCCCTTGCTTCCTATGCAAAAACGGGGGAATTTTAAAAGCCCTATGCGCACCAAAGCCGGGAGATACGCATGTATATCGGCCTGGCACGTGCCACGTGGATTTTAAGAGGTGCCTGGGTACATGCGTGTCTCCTGGTACGCAAGTAAAAAAATGTTTTCATAAAAGGGGTGGGGTGTGGTCTGGGCAGGGCATGGGCGTTCCAGGAAAAATGAACGAAACCAGAGCAGAAGTAAACTAACAGCACTTACATACTCCAGTCCACATTAATCAATATATGCAAGAAAAGAAGTGAAAAATGGATGGACTGATGGGCTGAATTACTAAGGCTATCCAACTGTCTTATCTCTCAAAAATGTTTCCAAATGTGTGGAGCCTGTAAATACAAATCTATTCTTTTGAAATGATGCTAAACATTTGCAAGGAAATTTAAGAAAGAAAGTTGCCTCAAGGGCCAATACTCTGTCTTTACTCAAGGAATTGTTTTGTTCTACAGTTGAGTAGCACAAGAGGCATCTGGAAATACTTGCACTTTCTGACCACATAACAGAAAATCTTTATTAAGAAAATACTTGTATAATCCTTAGTGGGGTTGTTAAATCCAAGGGCACACAAACATATTTATTTCTTCAGGGCTGGTCCACCTAGTAAATTAACTCCCATGCTTGATTCTTAATCTTGGGGGGGATTCTTTTTATGGGGGTAAACTCTCGCTTTTGGTCTGGACCATGGTGTCTTGCTACACAGTGGGCCGGATTTTCAAAAGGCCCGGCGACGCGTGTAAGTCCCGGGGCTTGCAAAAAGGGGCGGGGTGGGGGCGGGGGTGGGGCGGTCTGGGGGGCACTTGGCCGGCGCATGCAACTTACTTCAGCCCCAGGGGGCTGAAGTAAGTTTTACAAAAAAAGTATAAACAAGAAAAAGGTGTGGGGGGGGGGGGAGGGCAGGGGAGGTAGGGGAAGGGAAGGGAAGATGGCCTGGGGGGGTAGGGAAGTTCCCTCCGAGGCCGCTCCGATTTTGGAGCAACCTGGGAGGGAACGGGGGAAGGCAGTAGGGCTTGGCTTGGGCTCGGCGCGCACAAGGTGCACAATTGTGCACCCCCTTGCACGTGCCGACCCCCGATTTTATGATATGCGCGCGCCTGCATGCGCATGTTATAAAATCGGGCGTACATGTGCGCGCACCGGGTAGTGCGTGCAGATGTACGCCCATGCGCAGGTCTTAAAATCTACTCTAATAATATAGATGCTTCCCATGGTGTGAGAGGCTGTGACAGATCAGACAGGACTAGGGTCTGGGTATTAAAATAAAAGTTTACTGATTGGCAATCATAAATTAAAGTTCATTTGGCGATAATGTTGAAGTTACATTTGACTGCTGGTACAATGTATCTCTATGTAGGTAGGTGTCCATTAATTCAGGCATCTGGGTAGAGCCCCATGGTGATATGTAATGCACAAAGCTTACCCAGCAGCTATCCAGGAATCCTAGTGGAAGGGTCCCCAACTTCACAGCAAAAGTCCTACCTTAAGCCATCTTCTCCTTGGACATCCGGCCTGTCCTGTTCCTATAGTATGGAGATCCAGTTGGGGTCTCTCGATCTTGTTCTTTCATTCTTAGTTGATTTTTCTAGGGGGGGGGACTTCTCATGGGGGAAAAGCCAAGTGGGATCAGGCTACCTCAGCACTGCAGGCCCAGTGGAAAGGGGGGGATCCAAAAAGCTCCCCATGCTGTTCAGGTCCCAAAAATACTTCAAAAGTTTAAACTGGATACATCTTCTGCCCTCACTGTCTCTTTCAGCAGGATCCATCACTAGTGCTTGTCCACCTAGGGGGCCGATGCAATATTTGTGTACAGAAAGAGGGCGCTGAATAGTCAGTGCCCTTCTCTTGGGGGCGCCATGCAATATTTAAATTAGGGGTTGCATTATCAAGGAGGCACCGGGGTGCTTGCACGCCCCTAGCACCTCCTTGATAACAGGAGCCCGAGAGTGTCGACCGTCTGCCGGTTAGGAAAACCAATGCCGAATTTATCGGCGTCGGTTTCCTAAATGGTGCACAGCCAGGGGTTCAGGAAACAGACGCTTGTCAATTGAGTGTCCATTTCCTGCACCTGACTGCTGGCACTTTTTTTTAACTTTTTTTTTTTAATTGGTTTATGAAAGATTTTTCCTCCTACTTAATATCGCAATGATATTAAGTAGGAGGCTGTACAGAAAAGCAGTTTTTTTCGGCTTTTCTGTACTAGTTTTAGGAGCGCTCAGCAATTAATGCCTGCTCCGGGCAGGCGTTAATTTCTGATCGCAAAAATGTGTGTCTTAGATGCACATTTTTTTTTTGCATTGGCTGTGAATAGCTAATAGCCTCATTCACATGCATTTGCATGTGATGAGAGCTATTAGTTTCACTCCGCATTGGACGTGTGAAGTAGAGGCGCTAATCCCGCATCCAACTGCGGGTTATACAGTTTAGGTCTTTGGTCCTCTGGTGAGAGATCTTTCACCCGAAAAGGGTATCAGGCGTAAAAATCTATCTCTTCTGTTAATTAGTGGGAGAAGGACCCTCTGGCAGGGAGTGCACGATGAGGTGTCACTTCTAACTGAAATTCCATCTAGGTAAAGCTGGAAGACTGCACCAGAATGTAAAACTTAAGCATCCTTACTGTTCAGAGGTTTCCTCAAACTGATCCCAAAGTGTCCTAAAATGGCCGGGCTAAATAGTATTGAGGCATCCAACCACAGCCTCTAGTGGGAGGGACTGAGGGGGATGGATGGCTCCTTAATAGTATGTATTATATAGGAGCAATGTGTTAAGCTTGCCGAGCGCAGACGGCTTCACTTACCCCCACGGCAGAAGCAAGCATAAATTGGTTGTTTGAATATTGCCTTCCCTTAATATAGTTAAAAGTCCACATAGCGCTCCATAACTCATGAACTTTTAGTTACATTTAGAGGAGCCATTCCCCAGGAGAGGGGAAGTTAAGACAGGGAAGAAAAATAAAGCATTTATATTGCATTTTCAAATCTACACTCGTTCTTTTCTTTGAAAAAGTTACCCTTACTAAAAGCAGGCACAAATGTCTGCAAGTACCTCATTCCTGCGGCAAGTCTCAAAGTAAAAGTCCATGTGTACTTTCGCTTCAAAAATGAGTACAAAGTCTGTGAGTAAAAAGTTCCTGTAGACAATGATCTTCTTGATTTTTTTGGATTTGTGCAGGTGTGCACTTCTGTCTGGACTCTCTACCTGGGTAACATCAAGCTAGGTGGAGAGAACATTGCCCAAATCTCATCTTGGAGTGAGTTTCCTCATTCTGAGGGTCATCAAATGTTCACAAGAGACCACTGTTCTGTTCGTACATCTAACATTGAATGTCAAAGGGGCCCCTAACCTACACTGATATCTAAACCTCACCTCGAGTTACTAGGTGGGCCTACCATAGGGATACAAATACCTATTTAGAGAGGTGATATTATGGCTAGGCTTGCTCTCTCTCTCTCTCTCTCTCAGTGGTGGCCAGAGGCTCTCCAGGAGCTTAAAACTACTAAACATGGTCCCCCCAGTGGTTATATGTGGGAAATACAACAGGTCTGGCTCCTATCACAAACACATAGGTAATTAGCACAAATTGTGATATAAATGAATATTTGCATAAACACATCCCTTTTGCTATTGCATGCAATACTTACCGCATTTTGATAAATCCAGGCCTAAAGGACCTTTGGGACTTCTTTAAAATTAATATTTTAATAAAAATGCTCAGAAAACTTTACTAATTTAAGATTTGCCTTGAGCTTGGAGGAAAGGTGTCAGAGCTCTTTGGACTGATATAGCACTACAGCAGTACTTGCTGTTTCCCTCATGTTACTACTGCTTTGTATAGCTGAAAGGGTGTGACTTCCCCAGCTCTCAGCCCTGCCATCAAACACTTGTGGTGGCTGGTGCTTCATTGCCACTATGGGTCCTGCTCCTCAGACCTTAAAAAGCCCAATGTCAGTTCTTTCCCTCTCCCCCTCATGTCAAGAATTTCCCTACTGCTCTGACCTGGCACTGCATGGCAGCCAATAGTCTGCTTCTATCTGCCCTCATCGCTGTGGAGCTGGCACAGCTGACAACAATGGAATTCGCCTGCACAGCCCCCCATTTGCTAGTTCTCCTCCTTCACTAATTCGGGACCCTTAACCATGACCTATGCCTGTCCAATCTTCTGTTGCCTCTTCTAGAGCCCTGCTGACAGACTGCTCCTCAGCCTGATGCCAGACCTTGCTTCCCACTGACCTGTGGAGCTGGCTTCTAAAAGTGCAGCACACTTTCACTAAAACAGCTTGGGGTGGGGGAGAGAGAGGACGTGGTCCATTCTGGATTGTGGCAAAGACAGAGAAAGTGGTGAGTTCTGGTTTGAGCAGAAAGAGAGAGAGAGAGAAGGTCTGGCTTGAGAGGCATGGGCAAAAGATCTGGCATGGGAGAAAGGGAGTTGTGGGATCTGGCACGGGCAGGAGAGACACCATGGGCAGATGAGATCTAGCATGGCAAATGGATGTGATAAGGTCTGGTTTTAGAGGGAGATGATGTAGTTGGTTTTGTCATGGGGAGTGGAGAGAAAATATACTGGAATTTGGCTTGCAGGGATAGAGGGTGCTGAAAGACAAAATGAGGTGAGGTCTGCTTGTGGGGGTGACGGAGAATGGGCATTTTTGACTGGCATTTTTAAATAATGGCTAGAATTTAAGTGTGAGATTTTGAAATAAAACATTTCTTCATAGAAAATATCTATGAATGGTATTCTGGATTAATTGAGAAATGTTTACCCCTTTCCCCTTTGTTTTTTCTTCTTTCTTCATGTTTACCTGCTATTATATTGCAAGTGATTATTACATATTTTAATCTACAGCAAAGTATTTTGCTGAAAGCTAGAAAATCCTAATGAAGATCACAGATATGCAAAAACAAGGTGCATGTAGTAACAGTTTCAGAAAATGATGATCAAATGATGTAAACAAACAGAAACAGAGAATCTTACAGCAATAGTATATGCATAAATCATAAATCTAAATAGATATAAAAATAGGGAAACCCAAACCACAATTATTATTGAAAATATAATAAATAATTAAATTATTTGATTTAAAAATTCCTAATAATGCTATGACTACAATCTATAGAATCTATATATGGTAAACATTATAAAAATAAAATTACAAAGATATAAATTAAAATAAAAAAACTAAATATACAAAAGGTATAAATATACAAAAAAACAGAGAATTAAAAATTGTGAATGAATATATATATATATATATATATATATATATATATATATAACTTAATAATATGTGAGAGAAAATGTTAAAGCATACTTTGCAGCCATGCAATCAAAGGCTGCCAATAAGCTAGTGTTCCTAGAAAAGCTCCCATCAATTGCATTGTCTAAGTTCCTAGAAATAAACAGGGCCAAAAATATATGTCTATATCTCTTACACTTTCTAAAACTCCCCAAGGATCTAATATATCTAATTTGTCTGTCTTGAATAAATAAATTGCTGAGTTGCTGAGTGATTTTACTCTTGAGGTTATTATACTCGCAATAAAACACTGAACCGGTGTACTCCATTAAGATGAGATCAACAGCCGTCTTTGTGCAGAGCATTTAACTAAAAGTACAAGTAGCTGCTACACCCAGTTGTGGAATACAGAAACATAGAAATGACAGCAGAAAAGGACCAAATGTTCCATCCAGTCTGCCCAGCAAACTTCTTAAGTTAGTAATGCCACTCTGTGCAGGTTACTCCCATGTTTCTCTTAAGGGCAGTAACTGCTTCTCCGTGCAGTTATCCTCAAGTCTTATGATAACCCATATAAATTCCAGCTAGCAACATTTTTTATTGAGTGATGAGCTTTCTTGGAAATTCAGACAGTGCTACTAGACGTGCTTTGCATATGGACTTGGCCGTAGAAGCAGTTCTGTGCTTTCCCTTATGTCTGCATATCAGTACTGTAGAAGTTGGGGCCCTTTGTTTGTTATCTGAATCCAGTTCCCCTTTTTCATCTGCCATTGCAGTGGGGAGCAATGTTTCAGTTGCATTAAAAGCATCAAGTCTTATTGGTTAAGGTTGGTAAGCTCCATGCTTTCTGCTAAGGGTAGTAACTGCTGCACCAGCAAGTTACCCCCATGCATGCTTTCTTCATTTCCTTTAGGACTTGGCCATAGAAGCAGTCCTGTGCTTTTCCCTTTATGTCTGCATAACATTATTCCAGACCATAGAAGTCGGAGCCCTCGGTTATCCAATTTCTTTTTTTCCCCCTGCTAAGTGGGGAGCAATGCTGCAGTTACATTAAAAAAATAAAATAAAGAAATGGTAATTACTGTGGTAGATATATATATATATATATAGAGAGAGAGAAATTGAACAAACCACATATATGAATGCCACTTATTATAATTTAAGTGATAACCCTCATAAATGAGCAGAAAACACAAGCGTTAAAAACATCTGTTGCTTGTTCACTTATAATGATGCAAATTTTCATTGCAAAGTGTAACAATGTGTCTGCTCAGCAAATTTAATCATGGGGTTTAACACTTGTTTAGCACTTAATGTAACTCTTTTAAAAAATTTTTTTTTAATAATTTTGTTATTTCACCCCCTTCCAATAGAAATTTTTTAAAGACACTTATCCTTAGAGTAGCGCTAGAACATTGAATGTATCGGCTCTGCTCTGTCCGAATATAATAGCATTGCTCTGCCCGCCCGACACAGCCTGTGTTTTGAAGTCTTCGTCAGGGGTCACTCTTTAAACTACAAAGCAAAAGAGTAGATTTTCTAAGTGCAGAGATTTCAACTTCTATACAGTTCAAATGTACAATCTTTTATAAATATATACGTATCTCGGTAAGAGGTTATCCTTGCTAGATCAATGTGGCTGTGGCATCTCAAAGAGGATTCGCCATTTTGAAACTTACGTTTTTAAAGCGTCAGCATGTCTCAGTATTGACCAATCGTGAATGAACTAGTATCGGTGGACCAATGGGGACCGATGACAGGCGTTTTAAATTACTGACATCCACTCTATGTTATCATTCATACCCTGTGGAAATTCTGTTGCAAGTTCAAAAATCCACTTTTGTTCTTTAAAATTAAGTAACCTTCGTCTGTCTCCACCTCTTTCATTTTTTAAAACAACATCAATAATTGTTCAACGTAGTCAAGAAAAATCATGATGTGCTGCCAATCAATGTTTTACTATGGGAGCATCCAGATTTTTTGTATTCAACTGGCTCCTGTGTTCCCTCAACTGGATTTTGACTGTCCTAGAGGTGCAGTCAACATAAAGCAAGGGGCAATCACATTGGATGATATAAACCACATTGTCAGAGTTACATCAAAGAGAAAAAGTTCATTAGGAGTTTAAAAAATACCCTTGAGGGTGAAAAACAAACCTGACACTTTCAACAAATTAGTTAAAATGCAATAATGAGCAAATGTTAATGCACTATTAAACAAATGAGATATGATGTCAACTAAATAATTGACATATTGAATCCATTCTATGCTGCATATCTTGCAAAAAAAACAAGACAAAAGGGGCCAACAGCCCAGACTTACTGAAGCAATAGAGCCCAATAAAAGAAAACAAGCGCATGTAAATAAAGTTACAGGGGGAAAAAAAGGATTTTTCTGGGGCAGAAATGAGGAAATAGGATAGGCAGAGTTCCACCAAGTCAAACACACCTTACAGAACCTAAGAAAAGGAAGGGGTCCAGACTAAGGAAGGTTCCCAGGAGCGAGCAGTGTCCAGAGAGAGAGAGGTAGAGTGGGACATGATAAAGATAGAGGAGATTTCTATGCCAACGTTTCAGGCACAGAGGTATCAGGGGGTGAGAGGAGGGCCTGGAGGTGCAATGTGGCAAGCAGCCTGTCTGTGAGGGCTTTCCAAGAAGGTTGGAGGATCCTCACATTTGGAGGCAGTGGTAAGAGGTTCAATGCCCTGGAGAAGACTAAGAAACTGGGTAGATGACACCATGGGTATTGACTGATGTGTGTCTGACTTGGGAAGTCTGGATAAAGGTACCAAGGGCAAAGGCCAATTTAAGAAACATTTACTCCTTCTCCTACCCTCTGTGGTTTAATTTTGATTATACAAAAATTTTCCCCTTGTTCATTTGTGTCTTACTCCCATTCCCCTCCCCAGTTATCAAAGATTTGCACTTGGGGGTTTCCTGTTCTCTGTTTTTGGTGTCCCCTCACAAAGAAATGTTGAGATGGAAGCAGACCAGCTCCTAAACGAGATGATGAAGCAACATTACCAGCATCATCAATTTCTGCACAAACTCATGTAATAGCAGGATAATAGCATGCAGTAGAAAATTATTTATCAGCTTCTCTAGCATTGACACTGCAGATGGCCACCATCCACAGGAAAGACAGGATAGATGATGAGTAGGCTGGCAGTTGGAAGAGATGTTTATTTAGAAGGGATGCTCAGGGAATGACTTCAAAACATTCCTTATCATGTTTGCTTGGGTAATTGAGGCAGTTGGATGGCCATGACACCAATGGGCAGAATGCCTGGTCCTTTCTCATGGGGGTGTTACGAACGCGCCCTGATAGCCCTGGGAAGGGGCATAGAGGCGCGATTGCTTGCTCCTGAGAGAGAGAGAGTGAGCCCTTGGCCCACGAGGCAACTCAGGGAGGAGCCCCAAAACACACCCTGAGGGAGGTGAGCAAGTACAAGCATGGGCGGAGCAAGAACACAGGAGGAGGGCAACACGGGGTCAACCCCTCCGCGGAGCCAACATATACCAGTGAGGACAGACATAGGCAGATGGCTGGAAACTATGAGGCAAGGAACCGGAGCAGGGAACTCCAGATCCGAGAGCGTAGAAGAGTCAGAGTAAATAGAGGAAACGAGGAATCCTGGAACTTGGACGAGACGAGGATTCCTAGATTTGGACAAGACGAAACGAGACTCTTTGAGACTTGGACGAGACGAGACTATTGGAGACGAGGGAGAGACGAGACTATTGGAGACGAGGGAGAGACGAGACTCTTGGAGTTGGAAGGTGCTGTCCCTCAGGGCCCCCTACACCGCCCAGCGTGGACTGGTCACGGGCCATCCTGTCCTGCTGCGTGCCCTACACAACCTGGAAGGCTGGTCGCAGACCATGCAGAGAGCGGGGTGTGCACAGAATGGAGAAGAGGGTCCAGGCAGCGCTTGAGAAAAGTCCAACCAGAAGAGGATTCCAGTCACTTGAAGACGGATACCGAATGAGACGGATGTACTCCTAAGAAGGTCGACTGGAGACGAAGTCTGGTGGACGGCAAGGCTGCTGGCGGATTCTTCAGGATCGAGATGAGGAGTGAAGGAAGACGGTAAGCAAGAGAAAGGTACCTCAGGCGCAAGCCACCTGGACACCTGGACATCTGGATCTCAGAACGAGTAGACATCTGGACCTCTGGACAGCCAAACCACAGGAAAAGTGGACTTCTGGACGAGAAAAGAACTGGAAGTCTTGGACAAGAGGACAAACAAATATCAGGACAAAGGACATCTGGACACCTGGACATCTGGATCTCTGAACGAGTGGACATCTGGGCATCTTGACATCAGGAACCCCGAGGCTTACAGGAAGGGAAGCCGAGGGCTGGAACATACCACGAGGATGATCCGAAAGGGATGAAACCTGGAGCATCAGATGGAGACATCAGGAACAAGAAAACATGGAACATGAAGTCTTCCGGACAGGAACAGCAAGATGGACCATGTTGGAAGCAGTGGAACTCCATGGACAAAGGAGAAGTTCCATGGAGTGTGTAACTCCATCTGAAGGCCTTGAGGAACTGAAGCAGGGCCTTTAAATAGGGCAGGACCAGGAAGAGCCCTGAAGACATCATCCAGAGGGCTGAAGAGTGCTTCCTGTCTCTGGTCCTTTAAAAGAGGAAGAAAGGTGCGCGCCCACGCCTAGAGGGAGCCCTGGAGGTAGGTGGGCGGAGCCAAGGACCGCAGCAGTGTCCAGTTGCATGGAGGAGGAGGAAGCAGGCCGGTGGCGGCTCCTGCTGCTGAAGAGGAGCCACGCTGGGCTGGGCTGCAGCCCTGAAAAGGAAGGGAAGGTGGCGACACTTCGTGCCACTGAAGATGATCTCAGCGGGGCCTCCCCATTGGAGGCAGAGTCGGCAGTGCAGCTCAGCTGCATAGGAGGAGAGCAGCAGCAAGCCGCTCAGAGCAACGTCTGTGGTGGCCCAGGCTGCAAAGAGGGACTGCAGCGTCGGAGCCGGCAGGGAGAGAAGGTGAGAGCCTATGCGCGAAATGGGGTCCACGGACAGGATCGTAACATATCAGTTAGGAGATGCAGAAAGAAGTCGGGTTTACACACACCAACCGTAGGTGGTGCCGCAGGTACACACATCTCTACTTTCCAAAAAGGAGTGGTGAATGGGCATGGTCTGGGTGGAGCATGGATGTTTTGGGGTCTGGTCTAGAGATGTGCGTGTAAATACTTAACGCGCCCAGGCACATGGCAAGGTCCTCTGCCATATAACTTTACTTCTGCTACGGATGACGTGTAAGTTATAAAAAATAAGGATCAAGCCATTTGTGAGGCTTTAAAGGGTCTTCTGTTACTGGGAGGGGGGCGCTTTAGAAGACCTAGCTGTTAACTGGGTGAGCTGGTGGACGAACTGGTAAACTGGGAATGTCGCCTTTCAAAATCCTCTGATTTTGTGAAATAGAAGCGGGATTTAAGCGCCCACTTAAAATTTGGCGCACATGTTTGCGCGGCCAGGTTACTTTATAACATGTGCGCATATACGCTCACAAGTTATAAAATAGCCACATCCCTAGATGTGGACTGACACATATGTGCACATGTGCGCCCTTGCGCCGATTTGAAAATTACCATCCCTGCGAAGAATTGTACAGTCAACAAACAAGTTGTAGGAGTTATATTTTTGTTGGACTAACTTAATGGATCTGTGACAGGCTTTTGAAAATTATCCTGCCTTCATCAGGTCAATGAAGAAATAGAGCAGTTTCACTGGGTTTCAATAGTACTGAGTCATCTAGGACTTAGGCTGCCTGTCTGCAAGTGTCATTACAGTTCAGTAAAGGAGAGGAAAGGGGAAGAATGCCAGAGGTGAAGGAGAGAGGGAAGGGAATGGTAAATAAAACGGAGGATATCATAATGCCTCTGTATTGCTCTGTGGTGAGACCGCACCTTGAATACTGTGTACAATTCTGGTCACCGCATCTCAAGAAAGATATATTTGCGTTGGAGAAGGTACAGAGAAGGGCGACCAAAATGATAAAGGGGATGGAACAGCTCCCATATGAGGAAAGACTAAAGAGGTTCGGGCTGTTCAGCTTGGAGAAGAGACAGCTGAGAGGGAATATGACCGAGGTCTTTAAAATCATGAGAGGTCTAGAATGGGTAAATGTGAATTGGTTATTTACTCTTTCGGATAATAGAAGGACTAGGGGGCACTCCATAAAGTTAGCATGTAGCACATTTAAAACTAATCAGAGAAAATTCTTTTTCACTCAAGACATAATTAAACTCTGGAATTTGTTGCCAGGGGATGTGGTTAGTGCAGTTAGTGTAGCTGGGTTTAAAAAAGGCTTGGATAAGTTCTTGGAGAAGTCCATTAACTGCTATTAATCAACTTCTCTTAGAGAATAGCCACTGCTATTACTAGCAACAGTAACATGGGATAGACTTGGTTTTTGGGAATGTGCCAGGTTCTTATGTCCTGGATTGGCCACTGTTGGAAACAAGATGCTGGGCTTGATGGACCCTTGGTCTGACCCAGTATGTTTTTATGTTCTTAGTTAAACTTTGCAGTTGAAAGGGCTTATACAGTGGTCCCTTGACTTACGAACTCAATTGGTTCCAGAAGGCTGGTTGTAACCCAAGTTGGTTGTAAGTCAAGACTATTTTTTCCATAGGAAACAATGAGAAAACCAATAATGAGTTCTGAACCTCCCAAAAGCACCCCTTACCTAACCATTTCTATAATAAAAAATGGTTGTATAAGGTCGTTAATTACCAGAAACACCAATACTTCCCTAGTGTACCCACCAAAAGGTTATAAAATGTGCTTAGCCTACCAGAAACAACAATTCAAGTTTATTTTTCTATTCATTTATTTATTTAAAAGTTAACATCTCTGGTTTGCAGGAAGGGAGGAGGGGGAGGGTGAAATGGAAGGTGGTTATTGTTCGGAAGGAGAGTCCCATTCCATTAGAACATCTGGAATCTGGCTCTCTGGGGTCCTTTCTCTACTTCTGGAACAGTTCCTTGGTGTATAGCTTCTTAAAGTTAGCTATGACCTGCTGGTCCATAGGCTGCAGTAGAGGAGTTGTATTAGGTGGGAGGAACTCTACTGTGAGCCATGGGAATTCTTCAGCCAACTTGTCTTCCAAGTCTTGTGGGTGAGCTGGAGCATTGTCCATGATGAGGAGAGCCTTGAGTGGTAAGCCTTTGTCCTCCAGATATTTTTGCACAGTAGGACAGAAAACCTCCCTTATCCACTCAAGAAAAAGGACTCTTGTCACCCAGGCTTTTCTGTTCGATCTCCACATGACCCCTAACCTATTCTTCATGACATTCTGTTTTCTGAACACTCTAGGGGTCTCAGAATGATAAACCAAGAGAGGCTTTATCTTGAAGTAACCCAAGCCATTCGTAACCCAAGGGCCCACTTGTATTTGATAATGGGTGAGAAAGTCAATATCCTTATTAAAACCTTTTGAGTTTGTTTCAAACTGTTTGATCATCCTAATTTCAAATGTTTTCTGTTCTTATGTACTGCTAACATTCTCTTTAAGTATATCCTGTTCAACTACTCAATTTTAGTTGTGTAAACTGATTTGCACAAGGAATTTTCATGGGTAAATGGGTATTTATATAAGGAAATCCCCCCTTTTGAAAATGTTCCTCCTTCCTCTGTGGAGAAAAGGGGTGGTGCTTGGAGGGGGTCCCTTGAACTCTGTGCTGTGATTTCATGTTGAAATTTCTGGGCATTTTTTTTACCCTGCTTACTTTGCACCTGCCGAGCATGCGGGGTATTCCTTCTGGTAGCCATGGGATTTTCAAAAGGAAACGCTGCCAGAAATTTCCCTATGAAAATCGACTTGCGAGCACCAAATACCGGCCTCAAAAAGTGTAAAAGGGGCTGATTTTATTTTAGAACAGCACTATTTTCGAAACTGCTGCCATCTATGATTTTATTAATTTACATCTATGTTCTTTAAAAATAAAATATATATTTCTTTAAAATATTTATACAAGAAGAAAATCAGAAAATCCACAACTCAAGTTGGTAAATTCTAAAAAAAAAAAAAAAAGTCTCACATGGGATAAATATGTTCCAAAGATGACTTTTCCCCAACTTTTCAGTCTATCCCTTGTGCTATTATACTAGCAGAGACCTAGTTTTAAAAGGGTTTTGCCAACTGACTAGAAGTTTAGAAAAGTAGGAAAGAAGAAGTCAGTGCAGGGCTTGTAGAACTATTCATACTGGCAAGGGCCAGGAAATGATAAAGAGTTATTGTCTGCTCATACAGGAGACAGCAAGTCTCCACAATGCAGAAAAAGGTTTACTTCTCGGAGAGATCTGGAATGCCTGGAATAAGAGCAGTGTTTCCTTTTTTGTCCTTGCCCCTGGGGACTGGCTCTGAGGATGTTTGCTTTAAACCACTTATGCCTCTGCAGCTGTGTTTGCATAGGATAGATGGGCATAATTTTAGAAATAAAAGTACATGTGTACCCCCATCCATTCAGAGGAGATTCCCTGGAAGGGACAGATAATCACAGGTAGAATGGGAATGAGAGAACATGCTCATGTGACAGGATTTGTCACACTCAGATATGACATTCCTAGGCCCAACCTTGGAAAAGGCCGTCTGTGCCCTCCCCCCCCTCCACCATTCCTCTGCTTCAGCTTCCCCAAACAAGTGCTACCTATGCAAACAATTCGGATCAGAATCAACTTGGTTCTAATAGCCAATGAAAATAATTTGTTGAACTGCCATTTCTGTTAAGTTTAGCTGTGTAGGGATATGTCCTATTTTATAACTGGTAAACTACTCTATTTCACAAAAGCCTATGATTTTTCTGAATTAAAACAGCAGAGGTTACTAGTGACACCAGTAAATGAGGAGGACAGATAACAGGTAGATTTTAAAAGCGTTGCTCATGCAAAAACGGCCCCATACATGTGAATGTGGGCCGTGTGCGAGCAAAGCAAATTTTAAGAAGCCGGGAAGTATGTGCGTACATACCTGTGCACGCGTCAAGAATAAGGAAATTGGAAAAGGGGTAAGGCATAGACTTATGCACGTAACCCTGAATTTTGCAAGTCTAGAGATTTTGAGCCAGAGGGGCCCTGAATGAGAGAGAGAGGCAGTGTTAGATTGGTCTGCCTAGGGCGCAAGGGTCTGTAGCCTCTTGTAACACCGCCCCCCCCCCCCCCCCCCAAAAAAAACCCCTCTCTCTGAGTTGAAAGTGCCTCTCTTACAGTGGGAGATATATAAAGTGTTATAATGTCTCTCTCTCTCTCCCTCTCCTCTCCCCTCCCCTCCCCTTCCCTTCCCCATGGTCACTTGTGCGAGCATGTTATTAAAATATGTATGTAAAGGCTGCACAAATATGCAGGGTGTATTTTAAATGATAGGCATGTACTTGCACATACGATATAAAATTTAGCATATCTTTGCTTATGTGCATTTATGGGCGCACATTATCCGGCTAACAGGGTCCTTTATCAAATTGCTATAAGGCACTTTTCGCATGCGTTAAGGCCTTATCGCATGTGAAAAACACCATTAACGCAAGCAAAAAGGGCTGTACGCAGATCACAATGCAAATTTTAAAAAGGGGAGGAATAGGGAAGGAGTTGGGGGAGGTCTAATGTAAACCAGGAGCTGCTATCGTGATTTGCGATAAATTTTGTCCATTATCGCAGGCCATTAACGCGGAAAATAACTACACCTTTTTTATTTGCGCTAAGGACTTATCGCATGTGATATCACATACTGTGGTATTATTGTGGCGCATACCACGTGCGATAAAAACTCAAAACAGCTACCCAGCCTTCCTGGACCAATAAAAATGCTTGTTTTTAGTAGGTGAACCTTCATGAGACCATTTGCTCATGCCTCACCAGTCCCGTCGCAGATGACAGCATGTGGAAGCAGGACAACATGAACAACAGGCCAGGCTACATCCAAGATATCACAGGGAGTTACCAGCAGCGCAGGCAGAGGCTGCACTCCCACAAGGTTACAGGCCTGGTCAGGGCTGGCCACATGCCTGGCCCCAGCCGAGGATAAATAGGGACCGTATATTTCCTCCACATACTTCCTTGGAGAGCATGCCTGAGGACTTAGTGATGAGCAGGTATCGTCTCAGCTCTCAGGTAATACATGAGTTATATGAAGACATGCGAGTTGATATGGATCCTGCAACCACAAGGTCCCATGCCATCCCTGGCATGACCAAACTATTGGCTGCACTCCATTTCACTGCCAGTGGCTCATTCCAAACCACAGTTGGAGTTGTGGGGGGAATGTCTCAAAGCACTTTCTCACGCTGTCTGGATCAGGTCATTGAAGCAGTCATGGACCGCATTCATCGCTACATATACTTTCCTTGCAACAGGCGGGACTTGATGGACTTGAAGAGAGGTTTTTATGCCTTTGCACAGTTCCCCAATGTTATTGGCGCTATTGACTGCACTCATGTGGCCATCATTCCACCATGTGAAAGGGAGGCAGCATATCGCAACAGAAAGCTATTCCACTCCCTCAATGTGCAAATGGTCTGTGATGCAGGAATGCACATTCTGGACGTGGTGGCCAGGTACCCGGGAGGAGCACATGATTCCTTTATACTAAGGCAATCGGTCCTTTTTGACAATTTTGAGGCCAGCCTGTACGGTGATGCTTGGCTTGAGGGTAACAGACTTTTTCCTTTATCTATTCCATGTCATGCAATGTTGATGTGTGTAATATCACCCAAATTGGGGGGGGGGGGGTCATAGTTGTGGGGTTGCCATGGGCAAGTTCAGTGTTCCAAGCCAGTATACTTGGCTTGTCAGGTTTCCTAAGCAAGTAATACGGTAAATGTATGCCTTTTGAAGCCCATTGTTCACTGTCCTGCTGAAGTTCTATGGGCAAAGGAGTCAGTAATGTTATGAAATATGAAGCTGTATCTAGGTTCCTAGTACTTTTTATCTAAATGTTCCCATTCCTATTACTGCCTGTGGTGCCATTACAATGGCTCTGTGGATTTGTAAGCCTGCACATTGCACACTGCTGGCACACTACCTGTATGTGTGATTATATACCGAGCCATTGGGGACATTGGAGGCTAGTGTTAATGTGCACCCTTGCACTCCTGTACTCCAAGTCTTGTGCCCTGCATGTTGCTGGTCTCTGTTATTGCCTCTATAGGTTATTTTGGCACAATTTGCCAGACCTCACAGCCTGCACACCTGCAATGGACAGTCACCATAACAACATAAGCTACGTCAAGCCTTTCACTGTAGGTCTCACAGCTGTAATGTTTGTCTTTAAAGTTGGCAGGCAGCTACACATTAGTACCCTTTGCTAGATTCTGAGGGCCAGTTAGGCCATCCTTGCCAGATGCACATCCAATGCTGTAGTTATGAGCATATCAGATGGTCAGCACTATAGGTGACAACACCTGACTCAACTGCTGTCAGGCAATACTAATGAGCTGTCAGGCAACACTAATGAGCAAAGTTCCAGGCTATCTTGCAGTGTCTTACTGGATGTTGTAGGTAGGCAGTCACATGTGGCTATAACATAGCAAACAGTAATGGGTTTCTTATGGTGCAGGAGATTCAGGTTATGGTTACAGGCCATGGCTTCTCACCCCCATACACATGCCTAACACGCCTGCAGAGATGAGATACAACGAGGCTTTATGTGGTACCCGCGCAGCCATTGAACGCACCTTTAGCCTTCATAAAAGCCGCTTTCGCTGTTTGGACAAAACGGGGGGAGCTTTAATGTATGCCCCAAACAAAGCTGCCAAGATTATCCTGCTGTGCTGTGTTTTCCAAATTGTGGCAGTACGTCATGGACTAGCAATGGATATACATCCAGATCTCCCACAGGATCCCGCATGTGTGCATGCCCGAGCCCAGGAAACCCTAGCGACTGGCAGCCAGATTCACCTAGTTTCACACTTTGCCTGATGGGCCTGGCCTATGGAATTTACTTGTATTGGTCAGTCTGCCTGAAGATTATGAGCTGCGCTTCCACTCATTACGCATTTTTGTTGGAAATGTTTATGCCTAAGTATCAGGCCAAATTTAATTAATGTCTTGATTATGGACCATTGCACTGTCATTGGAATAAAAGCTGTCCTGCCAATGTAACTTTTTTAACATGGTGTAGCCACCTTCTGTTCTGCCTGCATCTCACAGAAAAAGAGGCTGGTCTGTTAACACAGTCTGTCACCTACCTAGAACCATGGGGCCTGAAAGCCATCATGGGTGCACCTCTCAGTGGTTTTGAAATATGCATGTCATAGTGTTATAACTGTTGAAATGGAGAACATGCTTCACGACCATGCACAGTGGTAGTTGTACATTTGGTGTGTGTCTGTGTGTATTGACAAGGACCTTCCCAGTTAAATGTGAAACCTGGGCTTCCTCAGATTACCTGTGATGTCACACATGCAAGAAGAACTGCATAACACTTAGCTGTGTACATACAGGTGCACATCCTATTCCTTACATGTGTACAGGTTTAGAAAGTGTGAATATAATAAACCTTGAGCAGACAGTGCATCATGTACTTTGGAAGTGTGTACCATGGATGCCCTCAAAACAGCACATATCACACAGCTTTGCTCTCTCACCTTTCCTTATAAACAGGCTGAAGTTCATGGTGCTATTAGTGTCAGGTTTAACAATGTGCATAGCTCCTTTGAATCTGCCATTGACCTTTCTGAATGCAAGGTTTCCTGAGTAGATGGTCGCAAGGTCAGGCTATTGACTGTGGTGATATAATGCTGGTATGACAGGTTTCCCCTCATATAAATATGTGAATATCCGCTTGCAGGACTATAAAGGCACATTAAGCTATGAGTTAAAGGCCATCCCACTCTGCATCTGTCACGTGACACACCAGTCATACAGCTGCCTCTAGTTTCATTAAATGATGTTTGCATCATCCAGACCAAGGGTTAACCATCCTTTCAGTTGTCTTTCACATGATGACTCACTATGGCTGGCTTTTGTAAAGTCCGAGTCATTACACAGTGTCAGCCATTATTATGCTGTAACAATCAGCACTTCTGTTTATTCCTTCATGATAACCATTAAAGTAATGGGAAACTTACTGAAATTGACAGTGCATGTGTTATGTGTGAGGCCCTGCAAAGCACATAGTCTCGCACACTAACCATATTGTACTGCTAACAACCTAATGCTAAACACTTGCAGGCTTTCATCATTTATAGCTTCAGCTCTTCCACATGTGTGTGAAGGTCTGTGAACATCAGCAAAGCTGAACAGTGTTGAGTAAGTTCTGTAACCTTTTGCCATTTTTATGATTATTAACCTGTCCTTTGGTCCTATCCAGTCTATGCGGGGTGGCCTGTATGGCTTTCTCAGCAGTCTAATTGTGGTCAAGTGAACCTGATAGACTCAGCAAGCATTCTCAGATGCACTCCATTCTCATTTGCTAGGGCTACTGATACCACAGTTGTCAGGTGTATATCATGCTTGAGGATGACCTTAACATGTTGGCATTGTGCCAAGCCGCCCTGTACAGTGTGTTAAACCATTCCGAGGCCCTTTAGGCAATCTGCCATTAAGTTCATGTGAAAAATGGCTGTGACCGAGCTGTTTCCTGAACGCAGCTATACTTACTGTTTGTGGAGGAGGGAGTTTAACTGACCGAGAACCGGTTACAGTAAGCTGACAATGAGCACCTTCATCCATATTGCCATGCTTGGCATTAACAGAGTACCGTTGGACAATGTATCTGTGAAGGGACAGCAACCTGTACTGGGTACTGCTAACTTAGATGAGCGTGATACATAGGTTATGTTGTTCTGAGTGCACCATGGTCCCTCGGCCATTTGTTGTGTGCGGGGCCGCCAGCTTTTGGCCCTTCCGCCCTTGTGTGTGTTTAACATAAGAGTATAGCATGTAATCAGGTTCTAGGTCCTTTTCAAAGTATTAACATTTTTAGTGCTTTGAGGTAGTAGAAGCTGTCTGTAGCTCATGGCCCTCTGACAGTGACCCAATATGTACTGGGGTCAGTATGGTACAAATTATTACCCTGAAATTTCAATAACTTATGAAATCACTCGGTTAATGTGCTGTTCTTGCAGGTGCAGAGGTGTGGCAGTGGCCAGAATGAAATATGAAGTAGTAAGGCACCATCTGGTACATTGACTCAGCTTGTACTGAGCACCACAGCAAGGGTTGGGCCGCAAGTGCTTGTATGAAGTCACCTCAGGTGCTGTTTATGTGTACCTTGACCAAGTCACCTTTCACATACCGTTTAGTATTTATGCTGGCAGCATCAGACAGTATGGCCATAGCATTCCCCACAGCATAACACCTTTTGCATCACCACCTATTTGCTGGCCTGACATAATCAGCCTACACCAGTTCTGTATGGGGCATATGAAATTGCTAATCTTTTCAGTGTCATGCAACAACTTACCAAAATATACTTTGGGATAATGCCGGGGGCTCCCCATTAACAAATAAGTGTATTTAAAATAATACATTATACCACCATTGTGTTCAAGTTAGCCGTGCTTGGAATGAGTGTTCTTACACAGTGTAAGGTGTGTTCCCACAAGTGCAGGACTACATCAGTATTGTGTGGAACAGCATCTGCTGAGGTGGCAAGTAGTAGAGGGAGTGGTGTGTTGCTGTGTATCAGGAACACCTCTACAGTCTGACTCCCATGCCTGTACTGGCCTCCCTTGTGGGTGTGTTAAGTAAGTTTCAACTAAGACTTCCCTTATACCTACTGTACACACTCCCAAAGCAAGGGCGTATGCAGATGGCCAGTGCCATAATGCTTCATATAGTACAGAAAAAATGGTCAGGCCTACTGATCAGGCTTCAGCTGTGAGTGTGCACAAATTCCCCTTAAGGGTATTCAACCAGTGCTAGACTGAAGCTCTAAAAAATTTTAGAACGACATGTGTACAATGTAGTGACCTGTAAATAGTGTTATAGGCAAATAGCATAGCTGTTTGTCATTAACTAGCAAGCTCTTGGAAATAAACAGAAACAGATACAGGTAGTACATGCAGTGTAAGGGTATATTGTAGACCCATGTGAATTTGCATAGCATGCCATGCTCTTTGTCTGATGCAGCTTAGGCAGGGAATTAATGTGCTGTTAGGATAAGTCAGATGCCATTCTCCCATGCCAAAAAGGTATGGACAGAAAACATGGCTTGCTTTGAAAAAGTATATTTGAACAATTAAACCTTTCATGTACTACCACTATCATTTTTTACATTTTTATAAGCACCTTCATAGTCACAGTGACTCTTGCAATATACACAGGTCACAATTCAGTGTGACCCACACCATGCCTTTTAACTGGCAATCACTATTAACTACACTACTTAGTAGGGATGTGAATTGTTTTTTGACGATTTAAAATATCGTCCGATATATTTTAAATCATCAAAAATCGTTAGAGGCGATATTTAATAGGAATTCCCCCGATTTATCGTCAAAAATCGTAAATCGGGGGAAGGGGGAGGGGAAGGGGGAGGGCGGGAAAACCGGCACACTAAAACATCCCTAAAACCCACCCCGACCCTTTAAAATAAATCCCCCACCCTCCCGAACCCCCCCAAAATGTCTTAAATTACCTGGGGTCCAGTGGGGGGGGTCCCATTGTGATCTTCCACTCTCGGGCCACGGGTGCGTTGATAGAAATGGCGCCGGCGCTACCTTTGCCCTGTCATATGACAGGGCAAAGGTAGCGCCGGCGCCATTTTGCTTCCTGTCCCCCGACGTCACGAGCGTAGGAGATCGCTCCCGGACCCCCGCTGGACCCCCAGGGACTTTTGGCCAGCTTGGGGGGGCCTCCTGACCCCCACAAGACTTGCCAAAAGTCCAGCGGGGGTCCGGGAACGATCTCCTGCACTCGAATCGTGTTGCCATACGGCCGGCGCCATTTTGCAAAATGGCCGGCCCAAGCCGGCCAAAAGTCCCTGGGGGTCCATCGGGGGTCCGGGAGCAATCTCCTACGCTCGTGACGTCGGGGGACAGGAAGCAAAATGACGCCGGCGCTACCTTTGCCCTGTCATATGACAGGGCAAAGGTAGCGCCGGCGCCATTTCTATCAACGCACCCGTGGCCCGAGAGTGGAAGATCACAACGGGACCCCCCCACTGGACCCCAGGTAATTTAAGACATTTTGGGGGGGTTCAGGAGGGTGGGCGATTTATTTTAAAGGGTCGGGGTGGGTTTTAGGGATGTATTAGTGTGCCGGTTTTCCCGCCCTCCCCCGATTTACGATTTACACGATATTTAAAAAAACAAAACCGCGACGATCCAATTCCCTCCCCCCCCAGCCGAAATCGATCGTTAAGATGATCGATCACACGATTCACATCTCTACTACTTAGTAGTAGAACTACAACATTACTAGTATGTTGTCACATACCCTTGGACTGGAAAATTCAGACCTTTCACATAAAGTATACAGTACCCTCCTTCAAACTCCACCTTCATTTCTTCAACACCCAGCCTATAAATGCGCACTATATGAAGTGTTGGCATTTAAGGTACACAGCTGTGTCACACAGGAGAATGAAGTGCATGTTGCTGTACAATGTAAGCAAAAGCAAAGGCCCCAAACTGTCCATGTTGAAAGAGTGCACTGAAAGGGGACAGCCTAAGTGCCACGGCAGCCAAGTTCAAGCATGCAGGCAGCAGGAGAAGAAGCACAAGGTCCAGCAGCAGCACTGATGGAGCAGGTCAGGACACAGCAGCATGGGAGCAGGAGGCCCTGGATGAGACATGGGAGTATAGAGCCACACTTGGAGCAGATGAGAAGAGGAGACACCCAGCAGCATGCAGCCAGCACTTGGAGCAGATGAGAAGAGGAGACACCCAGCAGCGTGCAGCCAGCACTTGGAGTAGATGAGAAGAGGTAAGCGCACGCTGATCCGTTTCCTTCCATCTAGATGGCACAGGAACTCTGTGGAGGGCCCACGAAGATCCGTTTCCTTCTAACTAGACAGTACATGAGCTCTGTGGAGGGCCCACGAAGATCCGTTTCCTTCTATCTAGACAGTAGAGGAGCTCTGTGGAGCGCCCATGAAGATCCGTTGCATTCCATCCTAACGGCGCATGAACTCTGTTGAGGGCCCACACAGAGAAGCTAGAGAGAAGGGCTTTTTTGGCCATGCCGTTCCACCTTATGGCCCCTTGCCACGCGGTCCCTTGCCTCTTGGAGGCGGCATGGCTTTAGAGGGCTGACCCCTGCAGCCTCGTCCCCATGCTGGACTGCTGCGGGGGGTTGATGCAAGGCAGGAGAACTCTGAGGTGGAGTATGGCATGCGCTCCAAGATCTGGCTCATGATGTTTGTGAGGGTGCTTATCGAGGCTGTGATGCTGTTAGCATCCTGGGACCTAGTAGTAATCCCATGCTGCAGGATACGGTTCTGCCTTTGGAGCACCTGCCGCAGGCTGCGGATTTTGGCTCGCAAGAGCCGGCCTTGCGAGGATGTCATGGGCTCATCCGGTGGTGGTGCCGGGGCTGATGGTGGGGGTGGGTGCTGGAGGTGATTGTGTAGGTGTTGATAGGCCATGAGGCCTCAATACTGGCATACCTTCACTGCTGGCAGAGTGCGTAGGGGTGCTGATTGTTTCTCTCCAGCCTGCTATGTCATGCATTAAAGGGTCCAGATCTAGGGACACATTAAGCCCTGTGAAGGGTGGAGAATCCTGCGGTGTATGCAGCTCCTCCTGCTCCACCTGTGTCTCGGCATCAAGCACTAAGGGATGCTGCATTATTGCTATGGCCTGGCTCATACCTGCCCCTTGCCAGCTGGGTCCTGGCAATTCCTGGCTGGGACCCGGACGTTCTTGAAGGCGAGCTTTGGAAACAGAAAAGAAAAAGAAAAACATCATAAGTATATATGGCTTAACAAGCTTTCAAGGTATTTAGCATCAGAGGAGCACTTTGTGAGATTTGAAAGTGATCCTCTAATGCCAATTTCTGTGTGGGTTTCACTACTGTGTTTGGGTCATTCTTTGTGAATGGCAAAAACACATAGTGTTAGACACAGTATGTTTCTAGTAGTTGCTGGATGGGCCTTTATGGCTCATGAAAACTTACCAGCCGCGATGTGTGACGTGTCCAGGCGCGGATCCAAGCCTTCAAAAACTTCCGGTCCCAGACGCTCCAGTAACCGCTTCTCCATCTCGATAATGACTGTTGGACGAGGTGCCCTTCCACCTGTCTGCTGCTGGTACTTTCGGCGTGCGGCAACTTTAGATTTCAGTTGAGCTTTAACATCCCGATATCGGTGAGATACCTGCTCCCAAGATCACGGTATGCCACTGTGCTGGCTGATGTTCTGGGCAATATCCTTCCACAGGTGGACTTTTGCTGCCTTGCTGGTCTTGGCTGCTCTGTTGCCAAAGAGGTGTGCAGAATTTTGCAGGACACCTGCTATAAGCAACTCGTTCTCCTCACTACTGAACCTTATGGCCCGCAGTCTCTGGCGGGGTGCTAGCTGGCTGCCTGAGGGGGGTGCCACTTCCAGTCCCAGAGGGGTGTCTTCCCTGCCCTCACTCTCTGTCCCGCTCTCATCTCCCATCCCTTCAACCCTCCCACCTCATCCTGCCCTGGCAAATCCCTTCTCCTCTGTCCTATCTCTCTAACCTCTTGTGCTCCTCCCACCACTCTTTCCTGACTAACCCCTTCCCCCTCCCCCACCCTCCTATCCCTTCCCTCCTGCCTGTCCCTGCTGCTAACCCTGGCCCTACTCCTAGTTCTCTTAGTTTTCATTCCCCTGCCACTCCTTTCATTCTTCTCCTGCTCCCTCTCACTCCTCCTCCCTTTACTATCCTCACTCCTCATCTCTCTTTCCACTCCTCTCAACCTCCATTCTCTCCCACCACTCCTCCACTCCCACCACTCTCTTCTACCACTCCTCTGCTCCTCTCTTCTATCACTCCTCCACTCCTCTGCTCCTCTCTTCCATCACTCCTCCACTCCCACCACTCCTCTCTTCTACCACTCTTCCACTCCTCTCTTCCACCACTCCTCCACTCCCACTTCTCTCTTCCACCACTCCTCTGCTCCTCTCTTCCACCACTCCTCCACGCCCACTCCTCTCTTCCACCACTCCTCCACTCATCCACTCCCACCACTCCTCTCTTCCACCACTCACCACTCCTCCGCTCCTCTCTTCCACCACTCTTCCACTCCCACCACTCCTTTCAATCACTCCTCCGCTCCTCTCTTCCACCACTCCTCCACTCCTCTCTTCCACCACTCCTCTGCTCCTCTCTTCCACCACTCCTCCACTCCCACCACTCTTCCACTCCTCCGCTCCCACCACTCCTCACCTCCTGCACTCAGAAATAGACAAACAAAATTAGCACTCCACCAAATATGACACAAGACAAAAAGTAAAGGGAAACAAAGGATAAAAAAGAGACAGCACTACTCACTCAGAATTCAATGAACAGCTCCTTTCCAATAACCAACACTACGCACCTCTCCTACACCTCCAACCACTAACACACCCTCAAAGGGGAAGATGCAGGAAGTGTGCTTTTATATTGGAAACATTATTGCAAAACGTGATGACATTTTCGCAAATTACGAAGTCACTTCGCAAATTGCAAAATTACCGCAAAATGCGATACTTACCTTTGCGAAGCGGTAACACTTTCATTAACATAGAAACGCCCATTTTTTTTATCGCATGCGTTATTCCCCCAAAGGGGACAGGATAGTTAATTCTAATATCTGGGACAGGAACACGGTATGATTTTACCTGTTCTTATTAGGAGGAAAGGTGGAGATTGGTAAAAGTGAATGTGTGTTGTACCTCTTTAAGTAAACTCAAGACAGGGAATTTTGTTTATCTTTTGTTTTGTCTAGCTAGAAAATCAGTTCCATTAGCTTGTGGAAGATCCTCAATGCCAAAGGGTTAGTCTCATTTATTGATTTTGTATAGTCTGGAAGCAGGTCATTGTGGAAGGAAGAACCAACACTCGTTGCCATCTGATTCTCTGTCTCCCCCAAGACTTACCAAAACTCCCTGGTGGTCCAGCGGGGGTCCGGGAGCCATCGGAAAGGTGCAGCTGCAAATGGTAAATGTATACAACAGGCATGGACATTGTTTAAAAATACCATCTTAGAAGAGCAGTCCAGATATATTCCACATATTAAGAAAGGTGGAAAGAAGGCCAAATGGTTACTGGCATGGTTAAAAGATGAGGTGAAAGAGGCTATTTTATCTAAAAAATGTCCTTCAAAAATTGGAAGGATCAATCTGAAGAAAATAGGAAAAAACATAAGCACTGTCAAGTTAAATGTAAAACACTGATAAGACAGGCTAAGAGAGAATTTGAAATGAAGTTGGCCATACAAATAAAAACTCATAATAAAAACTTTTTAAAATATATCTGAAGAAGGAAACTTGTAAGGGAGTTGGTTGGACCTTTAGATGATTGAGGGGATAAAGGGGCTCTTAGGGAAGTTAAGGCCATCGCGGAAAGACTAAATGAATTCTTTGCTTTAGTGTTTACTAATGAGAAAGCTGTTTTCAAGGGCGGTTCCTGAGACTGTTTTCAAGGGTGATAATTCAAGTGAACTGAACCAAATTATGGTGAAGCTGGAAGAAATAGTAGGCCAGGTTGACAAATTAAAGAGTAGCAGATCACCTGGACTGGATGGTATATACCCCAGTGTTCTGAAAGAACTAAAAAATGAAATTTCAGATCTATTAGTGAAAATGTGTAACCTATCATTAAAATCATTGGGGCGGATTTTCAGAGCCCTGCTCGCCTAAATCCGCCCAAAACCGGGCGGATTTAGGCGAGCAGGGCCCTGCGTGCCGGTGAGCCTATTTTACATAGGCCTACCGGCGCACGCAGAGCCCCGGGACTCACGTAAGTCCCGGGGTTCTCCGAGGGGGGCATGTCGGGGGGCGGGCCCGGTCGTCGCGGCGTTTCGGGGGCGTGTCGGCAACGTTTTGGGGGCGGGTACGGGAGCGTGGCTACGGCCCGGGGCGGTACGGGGGCGTGGCCGCGCCCTTCCTACCCGCCCCCAGGTCGCGTCCCGGCGCTAGAGGCCCGCTGGCGCGCGGGGATTTACGCCTCCCTCCGGGAGGCGTAAATCCCCCGACAAAGGTAAGGGGGGGCTTAGACAGGGCCGGGTGGGTGGGTTAGGTAGGGGAAGGGAGGGGAAGGTGAGGGGAGGGCAAAAGGAAGTTCCCTCCGAGGCCGCTCCGATTTCGGAGCGGCCTCGAAGGGAACGGGGGTAGGCTGTGCGGCTTGGCGCGCGCCGGCTATACAAAATCGATAGCCTTGCGCGCGCCGATCCAGGTTTTTAGCAGATATGCGCAGCTCCGCGCCTATCTACTAAAATCCAGCGTACTTTTGTTTGCGCCCCATTTATTGTACCTGAAGACTGGAGGGTGGCCAATGTAATCCCAGGAAACTATAGACCAGTGAGCCTTACTTCAGTTCCGGGAAATATAGTAGAAACTATTCTAAATGTACAAAATCACAGAACATATAGAAAGATGTGGTTTTATGGAACACAGCCAGCATGGATTTTCCTAAGGGAAGTCTTGCCTCACAAATCTGCCACATTTTTTTGAAGGGGTTAATAAATATGTGGATAAAGGTGAACTGGTAGATGTAATGTATTTTGATTATCAGAAGTCATTTGACAAAGTCCTTCATGAGAGGCTTCTAAGATAACTAAAAAGTAATGGGATAGGATGCGGTGTCCTTTTGTGGATTGCAAACTGCTTAAATGACAGGAAACAGAGTAAAATTAAATGCTCCGTTTTCTCAGTGGAAAAAGGTAAATTGTGGAGTGTCTCAGGGATCTGTACTTGGACCAGTGCTTTTCAATATATTTATAAATGATCTGGAAAGAGGTAAGACAAGTAAGGTGATCAAATTTTCAGATGACAGAGAATTATGCAGAGTAGTTAAATCACATGCAGATTGTGATAAATTGCAAAAGGACCTTGTGAGACTGGAAGATTTGGCATCCAAATAGTAGATGAAATTTAATGTGGACAAATGCAAGGTGATACATATAGGGAAAAATAACCCATGCTGTAGTTACATGATGTTAGGTTCTACATTAGGAGTTACCACCCAGGAAAAAGATCTAGACGTCATAGTGGTTAATACATTGAAATCTTCAGCTTAGTGTGCTGTGGCAGTCAAAAAAGTAAACCAAATGTTAGGAATTAATAGGAAGAGAATGGTGAATAAACTGGAGAATGTCATAATACCTGTTTATCGCTCCATGGTAAGACCACCTACAGTACTGTAAGCAGTTCTGGTCACTGTATCTCAAAAAAGATATTGTTGCACTGGAGGAAGTACAGAGAAGGCATGGAAAAGCTCCATATGAGGAAAGGCTAAAGAGGTTAGTTCACCTTAGAGCAGAGACAGCTGAGGGGGGATATGATAGAGATCTATAAAATCCTGATAGGACTAGAATGGGTAAATGTGAATCGGTTATTTATTCTTTCAGATAACAGAAGGATTGGGGGGCACTCCATGAATTAGCAAGTAGCATATTTAAAACAAATTGGAGAAAAATCTTTCATTTAACGCACAGTTAAGCTTTGGAATTCATTCCTAGAGAATGTGGATAGGGCAGTTAGTGTAGCTGAGTTTAGAAAAAATGTGATTTTGTTCCTGGAGGAGAAGACCATAAACTGCTATTAATCAAGTAAATTAAGGGAATATCTACTGTTATTACTATCGTTCGTAGCATGGGATCTATTTAATGTTTCAGTACTTGCCAGGTACTTGTAACCTGCATTGGCCACTTGGAAACAGGATGCTGGGCCTGATGGACCCTCGGTCTGACTCAGTATGGCATCTTCTTAGGTTCGTAGGAGAATTTTTATGCTTCATAAGTCTACAAGGGCCTGGGAAAGGAAGTAGTCCAGCTCCACAGGAACTATGAGAGTTGAAAACCCAGCACAGGGAATGTCCACGAAAGAGCAGAAGTGTGTGGGGGGGGGGGGAAGTCATCAGATTGACATCCATGGGTTCCTCTCCATCACAGCCACAGTCACACGCGAAATGACCCCCTCTCCACAGTTAAAGCAAGTGCCTTGGGTTGTTGCCACTTTCGTGCACTTATTCCTTCTATCCTCATGGTTTCCCAGTGAGTGATCAGGGTTTGAGAGGTTAGGGTTTTTAACTACTCCTTGGCTGATGGGGTGTGTTTGGATCCAGTTCCTCAAATCTCTCCTCCCCCTCTTTACCCCTTTTGCTCTCAGTCTTTCTCTGCTAGTGTCGACCAGGAACCTGTATCTGTGGCATCCAAGAGAGCTTACTCTTAATGGTGTTCCATGCAAGATTGTGCCCTGGCTTTTGTATATTTAAAACAAAGCTATTGCCATGCTCATATTTAGACAAAGGCAGCTTTGGCAATTGCCTAGGGCACCATATTTTGAAGGTGCCAAATACCCAAGTCAAAGAGGAGTGTCACTGAAACAAGGAGGAGGCTGCTTCTGCTGTCCACATCAAAGAGGCTCTGCTATGGGACTCTGGGGTTGAGAGGGAAAACACTTCTCCCAATTTCCTATCTCCAGGATCTCCAATTTCCCACTCTCAAACCCTGTCTGTGGGTGCCAAAATCTTAAATCCAGCCCTAAGTATTACATGACAAAAAAATACCAAGAGAAATTCTGTTTTGTTATAAATTGGGTTGGGCACAAGCCTTAAGAGTTTTTAGACATTGATTTATGACAACATTGCCATGTAAAAATGGTCTCCCAGAGAAGGGAATCCAGCATTCTGGCTCAGCGGTGATTTATAATACAGGAAGAGGTTTCTTCTGTGTTTGGCTTTGTATAGCAATGAGTAGAATTGTAAAGGCTTTCAATTATTTATGTAACAAAAGCCCTGAGAGCACAAGTCGGGTCTTGTCCTCTAGTCGAACAAACCCCATGATCAACTGTCAGCTCTTCTTGAGAAAAACCAAAATATTGCCCTCTTGTTTTTAGAACTACCACTAGAGTTGCTTTACCAGTTCCACTCTCAGGGTGTGAACCTTATACTAGCAACACTGCATATACCTGATGAATGAAGTTTGTTTAATTTAACATTGACAAGAGTCTCCAAGCTTTAACATTGACAAGTGTCTCCAAATTTTATTAATAATTGCATTTGATGTCCTATTCAAGTAAAAGAGCATGGAGGTATTTTGTTTTGATATGCCAACCCAATTATTCCTCAACCTTTTGGGGTAGGATATAATGTCTATTTCATAGCCAGTCAGAGGTTGGAAGCTAGATTAAAGTATTTATGGCCAGGTCAAGAAGGCCAAGTACTGTTTGATCTCATTGGCTCCTTGTCAACCTTCCACTCTGAATACAAGATGCCATAATTTACTGATAGGTGAATTTGCTGGTGTTCAGGAATAGGCTCGCAGCAGCACTTCAAAATGATCTGTGCGCTTTTCTCTGTAATTGATTAAGTTAACACAAATAAAAGACCCCTTTTTTCTCACACCGACTGCATCACCAAAGGGAATGTGGTGAAATGAGCTATTCCATATTGGTATTTCAGAAAGAATGGATGACTTTTGGAGACCAGGTTAAAAAAAATTTCCAGTACAAAGGAGGCATAATCAATGTAAATTTTTTTTTCTAATGAACAAAAATTCAACTACATTTATCAATTCAGTTTAATCATTAAAATTGTAAAATGAAGGCAATATGAATTCTAGGGGGTAGGGTTAATCAATAAATCACTTCTTTTTAAAAAAGTTCAACCATCAAGGGGGTAATTTTGTAAAAAAGCACATAAATTAGCTGGCAAATATGCACACAAGTTACACTACTTTTCAAAACAGAATTACCCAAATAAATCTGCTTTGAAAATTATCCCAGCAAAACTAAATGTACACAGTTACACCTGCTATTTCGTAAGTATAGTCTTGCCAAAAGAATTTACTTGCATATCTTATAAAATAAAAAGGTATGCATATGTAACCCCTGGGTTGACAAGTCCCAGCTAGGATCCCAGGAACTGTTACGCTGGAGGTGGACCCTTGGCCTGGTGCAGGATTGGTACGGCCCTCTGGTCGGACCCAGAGAGCGCCTGCCACCAGGAGGTGGAGCACATGCGGAGACAGAGGCTAACTGGAGCTTCACCAATAACAGTCCGGGGTTTCCACAGGTTGAGCCCTTGGGTACCTGGACTGCCTGGACTTAGGTGGGCCTCAGATGGTCTCCCAGAGAGGTAGCGGAGGGGTATGCCCACCACGAGCAAGGGTGCGTGGCTGACGCAGATAGGATGGACTAGATCCGAACTGGAAGCTCCAGAGACCTCAGGGAGGTCACAGTTCAGGAAGGTTCTCTGGGCGAGACAAGCAGCGCCTGCTGGTCTAGTCGGGTGAAAGCCACAAGTGGATTCCCAGCAGGTTGGTCTGGTAGTCACAGTAGGCCAGAAGAGAGTGTCTGAGTGCAGCGCAAGGGACAGAACCAGAGTATCAGTCCAGAAGTGGTCAGCCAAAGTAGGGGTCAATACCAAGTTCAGTCCGAGCGTAGTCAAGGTAAGTAAGGGTCAGTTCCAGGTGGCAGACAAGAAGATGGTCAGGCAGGCAGAGGTCAGTACCAGAGATCAGTCCATAGGGGTACTACCTGGGAAGGATGCAGGAACACACGGAGACTCAAGAACAGGGAGACGCTAGAATGAGGAGATGCTGGAACAAGGAGACACTGGTACACGGAGTTAGGTAAACTAAGAACAGCACGGTGTCGACCTGATTGCCAAGGCGAGGTCCTGGGGGACAGGGCCTCACTTTTATATGTAATCTACATGATGTCATCGGGCTGCGCTGCGGAGCTGGTTCCTGCCCATGGCCCATGGGACGGCAACCATAGCTGATGTGCTTGGTACTGAGCCAGAGTTTCTGACCTGGCCGGAACAGGGGCGTGGTCCGATGATGGGTGTCTGTGAAGCGTTTGGCCCGGTCAGCTGCTTGGCAGAGTCTTTCCCTTGGATCCAGAGCCAGCGTATGTTTTGTGCTGTAGATTGGGCTGCAGGTGATGGTACACTGAGTGGAACCGGCAGGGGTAGGCATGGTTGACGGCTGAAGAATATCGTAAAAGGTAAAACTTCCATGGCAGAGGCAATATGAGTATTATGGGATAGTTCTGCCCATGGCAGGAGGTAGGCCAGTTATCTTGCTGGTCGTTGACATATGATCGTAGGAAGGTTTTCAAAGAGTGATTAGTCCTTTTGCTTGCGGATGTTGTTTAATGTAATATTGAACTTTTTTACATAGAGACCTCCAATATTTAGCAGCAAATTGGGGACCACGATTGGAGACGATTTCTTGTGGTAGTCCATGTAAACGAAATACGTGGGTCAAGAAGAGTCGAACTAACTCTGGAGCCGATGGAAGTCCAGGTAAGGGGATAAAGTGGGCCATTTTTGAGAAGCGGTCAATGATGACCCAGATTACAGTATTTCCTTTTGAAGGAGGTAGATCCACGATGAAATCTGTGGAGAGACTTGACCAGGGCTCGGTGGGCACAGGAAGTGGCTAGAGAAGCCCCCATGGGCAGCCAGTCAGAGGTTTTTGCTGTGTGCACACTGGGCAGGAGTCCACATATTCACGGGAGTCCTTTACCATACCAGGCCACCAATAGTGCCTTCGGAGCATCTTGAGAGTCTGAGCTCGGCCAGGGTGGCCAGCCAGTTTGGAGTTGTGAGCCCAGTGGAGCACACACTCACGGAGAAGGCGCGGTCGTCTCCAGCGGGTGGTGAGCCCTTGGGCCACGGCAGGACTCAAGGAGGAGCCCAAAGCCACACCGTGGGAGGTGAATTGAGCAGGCATGGGGAGCCAGGCGGGTACAAAAGCAGGGAGTCCGACCCTCAGCCGGACCTGCACGCCCATGGTAGCCAACACTGGGAAGTTGACTGATGAACGGTCCTCCGATTGTTCCCGGCCCTTTCGGACCTGCCGCTGGGAACGGCAATGGGCAGCAGGCCGGACAGAGGCGAGGGCAGACAGAGTCCTTTACACTGAAGACATCATAGACAAGGCAGGTGCAGACATCGTAGACAAAGGCTAGTGCAGACATCGAAGAGGAGGGCTGGAAGGAGACACGGGCACTGTCCCTGAGGGCGCCCTACTCAGCCCACCCACGGGACTGAGTCGCGGACCACCCCATCCGCGCCCTACACAGCCCAGGAAGGCTGGTCGCGGACCACTTTGAGAACAGGAGAGCGCAGGGAAGATCCAGGCGAGCAGGAACTCCGATGCTGGGATACTGACATCCGAAGCCCCTTCGGCTGGCAGGCAGGGAAGCTCCAGAGCGCAGGGAAGAATCCCACCTGTTGGCCACTCCAGGGCCCAACAGGCCAGAAGGCTCAGGAGCCAGACAAGATGTAGGGCAGAACAAGCGGAACTGGATCAGGACATCAGGAACACATCAAGGCAGACGTCAGTAACATCAGGAAGCAAACATCCGGACCGAGACAGGACAAGGAGCCATCAATACAAGGCAGACCACGGAAGACCTGGATCGAGGAAGAGGTACAGGCAACTGTAGCACTCAATCTGCAGGCAAATTGCAAGTGACAAGAAAGTCCTTATATACTGAAGGTTGTAGGCAACTCCCTGGGAGGAGTTTGCCAGGACCGCCCCTCGCTGGTCCTATAAGTAAGGTGGAGAGTTGCGGGCCAGCCCCTAGGGAAACGGGCATGGCTGGAAACCAGGAAGTCCAAACAGCCAAGCAAGCCACAGGAACAGCTAGGCCTCTCAGGCCCTGGAGCAAATCCCGGATGGAACACAGGCGAGGCCCTGGCTTCGGAGCGGCCTCCGGTGGAAGGTGAGAGACCACCTGTAGCGCAGCAACAGGGGGGATCGTAACATTTTTACAGAATTCTGAACCTTAAAATTTTTACTGACAGAGGTTGCTACATCTAAAGCAATCCCTCCCAAGCCTTTTCTTGCAAATCCAAATTGATTTTATTAAATTGAATAATAGAATTGATTTCTCCAAGGTTAAAAAAGTAAAAAAAAAAAAAAGTAAAAAAACTTCACTTTAATCATTACCTTAGTAAATTTTTTGCTGTATGCCAGTTTTTAATATTTTCCAGATTGACAGCCTTCCTGCCATGAGAGATGTGAAGATGAACACTTTGCAGCTTATTTTAACATTTTTCAAACATTTTTCTAACACCTTTTGACTTTTGATCCTTGATCTAATTTTGTTTTTGATACGAAATTTTTAGCTCAAATTATGTGTTATCTGTTGTCTGTCTTGATGTCAAGAAGACTATGAATGAATATTTGCAGGATGGATGAATATGTGTCAGTTTTGTGTAAATTAATATTTGCAGGATGAATGAATATGTGTCAGTCTTGTGTAACATATGTTTAATGTAATGTCTGAAAGACTTGTTTGTGGTTCAGCCTACTGCAACTGACTTTTCCTTTAAATGATTAATTTACATGTATGCTATTTTACTGAATGAAAATTGATCACTGCATAAAAACTTTCTTGATAATGGGACTACCCTCTGTTCTGAAAACTGGCTCTACGTACTGCAGCCATTCCTTTGCATGAATTTTGTCAATAATTGAACATTAAATACGTATTTGGCATCCCCTACAACACCACAGGGCAAGCCATTGTGGAGAGAGCCAATCATACCCTTAAGAAGGACTGGCTGAACAAAGTATTGTTCACATTAAATCATCTAATCACATTAAATATCAAATTCAAATAAGACCACAGCCATGGATAATCATTATGGGACTAGGGTTAGTCACCCACAGCCATCAGTCTTGTATAGAATGTTACCTAACCCTGTCTGGCATGGAAGCTGCTATGCTTGCTCCCACAGGTCCACTTTGGGTTCCAAGCCGTTATATCAAGCCGTGGAAAGATGGAAAGATGGAAAGGTGTCCAGGTCTACAGGACCCGATCCCCAACTTCTCCCTGAGCCTCCACAGCCCTCAGAAGGACAGAGACCGGACTCCTCGCAAAAAGCAGCACCACATGACCTGGGGACAGATCAAAGCGCTATCTGACCAACCTGCACAACTCTTGGAACAGCAAGGCCTTGAGAAAACTCCAGAGAACTTATTAGCCGCCTTTTCTTGCCTGAATGCCAACTCATTAACAATTGTGTTCTGCACCCTCCTCCTTTGCCTTATTTCTCCAGCTATGGCGATTTCAGAACAAGGACTCTGACAGGACAACATGTACATCCTCAATGCACAGAACTTTTCACACCTGTTGAATCGAACAGACTGTTGGATCTGCACACACATGCCAACCCATGCCCGCGGAGAACTACTGATGCATGCTGTACCATTTAACCTTACAGTATGACAGTATGGACTAATTATCCTTTACAGAGAGGTGTTTTCATTACTTCTCCAGTTAATAATACCATAATACCCATCGGCAGCCGTATTCAAGAGACTGCCGCTCTTTGTTGGGACTATGATCCAGGGGATGGGAAGGGGCTTCGGGTGGGAAAATATCCATATCGTAACCGAACCTTTGTATTAATCACTGAACACTTACATAATTATACCACATATATGTGCAATTGGCAGATTTCAGGATGTGCAGTGGGAGACCCAAGCAGGTGCAGAGAGAATAGAGGGGATGAGGGATTTACCCTTTGTAGTTATATAGCCCAAATGATAACACAAATTAAAAATACCAATGACATGTCCACTAATCTGTTAGGAAACATTTGGATGCTATGTGGGCGTAGAGCATATATGCGAATTCCCCCCAATTGGACAGACAGATGCACTCTAGGCTACATCCTCCCCTCATACTATGCAGTCACCAATTTACCCAAAGCAAGACTCCGTAACAAAAGAGAGGCGATCAATAATCCCATAGATATGTATACAGAAACTCAGATAGCTAGGAGCCTGTTTCCCCCAATGGGGACAGCTATGAATTACAGAGACTTACACATCCTAGCTAACTGGACGACTGCCCTATTCAATCAGACAGTCCATGCATTAAAACTACTCACAACATAAGTTTCTCAGATTAGAGAGGTAGCATTACAGAACCGCTATACCTTAGACACCATTTTAGTTTCAAAGGGTGGTGTTTGTGCATTAATTGAATCTCATTGCTGTGTGTACATATCAGTTTATAAAGCAAACCTCACACATACCATAGAGCAGATAGAAACCATGGTTGCTGATGCACCAATTTCAGGCAGAATACCAACTTCTCCATGGGACTGGCTATGGTCCTGGCTCCCTGATATTTCTGGTCTCAAAAGGGTGATTTCTATTATAATTACTGTAATTGTCTTAATTATTTGCCTGTGCTGCTGTATTCAGTGCATACCCAACCTCATATCCATACTGAAACCTTGCTTTCAGCCTGGATACAAAGATGTCTTGTATGATGCTTAATAGGGAATCCTGAGCCCTGCAGCGGTTGGCACACCACGCTGCACCAGCTCTGGGTGATGTGGAGATTCAGGAGCTCTGCGGCGGCTGGCACACCACGCCGACTCAGCTTTTTCTCTCCATATCCCCCTTCCCCTATCTCCAGCCCATACCAAGACATAACAGATTTCAGTAAGGGTCTAAAGCTTTATTGAGCTGCCTAAATAAAAACAGAAAGGGTGAGATGTGGGAATTATGAGCTTTGCCGGCTGGCCATGTCAGGGTTTAACACTAACTTCCCTTCTCCCTGACCTTGCATTGAATAAAGCATTACTTGTGCTTAAACCTCTCTGCCTAGGAGAGGATACCTGACTGTCATGTATTTCTCTAGCTTATAATTAACCCTGATTGCCTGAAAGAAGGGCTAGTTGTCCCTAGTCAGAGGCAGGACCAAGACAGGAGGTATAGGATTCAACAGCCAATGAAATGATCCGTACACACCCCCTGAGCCAAGCCAATAGTGTAGTGACACGTCTGTTGCTATGTGGAGAGGAGCCAATGATGTGATGACACATAGTATGCTTTTGAATGTATGTACAATAAAAAGGGGACCCACGGGAGTGCCCGGCCCTTTTCTTGCCTGCCATGAATCCTGCCTGATGTGTCTTCATTGCTGCTATAGGAGAAGGTACAGAGAAGGGCAACCAAAATGATAAAGGGGATGGAACAACTCCCCTATGAGGAAAGGCTGAAGAGGTTAAGGCTGTTCAGCTTGGAGAAGCAACGGCTGAGGGGGGGATATGATAGAGGTCTTTAAAATCATGAGAAGTCTTGAACGAGTAGATATGAATCAGTTATTTACACTTTCGGATAATAGAAGGACTAGGGGGCACTCCATGAAGTTAGCAAGTATCACATTTAAGACTAATTGGAGAAATTTCTTTTCACTCAACGCACAATTAAGCTCTGAAATTTGTTGCCAGAATATGTGATTAGTGCAGTTAGTGTACTGGGTTCAAAAAAGGTTTGGATAAGTTCTTGGAGAAGTCCATTAACTGCTATTAATAAAGTTGACTTAGGGAATGGCCTCTGCTATTATTGGCATCAGTAGCATGGGATCTTCTTGGTGTTTGGGTACTTGCCAGGTTCTTGTGGCCTGGTTTGGCCTCTGTTGGAAATAGGATTCTGGGCTTGATTGGCCCTTGGTCTGACCCAGCATGGCAATTTCTTATGTACTTATTTAAAGTAAAACACATAAACTTCTGTTTGTTGCCTGACTTTCTGACTACCTATTTAAAATAAAACACACAAACTTCTGTATGTTGCCTGACTATCTTACTACCTATTGAAAGTAAAACACAAGCTTCTGTTTGTTGCGTGACTTTCTGAATACCTATTTAAAATAAAACATACAAACTTCTGTTTGTTGCCTGACTTTCTGAGTACCTATTTAAAATAAAACATATAAACTTCTGGCTACCTATTTAAAGTACAAAACACAAACTTCTGTTTGTTGCCTGACTTTCTGACTACCTATTTAAAATAAAATACACAAACTTCTGACTTTCTATTTAAAATAAAACACACAAACTTCTGTTTGTTGCCTGACTTTCTGGCTACCTATTAAAATAAAACACACAAACTTCTGTTTGTTGCCTGACTACCTATTTAAAATAAAACACAAACTTCTGACTACCTATTTAAAATAAAACATACAAACTTCTGTTTGTTACCTGACTTTCTGGCTACCTATTAAAATAAAACACAAACTTTTGTTTGTTGCCTGACTTTCTGAGTACCTATTTAAAATAAAACATATAAACTTCGGCTACCTATTTAAAGTACAAAGCACAAACTTTTGTTTGTTGCCTGACTTTCTTACTACCTATTGAAAGTAAAACACAAGCTTCTGTTTGTTGCCTGACTTTCTGACTACCTATTTAAAATAAAACACACAAACTTCTGTTTGTTGCCTGACTTTCTGACGACCTACTGAAAGTAAACACACACATTTATGTTTGTTGCCTGACTTTCTGACTACCTATTTAAAATAAAACACACAAACTTCTGACTTCATATTTAAAGTAAAACACCCGAACCTCTGTTTGTTGCCTGACTTTCTGACTATCTATTTAAAATAAAACTCATAAACTTCTATTTGTTGCCTTGCTTTCTGACTACCTATTTAAAATAAAACACACAAACTTCTGTTTGTTGCCTGACTTTCTGACTACCTATTTAAAATAAAACACACAAAGTTCTGTTTGTTGCCTTTCTGTCTACCTATTTAAAATAAAATAAACTTGTTTGTTGCCTGACTTTCTGACTACCTATTTAAAATAAAACACACAAACTTCTGTTTGTTGCCTGACTTTCTGACTACCTATTTAAATCAAAACACATGAACACACTAAATAATAAACACCAATAGTTTATTTCTCCCCAATAATTTTAAGTTTTAAATATTTCTCCAAGAAGTACTTATTGATTCTTTCCAGCCACCAGCAAGGTGATCCTCTCCTCTCAGTATTCTCATTCATCATGACATACCTAAGGCCAAGTTTTAATGATATCAGTGATATGCCTGAAGATCATTAATCAATCAAGGGGAGGCTCTTCCAGATTATGCACATTCATTGTGGATAAGATGATCACCTAACTGCCTTGAAGTGTAGAAGAGTGGCTTGATTATCACAGTGCATGCTTGGGATGATGTCCTCTGTGACCTTGCAATCCAGATCCAGTGTTCTCCCTAAGGCTTGATATGTGGGCAATACCTGGAATGGACTGCTATTGGCCCAGCACAAGGTAGCTCAGGAAAATAATGATATAATAACATAAGAGGAAGATTAAGCCTAGGGAACTTGTCTATTATCTCCATCTGCTTATGGGCAATAATCTAGGAAGTATGTAACTCTTACTTATTTCTATGTGTCCTGTATCTTTAAAAGTATCCATACCCGATTTTATATCTCACCCATATCTTTTCTTCTTCCCTCCCATCCCTGTGTGATGATAAATCAGTATTAATGTGAACTAGCTGGGAAAAACCCCATATTGCCTGAACCTCCAGCTGCTATACTAGCTATGTTAAATACTTTCAAACATGCTACTATTCTAGTCCCTGGGATAAGCAGCATGGAATCTATCAACCTTTTCGGATTTTGTCAGGTACTTGTGATCTGGATTGGCCACTGTTGGAAACAGGATTCTGGGTTTGATGGATCTTTGGTCTGACCCAGTATGCAAATGTTAAGTTCTAAGAAAGAAGAGGTTGTTTTTGTGTATAGCTGCTTTTGAGCTTTGTTTTTTTTGTGGGGAGCAGCCCCCTTCTCTTTTCCCCCTTTTTATTCCTTCTCCCAGTCCCTTCCTCTCTCTCCCCTGAGACAATTGTAAACATTGGAGGAAATTTGCATGCCCCTCTCCAACCAAACAAGCATTCTGCTGTCTCTAGTTTGCCACTTGCCATCTTGCAGAATTTAATGCCACTTTCTTCTTTTTGATTTTCTGTTTGAAGCTTGCTTGTAAATTTTATTTCGGATTAAGAAGTTGAACTGCGACCAACAGAGGAGAGGGATCCAAGATGGCAGATCTTTAAGGAGCAGGAGAAGCAAGCTCCGTCATTTTGCTTTACTTTAAGGTGATTTACCTCTTGAAAGCGATTATGCCACATACAAAGCGGAAGGTAAAACTCCGCGAAAGCTTACCTTCTATAACCGCGGATTCTTCTCAGCAAAAAATAGACGGATTCCTTTCGTCCGCGCCAAAGACGCCGGGAGAGGCGGCCGCAGTGGGGGTTGGAGAAGAGCGAGCACCACCTTCCTTGACCGAGGAGATCTTGTTGAGCCCCAGCGTGCCAGAAACGCCTTCTCTGCCCCACGGGGCTCCTTTGGAGGTTTTAACATCACCCTCAATGCTTTCGATGGTGAATCGAGGAGACCGGATTGTGGCAGGAGAAAAATTGATGACCCCAGGAATGGTCGCAGAGGTTACTGGATTTTCAGAAGCCGCTTCCCTAGAAAAGCAATGTGAAGACTTCCTTCTACTTGAAGCTATTACGGATTTAACCTTGACTAAAGTACTGGGAAGGAAAAGAACAACAGAAGACCTAGGAGGTGCCATATTTCCAAATACAGGTACTTTATTTGTATTACAGAAACCTGAAAAAGTAACTCTAGAAACCTTTTGGGCGGCCTTGGTATCAATAGAAACAGCTATTACTTCATTGACTCTGGTTCTTTTGGAGACAAATAAACGGGGACAGATTATTGAAAACAAAGTTATGGCACAGGCAGAAAAGTTGGAAAATCTTGAACAAAGAGTTTCCCAAGTAGAGAAAATGCAGCACAATCTTGTTCTATCAGAGGCAATGGCTACCAAGAAATTAGAAAGCGTGAAAACGCCCTAAGGTTTTTGAACCTAAGGGTTATACATTTTCCAATAATTCATAAGATACCTACAGCAGAACTTTTTAAAAATTACCTCTCAAATATTCTTAAAATACCTAAAGAAGCAATGCCTTTGATCACAAAAGCCTTCTATATGTCATAAAAGATATTTAAAAATAGTAAAGAAGAACAGAAATCCTTGGATTTAACAGGACTTTTGAAAATTTCTCAGGATTCCGAGATACAACAAAGTGTTGCACTCGGTGGACGGGAGCGCCAAGGGACGCTCCTAAGCGTGGGACCAGATGTGCGCCCCTATGGTGAGACTAGTCCCTCTGGGTAAAGACAAGGAATCTGGAGGGCCGGAGCCTCCGCCTGACCTGCACACCCCGGAAAGACCACAAACGCTATGGTGGTCTCTGAACAGTCCTCCGACCATTCCCAGCCCTTTCGGACCTGCCACAGGCCGGACAGAGGTCAGGTTAGCTGAAGGCCGTGGAACAGACAAGACGAGGACTTGGAACTTGGAATAGACGAGACGAGGTCTTGGAACAGATGAGACGAGGTCTTGGTACTTGGAACAGACGAGACGGGCGAGCACAGTCCCTCAGGCGCCCTACACAGCCGGAAGGCTGGTCACGGACCACTAGGGGAGCGGGCATGCTCAGGACAAGACACAAGGAAAGGATTGAGCAACCCCTGGATTCTCTGAGGTCGGAACTAGGGAATTTGAGGGCCGAAACCTCAACAATAAAAACAGGAACCTCCAGAGGCATGGGTTACTCAGAACCTGGAACATCAGGACTGGAACATCAGAGATACTGCAGATATCATCAAGGATCAGGAGACGAAGACATCAAGGTGTCTCAGGAACGAAGACAAGGTAGCCAGGCAGGAACAAAACAGAGAAGTCCTAGGGAGGACTGAACCCTTGCCAAGGCTATGAGTGAGTGAGCGAAGAGTCCTTAAGTAGGCAGAAGAGGCAACTCCCTGAGAGGAGCTCCACAAGGGCCACACCTGTGCTGGCCCCTTAAATCAGGAGAGAAGCCACGGGCCCACCCCTAAGGAAGGAAGGGGCAGGACCCTGGAGAGCACCATGCTGCCTCTGCAATGCTGAGCTGGAGAGAAGGAAGCTGGGCCTCCAGGCAGGCCCGACGTCGGCGATGTCCAAGCAGCTGAAGGAGGGTCCGGAGGCAGCTCCCCTGCAAGGCAAGTTCGCGGATACGGCCTCCACGCTGCGGGAACAGACGACAGCGTCGGCGGCCTCCTGCCACATCGGGGAGGCCTGGCACGGCTCCTTCTGTGCCGGCAAGATGGCGGCCAGCCGTGGGGGTACCCGGCGTCGGTGGCCTCCGGGCCAAGGGAAGAGCCTGCTTGTGGCCCTGCCGCAAGCAGGATCGCAACACATAGAGGGACTTTAGTAGTATTGTTCGCTTTTGAACAGGAACGTAACAATGTTATGAGATTATTTTTGAGAAATAGAAATGCGTTATTTCATGGTTATCGGATTTGGATATATCCAGATATTACCAAGCCTACACAGGATCATAGGAAAAAATTCTTAGAGATGAGACCAGAAATTGTTGCAATGGGAGGACAATGTGTTATTCGATATCCGTGTAAATGTATATTAAAATATCAAAACATGAAATATGTTTATTATGATCCAATGCAATTAAGGTTGTTTATAAACGCACACTCCTAAGTTTGAGTAGGCTCTAGCTTACTAAAGGCAAAGGGAGGCTCCTTATTTTCTTATAGTGTGTTCTAGACAGTCGGTCTAGAGACGGTTACAGGTCTATCTTCCTGGGATTCCTCTCCCATTTTCTTATAAATGTAGGGAAGAACAAGAGAAGCATTATTTCTTAATTTACATTAATGCTCATCTATATATGGATGTAACCTTCCCTTTTTCTGTTAACATGTTTATTATGTTATTTGTATTGAGAATTTATAAAAATACAAAATAAGAAATTAGACTGCACAAAAAGGATGAATCACTGAAAGAAACGTTCTTGCTTTTCCAGATGACTCGTCTTCCAACTCCTATAGGAAAGACGTTTCCTAAGGAAGGAGACAACTGAACAGAAATCATAAACTGCATATGTCTGAAAAAAAAAAACGATGTAGGGAAATAAGGAACAAAAAATCAAAGTTATTAAGCAAAAAGGAAGAATTCTTAGGAGTTAGACCGAATGGGAATAAAAAAGAGAGCCAAGAACAGGTAAATTAACTCTTGGAGCGATGTGGATACTGCCACTGCTGTAAGAACAGCTTTCTTGACTGACAGGGAAGAAGAGCTCTTCTCAGAGGTTACTACAGAGAAAGAGCAGGTGCAGCGGTGAGAGAGATACAGGCAACCCAGCACTCCCGTTCTCTCTGATTTCATGCTATCACTACAGAATGAGTCAGGCGGGAGCGGGAAGGAGTGGATGAAATGCCAGAGGGGAGTTGGAGGGGGGGGGGCGAGGGAGAGAAAGCATGACTTGCAATGTTCCGGGTAGTCAAGAGGAAGAGGGAGAGAACACTGAAGGTGACGTAATGTTTCGAGGAGGGGGGGGGGGGGCGGCGGCTGTTGGCGCCTGGGTCTTCGAGTTCGTGGCTTGACGTTGGTGACGGAGCGGTCAGGAGGAGAGGGGGGCGGGGTTTACCTTGAGGAGGGAGGGCGGAGGAGGAGGAGGAGGGGTGCGCGCGTGGTGGGTGTGCACGCGCTGGTGGCTAGGAGAGGCGGTACGCGAGGCGAAGTCATTTCGGTTAGGGCAGGCGGCCTGGCTGTGAGGAGGAAGAAGACCGGCGGCGGGGAGCAAGGGGGAGGACGGACGTGTTGTGCTGAGTGAGTGAGTGCGAGAGAGAGATCGGGGAGCTCCCCTCGCTCGTTACTTGTCCGTGCGCCTTGCTATGGCGGTGCTGGAATTGGCTCTGCAGGGGCTCGCCATCTTCGGTCTCGTCCTGTTCTCTGTCCTTTGGCTTATGCACTTCATGTCCATCGTGTACACGTAAGTCTCACCAGGACCAGGTCGGGTGGGTGGGGCATGTGACGGAGAAAAAGGGTGGGTTGTGCTTTTCGCAGGCTTGTTCTCTCTCTTCCCCCCGGGATAGGGAGGCCCAGCGTTGCGGATCCTGCTGTGGGACGCCAACGGTTAGAGTCGGCTCTGTCCGCGGCTAACATTAGATATTGTGCGGCTGGAGAGGAGTGGGAGCCGCTTATACCTCTCCCTGTACCTCTCTCTGCGGTGACTTCCGGCCTCGGCTTGGTTACCGGCGTCCCTGGCACCCCCCCCCCCCTCCCGTGAGGACGGGGGTGGCGAGACACATGGGAGCAGTGCGGGGGGCTTTTGTTCTCCGGTGACCGCCTGGCTGCGCTGTTGTCTGTGGGGCGAGAGGAGGAACTACCCCCGTCATGCAGTAGTGTTGCAGGTCTTGCGTTTTCTGCTAGCGTAGAAAGCGAGATCCGTTTGAAAATCCTAGCGTATATGGTACAGGACAAGACTTGCTCTTGAATGTTTTTGCGGCAAGATCATTGAAAGATGGTGGCAATGCTGGTATTGATGCTCACATCCTCAAAAATCGTTAAGAGCCCTCTTTCTTCTTGAAGTTCAGACTTTTGTTAATTTCTTGGCAGTTTTCACAAGCAAGTCGGGTTGGTATCACACGGGAGCATGGCCATCAGAAATGTAGCATCGACAGATGAACAAGTGGGAGAAGCGGACCTTTACAGTCTAACACAAATAAAGCACCTTTCATAGCTTTTTTTGGCACCACTTTCCTGGGAAAGTTATGTTATCCAGAATCCTTCCCAGGTACAGATATGAGCCCGGGCTTGGCAGAGGCTTTGACATTGCAGTGTTCTGCTCGCTTACCGAATTTTGGGCAAATTTGCATTGGAAGGTACTTTGATCTATGCATAGATTCTGGTGAAATGCACCTAAAAACGAATGTAAACAAAAAACCTTTGGTAAGACCAAAGGAGGTTGAAATGATGGAAGATAGTTTGAAGAATCTAGCTGGTAGTGTGATTTTATTCCAGCCCCTTTACTCAGCTATTCATCAATTAGATATTGTGTGGTTTTAGTGTTAGTGCCATTTGAGCTCAGCTGACCCCTTAATCATTTTAGTGCATTTTATTTTTGCTTCTTGTGCTTATTTATTTTTATTTTAGTCATTTTATATACCGTCATTGCAAGTAAAGATCACAACTGTTTACATAATGACAAGTATTATTGGTAGCCAATTACAATCATGTGATTTGTTCATACATCACAAACTAAAGTGAAAGACATGTACATTAACAGGCCGATTCAGTAAAGTCCGCGGGAGAGCAGGCAAACGCCCAGGCCACTCGCCTGTGCGCGCGATACAGTATTTAAATGAGGCCAGACAGTAGAAACGGGCTGTCAGCGGGTTTGACAGCCAGCGCTCAATTTTGCCGGCGTCGGTTCTTGAGCCCGCTGACAGCCACGGGCTCGGAAACCGGACGCCGGCAAAATTGAGCGTCCGGTTTTTGACCCGACAGCCGCCGGCTGACTTCAAATTTTTTTTTTTTTTAACTTTTTTTACTCTTCGGGACCTCCGACTTAATATTGCCATGATATTAAGTTGGAGGGTGCACAGAAAAGCAGTTTTTGCTGCTTTTCTGTGCACTTTCCTGGTGCTGGAAGAAATGGCGCTAATTTCTGAAAGTAAAATGTATGGCTTGGCTGCACATTTTACTTTCTGAATCGCGCGCGAATACCTAATAGGGCCATCAACATGCATTTGCATGTTGAGGGCGCAATTAGGTTCGGCGGGTTGGACGCGCGTTTTCCGCCCCTTACTGAATAAGGGGTAAGGGAAAACACGTGCACTGTACTGTATCGGCACTGTAAGTTAGGTGGACAGGGGAGGGGAATAATATAGGGATGAGGTTGTAGGGAAGAGGTAGCATTTTTCAGAATAGGTGCTGTAGGGAAGTAAAAGTGAGGGTTGAGCGAGGGTGTTTGATACATTTATTTGTGTTTGGATTGGAAGGTAGGTACATCAAGAGTTTATCTGTGGGAGCAAGTGGTGATTTCAGAAAGGTTAAGTGAGGTAGTAGGCATTTTGAAATAACCACGTTTTGAGGTCATGTCTAAATTTTTTTTTTTTTGTTTCAGTAGTTAGGCGTAAAGTCTCAGGAAGAAAGTTCCAAAGTATAGGGCCCGCAATGTGCATACCTTACTATTTGTATCCATGTAAATAATTATGCATCAGTTCATTGAAAACTAATGTATTTTTTGTCCCTCATCTACAGTTGCAGTTTTATGAACAGCATTTGGTAGTTTCCTCAAACAGGTTCACAAACTTTTACTTTGGAGACCTACTTAGGGAAATGTAATAAAATTACAGGACTCATCATTCAATATTATCACTTCAAAATTACAGTGATTACTACTTAATATTTCTATAGTGCTATAGAAATAACAAAGTAGACATTCACGGCTCCATGGAGTTCATGATTTAGCTGAGGCACAGAAACAAGACAATTTGAAGTAATCACTTAAGTCTTAAAAGTAGGTCTTATTTAACACAAGAAAGTCAAAATCAGGAAGAGTCAGTGTTTTTGGATTTAAAAGCAATCATGTTTCTATGATACAAAGCAGTGTGTCTTTAAGCAGGACTTGAATATGACTAGAGATGGAGCAAGGTGCACCAAATAAGACAGTTCTGGGCACGAAAAGAGGCAGCCAGAACTTCACTCCACCTTCTTTCACCGCCCTTTCACAGCATATTCAATAAGGACGTAAAACACTGGTATGGAGAACATCAAAGGCTGCAGCTTTATTAACAACATAACTAGCCCGAGCCCTTATACAACATAAAAATCCAGTTATCTGCCACCAGCCAGCAAGATAACCAACCACAGGCCACCTGGCCTGGTCCTAGTTAGGCAGCACCCGCCTCCTAAATTTCAGCCCCCACCACCGGCCAGCAAGGAGCTAAGCCCAGAGTATCCAGTTGCCTGGATATCGCTCCAGCCAGAATATGCCCCAAACTGGCTTCCTGTCGAGCCACCACTTGCACGAAAGAGGCTCGGGCAAACCGCCAGCCAAAGCTGCGACCGCATCTAACTAACTAGCTACAAAGATGTTCACAACACAAGGGCGGTAGGAGGGTAGCTGCTCAGCGTGGAACCTGGGGAGAAGAGCAGCGCAGCTGGTAACCCTGCCCCTTAAATAGGGCTTTTCACTCCTGATACTCCCTGCAGCGCTCACCATGCAAGGGAGTATTCAAAATTAAACATACAGGGACTCTGGCCTCCCATGCCCGCCCCTTCCAGCGTCAAGCTGCCGAAGCTTGTCTGGTGCGCCTGTTAGCGTCTGGCAGCCCGGCACTCCAGCCAAACCGCCCTTTCAATAGTGCCACAAGATAGTGCAGAGTCTGGAGTTAGCAGTGAAGGCGAAGGGAACAGATAGGAGCAGCTTGCCTGACCAACAGATGAAAAGGAGAGGTAAGAGTGGAGAGAGGTAGCATGGAGCACTTTCACAATTTTAATGATATAAACTTGAGAGTTCATGTTTAAAATAGTTTATAAACTGCTTTGCTGGCCAGTTTAGCAATTTAATTTTTCTGTTTCAGTGAACACAATGGTACTTTACCTTCTAAAGCATCTGCAAAAATTTTCAAAGACTCCCAGCTGGGTTCAGAACCACTGCTCTGATGATCCTGACCTCATTTCTTTTGCAAAGTTCCTATAGTTTTAAAGTCTTGGATATGGTGGCATCCAGAATGTATCTATGGGTTTTACCCTTGGCTTATAAAGGTAGACATAAATTATGCTACCTTTCTAAATTTAATTTACTTTGACCAGGTCAGCTTGAAGAAAAGGTGTTTAAATTAATTTGAGTCAGGTTTGTATGTGCTTTTGCCTGGTTTGAATTGGTTTAATATGATATTGCTTGCCCAGAGTTGATCTGGGGGAAATAGGTTGCAGCTAGAATGAAAATGGAAGGTCACCAAAATAGCCACTTTTCTAGAATCTGAACTACCTACTGTTATGGTCATGGCAACTGTCTTTAAAACTCTCCTTCCCGGAGTTCATTTGTTTTTCTGTGTGTGTTTTACATGCAACAGTGATACCCACATGGGGGTTCTGATTAGGATCTGTAGAGTTAGCACCCAATGATTTAGATTTCTAATTGTAATAAGAACAAATTATAGAAGTGACTAAGTGAGAAGCTTTCAAAACACTAATCTGATGAGAAATGAAAAAAAAATCTCACCTCACTCACAGGCCGATACAGTACAGTGCGCTCTGGAGTGCACTGTTAACCTGTCATTGGACGCACATTTTCCCTTACCCTTATTCAGTAAGGGGCGGAAAACGCGCGTCCAACCCGCCGAACCTAATAGCGCCCTCAACATGCAAATGCATGTCATGGCGATATTAAGTCGGAGGTACCAAAAGGTAAAAAAAAGTAATTTGAAGTCGGCTGTCGGGTCGAAAACCGGACACTCAATTTTGCCGGTTTCCGAGCCCGTAGCTGTCAGCGGACTCGAGAACCGACGCCGGCAAAATTGAGCGTCGGCTGTCAAACCCGCTGACAGCCGCCGCTCCGGGCCAAAAGGAGGCGCTAGGGACGCGCTAGTGTCCCTAGCGCCTCCTTTTGCCCATTTCTACTGCCGGACCTAATTTAAATACTGCATCGTGCGCACAGGCAAGTGGCCTATGCACGCGCCGGGAGAGTGGGCATTCGCCCGCTCTCCTGCGGACTTTACTGAACCAGCCTGTAGGCAGACTGGATGGACCATTTTGGTCTTTAACTGTCATCATTTACTAAGCCAATATGAATTTGTAATTTTTTTTTCTTTTTTTGTTTGCAGTGAGAAATTTTAGATACTTCTGTCTGTAAAATTTATTGTGTGATTTAATGATGGGAAGTGTATACTAAAAGGTGGGGTAAAAAACATTTTTTAAACCTAAGCACCAGCCAAAATTTTTAGGAACCAGGAAAAAGCTTTTTCTCCTTTAACACTGTTTTTAAAATACATTTTTTACTTTGATTTTCTGCTTTTATCTGTGGCTCCCATCTCTCTTCTCCCCTCCCCCAACACACAATATAATACCCATAGCAGCAATGGCTTTCTGGCCCTTGGCAGGTGGCTTCTCTGGCCTTGCTACAGTAGTTGGCTGTTTGGTTCCATCCCCTGCCAGAGCAGCAGCTCTCTTGTCCTTGTGGCATCTCAGTAGCCCTTCAGCTGCTGTAGCTGCCGCCTTGGGTGTAAATGCCTGGAATTATTCCAACCCTTCTAATGATCATGTAATTTGCTTACCAGGTATCTGCTTGTAGTTTAGGACAGGGTTTGGCAATCTGTGCTTCCGAGCTGCAAACCACTCTTTCCATGCTTCTCTGAGGTTTCTGTGATGCTCAGCAACAGCGTTTGTGTCACGTAGGCCTAGGGGCATGTGCCCTGAGTTCTATTTCTTTGGTGGCCATCAGGCTGTGAAAAAGAGGTCCGGTGGACCTTGTGAGTTTTAATTATTGGGTGGTGGTTGATTATATGTGCTGTTTTGAAATATTTTATTGGTGTTTGATATATTTTTTTTTTAATTTTAAGACAAAATTTTATTGGATGTTTAGAAATATTTTATTAGTATGATTTACTTTAATGATTGTTTGTTTTATTTGACATTTAATGAGCAATGCTGGTGATTATTTTTCTGTTGCACTGCATACAGTCTGGCTTCTTGAGGTTTCCAGTTCAGTTGTTGTCTGCACATTTGTATTTCCACTCTGTGGTCTCTTTATTCTATAATAGGTGAAGGTCTGCATCTATGACTGAGATGAAGTATTCATTAGTGCAGTGATGGCGAACTCGCCACAACATTTTGGGTGACACGCCAGTGTCCACCAACACCCAACAAAACTATAGGACCTCTCTATTGTGCGCACGACTCTTTCAGACTTTCTACTTCAGGATAATTGCTGTTTTTATCCTGTTTGATTAATGTGCTATATGAAACTGTTTTTAAATGAATATGTAAAGAATTGTATCTGTTCAGGGGAGGGGGTGACACCAACAGTCAAGTTAGGCATTTTCTGAATTTTTGACACGCCGAGCCTAAAAGGTTCGCCATCACTGTGCTAACATGTAGTTTCTGGATAGGGATCTATAGCAGCCTGACTTCTTCTGTTTTTCTAATAAGAGGTGTATTGGTGTTTTAGGGCCTGGCTTAATATTTGCAATGTTGCCTTTTCATAGGTAGCATTGTTACAGTTTGAGTGCTGGCAGTTATGGTATACAGGTTTGCTTTAGAAGTTCTGAGTACATTTTTTTGCAGGGTTTTGAATTATTACACAATCAGGCCGATGCAATACATAGCGCACTGTTTAATCCAGGGTTGGATGTGGGTTTTGGATGTGCATCCACAACCCCTTATTTTCTCTAAGGGGTTTAGCGTGTCCAAAATGCACGTCCAGCCCCCCCGCGAAACTGATAGCGCTCATCACGTGCAAATGCATGTTGATGAGACTATTAGCTAATCTCCTGGAATTGAAAAAAAAATAATCGCCCGATGTGCATATTTTTACCCTCAGAAATTAATTTTCTGCTCTGGGCAGGCATTAAATTTCTGAGCAGCCCAAAAAGTGTACCAAAAAACAGGAAATACTACTTTTTGTTATTTCCTCAGACTTAATATTGTGGCAATATTGGCGTGCATTAGGAAAGTGGGTGTGCCAACACTGAGTGCCTGTTTTCTACATAGATTTATTGGAACGGCGTCTGTTTTCTTAACCGGTGGATGGCTGACGCCGATCGGGTTCTCCTTGCTAACAAGACTCCCTAATTTAAATATTGCATGGCGCCCCAAGAAAGTGGGCACTGACTGTTCAGCACCCACTTATTGCATCTGCCCCCAGCAAACAGAATTCTCCAGGGTAACTTTGGAGAATTCAGTTTGCTTTTCTGTTCCTCCGTTTACTGGGTTGTAGTTGAATGAGGAAGCTGTGATTTCCTTATTCTCCACTTACTGTATTAACTCCATGTAAGTCTTTATTTTATTTATTTATTTATAGATTTTTATATACCGGTGTTCCTATATGAAATAAAGATCACATCGGTTTACATTGAAACAGAACATGAAAATTGCCAAAAGGCATTACATAGAACAAGGTTATGAAACTTGGAAAAGAGTACATAAGTTCAAAATTTAACAATAACGTTGTAACATTGATGACCAAAAGATAAAGGAAAGAAAAGAAAAAGACTTAAACAATTAAGTCTTTAAACCTCCTTGCACTCAAATGACTACATTCTTTCAGACAAGGACATTATAGCCATCTCCAAACGTGAACATGTATTATCTTCTATAGTTTGGTGTGAACCAATGACCCATTTAAATATTTGCCACTACTGACCAATATAGTCAATACAATTTACTAATAATCAACCAATTATATTCACACAATTCTGTGGATTAAGAGTAGGGTGCAAAAGTGCTTTCATCCACAAAATATTAAAACTGAATTTTAAAACAGATAATACATGCATCCCATCCAGATCACTTCCATTTATTTTCTATTGCACATTTATATCGGAGCTGTGATCCATCTCTGTAAGCTACATATATTTTAATAATGTCTTTCACTTCCATAAAATTCCAAAGAACTACAGTACTAAAATAGGTGAGGCCACCTTTGGGAGGTGACTGCCCAACAGATTCAAAAGGGTGGAGAAGAGAGAAAATTACTAATCCCTAATTCACGATTCTGTTCTACCTGTTTTGTTGCCCTGTTGGCTGTAGATCAGTTCTCTTTTGATATGCTGAAATATAGTTTCTTACTTTGTTGCTGAACTCTATAAATCTGTCACACCCTGTTCAGATGTCACTGTACTGCACTGAGTTACAGTAGTCATTGAATTTTTTTCTTTGTGTGAGTAAACTTAAAAGCATTTGTACAATAATTGTACAGTAAAGTATCTAATCACAAGGTGCACTGGTACCTAACCTTGGTCACCATTTGTAGAGCAGTGGAGAGTGATTTTGCACTGACCAGAGGAAATAGCCATATCCTTTACAACAGAGGTTTTCAAATCTGTCCTGGAGGACCCCCAGCCAGTCAGGTTTTCAGGATATCTCTAATGAATATGCATGAGACTTAATTGCATGCACTACTTCCCATGTATGCAATTTTTTTCTCATGCATATTCATTAGAGGGGCCTGAGAGGGATTTGAGCACCCCTGTTCTAGAAAGCTAAAAAGGATTAACAAAAATAAGGTGATACTATTTTATTAGACTAAGTTAATACATTTCTTGACTAGGTTTGCAGAGCTACTGCTCCCTTCCTTAAGTCAGAACAGAATGAGCAAAAGGTGACATTACCAACTTGTTTGACTTTTTGGGTTATTGTTATCAATCCCTAGGTAAATTAAAAAAAAAAATAACCTTGAGTGTAAAAGGGGTTGGGCAGCATCCTGGTATAATTCAGAATGAGTAGCCTGTGATCAGTTTTAGTCAATGCCACTGTAGTAAATGTCCATTGTCCTCTTCCAGCTCTGGATTGTTCAGTTTCTCAATAGCAGCAGTACCTCTCCATTTTTCTGCTTCTTCTCTCAGCATATTATTCACCTGTGCATGGATCAGGAGGAATCTACAGGGCTGTTTTTGGTCACTATGCATTTCTCTTTCACTGGCAGTTTACAAACTGTCAAAGGTAGAAATCTAATTGGAGTTCAAAAAATAAGTTAAAAAGACTTAAAGTACCTTCCATAGGCCCCTTTTTGCTTTTTTTGAAGCAAAATTTATTTATTTAGTGGTTTTTATATACCGAAGTATAGCAAGCTGCCTTCACTCCGGTTTAGAGGTAAACAACATATTACAGATAAACAATAGAACTGTATACATTATTAGCACTAATCAACTTAACATATTATAAAAAAACAGGTGAACTGAACAAAGGTAATAGTGTGGACATACAGGTGATGATTAACAAGTTGCATAAAAGCTTGTATACATGTTCTAAACCTTGGTGTGACTAATTTCCTCTTACTTGGGGAGAGATGGGATGGGAGGGGGGCTACCATACCTCAGGAGGTGGTGAGAGGCAAAACATGAGAAAAATGAGACCTTGTCAGAAAAGCTACTTTTAAAGATATTTTTCTTAGCCTGTGTGAAGATGGAGTACATGCTAAAGGAGAGAATAACTGAACTTGGCAGGATAATGGTGTATTTCATGTGTGGTTTTTTTTTTTTTTTTTCCTCCTCTGCAGTTCCCACTTTTCTCAAATGGAGATGGGAAGGGTGATCTTAAGTCAGTGATAGTTGGGGGAAAAAACTTCATCTGCAAATATATTTTTAAATTCATCTTCTGGGACAAGAAGTTGACTAACATGGGCAAGGTGGGACATAGTGCATTCTCCCTCTCCCCCGAACCCACAAAACACACTGGACACCAATTGGGAATTCAGCAAGGCTACAGTTATTGAATCCTAATCCGAGCCTCAACAAATGCTACCCTCTCCCTACTTCTTCATAGTATTTTATGCCACCATGTCCCAGTGACGTACTGCTTCCACTCTGCCAGCGATCAATGCAACCAGTGGCTCCCACCACCACTTACCAGTCCTTTCTGTCATGTCCCAGCAGGAAGAACTTGCAATCCGCACAGTGACCATACTGCACAAAGTTACCTTGTGTAGCAGCCGTCTCCCCCAGGTAAAAATCATTGTTGAAACAAACAGGCTCAGGTTTACTCCACAACTGCGACACACATAACCCCACTTCTGATACATAGCAATCCAGAAAACCATACAAAAAAAAAAAAATGGGGAGGGTGGGTGGGAGAAAATTCAAAAACACTGCAGCTGTCAGGTGATGTAACCACACATTACCTCCCTGCATCAGGTGGGAAAAGAAAGATGCTACCACCCCAAGTCGTCCCAGCCCCCCTCCCCATTACCCATGACCCTTAGAGGGAAATAACCAATCCAAGGTACTCTTGGCAGTCTAAAAAATCACAGCCTCTTGCCAGGAAAACCCCATGCACCTCCTCTCCTTTCTTCACTAGCCCACCCTTACCTCCCACGAGGGGTCGAATGCCTGCCCACTGCCATGTTAATGGCAGCAGGGTGGACTTCACTCCCCAGCCTGTAATAACATGGGCAAGGCAGGACATAGGGCATTCTCCCTCGCCCCCTAACCCACAAAGCACACAGGACACCAATTAGAAATTCAATAAGGCCACAGTTTATTAGCAATCCTAACCTGAGCCTCAACAAACAACAATATTACCCCCTCTCCACCTCCTCATAGTATTTGTCTCCACGTCCCAGTGACATACTGCTTCCATTCCTCCCCCTCCCCTAACGGCCAACAAAAGCAGTGCCTCCCACCGCCAGTCCTCCCTGTCATGTCCTAACAGAACCTGCAGCCAGTGACCACACTGCACAAAGCCACATTGTGTAGCTGGAGGAGCTGCTACACAGTCTTCCCCAGGTACAAATCATTATTGTTAAAACTAGGCTCGGGTTTACTGCCACAAAACAAGGATGACCACCATAGTCCTTCTCCCCACCATGGCTCTAAAGATCCCCTACCTGAAAATGACTTCTTGAAGTGTGTTATTAAACAAGTCATTTCCTATCTCAGACAAATAAATACCGTCTGACCAATACAACTCCTCACAAGCGTTCCCTGCCTAATCATATGTAATCTGAAAACCATCATTTCTAATCCAAAAACCACCCTGTCCCTCCACCCAAGACCTCACTTATCTATTACATTTTTTTTTAAATTCCATGCTTCCGCAAAGCCTGATCTTGGAATTTCCATTTGAGAAGGATATTGGACCATCTGATCCGAGTGCTCAGCATAACATTTATCATAACCCCAAGATTTTTACGAACAGTTACACATTCCTTGCATGTCGTCCCCCCACCCCCCTCCAAATGCGCCACCAGGGCTTTAGGATCCCTCCGCTATGCAAGAGATTCATTTCGAATAACAGCTCTTTCCATCTCATCCCTCTGTGTGAACCAGCAAATGTAAAACTTCCTCTGGACCATACCAAGGTGCTTGCTATATGGTCTTGACAAAACCCTCTTGAATGCCCAGTGCACAAATAAGTAATCCACGACCTATGCAGACTTATATTCGACTTTGCCCTCCCGGGACCCTAGAAAACAAACACATTATGGTTAATAGTCACCCTCACCTTCCAAATACCCTGCACCACCCTTTTACCTCCCCCATCTGATATAAGGTGTGAATGCCTTAGATTGCCAATGGCCAAAAAGACAAATCTGCTCTTCCAATATACTTCAGCTGCGCTAGTGGCTGCTCCTATCCAAAAAGAATGCATCTTATACAAAGACACATTCCAACAAGAAGACTCAGAATAGAAAGCTCAACCCCGAGAAGAGAAAATTAAAAAATGCTGCCGCCACAGCCATCAGATGATTGAGGTTACCGTGCTGCCTCCCTGCACTAGGCAGGAAAAGAAAGATGCTGCTACCTCAAGCTTCCCCTCCCCCCGGTTACCCATGACCCTTAGAGGAAAATAACTAACCCGAGGCACTCCTCGTGCCGGGAAAAACCCATGTACCTGCTCCCCTTCCTACACTAGCCCGCCCTCACTAACCTCCCACAAGGGGTCTAATGCCCACCCACCACCATGTTAATGGCAGGGTGGACTTTGCCCCCCAGCCTATAATTACAAGTAGTGACATATATAGAGGTGGGAAAAATGGAGTCACTGAAATAACTTTTTGCTTTTTTTTTTTTTAGGGGACTGTTTTGATGTTTATTTTGTGTGTGTGTGTGTATATGTATATCAACCTGACCACAAGAACAGCGAAAGAAATGCTTTCCTGTGCTTTCGCTTTGCAGGTACTCCCTTGCTCCTGGCATTCCTCTCCTCTTTCTCCCAGATAGTTCACAAACAAAAAAGCTGCTGATTTTCTGTGGGCCAAGTCCATAGGCAGCAGGCACTGTAGCACTTGGCTACCTGGGCCTTGCCAGTGTCTTTCGTCAGGCACCTCTTAGTTTTAGGTGCTTGGGTGACCTGATGCCAAAGATTTTTCTAATAGTGGACATATATATTGTTAAAATGCTATTGTTCTAGTATGAAGTTTTGAGTCCAAGCTGGAATCTTGTTCTTGCTCATAATTTGAGGCCAAAATATTATATAATATGATTTGTTCCATTACAATTGATTTTTCAGTGAAAGGAGTGTGTATCAATGCCTACCTACCGTATATCAAGCTTTGCTTAATATAAGCACACTTAGCATTTCTTTCACTGTTCTTGTGGTCAGGTTGGTTCCTTTTGCAACTTCCAACTTATGGAGGTATTGGTAAGAAACATTTTGTAAATTATTACTTGTATGCTTAGGTAATTTTAGACTTTAAATCTATGTAGGAGACCAGATATTTTAAAAATGAAAGTGCCCTATATTATTGGTAACCTAATTACTTTTTGAACATTTTTTTAAAGGAGATATTCCATGCATTTTTCTTCTAAATGTATTTAAGGCTATTTTATCTTATCTAATCTACCAACCCCAAAAATGTTTGTAAGACCCTGTTTTAATTTTCAAAATAACAAGACATCATTACCAAACACTAGTCCTTCCACATTTGAATAAGCTTGGATATCTGTAGCATCCTTGATGTCATTTGCAAGATTCAATACAGAAACAAACTGTTATCAGCATTATGACAGTTTATTTTATTGTGCTGCAGTATACTATTTATTTTTGTTTTTAAGACTAGCATCTATGAGAGCTGCAAGGCACAGTACATTCTGAAGAAAATAATTTTTAATGTAATGCTTTTTCCTAAGCATGCATGATTCCAGTCTATAACATATTATAAAAACAAATATTTTCTGTTCTGCAGTAAATACTGAGATGACATTTTTTAAATAATTTCAACTGTATCTGAAAAGAGATACAAAGGTTTAGTATGGATTCATCCTATAAGATACTCTAATACAGAATACAGTGGGAAAATAAATGCAGAAAAACTAGTATGCAATAATTTAATGGGGTTGTAGAGCATACTACATTTGTTCAACTCTTGCCTAAGGTGGCATCGGAATTTCATCTTAACCAGTTAATCATCCTTCCAACATTTGTCTCCAGGCCACATGTTTACCAAGGTGACAACTCTGCCCATTTTGGACTGCAAGAGAACCTTGGCCTTCTAACTGGAGCAGACTGAAGCCCATAGAAAGTCCACCCAGCTTTTTTTTTTTTTTTTAACGCCAACAAACTGGGGATTGCTATTGTCAAACAGTTTATTCAGTTGGCTAGTAGATTGCATTTCTTTCTGTTTTGCCCAGATGGGTGGCTCACCTATGATCAGTTCCCATGGAGGATATCTGCAAAACTGTGATGTGGAGTTCTCTCCACGCATTCATATTGCATTACTGTTTTGAACGGGGATGGCCAAATACAACAGTAGGTTTGGCTATTCTGTTTTGTGGGATTTGATGTGTAGAACCCAAGTCCACTCCCTCCTAAGGCTACCTGTTCTGGCTGCTGCTCATAAGTATAAAATAGGAAAAAAAAAAAAGCGTGTTGCCAACAAAAATGCTGTTGTGGTTTTTTTTCCCCTTTTTTGTTGTTCTGGGCAGTCTGTAGCTAGGGATTCCCATGTGTAAGGACTGCTAGTCTGCTTGTCCTCTGAGAAAGCAGAGTTGCTTAACTGTAACAAATGTTCTTTGAGAATAGCGGGATGTCAGTCCTCACAAAACCCACCTGCCTCCCCTTGGAGATGGCTTTCTAATAGATATTCCATGTAATAGAAGCGTCTCTCTTACTAATTGTTTATTTTTAACTCTCTTTTTTCTGATCAATATTCAAGCTTTGTCAAAAAAAAAAGACTACTCTGATTTCTGATCTATTGCATGAAAAAAAATGGATTTTTTTGCAGTAACTGAGACATGGTGAAAACCTACTGACAACGTAGTGGTTAATAAAATGAAAAATGCAAATTATATCTTTTCAATTCCACAAACACAATGGGGGGGGGGGGGAGAGGAATTATGTTAGTTATAAAGAGATTTTAAGACAAAATAGTCCCTTCCAATTTTTCAAATTCTTATGAAATTACTCTGTTCAAAGCTGACCAATTACAAATTTGTCTTATGTACTGCCCCCCAGGTCTTTTGGATCACAACATTTCACCTTTGAATTTTTAATGGTATCTCTTTACCCAAATAAACCTTCCATTACATTAGGAGATTTTAATTTACATATGGATGAATCCCCTTTAGATAATACCTGTTTCCTTTCACAAGAAACCATGTTAGCTTTACGTTATAAATTATCATCTAATAACCCTACACATAAAGCGGGTCATTCATTAGATTTGATTTTTACTAACTTTGAGCTTTGTAAAAATATCACTACTACTATAACTCAAGTACCATGGTCTGACCATTTTTTAATGTATTCTGAAGCAAAATTTGATTACTTTGTAATTCCAAAAAAAGATATCCCCATCACAACTATTTTTGAAACCCAACTTAAAACAGATGATCTAATTGCAGAAATTAAAAACATAACTGAGCAAATTAAAATGAAATCCAAAACTGTTACTGAAGCTACGCTAACATGGATGCAAGAATCGGCAAATTTAATAAAAAAAAAAAAAAATTAACCACTACAATAACCAAAAAAATAAAACCTAAAGCAATTCATAATCCATGGTACAACAAAAATTTAGAAAAAGAAATTTAAAAAAATTGGAAACCAAATGGAGAAATGCCAAAACTCCCCAAAACTTAGGAATCTATTGATCAGCCCTAAATCATTACAAAAAAACACATTGAAGCAATTAAAAAAGAATTCTATAAGAAGAAAATAGAGAAATTCTTACATAATCCTAGAGCTTATTTTCAGTTGTTAATAATTTAACAAAGAATCACATTGAGCAAGACGTGTCTTTCAGAAGGTAAATGTAATGAAGTAGCACTGTTCTTTAAAAAGAAAATTGATACTCTTAATCTTAACATTAAGGCAGTAACCAATGATCAAGTAAAAATGCCCAAAAAGTTAGATATAGAACTGAATTGCTTCGACACAACATCTTCCCTTGAAATAGAAACTTTAATAAGAAAATTAAATCCTGCAAAACTTCCAATTGATGTTATCCCCGTTACTATTTTTAAAACCATAGCAGACTTTTTAGCTCCTGCTATTTCAGATTCCTAATGATTGAATCACTAGCTAAAACAGCCATCCTACCTCTTCTGTCCTGGACATTTGCCCCTGAAGACATTTTCTCAATGCAATATGAAATCACCTAGCGGGCAGGTCCTAGCTTACAGGATCATTTCCTGTCACACTAGGGTGGTGATGTCCTTCTGGGCGGCCTTGCTCCTCCATTGCAGCCCAGGGGATGCGAGACTGGAAATGGGACTGCTGTATGTCCCTGAAGGACTCCTCTATAGACTTTGATCTGCCTTATCTCTGTCAGGTTTGTCACTAGCCTCCAGAGATCAGACTAATTTTCTGAGAGCCTGGAGCTCTCTACATCAGGTGCATACTTACAACTGCTCACCAGCTAGTAGATAATCATTCATGCGGCACTCTGCAGAACACCTATATAGCCCCCATCTCGCTGCTGTCTGCATCATTGTAATATTGAGTTGTTAGTTAAGGTTGCTAAAGGAATAGGAATGCTTAATCTAATGTAAAATCCCTTAAATTTGTTTGGTGTATTTTGTTAGTTGTCAGTGACCAGAAAGGGGGCAGCAGTTAATCTATAATCTATTTATAAAAGCAGCTTTGATACCTTGTTTTACCTAAATCCCCAGTTTACTCTTGTGAAAATATTCCTCTGCCATGAGCACGCTGTTCCTCCAAAGTCAATAGCTTTGTGTTACGGAAACTGCTGTGATGGTTACTGTGAAGCATAAGATTACTTTAAAAGAACTACAGAGGTCTCTGGCACGATAGTGATCTTAAGTGCAAAATAAAAGCAACAATGGAGTACTTCTGCAAGAAGTGAGTGTCCTTGAGTTGCCCAGTCAGAGCCCAAGTCTGAATCTAATGGAAAATCTGTCAAGACTTGAAAACTATAGTCCACAGATGATCCCCAGGCAACTTGAGCTTGAGCTTTTCTGCCAAGACAAATGGGCAAAAACGGCATCTATCATCCTGCTGTGCAACTTTAATAGACATTTATCCTAAATGACTCATACCTGCTGTTGATGCAGAATGGGCTTCCACCAAGTCAGGGCTTATGAAAATCATGGATCATGACCCCAAATGGGGTTCACAAAGCCTTCAGTAGGCATTGCTCTTCAGTGCTAACAGCAGCATTAGTAGTGACAGTCAGCCTGGGGCTTGTAAGCCAGCATGTATTTACGAGTTTATGATAACAAGAAGCCCTGTGCCAGAATGCATTTGGGCCACTGTAGGGCCTGTGAGCTTGCACTGGCACAGGAGTTCCATGCTGACTTTCATTACTAATGCCACTGCTGCTTGCAGGTCACCATTGGGGCCCAAACCAGCCATGAGTGGAGGAGAAGTCCTTGTATACATAGGCCAATGGAGATTGCAACTGCTTTTTTCTCCTCATCCACCCTTAACCTGTCCAAGAAAAAATGCTGCCTCTATTATCTGCCTACTCGTTCTTCACGCCAGTTGTCATCCAGCATTGGTGGGGTCCCAAAGAAAGATGTTGTTGCTGTTCCCAGTCAGAGATGTTTAGAGAAGGGGCTGTTTGAAGGGAGTTATCAAATGCAGAAGAGATTTGAGAATTGGATCAGCTGGTAGGGGGTTTCAAAAGGGGAATCTGGAGAGAGTGTGAGGTGTGTTAATCACAGAAGATGAGATGAGAGAGAAGCTATGTGGTGAGAGGATCAGCTGGGGGATGTGAGAGAATGGTTGGAGGAGCAGGTGAGGCTGGATGGTGAGAGAGGAAATCTGAAGTGAGTGAGGAGGGACTGGGGGAGGGAGAGGATGACAGGATCAGTTAGGGATTATAAGGGGTTTTGGAACAAGAAGAGATCACCTTGGGATACATGGACTGGAGAGTGTGAGAGAGGTGCTGGCGGCAGGGATGTAATAGGGGGTCCTCTGGAGGGAGAAGAGCTTGAAAGAAGGCATCAGATTGAGAGGGGATCAGTTGGAGTGTGGAGAGGGTGTGACTTGGTGATTGGAGACAACCCCCCCCCCCCCCCCCCAGCTAATTTGTTTGGTTACTCCCCCTTCTCATATAATTTTGTATTGTCCTGTCCTTTTCATTTGACTATGTATGTTTATATTGTAACCTGCTCTGAACATAGGAAGGGTGGGTAGCGAATGGTTTTAAAATAAATAAATTCGTTTGTGGTCATGTGAATTTTCAAATGTCAAAATGGAGTCACATTGGCTAAAGGTTTGGGAAACCCTGCACCAATAATTGTCAAGGGGTATGAAAACTTATGAAATCTTGACTTTGTTTTTTCATTCTTAATTACCGTATTTTAGGATTATTTCTATAATTATTTTTTCATGATGAAAGTAGACTATTTTGTGGATCAGTGAAACAAACTAATGCATTTTGATATTTTTTTTGGATAGCAGAATGTGTAAAATATACAAGGGTGTGAAGACTTACAATGTACTATACATATAAGTGAGCTAAAGGGATGCTGGGGTAAGAGATTTTGAGGGATTAATTTCCTTCATAAAGCAAACAGTACAGGAAAGTAACAGTTATAAAAAATAAAAAAGAAATTCTCTGGGTTCAGGGGAAAACCTTTATTTTACATACATATGTGAAGGGATATTATATATCATGATCCACTTAATGGTGACTATTTTTCTGCCAATTTGAGTGGTGTATTCCAGTTCTTTCAATTTTTCTTAGAATATTTTAATGAATTTGATCTGTCTGAGCTCTGAGTGGATATATATTATAGAAGTGTATTTTTCATAGGTAAATTATATCAGTTTGGACTTAATTTCAGGGAAAAACCATTGCTGCAGAGGAAAAGTGATAGTAAGTGACAAGTGATGTGCAAAAACTAGAAGCAAACTCCATACCATTTACAGACAGAATAAACTGGAGATACTATATTTCAAACATCTGTGACGGGACCTATGAACAGTAGTCCTGCGTGGGACTCGTATCTTTATGTAAAGTAGTGTGATTGTCATGTTAGCCTGCATGAATGCATGGAAATGAAGGTCTCTAAATAAAGTACCGTATTTTTCGCTCCATAAGACGCACCTAGGATTCAGAGGGGGGGAAAAAAAAAAAAAAATGGTGTGCTAAACCGGCTCTGTTCCCGGGCATCTGTGCGTCTTATGGAGCAACTTAAGGGAGTGCATAAAATTTTTTTTTTTGTCCCCATTTCGTTTTCGGGTCTGGGGAGGGCCATTTCAGTCCACTCCTCAGATCAGAAAACTTTTAATGTTCTCTTTCTGCGAGAACCCCATCCCAACCCTTTAAATTTAATTAACTACAACCCCCCACCCTCCTGACCCCCCCCCCCAAGACCTGCCAAAAGTCCCTGGTGGTCAGCGGGGGTCCGGGAGCGATCTCCTGCACTTGGGCATGTTTTTTAGTGGGGTGTGGTGGTTTGTTTTTTTTATATTCACTCCATAAGACGCACAGACATTTTCCCCCCACTTTTGGGGGAGGAAAAAGTGTATCTTATGGAGCGAAAAATACATATAGGTTTATCTTTTTATTGAGCTGACTTAATACATTTCTGGACTAGTTTTACAGAGCTAACACTCCCTTTCTCTGGTCAAAAGAAAATTAGATGGTTTGGCCTGAGGAATGGAGTGTTAGCTTGCGAAAGCTGGTCAGTTATCTTTTTATTGGACTATTGTCTTATGTATTTTTTTTGTCTTTATTTACGCACATATCTCTATATAAAACTTTCTTAGTTAAGCATTCTTACATTAATGTAATCACTTACTCAATTAACCATTTATTAATATCTCTGGAAATCTTATAGCAAAAGTTAATTTATACTCAAAGATTTTATCTGCCAAATCATGCTTCTCCGATTTGCTGTTGAGAGACATGTTTCTGCATTCCTGTGTTTATCTTGATGGTTCAGATTTTGAACAAAACCAGTATGCTCCTTATTTCAAGTGCTACCCAAATCCAAATATCAGCAGTGTTGGTTTTTATTTCGTCAGACTGTCATTTCAACCTGTGCTTATTTTGCACAAACTAGCTAATAAAGCTCTCTGGCTGAAGCATTTCCAGAAACAGCAATACAGTTCAGAGAACATTACAATGCAATTGGATAATTTAATCAGTGTTTTAATTAATTCAAGAAACACTTGAACTTTTTTTTTAAGCTGGCATTTTTGAAACTGAGACCTAAGAACTGCTGCTGCTGTTTGCTGTGCCATGGTTAATTGCTTGCCATTTATCACGTAATCATTAATATCTCAGCTATTACTATAATATGGGCAGCCAGGATTACTGGCTCCTCTCCCTTGGCTCCTTACAATAACACAGTCACCAAATAATAATCTGACATAGCAATTGGAAGTCAAAGAAGGCCATAGCTTTATTAGTCATTGTCACCAGAGCCAACAAATACCCACCCCAAGGAATCAACCGCCTCCCCCAGCAAGATGATCCCTTCACAGGCCACCAAACCTGTAATAACCAGTGGCATTCTGCCACTAACAGAGACCCCTACCTCAGCCCAGCAAGGGGGTCCTAACCATGTGGCTGAACCCAGTCACATGCAACTAAAACCAGAGTCGAGAGAGTCCGCCACCTAGCGGATTCCTTGCTCTCAACCCCACCTCGAAAGAATCATGGCTCTGGTAACTCAGCCAACCCCCCAAGCTGCGACACACCATAATGCCCTGAAACAAGAGGGAGGGAGGGGAGCAGGACTGCCGCACAGAGCAAAAGGAAGTGGCATGACCAGGTTTTATATCCCCCACCCACACACACACACACACCATTAATTGATTCATTTTCTGATGTACTGGGCTGACCAACCAGGACTGACGGGGTCCAGAGGGACTACCCCAATGCACCAATTTAAAATTAAACACTGGGATCTCTCCACCCCTCTAATCCCCAGTCTAACCAAAACATCGCCTGCCTGGAGGAGCCAGCCTGGCAACCTTATTATTTATCATGGGCTTCCAATACTGGGCTCCTCCAGCCCTTCCATTATCTCTTGAGCTCTTTTGTAAATAAGTGTGTGTATGACTCTTATTATTGATGGCAGTTTAAATCCTGATCTAATTGGTAATGCTTGTTTAATTTTGTATGTATTTTTTCTGTTAATATGCAAGTCTGAATTAACTGTGACGTGTGGTGAAGTTATCCTGTGGCACCAAAGGGACTCCTCTCCTAGCTAGTAGAGTTTTTAGCTCTACTGAGTGTGTGTGGGAATTCCTGCATGGGTGTTGCCTTGTGAGACTCCTTAGTCTCTTTTTTTTTTTTGTCTGAGTAGCAGGGGCATGCACTTAAAATAAATAAATAAAAAATAAATTTATTCAGTCCTTTATTTTTCAGTAAAATCTTACTATTTTTTCTGGAAAGTTGCCTCTGCTTCAGCAGCACCCCCAACAGCACTTTTTGGTGCTACCAAAAAAAAGTTAAGTACTTGTCTCCTCAAGATGGCCAGCAAAAAGGTCACAGTAAGTGGATTTAAGAACTGTATTTGCGGCAAAGTAATCTCCTTTACAGATGGACATAAACTATGCTATCATTGCCTGAGACTGGATCATGACCAGGCCAACTGCCATGGGGAGATACCCGTAATGGAGGAGGTTTTCATGGGTAATGATTCAGATGGACTGAATCAAATCACGGTGAACCTAGAAGATGTGGTAGGCCTGATTGACAAACTGAAGAGTAGTAAATCACCTGGACCGGATGGTATACACCCCAGAGTTCTGAAGGAATTAAAAAATGAAATTTCAGACCTATTAGAAAAATTTGTAACCTATCATTAAAATCATCCATTGTACCTGAAGACTGGAGGATAGCAAATGTAACTCCAATATTTAAAAAGGGCTCCAGGGGCGATCCGGGAAACTACAGACCGGTTAGCCTGACTTCAGTGCCAGGAAAAATAGTGGAAAGTGTTCTAAACATCAAAATCACAGAACATATAGAAAGACATGGTTTAATGGAACAAAGTCAGCATGGCGTTACCCAGGGCAAGTCTTGCCTCACAAATCTGCTTCCCTTTTTTGAAGGAGTTAATAAACATGTGGATAAAGGTGAACCGGATTTTCAGAAGGTGTTTGACAAAGTTCCTCATGAGAGGCTTCTAGGAAAAGTAAAAAGTCATGGGATAGGTGGCGATGTCCTTTCATGGATTGCAAACTGGCTAAAAGACAGGAAACAGAGTAGGATTAAATGGACAGTTTTCTCAGTGGAAGGGAGTGGACAGTGGAGTGCCTCAGGGATCTGTATTGTTTCCCTTACTTTTCAATATATTTATAAATGATCTGGAAAGAAATACGACGAGTGAGGTAATCAAATTTGCAGATGACACAAAATTGTTCAGAGTAGTTAAATCACAAGCAGATTGTGATAAATTGCAGGAAGACCTTGTGAGACTGGAAAATTGGGCATCCAAATGGCAGATGAAATTTAGTGTGGATAAGTGCAAGGTGATGCATATAGGGAAAAATAACCCATGCTATAATTACACAATGTTGGGTTCCATATTAGGTGCTACAACCCAAGAAAGAGATCTAGGTGTCATAGTGGATAACACATTGAAATCGTCGGTTCAGTGTGCTGCGGCAGTCAAAAAAGCAAACAATGTTGGGAATTATTAGAAAGGGAATGGTGAATAAAACGGAAAATGTCAAAATGCCTCTGTATCGCTCCATGGTGAGACCGCACCTTGAATACTTCACCGCATCTCAAAAAAGATATAATTGCGATGGAGAAGGTACAGAGAAGGGCTACCAAAATAAGGGGAATGGAACAGCTCCCCTATGAGGAAAGACTAAAGAGGTTAGGACTTTTCAGCTTGGAGAAGAGCCGGCTGAGGGGGGATATGATAGAGATGTTTAAAATCATGAGAGGTCTAGAACGGGTAGATGTGAATCGGTTATTTACTCTTTCAGATAGTAGAAAGACTAGGGGACACTCCATGAAGTTAGCATGGGGCACATTTAAAACTAATCGGAGAAAGTTCTTTTTTACTCAAAGCACAATTAAACTCTGGAATTTGTTGCCAGAGGATGTGGTTAGTGCAGTTAGTATAGCTGTGTTTAAAAAAGGATTGGATAAGTTCTTGGAGGAGAAGTCCATTACCTGCTATTAAGTTCACTTAGAGAATAGCCACTGCCATTAGCAATGGTAACCTGGAATAGACTTAGTTTTTGGGTACTTTCCAGGTTCTTATGGCCTGGATTGGCCACTGTTGGAAACAGGATGCTGGGCTTGATGGACCCTTGGTCTGACCCAGTATGGCATTTTCTTATGTTCTTATTCAATGTACCAGAGCTCATATGATGGCGAAACTGCCTTAGAAGTTGCAATCTGTCCTCCTCCTGCAGTGCAGCATAGTCTGCCTCAATGGTGAAAAGAGTTGAGCGGAACTCCTCAAAACCTTCCCTCTTCTATAAGGCAGGCTGAAATGTAGGGCTCGAGTAGTGTAGACTATTCTGCTTTGAAGTAAAAGCTGTTTCACTCCACAGAGTTGTTGGAGCAACCAGTGTCGAAACACCGGGCCTCATCGTCCTCTGATGCATAGAGCACTGATGCACAGTGCAGTTGCACTGTTGACTCATGGTAACCCCTACTCTATCGATGCATGGAACATGGCACCATTGGCGCATGTATGCTTGATGCCATTGACATATGCTTCGATGCACTCAAAGCATGGTAAGCCATGCCATTGAAGCAAAAGACATTGGTGCTGCCAAAGTTTAAGGCCTTTGTGCCGTTGACGCACGACTCTTTGGCACACTTGAGCCCCAGGCCATGGATCCTTCCCACATCAGTCGAATTACCAATGCAGCTTTATGCAGAGCATCCAAGATCAGGGGCAGATTGAGATATGATGCCTGTACTCTCTCCAAACACCAGAGCTTACACCAGCAAAATTGTTAGCAGAAGGCTTATGCTTAGAGAAGCTAGATCCCATATGTACCTCTTACTTCTAATAGGCCTCCAATTTAAATATTAAAGAGCCCGGAAGGAAGAGCCTATTCTAGTCTCAGAAGATAAGATGTTCCACCTCCCACTCCAGATCGGAGGACAGGTGAGTCATGTGACCAAGTAGCTGAGCTGGTGAGAAATTTCTTTGTCTTTGCTTAAAGTGAAAGTAGGTGCTTTCTATCCTCTCCTATCCAGTATTCCTTGCCTTATCCCACAAGGAGTTGTCTCAGTATCCCCAGTTTGGCTGAATACTCAATCAGAATCCCTACAAGGAGATTTTTCTTCACCTCGTTCACTTGCAGCAGAGTTCAGCCATTCAGAGAATATACACCAGGACTTTTTTCTCAGGGGTCACCATAATCATTATTGGGGTTTGGGGTTGGTATTCCCATATCCTTAGGTATGGAAAAGGGATTTACAGGAATTCCCTCTGGCCTGCCTCCAGAGCATTCCCCTTCTTTGGAAGACCTTTCTTAAAATTTTTTGATAAATTGGGAAAAGCACTCAGAGTAATTGTGCACAAAGATAAAGATCCTCATGCTTATTAATCTTTTGCCATTGAATTCCTTGAAAAGAGCACAGAAAATTTATTCTAATACTACCAGGGAAGGATCCCAGGATGCTTGACAATTTTGTCAAATGATTGGATTTCTTCCTACCAATTGTACATGGTACAGTATTTGCACGACTGCATACAAAAGCTAAAACTTTTTTCTTTCAACTTACTGAAGACAAATTATTATCCTTAGCTACTTCCAGACCCTGAACAATGCATATGCCATCTTATGTGATTGGTCTATTAAGCATTAGAAGTTGTTGAGGTTCATAATATACTATTAATCAGGGCATGGCCGCGTTGAGAGCCAGTAGCCTAGGTAATATGATGTTCACAAGTTGGTGGATGTTCTTTGTCTAGGGAACACCTTTTTGAAGCTAAGCTTAGAGAAACTGTCTCACAGATAACAGCAAAATGTTGCAGTTCATTCCTCTCAGCAGGACCTGAACAACAATCTTGTATGAGATGCTCTTTCTGTGCTTTTAAGAGGTCTTACTTCCAGAGATACCCTGCTTCTTACTACTCAACAATTTTCGGTTCATACTTGACAGCATGATTGCTGTCAACCTAAAGCAACTCAAGTCCAGCCCAAGCTTGGGTTGAGTTTTTGATCATTTTGCAAGTCTATCAACTGGCCTCTCCAATCAGTGGGGGATAATCCAGACTTTCCTGGAGGAGTAGTACAAGATAACCAAAGTCAACTGGGTTCTCAAAATTGTGGAATCTGGATACCGTTTGCATTTCTTCCCTGGCTACTATGTTTTCTTCATTGTTTGACCTTCAATCTGGATCCATCTCAGTTGATCCAGTTCCATATGGAAGTGGACTTGCTTCTTCAGCAGTGGGCAATAGGGCCAGTCCCTACATTCCAGCATGAACAGGGATTCTACTACAGATACTTCCTCATTCCCAAAAAATCTGGTTAGACTGAGGGTCCATTCTAAATGTGAGAAACCTGAACAAGCATTTACTCCCAGAGAAATTCAAAATGAATTGTCTAAAGATGAATCTTCCCTACATCCAGAAGGGGAATGACTATGTGCCCTCTAGCTGAAAGAAGCATATCACCACTTACCCATCCATCCCACCCACTGGCATCGTCAACCCAAAACCACATTGAAATGATTGTATTATGCTTCCAGGAAAAGCACAGGGTAACCTGTACAGAGCCAAAGAACAATTTTAAACAGAAGACATGAGGGTAACATTTATTTATTTAAGTGTTTGTATACCACTTTTACAATTGAAAATTAATCAAAACGGTTCACAATGTTAACATACATAATCTGTGTAAAATAATAAAAAGCGTAAAACAAAAATAACACAAAACACAACTCTGTTACAAAATAAATACAGAAAAGTGCCAGTAGGTGAGGATGTCAGGATGGGAGACACAGTAATATTTAAGAACCAGTACTAGCAGGGGAATTAAAAGCTTTCTGAAATAAATGTGTTTTTAATGATGTCTTAAATTGTTGTTTAGATGGTATAAGACGGAGAAAGTCTGGCAAAGAATTCCACAGGATAGGGCCCGCTACAGAGAAGGCTCTATTACGCGTTATATGTAATCTGGCAAGTCTGACGGATGGTATATCCAAGAGATTTTTTGAGAAGGATTAGCTGTCTCGCTGGTTTGTATATAAGTAGTGAAGAACAAAGCCATGATGAAGAAGCATTATGGATAAGAGCGTGGATAATGGACAAGACCTTGTATTGGACTCTGAATTTAATAGGCAACCAATGAAGTGACGATAAAACTGGAGTGATATGGGATTTGCGAGATGTACCTGAGAGAATGCGGGCAGCCGAATTTTGAATTAATTGCAAAGGGTGAATTATGGAATCAGGTAAGCCCCAAGTATAGCGAATTACAATAGTCCAGTCCTGAGAACACTAGTGATTGCAAAACTGTACGAAAATCGCAAAAGAACAGCAGAGGTTGAAGTCTTTTTAAAAGTTGCAACTTGTAGAAAGACTTTTTAGTAATGGTGGAAATATGCTGGGCCATGGATAAATCAGAGTTTATCATAACCACTAGGTTGGTAGCATGAATACCGATAGGGATCGAAATCCCATTAAAATGAAGATGCGAAGGAGGGCCTATAGTAGAACTGGAAATGGAAGTTAAGTATGTTAACTCTGATTTAGCTGGATTTAATTTTAGCCGGTTGTGTGCAAGCCAGGTATTGATTGTATTTAGATATAAGGTTATTATAGATAGGGTATCTGACCAAGAGTTGGATATCATCTGCATAAATTCGAAATTGAATATTGAGAGTGGCAAGAATGACATAGCGGAAGTAAGTAGATATTGAAAAGAATGGGCGATTAATGAAGAATCTTATTTATTTATTTTTAATTTTTATATACCGACTTTCTTGCATAAAATGCAAATCAGGCAGGTTTACACTGAAAACTGAACAAGCAGGAAATATAATTCCTTAGTCGAATCTTGGGGTACACTAGTAGAAATTGTATATGTATATGCGTCTGAAGATTGATTGAGAACATGAATTTATTGTGATCGATTAGATAGGACTGAAACCAATTGAAGACAATTGCCTTAATACCTATGGTTTTTAAGCCCAGTAGAAGAATATGATGGTCCAAGGTGTCGAATGCAGCTGATATATCCAAAGAAATAGGGATAAAATCTGCATTGGTATCAAAGCCATGAAATATGGTGTCAAAACAAGAGAAGAGTGTTTCCGTGGAATGGCCTTTCCGAAAATCATGCTGGCCTGGATGTAAAATGTCGTCATAATCAGCTAAAAATTTGGAAAGCTGGTGTAGGACCACAGATTCTATTAACTTTTCTAAGGATGGTATTAAAGCTATAGGTCTAAGGTTGTTGAGATCTGATGGATCTTTAGCTTTATTTTTTTGAATGGGTAAAATGGCAGATTTTTTTTAAACCATCAGGGAAAGAGTCCGATTCAAGAGAATGATTAACCAAATTGCATAAGAAACTGCAGGCCAATGGAGCAATGGCTTTAAATAGGGAGCTAGAACACTGGTTTAAAGGAGAGTTAGTAGTTTTCTTTTGGCCAGCACATCAGATCCACAGTCTGCTGGCAAGAAGTCCTCGAGGCTAGGACCCAGGTGTTTTTTTACTGCCTGAGGAAATACTACCCCCCCCCCCCCCCACCCCACTGGGCGGCCAGAGCAAAGCCTCAATGGTTGGGACCCAGAGCGTGCCTTCGGCAGCTGCGTACTCCTCAAACTCAGCTAGCACCCCAGCAGGGCCCTGCCATGGGGTTTTGACTGGTTGAGAGGGAGCGTAAGCCAGCAAACCCTAACCCCAATGGCTCCCCTAGTTGGGGGCTGGCTGTGGTTCTTTGCGGCCCGTTGGTCGGCTATCAACTTGGACCGGTGAGTACTGTCCATCGTTTGTCAGGGGTACCGGTTAAACTTCCAGCGGGTCCCTCCAGACTCTCCTCCATGCTTCTCATGGGGGTCTTTGGCGAATCAGCAAATACTGTTGATGGAGCTCTCTGCCCTTCTAATGGCCAGGGCAATCGAGCCTGTTCCGCCAAAGCAGTGGGGCAACGGCTTCTACTCCAAGTATTTCCTGATTCCAAAGAAAACAGGAGGCCTCCATCCTGTTTTGGACCTGAGGGCCTGGGAAAAGTTCAAAATGGTCTTGCTTGGTGCCCTAATTTCTCACAGGACAAGCAGGATGGTTGTCCTCACAAATGGGTGACATCGAGGATGGAGCCCACCACGGAAAACTTCTGTCAAAGTTTAACAGAACTTTGACTGGCCCCTACTGGGCATGCCCAGCAAGGCACTGACCCTGCAGCCAGCAGGGGTCTCCCTTCAGTCTTCTTTTTTCCGCGCAGCAGTTGCCACGCGGTGAAAGGAGTTCTCTACCACGTTCCTGACAGGAATTCGGTTTTTCTTTCCGAAGAAAATTTTGCCCCTCAGGGGTCTCCCTTCGACAACTTTTTCTCACCTTCGCGGAACCCGGTAAGTTTTTGCCGTTTTTTCATCGACTGCCGTCGATTTTGGCCCTTGAGGCCTATTGGCACTTACCGATCCCGCGGCTAAATTTGGCCTTAGGCCATGGCGACGGGGTTCCGTCGTTGTCCGGACTGTACCCGGACTATGTCAATCACAGACCCCCATAGGGTTTGTGTATTGTGTTTGGGTAGTGAGCATGATGTCCTGACTTGCACCAAATGTGCCTTAATGACACCTAAGGGTCGCAAAGCCAGGATGGAGAAGATGGGGCTCCTCTTCCATGCACCCACCCCAACGCCATCGATAGCATCGACGTCATCGGAACCGGCACCGTCGAAGTTGCACCACCATCGTAAACCCTCCGGTGACCATCCACCATCGATGACTTCTCGGCCGTCGACTCCTGTTCCCTCCCCGGATGGGCGAGGAGATCGAAAGGACAAGCATCGCCATCGACGGCACAAGTCTCGGCCCGTCGAGGATCCACAGTCATCGACCTCTGAACTGGCCGAGCCACCGACTAAGAGGCCTCGATCAGACTTGGCACCGTCCACGTCTCGTTCGCAGGCATCGAGGAAACCCTCACCCTCTCGGGGTGTGGGAGCCGTGATCCCACCGGTTACGGTGGTCCCTCCGGCTCTTCCTCAGCCTCCCTCTCCCGTCGAGCCGGGTATTGTTACCCCTGGTCTCTGGGCAGAACTGGACCGGCTGGTCCAGGAGGCCATCGAGAAAGCGATGCAAAGGTTCCAACCTCCACCGGCACCGATTCCGGCACCGACTCCGCCACCGAGGAGGGAACCGGCCACCGAGCCTCTGGTGGAAGCGCTGGCACCGCTACTACACCGTATGGAAGCACTTGTACAAGCCCTTCCATCGATGATCCAAGTAGCACCGATAACTCCACCGTCTCCGACAGGATTCTCATCGGCAGGAGAAACACCGTTTCTGATTCCCCCTTCTGGGGTGGTCCCATCGGTGCCTTCTCGCATATCTCCACAGATTTATCCTTCGGCTCCATCGATTCCGAAACCGGCACAGATTCCATCGGCAACCCCGAAACCCTCGATGCCATTCCCAGTACCGATTGCAGCACCGGTTCCTTCAAGGTTTCATTCGATGCCTTCGGATCCTCAACCAGGTCCTTCAGGGCTTCAACCCCCACATGATCCCTACGATACCTGGGGTGATGATACATCTTCTGACACAGATCTACCTTCTCCACCATCTCCTACAGAGAGTAGAAAAAGATCTCCTCCAGAGGATCTCTCCTTTATAAATTTTGTAAAGGAGATGTCAGAACTTGTACCCTTTCAGCTGCAATCTGAGACCGATGACAGACACCAGATGATGGAACTGCTTCAATTTTTGGATGCTCCAAAAATCATCGCTTCCATCCCCATTCACCAGGTCTTTCTGGATCTTTTAAAGAAAAACTGGGAGTCTCCTTCATCTGTCTCACCAGTGAACAAGAAAGCTGACTCCACATACCTCGTCCAGTCAGCACCAGGCTTTCAAAAGCCTCAACTGGATCATCGCTCTGTTGTGGTTGAGTCCGCACAAAGAAAGGCCAAGCGTCTAAAGCCACACTCTTCCACCCCACCTGTCAAGGACAATAAATTCCTGGATAGTGTGGGCCGGAAAGTGTACCATGGAGCTATGTTGATTTCACGCATAGCTTCATATCAACTTTACATGACTCAATACAACAGAGCCATCCTTAAACAGATGCAAGACTACGCTGATACATTACCTGACCAATACCAGCCACAGCTTCAGGCCCTTCTTAACAAAGGGTTTGAAGCTGGGAAGCACGAGATCAGAACAGCTTACGACATCTTCGATGCTTCCACAAAAGTTTCAGCTACTGCTATCTCGGCCAGACGTTGGGCTTGGTTAAAGTCATCCAACCTTCGCCCAGAGGTCCAGGATCGTTTAGCGGATTTACCCTGCTTAGGGGACAATTTGTTTGGAGAACAAATTCAGCAAATTGTAGCTGAGTTAAAAGATCACCACGAGACGCTGAAACAACTTTCTTCTGTTCCGTCTGAGGTTTCCTCCAAACAACCACTTAAGAAAGACTCTAAAAAGTCGTTCTTTTGGCCACGTCGTTACTATCCTCCATCGGCCAGGCCTCGTCCAGCTCGATCCTCTACCAGACCTCAGCCACGTCAGCCTAGGAAACAAAGGCCTACTGTAGCCCCTCCTCCTGGGCCTGCGGCTGGCCTTTGACTCCCCTGTAGGGAGCACATGCCAAACCCCTCTTCCAGACATCCCTGTAGGAGGTCGACTGTACCATTTTTTTACAAGCTTGGCTGCAGATCACCTCAGATCAGTGGGTGCTAGCAATTATCGCACAAGGTTACCACCTCAACTTCATAACTCTTCCGGCAGACTCCCCGCCTCTTCAAGCGTGGAGTCTAACCACCCATTTGGCTCAATTACAACAGGAAGTATCTCTTCTTCTACAATCAAATGCTATAGAACCCGTCCCTCCCTCTCAGCGAGGGAAGGGATTCTATTCCAGATACTTCCTACTACCAAAGAAATCAGGGGGACTACGTCCCATTTTGGACCTTCGAGCCCTCAACAAATACCTTCAAAAAGAAAAATTCAAGATGGTAACCCTGGGCGCACTGCTCCCTCTGCTACAAAAGGGGGATTGGCTGTGCTGTCTCGACCTAAAGGACGCTTATACTCACATAGCGATCGCACAATCCCATCGCAAGTATCTGCGATTTCTGGTAGGCCGCGACCATTATCAAAACCGGGTATTGCCTTTCGGTCTGGCATCTGCTCCACGAGTCTTTACCAAATGTCTCGTAGTGGTAGCAGCATTCCTACGGAAGGAAGGTGTCCACGTCTACCCCTACCTGGACAATTGGCTAATCAGGGCCTCCACCCAACAGATTGCTCAATCCTCCCTCAAATTGACAATTCAAACACTCCTTTCCTTAGGGTTTCTTGTCAATTACGAGAAATCTTGCTTAGTCCCATCTCAAACCTTATCCTTCATTGGGGCAGACTTGGACACCTTACAGGCAAAGGCTTACCTTCCTCATCAGAGGGTTCATACCCTAATATCCCTGGCTCGCCAGCTCCAGTCTCAACACACTGCCACGGCTCGCGAATTCCTCATTCTCCTAGGACACATGGCATCCTCGGTTCAAGTCACTCCCATGACCCGACTAGCCATGAGAGTAACACAATGGACTCTACGACACCAATGGATTCAAGCTTTTCAGCCTCTGTTCTCCATAGTCACTGTTACACAAGCGCTGCGCCTGTCTTTAACCTGGTGGACGACTCAGGTCAACCTCCTTCAGGGCTTACCTTTTCTCCCACCGGATCCGCAAGTAATCCTAACCACTGATGCTTCTCACATCGGTTGGGGAGCCCATGTGGACAACTTCCAAACCCAAGGGTTATGGTCAAAAGAGGAAGCCGAACACCAGATAAATTTCCTGGAACTTCGAGCAATCCGCTATGCGCTCAGAACTTTCAAAGATCATCTATTCCATCAGATAATCTTAATCCAGACGGACAACCAAGTGGCCATGTGGTACATAAACAAGCAAGGAGGCACAGGATCCTTCCTTTTGTGTCAGGAGGCTGCGCAGATTTGGGCGGAAGCCCTCTCCCACTCTATGTACCTCAGGGCCACTTACCTGCCGGGAGTAGACAATGTATTGGCAGACCAGCTGAGCCGTGTCTTCCAACCACACGAGTGGTCACTCAACCCTCTCGTAGCGACCTCTCTGTTTCGAAAGTGGGGTTTTCCCCCGCATAGACCTCTTTGCGTCCCCTCAGAACCACAAAGTGGACGATTATTGCTCTCTCATTCGGAGCCAGCACTCTCAGCCGAGAGATGCATTCTCCCTCAAGTGGACGACCGGTCTGCTCTATGCATTCCCTCCACTTCCTCTTGTGTCAAAGACTCTCGTGAAGCTACGCCAGGACGGAGGAACCATGATCCTGATAGTACCTTACTGGCCACGCCAAGTATTGTTTCCCATACTCCAGGATCTCTCCATCCGCAGGCACATTCCTCTGGGAAAGGACCCGCATCTGCTCACTCAAAACGACGGATGCCTCCTCCATCCCAACCACCAAGCCTTGTCCCTGACGGCATGGATGTTGAAAGGTTAGTTCTTCAACCATTTAACCTTTCAGATTCCGTTTCTCGTGTCCTGATAGCTTCACGAAAGCCTTCCACAAGAAGATCTTACTCATACAAATGGAAAAGGTACACATCATGGTGCACTTCTCAGTCCCTTGATCCCCTTTCCTGTCCAATATCTAAATTCTTGGACTATTTATGGCATCTCTCTGAATCAGGTCTTAAAACCTCTTCTATAAGAATGCATGTCAGTGCGGTAGCCGCCTTCCATAAAGGTATTGGGGGTAGTCCTATTTCAGTACAACCCCTGGTCACACGTTTTCTTAAGGGCTTGCTCCATCTCGAGCCACCCTTGCGTCCTCCGGCCCCATCCTGGGACCTTAACCTGGTTCTTGGTCGTCTCATGAAACCACCTTTCGAACCTCTGCACTCCTGTGACTTGAAATATCTCACTTGGAAAGTGTTATTCCTTTTGGCTGTTACTTCAGCTCGCAGGGTTAGTGAATTACAGGCCCTAGTTACCTATCCGCCTTACACTAAGCTCCTGCAGGACCGGGCGGTACTCCGCACTCACCCTAAATTTTTGCCTAAGGTAGTTTCGGAGTTTCATATCAATCAATCTATCGTACTACCTATCTTTTTTCCTAGGCCCCACTCCAACTCTGGAGAACAGACTCTGCATACCCTGGACTGTAAACGGGCTCTAGCTTTTTACCTAGACCGAACAGTTTCTCACCGGAAGAGCACTCAATTATTCGTCTCTTTCCATCCTAACAAGTTAGGACAACCTGTGGGTAAGCAGGCTCTTTCCTCCTGGTTGGCGGACTGCATCTCTTTCTGCTATCAGCAAGCTGGCATTCCCTTTCAAGACCGTGTTAAAGCACACTCTGTGAGGGCCATGGCGACATCAGTGGCACACCTTCGATTGGTGCCGCTTCCGGACATCTGCAAAGCTGCAACCTGGAGTTCTCTCCATACCTTTGCAGCCCACTATTGTTTGGACAAAGCTGGAAGACAGGACTCCATCTTCGGCCAATCTGTCTTGCGTAACCTTTTTCCAACCTGACGTACCAACACCCTTCCACCTGCCCGGTAGGGTGCGGATGCCCTTTCCCAAATTACACCCCAGTTGTTGTGCCTGTTGCACGCCGTTGGGTACATTTGGTGCAAGTCAGGTCATCCTCAGCTCGGTACTCACCCATTTGTGAGGACAACCATCCTGCTTGTCCTGTGAGAAAGCAAATGTTGCTTACCTGATGTAACAGGTGTTCTCACAGGACAGCAGGATGTTAGTCCTCACGAAACCCGCCCGCCACCCCGCAGTGTTGGGTTCGTTTTATTTTTACTTTTTAGGCACTGCCTGTAGCTTTGAAAATCAGACTGAAGGGAGACCCCTGCTGGCTGCAGGGTCAGTGCCTTGCTGGGCATGCCCAGTAGGGGCCAGTCAAAGTTCTGTTAAACTTTGACAGAAGTTTTCCCGTGGTGGGCTCCATCCTCGATGTCACCCATTTGTGAGGACTAACATCCTGCTGTCCTGTGAGAACACCTGTTACATCAGGTAAGCAACATTTGCTTTCTCTTCTGCAAAGGGGGACTGGCTTTGCTCCCTCAATCTAAAAGATGCTTTTGCCCACATCCGTTGGAAATGCCTCAGATTTGTGGAGGGCAAGGACCACTTTCGGTACCAAGTGCTGCCTTTCGGCCTGGCATCTGTGCCCTGAGTCTTCACAAAGTGCCTGGCTGTGGTGGGTGCTCACCTGAAGAGACTGGGTGCAGTTTCACCATTGCAGTTTCAGAGACCCTGGGTTTTCTGATCAATTACTCGAAGTCTCAGCTAGTCCCTACCCTGCAGCTGGACTTTATTGGTGCCAGGTTCGACACAGCTCAGGCTCTGGTATTTTTGCCCAGGCCTCAGGCACTCACCATAGTGTCCCTGGCGGGAGCCATTTCTTAGTTACCAGGTGTCTGTGCACCGCATGCTGCAGCTGTTGGGTCACATAGCTGCGACCGTCCTTGTCACTCCATTCGCTCATCTGCATATTTGCATGGCACAGTGGACTCTGTGGTCCCAATGGTATCAGGCCACCCAAGTCCTATGGGTTGAGTATTAGGGTTTCTCCATCTCTCCAGGAGTCCTTGTCGTGGTGGGGGACCCTATCCAGCTTGGTGGTTTGGGTCCCTTTTCAGCTTTCCCCTGCTTGAGTCATCCTCATCACGGATGCTTCCCATCTGGGATAGGATGCCCATGTAGAAGGTCTCCGCACCCAGGGTCAGTGGTTGTTATAGGGGGAGTGATGCCAGATAAACTTCCTGGAGTTCCAAGTGATCAGGTAAGAGCTTTGGGTGTTTTGGGTTCGCCTGACAAACAAAGTAGTCCTGCTTCAGACTGACAGTCAGGTGGTGATGTGGTATCTGAACAAGCAAGGGGGCACAAGGTCATTCCTCCTTTGCCAGGGAGAGGTCCATATCTGGTCATGGGCTCTGTGCCAGGGCATCCTGCTCCAAGTCATGTACCAGCACCCCCAGCATCTTCAATGTATGGGAGATCAGAGCTGGCAATCATCATATAAAGACTGTGATCAAAGGTGGCTTTTCCAAACTCTGAGTCCTTTATGGTTTGATTTTAAATTAGTGGTTCAAGCATCATTGTTTCCCACCTTAGATCATACTGCAATAGTCCATCTTGGGCTTCCGGACTCAGCATTAAAGCCCCTTCAACTACTTCTCAATTCAACAGCTTGGCTGGTCTATGGTAAAAAGTGTACTGACCACATTATATTTATTTATTTATTTAACAGTTTTATATACCGACCTTCATAGTAAATAACCATATCAGATCGGTTTACAATAAACAAGAAAATAACTGGGGTCGCAATTCAAGTGAACGAAAGGTAAACAATAGGTAGGAATGAGTCAAAGTTACAATCAACAGGGTAAGGGAACTTGGAAGCTTGCTGGAAGGAAGACAAGGCAGGAAATAAATAAAAACAAAGTGATAACATAGTGCGTACGAGTTAAAGCTTAATGGTGCTTTAATCTGGAAGAGTCAGAGTCTATTTGTAAGAATAAACACCGTGAAGGGTAAGCGTGAGGACAACTAGTGCTTGTCTGGTGGGTCGGCGAAGGCTTGGTGAAAGAGCCAGGTTTTAAGTCGTTTTCTAAAAGTTAACAGGCAAGGCTCTACTCTGAGGCTTGATGGGATGCTATTCCAAATAGATGGGCCAGCTATTGAAAAAGCTCTGTCCTTTGTCATCGAGAGGCGTGAGGCTTTAGTAGGAGGGAATTTCAGAGTGCCTTTGAGAGTATCTCTGGTTGGTCTGTTAGAGGAGTAGAGTTTGAATGGGATTTCCAGGTCGAGTTGAAGATGATGATGGATAGCTTTATGAATTACTGTGATCGATTTGTATAAAATTCTGAAATTGACTGGTAACCAGTGTAGGTTCCTGAGGATGGGAGAGATGTGTTCGCTGCGTCTGGTACTGGTCAGCAATCTCGCAGCCACGTTTTGTAACATCTGCAGTGGTTTGGTAGTGGATTTGGGGAGGCCTAGGAAAAGGGCACTGCAGTAGTCTATTTTGGCGAACAGTAGCGCTTGGAGGACTGTCCTGAAGTCGTGGAAGAATAAGAGTGGTTTGAGACGTTTCAGAATCTGTAATCTGAAGAAACAGTCTTTGGATGTAGTGTTGACCATTTTCTTAAGGTTTAGTCGATTGTCTAGTATTACCCCAAGGTCTCTAACCTGCTTGCAGGTAATGTGAGGGCTGTGTGGTGATGGTGGGGAGATATTGATTTCGTTTGAGGAGATGTGGAGCAGCTCTGTCTTAGAGGCGTTGAGAACCAGGTTTAGGCTGTTAAGTAGGTTAGTGATGGATAGAAGGCAGTTGTTCCAATGGGTGAGCGCTTTTGAGATCAATTCTGTTATTGGGATTAGAATCTGTACGTCGTCTGCGTACAGATAATGAATTAGGTTGAGGTCTGTTAACAGTTGGCAGAGGGGGAGGAGGTAAATATTAAAGAGGGTAGGAGATAGGGAGGAACCCTGAGGTACGCCAAGAGTTGATTTAGTTATGGGTGACTCTTTATTGTTGATTTTGACTTTGAAAGTCCTATTGCTGAGGAAGGACTTGAACCAGTTGTGGGCAGATCCGGAGATGCCGATGTCTGTTAGGCGATCCAGCAGGATGGTATGGTTGATGGTGTCAAAAGCCGCTGAGATGTCTAACAGGATTAACAGAAAGGAGTGTCCTTTGTCTAACCCCATGATAATATGGTCAGTGAGTGAAATGAGAAGGGTCTCCGTGTTGCGTGATTTACGAAAACCATATTGCGATGGGTATAGGATCTTGTGGTCTTCGAGATATTCAGAAAGTTGGGTGTTTACCAGTTTCTCTGTTAGTTTGGCCACGAATGGGAGGTTCGAGATGGGTCTGAAATTAGTTAAAACATTCGGATCTAAGTTGTGTTTCTTGAGGAGTGGCTTGAGTGAGGCGGTTTTTAGACTGTCTGGATAGCTTCCATGGGTTAGAAGACTGTTTATGATACTGGTCAGAGGTCCTGAGATCGCATTTGGGATGAGAAGCAGGAGTCTCGATGGGATGTTATCGGCTGGATGGCTTGATGGTTTCTGCCTTTTTAAAAGGGATTCAATCTCTTTGATGGAGATTGACTCAAAACTGTCGAAATTAGGTCTAGTGAGAGATTGGGGATTCTCACGTGACTTGAGAGGTGTAGTATTTGAAGGCAGGAATATCAACTCTTTATCTTCAATGGCTATCTGTTCACTTTAGGGTTCAGTCAAAGATACTGCTCCTCATTCACAAACGTATCAGTATTTCCTCTCTGCCATGGATCAATTTCCTGTTATGGATATACCAACCCATTAGGAACCTAAGATCTCAAGACAGGAGACTTCTCGAAGTGCCTACAATACGAGCAATGAGATTATCAGTAACGAGTATGCTTTTATTTGGTGGCTGTGCCTGATATGTGGAATACTATACCCACAACTTTTAGGCTAATGGAGTGTACTAAAACTTTTAAAACAGCGATAACATCATTTCTGATGAGGCAAGCATTTGCATAAAAATTATGCTTCGAACTTGAAGACTTCAGCTCCTAAGATTGATTTTTGGGTACTGACTGTTCTGTATTCAGTTTAAGTTATTTTATGTTGTATCTAATTGTAATTTTATTATGTATTTTTATCTTGTAAATCGCTCAGGACTTGTAATTGAGTGATTTAAGACATTTTAATAAATACAAATACAACTCAGCTTTATGAAAGAAACGCAACATTGTTTTATACGGCTCCAATCCCAGAGGAATTTCCCCATCCTCCTGGGAATTAAGGGTCTGCTTCATCCATGCCACCTGGGTCCCTATCAGCGTGACCCACAGCAGGTCTAGACAGGAATGTGGGAATCTGCAGCCTGCAATGCTGAACTGTAAGGTTTGTTCAGGGCTGCCAACTGCGTCTGAAGAAAGGACTACAGACTTTGAAAAAATTCCACCCAAGAAAAGGCAGAAGGATCCATAGCAAAACCAGGGAGCGTCAGTCCTGCGCCCACTGAACCCCTTTCCCCACTGATGAACCAGTTAGGGGAGCTCTAAAACCAGGTGAAACATCTGGCCGTTCCCCCTCCTATCCCATTCCCGCATTATGCTGGGAAGGACTGGCCTTAACAAAATCAGTTTGAGACAACTCTCTCTTAGCTTCTGAGCAGCGCTGACAAGTTAGAGGGGATACCAGGTTGTGATGCCCGAATATGGCACGCAACACAGGGTAAGGGGCTTAGGCTTCTTTGCTACTGGTGCCACGGATAAACACCTGCTATTGGCATGCTTCCAAAAGCATCTGATAACTGTGTGCCCAGCTGCACATCCGCCTGGATAGGGCACCCAAAAACAAGTTCTGTCCAATAAGCGTACATTACGGATGCCCAAAATGTAGATGCCCCCCCTGAGTGCTCACCTTGTCTACACCTAAGCGCCCACCCAGGTGCACATCAGGTGCACAAGCACAAAATGATCTCGGACACTAATTTGCAGCAGCTTAGTGCACAGAAAAGGGCACAAATGTCACCGTGGCCTACCCCATGGTATCTAAGCAAAGCCTGAGAGCGGGGCCTAGCCAAAAAGGCTGCTCAACCCACCAAGCTGCCATGACTCCCCAAGCTCCCCCAGAGACTGGAACGGACTTTGGATTGACGCACCGAGCTCTGAGACCAGAAGGGAAATGGAATCCCTAAAATGAACACTCCAGTTTTTTAAAAATATATATACTCTTTACCCGAGCTCTGCCCATCCCGGCCAAGTACAGAGTCAGTCTCTGGCTGCGGGGGGAGAGGGCAAAGACCTTCACCATCATGCTCAGCTTCCTGCACTCGCTAGCCACTCGGTTTGTCTCTCTATAGCTAAGTCTATGCCAGAAAACCAGCTATCGGTTTTTAAGCAATCCCCAGTAGGGAAATGCATGTCCACCATCTGCTGGAGACAGAGTACACTGGTGGGCTGATGTCAGTGCAGGGGTATATACATATACCGTGATGTCAGCTTTGCTCTGTATCCATCTGCTGGTAGAGGTGCATAACCCACTGGTGTGGATTAACCTGTCCTTATTAAAGAAAAGGACATTTTCAGGTAAGTAGTAATTTCTCCATTTTTTATTTATTTTTTTTTTTTTTAGTTCATTTGGTGTTCTTGAAAGGTGTCAGACTGGCAATACTAGACAATGAAATTATCTCTTTATCCACAGAAGAGATATAGAATGGGTAGCAGCAGTGCAAGCTTCCCCAAACTGTTCTGCTAATGTGCCTGAGCTCTGCTCTGGAGGGAACACCTCTGAGAGTCTGAGTTGCCTGGACTGTGCAAGCTTTGGCCTCTGCTGAGACTTCCAGCAGTGGTGCTGAATTGCATTGGTTTTAGGGATGTGGATACCCATCCATCCATTGAGGGCTTGACTGATGAAGCCACCTCATTTCATATAGGTAATTTTATTTACTTAAGTGTATGGGTCTGACATGGTAATGTACAATTTCAAGGAACAAGCATAACTAAAAAAAAAAAAAAAGCAGAATTGCTTATTTTTATTATTTTCTCACAATTAAGTATTAAATTAGAAAGACAGCTAATTATAAATGGTAACCACACCCATTCCCCATTTAGAGTATATTATTGAACAATGTAACCGTATAATAATGGCACCCTATGGATAATTGAGAAACCACATATTTGTGCCTGACTGTAAACCGTTGTGATGGTGCTCTACTATACGACGGTATAGAAAAGTTATAAATAAATGCAAGATACTCCTTTTCTAGTAGGTATGCCTGTGACTTTTTTGCTTGTCTACTCAGATTACTGCTGAATTTACTACTTGTCCAGTGAAAATCAAATGCAAAGATTGTTCTTCCTTTAACTGATGTCAACAGGTAGCTGACATTCCTTTAAAAAAAGAAAAATACAGCAGAGATCAGATAATTGTAAGGAAAGCTCCTTTTGGACTTGGCAGTATCTTTCTGTGCAGTGAATATTTAAAATAAGTTGAACTGCCCTTAGGTAATGTGAAGGTCTCATTTGCATAGAGCAGTGTTTCTCATGCCTATCTTGAAATATCCCCCTAGCCAATCTGATTTTTAGGATAGCCACAATTAATATGCATATCAGAGATTTGTATGCACCGTCTCCACTGCATGCAGATCTATCTCATGCATATTCATTGTGGCTTTCTTGAAACCCAGACTGATGAAGGGTACTCCCTTGAGAAACACTGACATACAGTGACTTCAGGACCAGAAAGATATGTACTGCTGCATTATTAGGGAGCTTTCTGTTTTTGTAGTGTAGATGGAATATATTACTCCTGTAATAATTTAGCTCTTTGGTGCTTCATAGCAGTGATTACTTATTTTGCTGTTGTTTTTTTTTTAATTGAAATAATTGTCGTTAGTGGTTTAAATTTCTGTTAAGGTATTGCTTTATAATGATGCAAATAGAAATGCATGTGGAAACTTCCTTAAAATATTCTGTTCAAGCAGGCTTAAACCACAATCCAGTTGGCCATTCAAAAGCATTTCCTTTATACCTTGTAATAAAATTTTGCTAGATTTTTTTTTCCTTCTTTTTCCTTCAGTATTAGTCTATTAAAATGTGTATGTCTCTAGGACAATAACTTATCTGCCCCCTCCCTCCAATTTGTGGAATGATTTTGTCTGTGAACATACCTAAATATTGTCCCACTATTAGCTTTCTTTATGTGAACTGTACTATGACATTTTTAAGAACCTTCATTATAAGTTTTTATTATTTTTCTTGGAATTTCAATGCTATAGGGGAAAAAAATCAGTGGAAAAATAGTGATTTTCTCCTGTCTCATTTTTCAGATTTTTTTTTTTAACACTGAAATTTCCAGGAAAAATAAAAACTGAAAACAAAGGTTCCTATGCATTTTCAGTTTAAAATGTTTTAAACTTTGTCTGGGCAAACCTGATATTGCTTTGCAAAAATATAAATTTGGTTCATTTTTGTGACTGTAATACTAGGAAATATGTCCCCTACCAACAATGTGAAAACTCAGATTCTGTCAGCATCAGTGATCCAGAGCACCCCCACTATTATACCTTTGACCAGAACATATCTTTGCTTGGTCAGTCTTGCCTATGAATTTAGCTGTGCATCTGTATTTATTCTTAACTTATGTTCTCCTAGGACAAGCAGGATTGTAGTCCTCAGACATGGGTGACATTGGATGGAGCCCAGCACAGAAGTTTGATCTTAAAGATTCTAGAGCTTTCAGCATGCTCTACTGAGCATGTGCAATTGTTGTCATCACCCTGCCCCCTAGGCAGAGCCCCTCAGTCTCTTCTTTTCCGCGGAGCTGTTGTCTTGCGGTTGTGGAGCTTGTGCTCTTTTGTTATTAGAAAATGTTTTTCACGGTATTCAGCTTTGCTCTCTTCTTACAGTTTTGTAAGCGATTTATTTATTTATTTTTGGAGCAGTCTGTTATCAAAAACAAAAACTGCTCCTGCAGGTTTTTGTACTTGAATCCTCTGTGCTCTGTTTTCTTTTTTTTCCCCACAGTGCTGACAGGACTGGATTATGCAGTCCATTTGTGATCCGTGTAGGCCTCTGAGCCTGGGGACTCACCTGAGTTCTACCTGGGCTAGAGTTCCATGCAGTTCATCAATTACTCGGCATAGGTGGATTCAGACAGTAGTGGAATCGAGGACCATGCCATTCCTGTTGGAAGGAGAGCTCATCCTACCCATGTCTCGAGGTACTAGTCTCCACGGGTGAGAGCCCTGGATGACATTGTATTGCCAAGGCTGCCAAGCAGGAGGGGGAGGCAATCTCCCTGGGAGAGAGATTGAGCGGAGCCTGGGCTAGCAGCTTGCTGCTGTACTTCGGTGCCATGCCCATGAACAGTTGCTCGTGCACAGCTGTGACCAGTGCACCTTTTGTCTGACACATTGATGTCGACTGCCTTGAGGACAGGACCCACTTCGGATACCATGGTCCCCTTGACATCGTCGAGATCCAGGATCACACTCATTGCGTCGAGCTGCGTGACCACCCATGATGCCACAGTAGCCTTCGGTGCCGTCGGCATCTGTGGAACTGGACTCATTGCACCATTTAGGGCATCAAGGCTTTGGGGCCGTGTTGCGGCGCACTCTGTCACGGTGCCTTCGAGGCACTCTACCCCTCTGCACGGTACCCTTGGGCACTTGCCACAGTCGGTGCATTCGATGCCTCAGTGCCCTTGCGGCTCTTATTGCCTGTACCCTTGCTGCACTCAGTACTGTGGTACCATTGATGCCGCTGTGTGCTCAATGCCCCTATGGCCCTTGATTCATCGATGTGTATGCATGGCCACCCTAGGGACTGGCGAGGTTGAAGTGGTGGCAAGCCCTCAATGCTGTCGACCCCACTAGGTCGTCGAGGTGCGCAGCCTCCATGCCGGCATGACATCCATGCCATTGCGAGGCGGTGCTGCCCCGATACCATTGACGCTCTTGAGGCCATGAAGGTGTGTGGCCTCTGGAGAGGTCTTCGGATCACTGATGCCTCTTATTACCGCCTCGACTATGTTGAGCCCCACTGACCAGGCACTGGATTCGCCATTGAGCACCCTTGTCGCCACTGTGGCCGTCAACCGCCAGGACTCTTTGAAGCCCCTGCGTGGCCCTGCAACCCTCTGGGGGGGGGGGGGGGGGGAGGCGGCAGGGGCTCTTGGTCTCTTATGTATCTAGTGCAGGGATTGCCGTCTACTTGAGGTGTGCTGGTGCATCTGTATGCAGTGACCCAGTGTCTTCAGGGCTCTGGGGTGGTATCCATTACAGAGCACTAGGAAGGGCAGAACTGCCCCTTCAGCCAACCATCCCAATGTTGGGGGCTTGCCCAGATGCGCACATCACCAATATTAAAGTGCACTAGCGAGGCTCTAAGCCGTAATGCTTGCGAGGCGATAGACACCACCAGATGAATCAGGGAGCCAAGGGAAATTGCTGTTGGCACTAGAGTAGTCTGTTCCTCTTGATATCTATGACCTATCTGGGGCAGCAGGGCCTTTCCCAGCAGAAGCTTATGGCTTCTTTGATCCATACCTTTGTGCATCGGGGCCCCTGGGTGATTGAAGTCTGTGGGTACCTGTATAGCCGGGACTGGTGCTATTTATGGCCAAATTGCTTATATATCACAGGACATGTCTGCAGTCCTCCATGAGCACCTGCGCGTGCCAGGGACTTTGCTGCAATTGTTTCCTGTGGGTCTCGCAGGTGAGCTGGTTCCACTGCAGTTTCAATGGCTCACCTCCTGGAGCGTTCTCTGGTACGGAAGGGGGCAACGCCATAGACTACCACCCTCCACCATGCCTTACTCAGAGTGCCAGTAGTGCTAGGGAACCATCATCACACTGTCCTCTCCACTCTGCTGGAGTTATTGTGGCGTTGTCGTGCAGCTTGCATGGTTGGGACAGATTAGGCATCTGTTCCAAGGGCCTCTGTCACTGCCAGGTGGCATTCTTCCTGACTGTGCAGTCTTCAGCCACACTAGCATTCTTCCATCTTTTTGGCATGGTCTCAGCCTCCCTGTCTGTACCGCATAGTGCAGAGGAGCACTTGTGGGGGAGGTGTCATTACATACTCTGTGCTTGGTCATGGGGCAGCATGTAGTTACCGACTCAGGCACGTGGTTCTTAGTTCTCATTGGGGTGTGGGATTTCTCCCACAATCTTGGTGCTGAAGATCATGGGTGTGCCACCAGCTGTGGATGAATTATCATGGCATGAGTCCACTCAGCACGCTTTCACAGCAGAGGACTTCCAATTGCCCTCTGTCACCTGGGCATTGAGGGGTGGGTGTGGATTGTTCCCTCCAGGTGGACACAACAGATTGTGTTCTGCAGGGCTGGCCTAGAACTGCACTCCTGGTCTGATTCTGAGGTGAGTGGACCTCGCGGGAGTGGTTCCAGTGTCCTCTTTCTCAGCAGAGGCAAATGTCTTCATCCTTTACAGTGTTCTTGGGGCTTTGTCCCTGATAAATGGTTTTTTTTTCTGATCCGGAACCCCAAGCCTCTGCATCAGCATGTCTACTTGGAGGGTGGCCGGTGAGCAACATTGGCAGTCGTTGGACCTTTCTTCAGCTGGGGCCCCTCTGGGGATTACAGTGGCGACCTCCCCTATCCGAGACTGTCCGCCTATGGTGGGTTGGTTGCGTTGGCATCTCAGCGATCTGTCATTGTGCCTCAACTCTCCTTTGGGAGGTTGCTAGGCCCCGATTCCACTGCTTCCCTCTCCTTTCTGGAAGGGGAGACTTGCTGGGTTCCAGGGCAATCCTTCAGGTTCTCCTCTCGATGCTCGACTATGCACCCCTTCAAGAGGTGACCCTCATTTTCTGTTCTCTGACAAGGGATGGCACTGCTGACTAGCACCAGCCCCGAGAATACTTTAATATCACTCACCCTTGGACGCTCTGAGACACAGCAGGTGTATCTATGAGGGAGCCTATCCAGTCTTGCTCTCCGGTGACCCTCCAGGTTTCCCTCATTTTGGGAGTCACTTTGGAATCTGCTGGACAGGAAGATTTCAGGAGATAGGGAGCAGGAAGGATAATTACTCCCTATGCTGTAGAAACCTGAGGAAGGGGAAAAACGACATTAAGGCTCAGAATTTTTTCTTTTTCTCACAGGACAAGCAGGATGGTAGTCCTCACATATGGGTGACATCACAGGATGGAGCCCAATCACGGAACACTTTTGTCAAAGTTTCTAGAACTTTGATTGGCCCCTACTGGGCATGCCCAGCATGGCACCAACCCTGCAGCCAGCAGGGGTCCCCCTTCAGTCTTCTTTTTTCCGCGCAGCAGTAGCCACGCTGTTAAGGAGCTCCACAGAGATTCCTGACAGGAATTTTCCTCACAGAATTACTACAACTTTTCTTACCCCACAGGGGTCCCTCCTTCAATTTTTTTCAAGCCGTGGTACTCCGGTAAGTTTTCTACCCATTTCGGTCGATTCCTGTCGAGTTTGGCCCTCGCAGCCTACTGGCCGTCGACCGTGCCATGGCTCAAATCTTTCATGGCCATAGCGTCGGGGTTCCGTCGGTGCCAGGACTGCAATCGTACCATGTCCATAACAGACCCTCATAAGGTCTGTGTAATGTGTCTCTGATATGAGCATGATGTCCTGACCTGCACCAAATGTGCCCTAATGACACCAAAAGGTCGCAAGGCCAGAATGGAGAAGATGGAACTTCTCTTCCGTGCTCAAACCCTGACGCAGTCTATTGCATCGATGTCGTCAGAACCGGCATCGTCAACTTCGCGCCACTATCAACCGGTGACCGTCTGGCATCGATGACTTCTCGGCCTTCAACCATGTCTACTCCCCCTCAGGACTGAGGGGATCGTAGAGAGAAACATCACCACTGACATCGGAAGTCTCGGACCATCGAGGGAGCGAAATCATCAACCTCGCCATCGTCCGAGCCGCTGTCGAAGAAACCCTGTCCAGAAAAGGCACCGACCTTTTCGGAGACCGGGTCACTGAGGCAACCCTCACCCGAAAGGGCTTGGGAGCCGCGACTCCACCTTTAACGGTGGTCCCTCTGGCTATGCCTCTGCCTCCTTCTTCTGTTCCAGAGCTGGGGCTGCTTGCTCCAGGTCTCGAGAAGAACTGGACCGGCTGGTTCAGGAGGCCATCGACAAGGCGATGCATTGACTCCAAGTTCCTCCGACACCGGTACCGATCGTGGAACCGACCACTGACCCGATTCCGGCAGCGTTGGCACCGCTGCTCTCGAGAATGGAAGCGCTCATTGCTGCTTTTCCACCTATGGATCCCGGGTCACCAATGGCTCCGGTGCCCTCTCCGCTTACCTTGTCATCGGGAGGAGAAACACCGTTCTGTATCTCTCCATCAGGAGTCCAACCGATGCCTCAGCCATCAATGCCAATACGTCCAGCGCCACTGATCCATTCATCAATGACCTCGATGCCTTCATTGGTGCCTCCAATTATTTCTTCGGAGCCTAGACCAGGACCTTCAGGGATTCCACCCTCCCGTCCCCCTCGGGCTCCTAGAGGAGCAGGTGCTGATCCCTATGATACCTGGACTGATTCTTCACCAGTCACCGATGACCTGCCTTCACCACCTTCTCCTACTGAAAGTAGAAAGCTTTCTCCTCCAGAGGACCTTTCCTTCATAAATTTTGTGAAGGAGATGTCTGAATTGGTTCCCTTCCAATTTCAGACCGAACAAGATGACAGGCATCAAATGATGGAGCTGTTGCAATTCCTGGATGCTCCCAAGGAAATAACCTCCATCCCTATTCACCAAGTTCTTCTGGATCTCCTCAAAAAGAACTGGGAACACCCTGGCTCTGTTGCTCCAGTCAACAGGAAGGCTGACACCACTTATTTGGTACAGTCAGCCCCAGGTTTTCAAAAACATCAATTGGATCACCAATCTGTGGTTATAGAATCTGCCCAAAAGAGGGCAAAGAGATCAAAACCCCACACTTCCTTTCCCCCAGGCAAGGAGCAAAAATTTCCAGATGCCATTGGTCGCCAGGTCTTCCAGGGCTCAATGCTCATCTCCCGAATTGCCTCTTATCAGCTCTATATGACCCAATACAACAGGGTCTTATTTAAGCAGATACAAGACTTGACAGACTCCCTGCCTCAGCAATTTCAAGATCATCTCCAAACCCTAGTAAACAAGGGTTTTGAGGCTGGCAAGCATGAGATATGATCATCTTACGATATCTTTGACACTGCTACCAGGGTATCTGCAGCTGCTATCTCGGCAAGATGGGCCTGGCTCAAGTCTTCGGATCTTCGCCCTGAAGTGCAAGACAGATTATCCGACCTGCCCTGTATAGGAGACAATTTGTTCAGCAAACAGATTCAACGAACGGGGGTGGAACTCAAGGACCATCATGAGACCCTGAGACATCTCTCTCTGATGCCTTCTGAATACTCTTCAAAATAGCCTTTCCAAAAAGATACTAAGAAGTCCTTCTTGCGTCCGAAGAAATCCTGCCTGCCACTGGCTAGAGCTCGCTCTGCGAGACCATTTCAGAAAAACCCAGTCTCGTCAGATACGAAAACACAAGCTACAAGCAGCTCATCAACCAGGCCCTGCTTCCGGTTTTTGACTCCTGCATAGAGAACAGCAGCCAGCTTCCACAGCCTCACATACCAGTGGGAGGTCGATTGAGTGCCACCTGTTGTTGAAATGGCACAATCACCTCAGACCATCCCACTGGACTCCCCACCTCTATCAACGTGGAGAACATCTGATCACTCCATCCTTCTGGAACAGGTGGTCTCCCTCCTTCTCCAGTCCAAGGCAATAGAACCAGTACCAAACTCTCAGCATGGCCTAGGGTTCTATTTCCGGTACTTCCTAATCCCCAAAAAATAGTGAGGCATTCGTCCAATTCTGGATCTACATCCCCTCAAGTACCTCCATCGAGAAAAGTTCAAAATGGTAACCTTGGGTTCTCTTCTTCCTCTTCTACAAAGAGGAGACGGTCTCTTCTCTCTAGACCTCCAGGACGCATACACTCGTATTGCGATAACTCCATCTCATCGCAAATACCTGAGATTTCTGATAGGTCCCAAGCACTATCAGTAACGAGTGCTTCCATTCGGCCTCGCGTCTGCACTACGAGTCTTCACAAAATGTCTCGTAGTAGTTGCAGCCTTCCTCAGGACTCAAGGTGTTCACGTCTACCCCTATCTAGACGATTGGTTAATCAGGGCTCCCACTCAGCAAACTGCTCTGTCATCCCTACATCTTACCTTACACACTCTGATTTCCCTAGGATTTCTCGTCAACTACAACAAATCCTACTTAGTCCCATCTCAAACCTTATCATTCATAGGGGCAGACTTGGACACCTTGCAGGCAAAAGCTTTTCTACCTCGACAACGAGCTCTCACTCTCGTCTCTCTCGCACACCAGCTGCAGTCTCAGCGCTACACGACTGCACGCCGCTTTCTCATCCTACTGGGACACATGGCATCCTCAGTTCAGGTCACCCCAATGGCCCACCTAGCCATGCAGTGGACTCTAAGGTCACAATGGACTCAATGCATTCAGCCCCTGTCGACCATTGTCCACGTCACCGACTCACTCCGTCAGTCTCTCACCTGGTGGAAAAATCAGATCAATCTCCTCCAGGGCTTGCTCTTCCAGGCTCCAAACCCTCAAATAACTCTCACCACCGATGCTTCCAACCTCGGCTGGGGAGCCCATGTGGCTAATCTGCAGACACAGGAACTTTGTCTCCAGCGGAAGCCAAACACCAAATATATTTCCTGGAGCTTTGAGCAATCAGATATGCTCTGAGTTTCAGGATCGCCTCTCCAACCAAGTTATTCTGATTCAGATGGACAACCAGGTGGCCATGTGATACAACAACAAACAGGGAGGCATGGGCTCTTACCTGCTGTGTCAGGAAGCTGCACAGATATGGGAGGAGGCCCTCTCCCACTCGATGTACCTCAGGGCCACCTACTTGCTAGGAGTGGACAATATGTTGGCAAACAAGCTAAGTCGCACCTTTCAACTGCACGAGTGGTCTCTCAACCCCTCAGTAGCGGACTCTATCTTCCAACAATGGGGTTACCCTCAAATAGACCTCTTTGCGTCACCTCAAAACCGCAAAGTAGAGAACTTCTGCTCTCTCACTCTCAGCCAACACTATTAGCCAAGAGATGCTTTCTCCCTCTCATGGGCAATCAGTCTCCTATATGCATTTCCTCCACTTCCATTTCTCTCAAAGACTCTAGTGAAGTTACGTCAGGACAAAGGAACCATGATTCTGATAGCACCTCACTGGCCACGCCAAGTGTGGTTTCCAGTACTTCAGGATCTCTCCATTCACAGCACATTTCCTTGGGAAGGACCCGCTTCTGATTACGCAAAACGACGGTTGCCTGCGCCACCCCAATCTTCAAGCCTTATCCCTGACGGCATTGGTGTTGAAAGGTTAATCCTTCAGCCACTTAACCTTTCTGAATCAGTTTCCTGTGTCCTGATTGCTTCACGGAAGCCTTCCATGAGAAAATCCTACCTTTACAAATGGAACAGGTTTCAGTCATGATGCTCTTCTCAATCCCTTGATACCTTTACCTGTCCAATCACGAAGTTTCTGGACTATCTCTGGCACTTGTCGGAATCAGGTCTAAAAACTTCCTCCATCAGAATGCATGTTAGTGCAGTGACCGCCTTCCATAAAGGTGTTGGGGATGTTCCCATATCAGTACAACCCCTTGTAACAAATTTTCTGAAGGGCTTGCTTCACCTCAAGCCTCCACTACGTCCTCCGGCCCCTTCTTTGGACCTCAACCTGGTTTTGGGTCGGCTCATGAAACCACCATTCGAGCCTCTCCAATCCTGTGAACTTCACTATCTCACATGGAAAGTGATTTTCCTTTTGGCAATCACTTCATAAGAACATAAGAAAATGCCATACTGGGTCAGACCAAGGGTCCATCAAGCCCAGCATCCTGCTTCCAACAGTGGCCAATCCAGGCCACAAGAACCTGGCAAGTACCCAAAAACTAAGTCTATTCCATGTTACCATTGCTAATGGCAGTGGCTATTCTCTAGGTGAACTTAATAGCAGGTAATGGACTTCTCCTCCAAGAATTTATCCAATCCTTTTTTAAACACAGCTATACTAACTGCACTAACCACATCCTCTGCAACAAATTTCAGAGTTTAATTGTGCGTTGAGTAAAAAAGAACTTTCTCCGATTAGTTTTAAATGTGCCCCATGCTAACTTCATGGCGTGCCCCCTAGTCTTTCTACTATCCGAAAGAGTAAATAACCGATTCACATCTACCCGTTCTAGACCTCTCATGATTTTAAACACCTCTATCATATTCGGCTCGCAGAGTTAGTGAGTTACAGGCCCTAGTTACCTATCCACCTTACACTAAACTTCTGCAGGACCGGGCAGTACTCCGCACTCACTCTAAGTTCTTGCCTAAGGTAGTATCAGAGTTTCATCTCAATCCATTATATTACCTACCTTTTTTTTCCCAGGCCCCATTCCAATCCAGGAGAGCAGGCTCTGCATGCCCTTGACTGTAAACGAGTTCTAGCGTTCTACCTAGACCGTACAGCTGCCCACAGGAAAAGCACTCAATTGTTTGTCTCTTTCCATTCCATCAAATTGGGACAGCCTGTGGGTAAGCAGACTCTCTCCTCCTGGCTAGCGGACTGCATATCCTTTTGCTATCAGCAAGCAGGCATTCCACTTCAAGACCGTGTTAAAGCACACTTTGTGAGGGCCATGGCGACTTCAGTAGCACACCTACGCTCGGTGCCGCTGCCTAACTTTTGCAGGGCTGCCACCTGGAGTTCTCTCCATACTTTACATCCTATTATTGCTTGGACAAGACTGGAATACAAGATTCCATCTAAGGCCAATCTGTCCTTCATAACCTATTCATAACTTGACGTACCAACACCCTTCTGCCTGCCCGGTAGGGTTCAGGGTGCCCTCGGCCAAATTTCACCCCAGTCCTAGTGCCTTGCACACCTGGGTACATTTGATGCATACTTGGACAACCTCAGCTCGGTACTCACCCATATGTGAGGACTACCATCCTGCTTGCCCTGTGAGAAAGCAAATGTTGCATACCTGTAACAGGTGTTCTCACAGGACAGCAGGATGTTAGTTCTCATGAAACCCGCCCACCGCCCCGCGGTGTTTGGGTTCGTTACGTTTCTTATTTTATTTTTCAGCACTCCCTGTAGCTTTTAAAACAAGACTGAAGGGGGACCCCTGCTGGCTGCAGGTTTAGTGCTATGCTGGGCATGCCCAGTAGGGGCCAGTCAAAATTCTAGAAACTTTGACAAAAGTGTTCCGTGATTAGGCTCCATCCTCTGATGTCACCCATATGTGAGAACTAACATCCTGCTGTCCTGTGAGAACACCTGTTACAGGAAAGCAACATTTGCTTTCTCAATGCATTTTTTTTTTTTTTTTTTGCCAGACCTAAAATCACAATGAAATAAAGTATTTAAGTCACTCTGGGGAGTGAACAGAGGCATACCAGAGTGCATATCTGGGGAAAGAGGGATATGTTGGTACTCTGGTGTAGTTGGAAGGAATGCATATTCAGCTTGGGAAATAGACTGCTGACACCTCCTCCAACTAGACTGCGTAATGTAGAGAGGCGTCGTGAAGGCAAAGGGATTGGCCCTCTGCCTTCATCTGCTGGTAGGAGGAAAAACTCCGTTACTCTGGACTGGTTTGTCAGGACTAAAGGAAAGAAAACTAACAGGTAAGGACCAATTTCACCATATAAGGCTGCTGGATACCAGATGCATGCAGCATACCTCATGATGCCTATTATGATTGTCATTTAGAGCAGTCTTTCAAGGTTAATTTTCATTCAGGTGGGTCATGTAATAAAATTTGATCAGAACATTTGAATTTTACTCCTTTGCATGTTCTTCTGTTGAGATGCTATCAATTAATAATTGCTACTTTGATACAGAAGAGAGAAACTGTATTTTGTGATGTCAATTGGAAATTGACAGTTTTGGCTCACTTTATTGAAAAAGGGAAACTTAGAATCTCTTATGGACCAAATTTCACTGAAGAATCTGTTGCAACAAATACCATTTAGCACATTCATATTGCTTTCTCCTGCAGCAGTTTGCTTCTTGATTTGAAGAGAACTGAGGATATCTGTGATTAATGTGTATTTTCCCCCTGCTGTTAAATGATGTCTTAGATTTCTCATTTTAGAACATTATTTATCTATGGTTTGAACTTTAGTCATCATTAGTGTATAGTAGGCCAAGAGAAGCTGTGAGTAGAAATGGGCTTTTTTTTTTTTTTTAAAATAACCAATTGTCTTTCATAAATAGAAAACAATATTATGATAAAATTGTAGAATCAGGCTGTGAAAGTATGCCTTACATGTTGAGATAATTTAATACATCTTGGTTTGAAAAGTAAACTTTATTTTATAGCAGGTAGCATTAACTTACTATTCTTAATTGAAGGTCTCTTTGTTAACTACTTGTTATAGCTTTGACAATCTGTTAACTGTAATCTAAATGTGAATCAAGAATTTAAGTAGCATTTAAAATGTGCCTTTTAGAGGAGTGTAGCTGTTGGCAGAGTGGGATTTCCTGGTTTAATAATTGAATTTCTTTAATTGCTTTCCATGGCTTCATTCTAGCTGTAGTTCAGATGTTAATGTTGAGATATTCATCAATATTGGTAACAGCACTCCAGTTTACCTACTGGGAAACTATTCTCTGGTTTTAGCTTTTCTTGGCTGTCTCTTGAATGTTAGCTGTTTCGGTCTCATACATGATAATGATGAGAACTCTGAGCTTTAGAAGATAACAGTGAGTTAGGTTCAATAAAAATGTAAGCATGGGTGGAAAAAATATTCAAACTTGTATTTGTTGTGAAAATTTAATTATATTTGCATAATGAATATATGTGGCAAATGTTTTATTTTTCTGTCCCCTACTGCATTTTAGGAAGTCCTTCATGACCTTTAGGTACAGAATTTCTGGTAAAGGTCTGTGTGCTGTACAGACAATTAACATTTTTACAGTGTATTCAAATGGTTGGATAGTTCAGATGTACCAGAAAGCAGTTAAATACAAATATGATCAATTTTATTATAGGTACTCCTTTTAATGCAAAACAAAAATAGTTAGTACAGTACAGTCTGGCACTATTTTTAATCATGTTAATGTGCTTCATAATTTCAACTTTGACCAAGTTATGGCGTAACTTGTAGCATTCCCCCTTACTTATGGGGCATCAGTTTATTGCTGCTGAAAAGTACATCAATTTTATTTCCTTTGTAGGCGACTGCATTTAAATAAGAAGGCAACAGACAAGCAACCCTACAGTAAATTATCTGGTGTTTCACTTCTAAAACCATTAAAAGGTGTAGATCCCAACCTCATTAACAATTTGGAAACTTTCTTTGAACTGGATTATCCAAAGGTATGTGCATACTCTACTGACATTTTATGAGATTAAAGCATCAATTCTATCAGCAAGTGCTGCCTAGTTATTCAATCAGCAGTTCAAGGAAGTCAGATTAAGACTTCCCTCTTTTATCCTTTTCTTATTCTTAAAGATGAGTCAGTGTTTGTATGCTTTGACTCTTCTTACTGAACTCTTCCCAGCATTTTGGGTTGCTGATTGTTTAAAGCTCTCTACACTACTGTATGAATTCTGTATCTTCAGCCAGATAGGGATCTCAATCATACTTGGTTTTAATAAGGATATGTGTGCCATAGCCTTTATTCCAACCAAATATAAGTAAAAACATATATATGTTTGCAAAAAAGAAATGAGATAACTAAGAACAGAGGGAAGGAGAGGCAGGTTATAATACTGAAATTCATGGGGTTCTGCTTTTTAATTGCTTGGCTATGCCACTACAGTGTAGAACTGTGTACATGATTTTCAGTGCATTTGCTGCCAAAAGACCATTCTGCTGTTGATTATTTTTAGATGACAAATTGAACTTTTTAAATTACCAGATTGCTTCTGCTATTTACTGGATTAAGTATATTGGTAACTAGGCTTGACATAGCTTCTAGGCATAAAGGGAGGAAAACAGCTGATGTGTTGAGAAAAGGCATCCAGAAGAAGGAATAGTGGTAGCAATGCACAGAAGTAAGGATTTTTAACATCTTGTTATTGGGAGTATTTTCTGCTGCTAAGCACAGTTTTATATCTTCTCCCTCCCTCTTGCTGACCAAAGAACAAATATGCAGTGAGATGCTGCAGTTTCTCTACTATCTCCATCCAGCAGAGGGAATATAGAGGCGAAAGTATAAATGTCATTTAAGTAAAACATTTCTTAGTTTTAGGGTATAATTCATTTAAAATAGCCAGAAGAAAGCTGAACACAGTAGAAACAAGCCTCTTTTTCATTCTAAAACTAGAGAACTATGTATCCATTTCGTTTTTGCTTAATCTGCTTTCGTATTGTTAAATGGAACTTAAAACGAGGCACTGCATTCAAGGACAAGCACAATTAGATCAGTTGTTCCTAAACTGTAGTCATTGGAGGACTGGTAGTCTTTTGTGGGTTATTTTGGGGTCTGTCTTTAAGATAGTGCCAGCTCTGCCTACTCTTAAGAAGATGCAAAGCATGAGTAGCTGAAGGAGTTGTGTGACATTAGTTGGAAATGGGGGAGAGTGGCCTTTGAAAATCAATAAAGTTGTTGCTGTTACTGATCAGAGGGGGGCAGAAGCCTGATAAGACTCTCTTACTTGAGGAAGATAAGCTGGTGAAGGGGAAAAGGAAGAAACGGCTGGGGAGAAATAGCAGAAAGAAAAAGCAAAGAGATTGTGATGGGAAAAAGCAGGAGGAGTGAAAATGTAGGCAAATGAAGGAGAGAGAGGTAGGGGAGAGGTCTTTTTTTTTCTTTTTTCTAGTAAACTCATAGATGCTATTGTTCCTTACCTGCAGGTAGGTGCTTGCAAGGTAAGTTGAAGGAAAGAGAAGTCTGGCAGGTTTGCAGTGATCTTTAACAATTTTTAACTATTTGATGATTTTGGCACTGTCATATGCTAGCAACTACCCAGTGACACTACCTCCTCTCTCTGCTTCCTTCAAACTGATAGGAACTTCTGAATTTTGCTTCCTCTGAGATTATCCTAAGTATGCTGTCAGGCCTAGGACAAGGATGATGCTGCTGTTCTTGTGCCAGGACAAGTCACTCTTATCTATGTCCTTCTCTACCATCAATTCTCGACTCCATGCTTTCTACCTGGTTACACCATTTGTTTGTAATAGACTTCCTGAGCTGGTGCTTCATGCTCTCTCTCTCTTTGTTCAAATCCTATCTAAAAACCCACTGTTTTGGGGCTGCTTTTAAAACTTAAGCCTGATTGTCCAGCTTCAGGTTCATCAACTAATTTTAACCAGTTTTACTATATGAAACTCCCAAGTCTGTTTTGCCCTGTATGTTTGTATTGATTAGATTGTAAGATCTATTGAGCAGGGATTGTCTCTTATATTTTTGCACAGCGCTGTGTATGTTTAGAAATGTTAAGTAGTAAGTTTCTGATAGACTTGGTCAATTTAGTTGTTCAAATCAACTGCCAGCCATATTACACTTTTAAAATGATTTATTTCCAGAAATGCCCTTTCTGGCAATTTCAAAAGTACTGGATCCCATCTCTGCTTCTGCAATAGCAACAGCTTCAGGCCCAAAGCAGACAGCGAGAATGCCGCCACCACCACCTAAATCTGGGCCAATTTTTGATCATCATTCCCGGTGGGGGAGGGAGGATCCAGCTCTTCTTGGAGGAATGGCGCAACATTACCAAAGACCACTGAATACTCAATTGTAGATACCAGATACTGCTTACCTTTCATCTTCCCATTCTTTCTCTTTGCTCAGTGTTCATTCTGGATTAGTCTTACTCATGCAACTCCGCCTGGAGGTGGAGTCTCCTCTCAAGTCAACTAGTGATAGAACATGTTCCACTCATCGTGGCCAGGGGGTTCTACTTCCACTAGTTCCTTATACTCAAGAAAACCAAGGGATTGAGACCTATCCTGGATTTAAGAAGCCTAACCAAGAGTCTACTTGGGGAGAAATTCAAAATTAACTCCCTTCACATGATTCTCCCCTTCATCCAGAAGGGGGAATAGATATGTACCGGGGATTTAAAGGATGCTTATGCTTTATATACCCATTCATCTCTCCCACTGTCTTTATCTACGGTTGTGATGAACTCTCATTACCAGTATTGAGTATCCCTCTTCAAACTTAGTGGTACTGAGAGTCTTCATCAAATGTCTGACTGTAATAGCAGTATACCTTTGTTGTCAAGGCATCCAGGTCTTCCCATACCTAGATGACTGGCTAGCGCTGGTGACTTTCTGGGATTGTTGATGATGTTCTTGCTGTTGGTGTGTAGGCATCATGGGATGCTTCCAAGCGACACATGGAGATAGTTGGCACCTTGTTTGCACGCGGTGAGTGCTGCTGGCCCCATAATGCATCATCGGAACCATGGCGCGCTGACGGTGGAGTTTCCATTGACAAGGGTAGTATATGCCTCCATTTGCCAGGTGCTCTACTATCACTATTGGCAACGTGGAGTGCCAGGATGCCATGGGTGGGAGCACTACCACATTGCTACAGGTACCATCACTGATATTCCTGTTGTGAGTGAGACCCAGTGCATGTGGTAGGTACATCACAGAGTGAACCGGTATTGCGCACCATCACCGTGCATACCTACATATACTTCCATGCTGGACTGCCTGTGCCAGGTATGTCATGGTAGTGGCTCTTGAATGCTATTAGGAGCCATTGGCAGGTGGCACCAGAGCTGCTTTTTAGTGCCTTCCTGTGTCTAGCACCCAGGTGTGCTATTGGACACCAGCAGTGACATCTCACATGCAGTCCACCACCGCTGTTTGTGTCCAACCAGGCCACGGCATAGACTGCTAGGCCCATGGGTGCAGCATCTTACCATGCATGCACATCGCTGTCTGCTTGATGGAGTACTGCAGCATAAGTGCAAGGCGCTTCTGTTGCAGTATGCAGAATAGCGAAGGGGCACTACAGTTACTAGGTACCCCCTGGCGTGTGTGCATGTGCTGTTTTGGTTCTAGCAGACATCCCATAGTGGTGCGCTGCAGTCGCTGGTGTGCTGGGAGGTCTTGGCCGAGAATACGATCCTATTGACTCAAGTTTCAAGGAGTGTCAGGCTTCCTTCCTCATTGGCTTACACTCTGGATCTCCTTTAAGGGGAACCTCCTGGATGCATTCCCTCTCCGACGCATGATGCCAAATGGGGCAGCACTGCAGCCCTTGATTCATATGAATCAGTACAGCAACATGGGCTGGGTCACTTTTGCTGGTTTTTCCTGTGCCTGGTTGCCATGTTGGCCCTAGTGTCCATCTAGTCGGCTACCAATGACTGTTCTAGTCGCCATGAGGACCTCATAGATCAACAATTGTGCCCTACTCTTGTCCTGAGAGTGGAAGGATTCCAGAATTGAACTGAGCCGGTTGAACAGTGTGCTCTCCCTCCGAATCGGGGGTGAGAGGTCTGACTTTTGATTTTCGAGAGGTGCTTTCAGTAGGTTCCCCTCTCAGTGCCTTGTTTTCTGCTCGGTGCTTGCTTGCTTGTTTGTTTGTTTGTTTGTTTATTTAATTAAAGTCTTCTATACCGTCGTTAAGCGGGTGCCATCACAACGGTTTACAATAGGGCACAAAAACTGTGTGTTAGATCCAGTATCTGGAATTCTAAACTCTTAGACAGGTGCCGTTAATTTACTGTAACATAGTTTCATAAAAAATATAATTTGGTGAGTGTTATAAGTCATGTCCAGTTTCCTCTTATTCGGTTATGAGATATCGTACTCCTTTATTTTGGTTCTTTGTTGTTTAAAAAGAAAGAATAGTTTAGGATAACGTAATGAGAGGCACACACTTAAAGAAACAAGGTGTGTGAGTGTGAGCTAGGCTGGCTACAACCAAAATTTCCCTGTTTTTCTGCTCTCAGTTCTCTTTGTGGTATGCTTGCTTAAATAGCCATATTTTTAAACTTTTTTTGAAGGTTTTGATGTTACTTTGTAGTCTGATTTCTAATGGCATATTGTTCCATATTGTGGGTCCTGCTAGAGATAGGGCCCTATCCCTTACCTGTGTTAGTCTGGCCATCTTTACTGAGGGAATAGTTAGCAGTGCTTTGTTTGCTGATCTCAGATTTCTGGGGGGGGGGGGGGGGGGTATGAACACGTAGGGCTGTGTTCAGCCACTCCGCTTTTTCGTCGTGTATTAATTTATGTATGGTGCATAAAGTCTTGAATTGTATTCTTTGTTCAACGGGTAACCAGTGTAGTTCTATTAAGGTTTCGGTGATATGGTCTCTTTTTTGCTTTTTCCAGTTAAAATTCTTGCCGCTGTGTTTTGGAGTATCTGTAGTGGTCTTATTGTGGTGTATGGTAGGCCCAGTAGTAGAGCGTTACAGTAGTCAGTACTGGCAAAGATTAAGGCTTGAGGTACTGAGCGGAAGTTGGTGGGTGTCAGTAGTGGTTTTAGTCTTCTCAGAGTCATAAGTTGAATTTTTTTTTTTTTTTTTTTTCACATCCCATCCTCCGAGTTGGCTTAGTCTCTAAGTGGCAGCCACCCTCTGTTTTCGCATGGGATATGAAAACTGCCCTTTGGGAGCTCTCACTTTCCCATTGCATTATTGTGCAGCGGGGGTGTGTCTTGTTGCAGACAATAGGTTACCTGGATCGGGAATCCTTATAGGGTTGAGGGTTCCCTAGTAACAGATGAGAATACCTCTCACATGGGCAGAGTTGCCTTGTTGGATACTTGCTGAGCGCATCATGCATAGTTCACTTCGTGCTGCACCAACTCATCTCTGTCGAGTTGGGTGACGCTTTACCTCTGAGGGGAGGTTTCTCCTCCCTCTATTTCTTCACTGGCATGTTTGATTCAGACAGCTCACCTTATCTTGGGTGATTTGGGTTGGGAGTGAAGGATCACACAAAGGGGTCTCCCGACATATATTGCAGTGACAGGTTCTTTTCTCCTCTTTCAGAGGTGACCATGTCAGTAGATGTGTTCGTTGGCAGACATGGATGATTCTGGTATGCCTTGGCATTATCAGGTAGAAAAACAGGTTATCTTAGCCATATGTTTGATACCTAGGCTCAGTTGGTGGGTAGGCTGCTCTGTGGATCAGACTATTCCTTCTGTGGGACTCTCTTGGTTCCCAGATCGGTAAAGAAATTCTCTTCCACAGGGGCTGCCTCTTGCAGCATTCCCACTTTTGCTGCCAGCAGAGAGGTTTACAGACTTCTTTCTTAGGTTGTTCTTATTCTGCTAAAGTCTAGGATTCTCTCAGTATCTTACTGAGGGGAATGGGCTCTGAGGGCTGTACCTGCCTCAGCGGCAACTCCCTGCTGGCATTGGCAGGGGGTTCATATGGTTGGAAAGTCTCCCATTTGTATTTTCTACAAACTAGAGTCTGTCTCCTTTGTCCAGGCAGCCCAGGGGTTTGCTTCCTTGTAGTGTTCACCTCATCTGACTTTGTCAGACCATCGGTCTTGATTCAGGGATGTTTTTTCCTCTCTTACTTGGAAATTTGTGCCTTTGCCTGTACCCTCTGGGTCCTAGGCCTACTGGTGCTAGTTATAGCTCACTGTCAGAAAGCTTTTGTCTGTCTGTTTTTTGCACGATTTAGTGGGCTTCTCGCCCTGTGCTCGCGTTACGCCCCTGCCTTCGGATGCCTTGCTGCACATTGAGGTCTCTGTCTATTGTCTAGTCTTTTTGAGGAGAAAACCCCAATTCTTCCTTCCTAGAACCTTTATGGGTTGGCTTCCTCACTGGAAAAGAGGGGGAAAATGATGGTGCTTTCACACTAAAGTGTTTCCCCCATTTTTTTTCTGTTTTTCAGCAGCCTCTGGCTTGGGAATCACCCAGGAGTGAGGATTGCCATCCTGATTGCCCTTGGAAAAAGCAGAGTTGCTTACCTGTAACAGGTGTTCTCAGAGGACAGCAGGAAGTCAATCCTCACGAAACCTGCCCGCCTCCCCTGGGAATTGGTTTTTCCATATATTTGCTATATCATGGACTGAGGGACTCTGCCTGAGAAACAGGGAGGGGATACACATTCACATCCTCAGTAGAGCATGCTGAAAGCTGTAGAATCTTTGAGATGTATGTTCTGTGCTGGGCTTCATCAGATATCTCCCATGTGTGAGGACTGATATCTTGCTGTCCTCAGGTAACACCTATTACAGGTAAGCAATTCTGCTTTCTTCTGCAATAGGGTGGTGCTTTGTATACACACATATCCAAAGTTTCTACCAAAGGTAGTATTGGCTTTCCATATTAAGTGTAGAACCCAAAACAATATTGAAATATTAGCCTACGAAGGTGTCAGCAAGTCTGATGTTGTGTGACTTCAAAACAAGACCCCAACCGGTCTTCTAATCATTCACCTTCATCATTCTTTTAATACTTCAAAAATATATTTTTTGTAATTTTTATAATTTTCTTAAAAATAGTCCTCCAATCTCAAATAATATTAAAAGATAGACTCTTGAGATGCAAACATTATACAGCCCTACATGGCCAGTGTTTCGCTTGATAGCTTCCTCAGGGGCATGCGAAAAGTGTAGACAAAGAATCTTTAACCATTTAAAGAGGACAATACGTCTCGACCATCAGTGGTCATACTTTATTCGTTATTGTTAGTTTAAAATTCAGAAACAAGGCATTGTTTGTCACTTGCTGTACAGCTGTTTGCTATACTCTGACTTTGCCTTAGATCTTCTGCTCCCTGTTGTCTGACCTTATGGGGGAAGGGCGACAGAACCAACAGGGCTTAAGGGTGGCAAAATCTCAATTCCATCATTACATAGGAAGGCCAAGAAAATACTTATAGGTCAAAATTCAGCACTACTTAGTCAGATAAGTTTGGACTTATCCAGTTAAGAGGAGCTGTTTCAATATTTGGCTACAGTGTGGCCGCTACTTAGCCAGAAAACTATTTGTCTGGCTAAAAGGCTGGTTAAGTGGACGGGTATAACCAGGGGATTCTATGACAGAGCTACTTATCCAGCTAATTTAGCCAGGTAAGTGCCGATATTCAGCCTTATCTCACTAACTTTAAACTGCTCAATAGCAGATCTAAAGTTAGAGGGATAAACTTATATGACTATTAGATGCTGGATATATTCACCAATCAAAAAATAGTAGACAGTACCAAAAAAATTTTAATTAAAATATACAAATCTAATCCCACAAAAGTGTGTGTGTGTGTGTATGTATGTATGTATGTATATGTGTATGTGTATGTATATATATATATATATATGTATATGTATATATATATATGTATATGTGTATATATATATATATATATATATATACACACATATACCATCCTTATCTAAAAAGGATTCACTCATACTCTCAACCACACATCATTCATATAATACTTAAAACAATATCCCAACATCTAACATTTCACTATACATAGCTCTTTCAGGAGACGTGCAATGTAATTTTAAAAAGTCAAGGGTGACATCCAAAATCTTCTCAAAATTGTAGCATGCAGATGGAGATAGCAACAACAATGTTCTCAGGTTTAAATCGTCAGAAGGATAAAGTTGAGTTGCTTACTAGTAACAGGTGTTCTCCAAGGACAGCAGGATGTTAGGCCTCACATGGGTGACATCGGATGGAGCCTGGCACAGAAAACTTTTGTCAAAGTTTCTAGAAACTGACTGGCACACTGAGCATGCCCAGCATGCCGCTAACCATGAAGACTAACCACCTTGCTCTCCTTAGAGAACACCTTTTACAGGTAAACAACTCTTTCTCCAAGGGCAAGCAGGATGGTAGTCCTCACACATGGGTGATTAAGTAGTTTCAGGCTGCTCCATACATGAGCCGCAGAGAACTGGGGCCAACGTGCACAACTGGAGCGGTAACAATCACAGGAGCAAGCCTGCACCCAAGGACAGAGGCCCACGGAGGGAGAGTTGGGTATTTATGTGGCTGAAAGATTACGGAAGACAGACTGTCCAAATAGACAGTCCTGCCTGCCATCCTTGTCCAGGCAATAATGTGAGGCAAATGTGTGGAGGGAACTCCAGGTCGCTGCTCTGCAAATCTCGTGAAAGGGAACTGCATGCAAGTGAGCCATAGAGACTGACATGGCCTGTATGGAGTGGGCTTTGACGGGACCATCAAGCTGCAAGCCCACATATGTGTAGCAGAAGGCAATGCAGTCCGCTACTCAATGGGATAGGGTCTTCTTGGGAGACCACGACTCCTAACCTGTTTTTGTTGAAGGAGACAAAACTTTGAGTAGAGATGTGATGGGGTGCTGTCCGTTCCAAGTAAAAGGCAAGTGCCCTCTTGCAATCCAGTGTGTGAAGAGCACATTCGCTCTGGTAAGCGTGAGGCCTTGGGAAAAAAGAAGGCAACACAATAGACTGGTTGAGATGGAACTCTGAAACCACCTTGGGGTGGAACTTTGGGTGCATTTGCAGGACCTGCTTTGTATAAGGTGGGTATTACACAAAAGCTTGCAGTTCACTGACCCTGAGAGCCGATGTAACCGTGACCAAGACAACTTTCCAGGAAAGGTATTTCATGTCGCAAGATTACAGTGGTTCAAATAGAGGTTTCATGAGCTGCGAGAGGACCACATTGAGATCTCAGGAAACCGCTGGAGGGGCAAGTAGGAGGCTTTAGCTGTAATAAGTCCCTCATGAATCGACCCACAAGCGGATGGGAAGAAATCGCCGTTCCATCTGCACCCCGATGGTATGCCCTGATAGCACTGAGGTGAACTCTCATTGAAGTGGTCTGCAGATCAGATTCGGAGAGGGATAACAGGTAGTCCAAGAATGAGGGAGGGGGAACAAGAAAAAGGGTCCAGACCAAGTCCCTCACACCAAGATGAAAACCTTTTCCACTTTAGATTGTAAGATGGTTTTCTGGACTCCAGAATAACACATAATACCCCCTCCAAAAGGCAGAGGGCCTGCACAATCAACATCCAAGCCTTGAGAGCCAGGGTTTGTAGGTTGGGGTGGCAGAGCCTGCCCTGGTCCTGGGTGATTAGTCCAGAGCCATTCACAATCGGATCAAAGGGCACAAGGCCAGGTCTTGGATGGTCGGAAACCAGACCTGATGGGATCAGTAGGGGGCGATCAGGATCACAGAGTTCTAATCCTGTTGCAACTTCTGGAGTATTTTCGATGTGAGAGAAGGAGAGGGTAAGTGTACAGCAGCCCGTTGCATCAAAAAAGCATCCACCATTGATCCGCTGCTCTTCTGACCCAGTGAGCAGAAGTAGTGTACTTTCCTGTTCTCCAAGGAGGCAAAGAGGTCTATGTCCAGGGTCCTCCAGGAGCAAAAAATCCAGTTTGCTACCTTTTGACTGAGGGACCATTCGTGAGGCCAGAATGCTCGGCACACGGCACCTGCTAGGGTGTTGTCCACCCTGGGAGGTACCCTGCCATGAGGGTGATGCTGTTGTTGATGACCTACTACCAAATGTCTCCTGACAAAGGGTGAAGGACCCCATTCCCCCATTTGTTCAGATAGCACATGGATACCCGTCTTTGCACCAGAACCCCACCTTGTTCAGGAGTTGCTCTCGAACACCTGTAAGGCGCACAGAATCGCTCTCCGCTCCAAAAGGTTGATCTGGCACTGCAATTCTTTTGCAGACCAAAGTCCCTGGGCATGGAGGCCCGCAACATGTGCTCCCCACTCCATCTGGGAGGCATCAATGGTGAGGGTAGGCTGGGGTTGAGCGCTCCAGATTTGAAGGGGTTGCCACCACTGGGGAGACTGCTGCATCAGTGCTGCATCCCAGCTGTGAGTCATATTTGAGAGGCATACCTTGCTCAACCGCAAATGGTGGACTATGATAGAGCAGGATTTAGTTGGACTGCACTCTTTGGAACATTTTGTATGGTCCTATGATGGCACATCCGCACTTTTAAGAAGGGCTTCTCCTCTTACATGGCTCACATGTTTCATTTGGGAGCAGTTTAAGAATCAGTTAATGGGGGATCATTCACTGTGGCCTCAATCCTCCTTTCTACTTAAGTTTGTTTCCCCCTGGTTTGGAGAAATCAGTTATTAATTTTTGGCACCGTGTGGGGATCACTAGGTTGGAGCAGGTTTGGTATGGGAGTTCCGTTTATTCCTCTGAAGTGATTTCTCAGAAATACTCACTGGCGGAGTGGGACTGATTTTCTTTTTTTGCAATTGTCCTCCTTTGCCCCTTCTCAACTGCTTTTGTCAGCCTTACGAAGACCAAAATCACATTTCGAAGAGTACTGCTCAAAACCGAATGTGCCCAAGGCCATTTCTAAAATGTATTCATTATTATTGGGCAAAGTGGTTACAAAACCCAAACATGTACTAGCCTGGGAGCAGGATATGCAGGTGACACAAACTTTCTGACTGGGACTTGTTACAAAACGATGGGCAGGAGTCTGGTTTCCTCCAGAGTCATTGAGAATGGATATAAATTACTATACTGCTGGTACCTCACACCAGCCAGAATATCCAAAATGTTTTCAGAGATGTCTGACAAGTGCTGGCAGGAGTATGGGAACTTAGGCCATTTCTGTCATATATGGTGGGAATGCCCTAAAGTGGTTGACTACTGGCAATTGGTTTTGGATTTCATCTTCGAAGTCACAGGTTACAAGATTGAATATAAGTCAAGATTATTCTTACTTTTTTTTAAAATAGATCTTGGCATGGTCACTGAACGGTTTTGCTGACTAATTCAGTTTATAATTGTGGCAGCACAATGCGAGTTAGGAGCTTGTTGGCGTAAGCCTGGGGTTCCCCTTAAACTTAATGTTCAACTTACACTTGCTACTTTATACACTGTAAAGTATCTGTAATTCATGATTCTCTGCCTTGATTTCATAAGGTATGGGAGCCATATATTAGATGGCGGGAGGCTCAGAGCTTATATTGATGTAGGTCAGGAGGACTATGAAGGGAAAGGTAGATAACATACATTCGTTGTTCTTTATTTATTAAAACAGGCGGTGGTCAAACCTATCCTTAAAAAAAACCCAATCTTGATCCCTCCACCCTAGCCAATTTTAGACCCATCTCCAATCTACCTTTCCTGTCCAAAATCCTAGAAAAATTAGTCAACTCTCGCCTATCTGAATACCTTGAACAAAACAACGTTCTTCCTTCCACACAATACGGCTTTCGAAAAAATTTGAGCACCGAAAAACTACTACTTTCCCTGACTGACACCATCGTCAAAAGCTTCGACACAGGGAGTTTTTTTCTCATAGCCATGCTAGACATCTCTGCTGCTTTTGATACTGTGAATCACACTATCCTTATCAACATCCTCTGCAGTATTGGAATCTCCGGCACCGCCCTTTCCTGGATTATTTCATACTTACAAAATCGTCACTACACAGTCTCCATTGATAGCAATGAATCCAACCCTATGAGCCTTAACCAAGGTGTGCCCCAGGGCTCCTCTCTCTCATCCACCCTTTTCAACATTTATATGCTTCCCCTCACTACCCTCCTCACCAAACTTGGTTTCGAACACTTCATCTACGCAGATGATGTTCAAATTCTGTTCCCCTTCACCGACTCTCTGCAAACTGCTCTTCAAAACTGGGAATCATGCCTGACTGCCATCAACAGACTACTCACCGACATGCACCTTGCACTCAACCCCCAAAAAACTGAACTCCTCATCCTCTCCAACAAGCGTCCACCACCTTCCATTCCCCTCACCTACTCCACCACGACATTCCCCACTCACACCCGTAGTCTGGGTGTCCTCATCGACAATCAACTCTCTTTCTTTCAAACCCTTCATCAAATCCATCCTTAGTGACTGCTATTTCAAACTACAAACTATAAAAAAAACTCAGACCCCCTTCTCTACTTCTCTGATTTTCGCACAGTACTACAATCTATTATTTTTTCTAAGATTGACTACTGTAACTCTTTTCCTTGGCCTCCCTGCCACATATACCAAACCTCTACAACTCTTACAAAATGCCTCAGCACGTATCCTCACTAATTCCAAAAAATGTGACCACATTACACCTACTCTTATCGATCTCCACTGGCTACCTATACACTCTCGAATCCTTTTCAAAGCTATCTCACTCATCCACAAAAGTATCACTAATGAAAACTCCAACTGGATCAACCCTCCCCTTCTTCCTCGCACTTCCACCCGTCCAACACGCACTGCTCTCCAAGGAACCCTACGTACCCCTTCCATTAAATCCACCAAACTCAGTTCCACAATGAACAGAGCATTCTCCCTAGCAGGTCCCACCCTTTGGAATTCCATGCCCCCTGACCTATGCACTGAAACCTCCACAGCTAAATTAAAAAAAAAAAACTAAAAACCTGGCTGTTCATACAGGCCTTTCCTTCCTCCATGAACTGCCCTCCTGAAACCACCTAAACCTTTGAGTACACCTCCTTTATCTTCCAGCACTCCTGCCGTTTATAGCAACTCTCTCCTTCCCCTCCTCTTCCTCTCCTCACCTGCCCTCTGACCTTAACGCTATTGCAACCTAACTTCTGTCTAATATTTTGTAAATTTGTCCAACCTTGCCTTGCCAGTTACCGAAGTTGCATATCTTCCCATCTTACCCCACTTGCCTTCCTAGTTCCCAAGCTGTAGTTAATCTATTCTGTCTCCTACCTTTGTAAATACTATTAATGTGCTGTTAGATGTTTGCTGTTCCCTAGTTCATAGTTTACTGTTCCATGTAAAGGCAACGCCTAAAGTTTTTAGTTCTCTGTAAACCGATACGATGTGCAAACGGTTGTCGGTATATAAAAGTGTTTAAAATAAATAAATACATATTTCTATGTATCCTAGTTGAGAGACAACAGCGGGGTTGGGGGAGGTGGGGAGAAGGTAGTAGGGAGACTGCATGATGGGAGATGGGATGTAAAACAAAAGACAGTTACACATTTCTGCAGCAGTTCAGGGGTAGATTTCTGTTGCAAAATTAGAAAATTCTGAAGCACATTGACAAATTTCCATCTTTTATTTTACATCATAAAAATGTTTTGCAATCTTTGTATAATTTTTTCTTTTTATTGGGTGAGAAAAAGGGATCTAGACTATCAGTATACAGAGGGTATCTCGGGGATGAGGGGAGGAGGAAGGGACTGTCAATGGGGAGACTCAAGAATCTACAGTTAGAGGAGGCAGTAGAAGGGGGTTGGGTTTCAGGATCTGGGGAAAAAAATCAAGATCAAAGGAACAAGGATCTGAATTGCATGGAGAGGAGGGACCAGGGATAAGGCAAATATCCCTGCCATGCCCCAGTGCTGATTGCCCTTGTATCGCCACTCTGACAAACACAATCCTACTGATTCCATACAGGTCGATACTCTAAGGCCGCAGTAGAAAGAGTGCGGCAGTGCCTGACGCACCCTCGTTCCCCGCACGCACAGTTCGCTTCACCTACCGCTCGATACTCTCTTCTAATTGCATGCAAATGCATGCCGCGTCTGCGAAGTGTTAGGGAAGCGTTAGGCCCGCGCAACCCATTTTACTGTATAGAGCGCCTATACAGTAACCTGGGTGCTCGGGCCTAACGCTTCACGGCCACGCTGGTATCTGTCATTTCAAATGTCATTTGAAATGACAGATACCAGGAAGTCGGGATTGCCGTCCCCTCTCCCCTCCTCCCGAAGCAAAAAAAAAAGTGAAAAAAAAAGTTGAGAGAGGGGAGAGGACGGCAATCCTACGCTCGGCGACTTACTTTTGCAGCCCCCCTCCTCCGGACATCGTGGCTTCCCCCGTGCCAGTTCCCCTTCCCCTCCTCCCGAAGCAGGGCGCGAAAAGCAGCCTTGCTCCGGGAGGAGGGAAGAAGGGACTGGCGCTTCTCGTAATGTTGGACAACACGATGGTGGCCTATATTAATTGCCAGGGAGGAACCAAGAGCCAGCAAGTGTTGCAGGAAATAGACCAGTTGATAGGATGGGCGGAAGGTCATCTGCAGAAAATCTCAGTCTCTCACATTGCAAGAAAAGACAACGTAAGAGCGGACTTTCTCAGCAGGAAGAGTATGGTCCCAGGAGAGTGGGAGTTGTCAGCTGAGGCATTTCAGCTGATTGTGACTCGCTGGGGCCTTCTAATCCTAGACCTGCTGGCGACTTCTCGAAATGTAAAAGTTCCTCGCTTCTGCAGTTGCAGGAGACATCTGTGGTCTCTGGAAATAGACACTTTTGTAAAAGTCTGGCTGGAAGTAGATTGCTTTATGCCTTTCCTCCGTGGCCCTTGTTGAGCAGGATAATTCTCAAGATCGGAGGCCACAGGGGCTAGTACTACTGATGGCGCCAGACTGGCCCAGGCATCCATGGTATACGGATTTGAGATGACTCCTGGTGGAGGTTCCCATTCGTCTTCCGCCGCTCATGGATCTGCTTCAGCAGGGACCGGTTCTTCACAAGGATCCGATTTGATTCTGCTTACCGTTTGGCCCTTGGCCTGTTAAACGTGGTTATTCCGCTGTGGTGATTGCCACTTTACTCCGCTCTCGCAAGTTCTCTACTTCCTTGGCTTATGTGCAGGTTTGTTAATGTAAATCGTTATTTAGACTCTCAGATAATAGATCAGGGGGCACTCCATTAAGTTAGCAAGTAGCTTATTTAAAACAAATCTAAGAAAATTCTTTCACTCAGTGCATAGTTAAGCTCTGGAATTCATTGTCAGAGGATATGGTTACAGTAGTTAGTGTAACTGAATTTAAAAAAGGTTTCGATTAAGTTCCTAGAGGATACATCCATAAACTGCTATGATGGTAATTAATAAGCAGTAGTAGCTTGTGATCGATCTAATGTTTGGGAATTTGCCAAGTACTTGTGACTTGGATTGGCCACTGTTGGAAACAGGATACTGGGCTTGATGGACCCTTGGTCTGACCCAGTATGGAATATCTTATATTCTATGAGTTTTTGAGGCCTGGTGTGAGAAGTGGGGTGTTCTTCCTCGTTCATTTAAGATCCCTCTCATTCTTAAATTTTTTTGCAGGATGGATTGAATAAAGGCTAGGCCCTTAATTCCTTGAAGTACAAGTTGTGGCTCTTGCCTGTTTCAGAGGCCTGCTATTAAGTTCACTTAGAGAATAGCCACGGACATTAGCAATGGTAACATGGAATAGACTTAGTTTTTGGGTACTTGCCAGGTTCTTATGGCCTGGATTGGCCACTGTTGGAAACAGGATGCTGGGCTTGATGGACCCTTGGTCTGACCCAGTATGGCATTTTCTTATGTTCTAATGGTGTTTCCTTGTAGTCTCCTCCTGATGTGGCCCATTTTTTTGAAGGGAGTGAAGCACTTTAGGCCTTCCATGAGGTTACCGGTTGCATTGTGGAGTTTAATTTGGTGCTGGACTTCTTGGCAGGCCCTGCATTCCAACCACTGTGTAGCCTTTCCTTATGGTTGTTGACTTTGAAGACTGTGTTCCTGGTGGCTATATGTTCTGTGCATCTGATTTCTGAGCTGCAGGCATTGTCCTACCGGGAGCTGTTCCTTCAGGTGACTCTGGGGGCGTTCGCTGCGTACTGTTCCATCCTTCTTGCTCAAGGTAGTCTCGAACTTTCATTTGAATCAGTCTATCTCCTTGCCATCCCTGGATAAGGTCAGGGATGCAGAGAAGTTTCGCTTTTTGTGCTCCTTGGATGCTAAGCGTCTTGTCATGTGGTATCTGGAGGTCTGTGAGTCTTTTGAAAGACAAATTGTCAGTTTGTTCTCCATGGTGGGAGTAAGCAGGGCGCTCCGGCTTTGCGGGCTACCATAGGTCGTTGGATTAAGGAGGTGGGTTACGGACGTGTATGTAGATGCTGGAAAGCTGTTGCCTACTCAAGTTAGGGCTCATTCCACTAGGGCTCAGGCAGTGTCATGGGCGGAGGTTAGTCTTTCTCCTGTTGATATCTACCAAGCTGCGACATGGTCCTCCTTACACATGTTTTCCAGGTTTTATCGTCTGGATGTGCAGGCCCGGGAGGATGCAGCCATTGCACGTGCGATGTTGTCTGGAAGGTGGGCAGCCTCCCACCCTGTTGAGTAGCTTTGGTATATCCCACTGGTCCTGAGTCTGTCTACATGTCTGGAAATGGAGAAATTACTTACCTGATAATTTCGTTTTCCTTAGTGTAGACCAGAGCTTTCCAAAGTCTTCATGTTGGTGACATACTTTTTAGACAAACATAATTTCGTGACACAGCAATTCAGTCTACTAGCAAACCAGAGGTTAAAGGTTAAACGAACGAAATGTATTTCAACAATTTATGTATGTTTCCTTAAATATATACATAAATAAAATTTTTCACGACACAACCTATCTTGTGAAACATAGAAACATAGAAATGACGGCAGAAGAAGACCAAACGGCCCATCCAGTCTGCCCAGCAAGTTTCACACATTTTTTTTTCTCATACTTATCTGTTTCTCTTAGCTCTTTGGTTCTATTTCCCTTCCACCCCCACCATTGATGTAGAGAGCAGTGATGGAGCTGCATCCAAATGAAATATCAAGCTTGATTAGTTAGGGGTAGTAACCGCCGCAATAAGCAAGCTACACCCATGCTTATTTGTTTTACCCAGACTATGTTATTCAGCCCTTATTGGTGGTTTTTCTTCTCCCCTGCTGTTGAAGCAGAGAGCTATGCTGGATATGCGTGAAGTATCAGTTTTTCTTCTCCCCTGCCGTTGAAGCAGAGCGCTATGCTGGATATGCGTGAAGTATCAGTTTTTCTTCTCCCCTGCCGTTGAAGCAGAGAGCTATGCTGGATATGCATTGAAAGTGAAGTATCAGGCTTATTTGGTTTGGGGTAGTAACCGCCGTAACAAGCCAGCTACTCCCCGCTTTGTGAGTGCAAATCCTTTTTTCCACATTTCCTCTTGCTGTTGAAGCTTAGAGCGATGTTGGAGTCACAGTAACCATGTGTATGTTTATTGAATAAGGGTATTATTTCCAGGCAATAGCCGTCATTCTGGCGAGCCACCCACTCTTCATTGACGGCCTCTTGACTTTATGGATCCACAGTGTTTATCCCACGCTCCTTTGAAGTCCTTCACAGTTCTGGTCTTCACTACTTCCTCCGGAAGGGCATTCCAGGCATCTACCATCCTCTCCGTGAAGAAATACTTCCTGACATTGGTTCTGAATCTTCCTCCCTGGAGCTTCAAATCGTGACCCCTGGTTCTGCTGATTTTTTTCCTACGGAAAAGGTTTGTCGTCTTTGGATCATTAAAACCTTTCAAGTATCTGAAAGTCTGTATCATATCACCTCTGCTCCTCCTTTCCTCCAGGGTGTACATATTTAGATTCTTCAATCTCTCCTCATAAGTCATTCGATGAAGACCTTCCCCCTTTTTGGTCGCCCTTCTCTGGACCGCCTCCATCTTGTCTCTGTCTCTTTGGAGATACGGTCTCCAGAACTGAACACAATACTCCAGGTGAGGTCTCACCAAGGACCTGTACAAGGGGATAATCACTTCCCTTTTCTTACTTGATATTCCTCTCTCTATGCAGCCCAGCATTCTTCTGGCTTTAGCTATCGCCTTGTCACAATGTTTCGCCGACTTCAGATCATTAGACACCATCACCCCAAGGTCTCTCTCCTGCTCTGTGCACATCAGCCTTTCTCCCCCCATCGAATACAGTTCATTCGGATTTCCACTCCCCATATGCATGACTCTGCACTTCTTGGCATTGAATCTCAGCTGCCATATCTTCGACCACTCTTCCAGCTTCCTTAAATCCCGTCTCATTCTCTCCACTCCTTCCGGCGTGTCCACTCTGTTGCAGATCTTAGTGTCATCCGCAAAAAGACATACCTTACCTTCTATCCCTTCCGCAATGTCGCTCACAAAGATATTGAAAAGGACCGATCCCTGCGGTACACCGCTTAAAACCGCTCTCTCATCGGAGAGAGTTCCATTTACCATCACACATTGTCTTCTGTCCGTCAACCAGTTTGCAATCCAGGCCACCACCTCGGCACTCACTCCTAAGCTTCTCATTTTATTCACCAGTCTCCTGTGCGGGACAGTGTCAAAAGCTTTGCTGAAATCCAAGTAGATGACATTGAGTGCTCTTCCTTGATCCAATTCCTTGGTTACCCAGTCAAAAAAGTCAATCAGATTTGTCTGACAGGATCTTCCAATGGTGAATCCATGCTGCCTCTGGTCCAGCAATTCTCCCGACTGTAGATAATTCACTATTCTCTCTTTCAACAGTGACGCCATTACTTTTCCCACCACCGAAGTGAGGCTAACCGGTCTGTAGTTACCAGCCTCTTCTCTGTTCCCACTCTTGTGAAGCGGGACCACCACCGCTCTCCTCCAATCACTCGGCACCACTCCCGTTTCTAGGGATCTATTGAACAGGTCACACAGTGGACCCGCCAGCACATCTCTGAGCTCCCTCAGTATTCTGGGATGAACTTCATCAGGCCCCATGGCTTTGTCCACTTTCAGTTTCACCAGCTCCTCCCATACATTTTCTACTGTAAATGGAGTTACATCTACTCCATTCCCCTCCAGTTTCTTGTTAACTAGTGACTGTCCTTCTCCAGGGTCCTCTTTAGTGAACACAGAACTGAAGTATTCATTTAATATTTCTGCCATTTCTTCGTCTCTCTCTCCACACATTGATCCTTTCCACCTTTCAATTTCAATATACCACTTTGAACTTTTCTCTTTTCACTGATGTATCTGAAAAATGTTTTGTTACCACTCTTTACCTCCTTGGCAATCCTCTCTTCCACTTGACTTTTTGCCATCTTGATTAATTTCTTTGTCTCCCTCAGTTCTACCAGATATTCTTCTTTGTGCTCCTCCTTTTGGGATCTTTTATATTTCTTGAACGCTGTTCTTTTAGCCTTTATTTTGTCAGCCACTTCCTTTGAGAACCAGATAGGTTTCATTTTTCTTTTGCTTTTCTTTACTTTTCTGACATATAGATTAGTTGCCTTGGTAATTGCTCCTTTTAGATTTTTAATAAAACTTTCATTTATATTAAAAATATATAATATTCCAAGATTAATGTTGTTATAATTTGAATAACAATAAAACAAGGTTATTGTGTTGTTTGGTTTACCTTTTTAATGAGATGTATGAGCTTGATGGGATGAACACAGCTTTTGAATATTTGGTGGTGTTAAAAAAAAAAAAAAAAAAAAAAAAAAAAAAAAGTCCAAAGGGTCTTCTACGTAATTTTAAAATGCTGGCCAGTTTCACACTACTAAATTATTTGATGGCCTCATTCAACTAATTCTTTATGGCTATGAGAGTGAAGTCTGAAATATATAGGAAGAAACAGAATGTCAATATAAATCCTGCACCTCCAGTTCTGTAACTCTGTGCATCCACTGAAATTCCCCCAAACAATGGAGCTTGGATGTTTCCCTTACAGCTCATCATACTAAAAGATATTTTCAAATTCTGGTGTTACCTTTACAGTAATAGCAGCTCAAACACCTTCCACTGCCAGGCACATTGTGAACTAACACAAAACCCTGCAAAAAAGACACTCAAAATCTATACTGCAATCCCATCATAACATAACAGTAATAACACCAAGGACTCAAACAACAATAACCCTACCTGTGAAAAAGCAAGGGTAAATATTACACTGGGTCCTAGCATACCAATACACCACATACTCCAGTGGCTCTCTAGTCTTCGCACCTCCTTTACCGCTACTGTAAAGATTGTCGTATTGATATTGTTATAGTTCCGAGTTTCCTCTGCCACTGGCTCCTCTTTTTCCCAGTTTGAGTACCCCTGTTTCATTGTAACTTTCGCTTTCTCCATGGTTATGTTAGTTATTTTCCCCCTGTTCCATGTAAACCGATATGATATGATCTGTATCATGAATGTCTGTATAGAAAAGCACTAAATAAATAAAATACTGAGGAAACAAAACAAACCCAATTGCTTAGATCCCTATACAGACACTATATGCTAGCAGAATCTCTCATCATGGTCACACACCAGAGACAGACCCTCACCAAATACAAAATAAAGGAGCACAAATTAGACAAAAACTGAAATGGAAACCCCAAGAAGCCAGACTGTGTATTAACAATGGAAAAACAGAACCACCATTCCTCATAAAACAAATAAAATCAAGAAACATAAAGCATCAGTTATAATAGTAAAACCATACTAATAAAAGAATATTTTAAAACTACTGATAAATATAATTTCTTTTAATTAAAATCATATACATTTTTTACAATTTCCCAAACACCAATAAAATATTTTAAAACAGCACATATATCAAATAACACCCATTAATTAAAACTTATAAGGATTTTAAAAAGCCCCTGCTGTCCATACTGGGAGCTCTTGATTTCCAATCACCCTGATATTGTCAAGGATTAGGAGGTTATCCTCTCTCTCTCTCACACATACTCACATGTCCATTCCCTCTCACACATACACTGTCACATACATACACATTCATGCTCTTATACACACCATAACCTCTCGCTCTCACAGACACTGACACACTCTTAGGATCTAAGACTCTCCCCCTCCACACACCCACACACAAACTCTTACTCCCCCGTATTTTCTCATACACACTCATGCTCTCATTCTCATTGGCTTCCTCACATACACACAGACACACACCCCCAGGCAAGCTCCCAATCATTCTCTCACACACACGCGCTCACACACACTCACACACACGCGCAAGCTCCCAATCATTCTCTCACACACACACACACACGCGCGCGCGCACACACGCGCAAGCTCCCAATCATTCTCACACACATGCACACACTAAAGGCAGACCCTCTCTCTTTCTTTTGCCAGCAACCTCAGAGCCTCTCTCATTCCTCTGCTGCCACTGTCACTGTTGCTGCATGGCTATTGGGGAGGCGCTGATTGCTGCTACTGGCACTGAAGCCCATTCTGCTGCCTCTTCTGTACAGGCCCTGTGGGTTTCCACTTCCTCCATGCTGATCTCTTTCATTGTGGGATCCGCATAGAGAGAGTGCTACTCTTGCACATTACCAAAGATTACATGTGCCAATCAGTAAAAAGTAATTTATTTTTTTTACCTTTGCTGTTTGATCTTAGTTTTCTAATCGGTTGGTCACATGCTTTTTTGTTCCACCTTCCATTTATTTTTTGCTAATTCCTTTTATATTGTCTCTTTTTCTATTTCTTTTCTCTCCATTTATCTTCTTCCCTCAAACGGTCAGGTTTTCATTCTCTCGTGCACTCGCTCTCGTGCGCTCTCACACGCTCTCTCATATACAGTCATTCATACACACAGTCTCTCTTGCACATGCTGTCTGACTCTCACATACCCAGGCTCTCTCTCACTCCTACATGCTGTCTTGCTCAAGCACAGGCTCTCTCTCATACAATCATTCATACACACAGTCTCTTACTGGCACATGCTGTCTGACTCTCACATACCCAGGCTCTCTTTCACTCCCACATGCTGTCTTGCTCAAGCACAGGCTCTCACATGCTGTCTCTGCAAACATTCAGGTCCTCACTTCCACACACAGTCTCTCAACTCATCTCATACACATACACTCTACAGGCCCTCAGCCTCTCTCTTGCCTCTGGGCCTCCTCTTCACGGGTCGCTGCAGGATGGGCTCTGCAGCAGCCTTGTACTTCTCAGGCCGCCCACAATGTGGGATTCATCGCGGCGGCCCTGCTATCGAGCTGCCTCCTCTTCATAACCTGCTGCGACTTGAGATTCGCAGATGACTATAAACGCTGCTCCTCTTCTGCACGCGGCTGATGCTCCTCCTTCTTCCTGGCCACGTGGCTCCGGCAACGTTTTCTTCCGGGGCCGCACGGGCAGGAAGGAGGAGCACCTGCAGGTTTGGATGCGACCTTTTTCTTCGGGCCGGAGTGACATGAGCTCCACCACTGCCCTGCCGATCTTCCTGCTGTGTGTGCGGCACACAGCACAGCAGTAGTTCACTGCTCAGCTGCCAGTGAGATGAGGTCCACCGGCAGCCGCATTGGCTTCCCTGACTTCCCCTCAGTATACCACTTGCTCCACCCCCTCACTTTTACTGGGCTTGCGCAGCACACTGCAGGCAACACACTAAAGTGTCGCGACACACACTTTGGAAAGCTCTGGTATAGACAGATGGACTCGGCTTCCTGCCCTCTGCTGCCGCTCGAGTGTGTCAATAGTCCGCCTGTGGGGCTCTGGGTCGCAAGGGATTACTGGTATAAGAACATAAGAAATTGCCATGCTGGGTCTGACCAAGGGTCCATCAAGCCCAGCATCCTGTTTCCAACAGAGGCCAAAACCAGGCCACAAAACCTGGCAATTACCCAAACACTAAGAAGAACCCATGCTACTGATGCAATTAATAGCAGTGGCTATTCCCTAAGTAAAATTGATTAATAGCCATTAATGGACTTCTCCTTCAAGAACTTATCCAAACCTTTTTTGAATCCAGCTACACTAACTGCACTAACCACATCCTCTGGCAACAAATTCCAGAGCTTTATTGTGCGTTGAGTGAAAAAGAATTTTCTCCGATTAGTCTTAAATGTGCTACTTGCTAACTTCATGGAATGCCCCCTTGTCCTTCTATTATTCGAAAGTGTAAATAACCGATTCACATCTACTCGTTCAAGACCTCTCATGATCTTAAAGACCTCTATCATATCCCCCCTCAGCCGTCTCTTCTCCAAGCTGAACAGCCCTAACCTCTTCAGCTTTTCTTCATAGGGGAGCTGTTCCATCCCCTTTATCATTTTGGTTGCCCTACTCTGTACCTTCTCCATCGCAACTATATCTGGTTTTTTTTTGAGATGCGGCGACCAGAATTGTACACAGTATTCAAGGTGCGGTCTCACCATGGAGCGATACAGAGGCATTATGACATTTTCCGTTCTATTAACCTTGCCCTTCCTAATAATTCTTAACATTCTGTTTGCTTTTTTGACTGCTGCAGCGCACTGAGCCGACGATTTTAAAGTATTATCCACTATGATGCCTAGATCTTTATCCTGGGTGGTAGCTCCTAATATGGAACCTAACATCGTGTAACTACAGCAAGGGTTATTTTTCCCTATATGCAAAGTGTTCATCCAGTCCCAACTTGGGGTACCTAGAATCTTATGAGTTCAGTGTTTATGGCTGGTTGAGTACAGTTGTGGTTACCTGTTTTTTGTTAGCCTGTCCACAGTTGCTTTTGAAGAGAATACTGGCAGGCTGGGATCACTGCAGGGTTATGTATACTGTGATGTAAGATTGCTCAGTCTCTATCTGCTGGCAGGGGAGCATAAACCCACTGGTCCTGAGTCCATCTGTCTACACTAAGGAAAACAAAATTATTAGGTATATAATTTCTCCAATAGAGGGAAAGAAAAAATATGGTATGCTTCTTTCTCATATTTGACCAAATTTCAGCCAGCACTAAGTCAGTATTGCACTTATTTCTGCTGGCAAGCTTCCTGTTCCAGGAAACTAATAGTTTTGCCCCAGGAAACACATAGGGATGGTAACTTTTAAACAGGCGTGTGGACGCACATGTGCGCATGCTTGCTGGCTTGCACTCATGGACGCAGCTGTTTTATAATAATATATACATATATGCACGCATGGTGTAAAATATGCTAAGCAGGTGCACATGAACATGCAATTTTAAGTGGATGTGCATGAATGCCGTCAGGATTTTAAAATCCATGTGCGCCAACGCAATTGGCCATTTTCTCAGTTTGTTCCCAGTTCGCCCAGGTAAGGGATAGGACTTCCTTAACCCCACCTTAGTTAAATAGTTTCCCTTCTCCCCTGTTAGTCCTGACCCACACGCCATCCATAGCAGAAGTAAAGTTATGCGGCAAGGGACCCTGGCGCTTGCTTGTGCGCTTAAGTATTTATGTACTAGTTTCAATGTGAAGTCCAGGAATGTCCAGGCCCTGCCCCCCCCCCCTTTTTTTTTTTTTTCTAATTTTTTTTTTTTTGTAAAACTATTTTTGTACGTGCAGTGGGATATACACAGTATCCAGATGGCTTTTAAATTCCGCTTGACGCACGCCGACCTGACACATTCACATATTTCACGGTTTTGGTGCATGTGCTGGACTTTTAAAATTTGCCTTGAAGTGTATAGCACTTTTTAACGGAAACATTGCCAGTGTGATTCATATAGGCGCTGTCTTTCAGCTAAATTGGGGTATTCTTCTTGCTCATTCATGGTATTTGCAAGGCAGAAAATTTCAGCAAGGTGAACTTATTACACATTGATTTTGGTATTTTTTTCTTCTTCTTACTAGTTTGAAGTACTACTTTGTGTACAAGATCATGATGATCCAGCCATTGATGTATGCAAAAAACTTCTTGGCAAATATCCAAATGTGGATGCCAGATTATTTATAGGTAAGAGTAGCAAGCAAATTGTCATTTGAATGAACTGAAGAAGGATCTTGATATGAGCTATTTCCTATTACTGTCCTATTAAATGAAAAAAAATAAATGGCTAAATGCATCACTTTATCTACATACTCCTCAACGCAATTTGAGATCAAGTAACAAAGGTCAACTTTCAATTCCATCTCCTAAGTTGGCCCATTTAAATAAAGTTCGAGAGAGAGCCCTATCGCTGGCCGGCCCACTGGTGTGGAATGCCCTCCCAAGTGAATTGAAGCTTGAATTAAATTTTCAGAGCTTTAAAAAGAAAGTAAAAACTTACTTGTTTAAGCAGGCTTTTGGAGTTTGAGGCTTTTTAAATTAGTACAGTATGAAGATGCAAGTTGAGGGTTTTGGTCTCCTTTATATTATTTTAGTGTCATCAATGTTCATTTTATTGTATTATTTATCCTATTTTATTTCATATGATCAATTTTATGTACTTTAACTTTTTAATTTTGCCTTCTTTTTTATTACTGTTTAAGCTATTGTAAACTGGTATGATTGCACCAGAATACCTGTATAGAAAATTAAATAAATATTAGTTTTCAGAGGCAGTCATTTTGAGCTACTTAAAGATATTCTCATTAGAAGAGAAGTATTTTTTTAAGCCCATGATCACCCTATCTGAGTCTGATCTATTTTTGTGATTGCTGAAAATCTTTTAAGATGTGCATAGATTTGAATTTTTGGATAATGGTTTGATGTATATCTATTTTAAATCTATAGGTGGTAAAAAGGTTGGAATAAATCCAAAAATTAACAATTTGATGCCAGGATATGAAGTAGCCAAGTATGATCTTATATGGATCTGTGATAGCGGGATCAGAGGTGAGTTTTTATGGTGTTTCAGTTTAAGCAATACTTAGCTACTACTGCTATAAACATAGGTATATTATGCTATAATAAATGGCATCAATTTTATATCTCCTGTTCATGCTTAATCAGACTGATTACAGTGCCTTACCAAATGAATATTGTACTTTGAGTTTGAAGATAGAAATTTTTGCAGTGTCTGAAGGTAATGTTGGCAAAATTAACTGGCTCTGCTGTCCAACTGCTGCTACAAGTTAAAAAGTTCCAACATGGTGCAAAGATTGTCATTACCGTTTTAGCAATTAAAAATGTTTGCCGTTTTTAAACATTTTAAGTAATGGGAAAAATGTAAGGGAATGCTGCGAACATAAGAACATGCCATACTGACCAAGGGTCCATCAAACCCAGCATCCTGTTTCAGACAGTGGTCAGTCCAGGCCATAAGAATCTGGCAAGTACCCAAAAACTAAGTCTATTCCATGTTACCGTTGCTAGTAATAGCAGTGGCTAATTTCTAAGTCAACTTAATTATTAGGAGGCAATGGACTTCTCCAAGAACTTATCCAATCCTTTTTTAAACACAGCTATACTAACTGCACTAACCACATCCTCTGGCAACAAATTCCAGAGTTTAATTGTGCGTTGAGTGAAAAAGAACTTTCTCCGATTAGTTTTAAGTGTGCCACACGCTAACTTCATGGAGTGCCCCCTAGTCTTTCTATTATCCGAAAGCGTAAATAACAGATTCACATCTACCCGTTCTAGACCTCTCATGATTTTAAACACCTCTATCATATCCCCCCTCAGCCGTCTCTTCAAGCTGAAAAGTCCTAACCTCTTTAGTCTTTCCTCATAGGGGAGCTGTTCCATTCCCCCTTATCATTTTGGTTGCCCTTCTCTGTACCTTCTCCATCGCAATTATATCTTTTTTGAGATGCGGCGACCAGAATTGTACACAGTATTCAAGGTGTGATCTCACCATGGAGCGATACAGAGGCATTATGACATTTTCCGTTTTATTTACCATTTTGATGCCCAATTTTCCAGTCTCACAAGATCTTCCTGCAATTTATCACAATCTGCTGTGATTTAACTACTCTGAATAATTTTGTATTATCTGCAAATTTGATTATCTCACTCGTTGTATTTCTTTCCAGATCTTTTATAAATATATTGAAAAGTAAGGGTCCCAATACAGATCCCTGGGGCACTCCACTGCCTACTCCCTTCCACTGAGAAAATTGTCCATTTTAATCCTACTCTGTTTCCTCTCTTTTAACCAGTTTGTAATCCACGAAAGGACATCGCCATCTATCCCATGACTTTTTACTTTTCCTAGAAGCCTCTCATGAGGAACTTTGTCAAACGCCTTCTGAAAATCTAAGTACACTACATCTACCGGTTCACCTTTATCCACATGTTTATTAACTCCTTCAAAAAAGTGAAGAAGATTTGTGAGGCAAGACTTGCCTTGGGTAAAGCCATGCTGATTTTGTTCCATTAAATGATGTCTTTCTATATGTTCTGTGATTTTGATGTTTAGAACACTTTCCACTATTTTTCCTGGCACTGAATTGAGGCTAACCGGTCTGTAGTTTCCCAGATTGCCCCTGGAACCCTTTTTAAATATTGGGGTTACATTAGCTATCCTCCAGTATTCAGGTACAATGAATGATTTTAATGATAGTAAACATTTGTAACCTAATAGGTCTGAAATTTCATTTTTTAGTTCCTTCAGAACTCTGGGGTGTATACATCTGGTTCAGGTGATTTACTACTCTTCAGTTTGTCAATCAGGTCTACCACATCTTCTAAGTTCACCGTGATTTGGTTCAGTCCATCTGAATCATTACCCATGAAAAGCTTCTCCAGTACGGGTACCTCCCCAACATCCTCTTCAGTAAACACCAAAGCAAAGAAATCATTTAATCTTTCCGTGATGGCCTTATCTTCTCTAAGTGCCCCTTTAACCCCTCGATCATCTAACGGTTCAACTGACTCCCTCACAGGTTTTCTGCTTTGGTTATATTTTTAAAAGTTTTTACTGTGAGTTTTTGCCTCTACGGCCAAATTCTTTACAAATTCTCTCTTAGCCTGTCTTATCAATGTCTTACATTTAACTTGCCAATGTTTATGCATTATCCTATTTTCTTCTGTTGGATCTTTCTTCCAATTTTTGAATGAAGATCTTTTTGGCTAAAATAGCTTCTTTCACCTCCCCTTTTAACCATGCCGGTAATCGTTTTGCCACCTTCCTACCTTTTAGTGTGTGGAATACATCTGGACTGTGCTTCTAGGATGGTATTTTTTAACAATGACCACGCCTCTTGCACACTTTTTACTTTTTTAGCTGCTCCTTTTAGTTTTTTCTAAGTATTTTTCTCATTTTATCAAAGCTTCCCTTTTGAAAGTTTAGCATGAGAGCTGTGGATTTGCTTACTGTGTCCCCCTTCCAGTCATTAATTCAAATTTGATCATATTATGATCACTTTTGTGAAGCGGCCCCACCACCGTTACCTCTCTCACCAAATCCTGTGCTCTACTGAAAATTAGATCTAAAATTGCTCCCTCTCTCGTCTGTTCCTGAACCAGTTGCTCCATAAAGCTATCATTTATTCCATCCAGGAACTGTATCTCTCTAGCATGTCCCGATGATACATTTACCCAGTTAATATTGGGGTAATTGAAGTCTAAATGATGGTGTCAGCAAGCCTGTCGTTGTAGTTTATAGCAAAGAAACCCAAGTGGTCTTTTCAATCATTCACCATCATTCTCAAAATTTTATTTACTTCAAAAAAATTTTTTGTATATTTTTATCTTTTCATTAAAATTGTAATAAACCATCAACTGTCGTCCATAAGAGAAATATAGCCAGCAGTCTCTTTGTCAAAATGATAAACACAGCACTACAGGGCCGGTGTTTCATGGTAACTGCTTCCTTAGGGGCATATGAAGATGTTATCACAAGAGTCTTTGCCTGCAGATATTAGAAACAATGCACTTAAGATGGTATAAATCAAAAATTGGAAAAAATACTTATCTGAACACCGGAGGCTACCGTTTCAAAATGGACCAGAAGTTTCTGCTGTCTTCTTTACGGAGGAGAGGAAACGAGGCTGACGTAAATGTCTCGTTATATACTCACGGTGTGTTGTCACACAATGATGTCACTGGAAGGTAAATTGTATGTCAATCATTTGCTGTCAAAATCTTGAACCAATCATTTTCTATTGGAAACTGCATCATAGAAAAACATGTAAATCAAGATCTGTATTAAGACCCTTAGGACTGATGGTGCCGAGTCTGTAAATCCATCTTTGTTCAGATCGCAAAAGTTGTAGTTCACGATCACCGCCGCGCCAGTGCTCTTGTATATGATCAATAGCACAGAAAGATAGATCCTCAAAACTGTGTTCGCGTGCAATATAGTGTGCTACCAAAGGTTTATCGACACGCAAATTCTTAATGTTGGATCGATGTTCAATTATTCGGGTCTTCAATACCCGCTTTGTGTTTCCAATGTACATCAAGTCACGAGGGCAACGAATAAGGTAGATAACCATTGTGGACAAGCACATGTTATATATTTCAGGAAAATAGTGTAACCTGTTTTTAGAACAATTTTGTTAGTTACTGTCATTGAAGATGTACACACAGAACAGAATGAGATCCCATTAAAACATTGTCCTCCGTTGAAAAGCTGGAAAAATCAGAGTGAACCAATAGGTTCTTTAAATTAGGAGCTCCGGAGAAAGTAATCCGTGGAGGAGATTGAAAAATCTCTTGCATTTGCAAAACATGCCAATTTTTAAGAATGGATTGACGAATCACATGGGCTTCTGAGGAAAATGGAAGAATACATGTATAGACAGAAGAATCTTCGGCGAGACGAGAGTGAAAAAGCCATTCTCGATGAGCAAATTTTGCTATTAAATAAGCTTTTCGCACGCAGGAGCGTGGGTATCCTCGTTGTAAAAAACATGCAGACATTCTTCACTTGTATTTCAAAGTCAGCAAGAGTGGTACAAAGATGTCTTAGATGAATAAACTGACTGACGGGCAGATTAGATTTGAAAGTCCGCAGATGAGCACTCTCAAAATGCAGATAGGTATTCAAAAAACTGATTTTCGAAAAATGGAAGTAATAAAACCTGATCCTACCATGGTAATCTGAATATCCAAAAAGGAAATCGAAGTGCATTGAATCTCTGCAGAAAATCTTAAATAAGGGTTGAGCGTGTTTAACCAATCAAGGAAAAATTTAAAACTTTCATTGTCCCCTCTCCAAAGAACACACATCATCAATGTATTGTTTCCATACGATTGTCTGATTCTGAAAAGGATGATGGGTCAAATATTGTTCCTCTAAGTGATCCATGTATAAATTGGCCAGGTGTGGGGCCATGGTTGCCCCCATGGCAGTACCACAGATCTGCTGGTAAAATTTATGATCAAACGCAAAAAAATTATTTCAATGCAATCTGTAGCAAATGTGACAAAATCGCTTGGAATGCAATGACGTGGGGTGATCTATTTGATTTAATAGGACATTGTTTTTTTTCAGCCATGCTTCTGTAATGCATAATATAGTGGCATTTAGTTCCTCTAGCAGATCATTTATAAGTGGGATTTTTGATAGTGATTGAATATTTAATAAAAGGTGCGAGAGCATTAGGCAGGAGATGATTACTGGAGAGTTGTTACTTGGGATAGATCAGGTTTGCAGTATTTCTTCCATGTCCTGTGATTTCAAAGCAGTGGGCTTGCTCCATTATGAGATCTGTTTGGTAGGGTCTATAGTTAAAGAACTCTTTAGGGGCGCACAAAGGGGCAAGCTCCTTTGTCATGTTTCTTCTCACGTGCACCAAGAGTGCAAGTGCTGCCACCATTGCTGACGCTCCTACGAGGATGCTGGGGTTGGTGGTAGGCAGGCCTCCTGTAATGGGTGGGCAGGGGGAGGGCCTCACTTCCTGATGCTGGTCTCTGCTCTCACCTTGCGGGGGGGGGTGCATCCCGCACACTATTTTATTTTTTTTTTGATTCCTCGGTGCTGGCAGATTCGGCCTGGGTGGCCACACTCTTCTCCACCGCTGCCGCTCCTACAAGGACGCCGGGATTGTTGGTGGGCGGTTGGTTTATCACCATCCAAAACAATAGTGCCTATGGCACTGTTTACTTTTTCCCTTTTGTTTGAGGCAGCCTGTAGCTTAGGAGTCCTTGTATTTGAGAACTGCCATCCTTCTGTCCATTAGAGAATCACTGTTTTAAGTAAGTAATTCTTTCTCTGAGGCAGTTTTTATGAAATCCTCACGAAATCCTCCTGCCTCCCCTTAGAGTTGGTTTCCCAAAATCTTAGCATTATTTTTTTTCAATTATTTCTTTATTAGGATTTTCAGTTATTCTACCAAACATAATTACAAAATAAATTTAAGAAATATTGTTACACAACATCCAATAAACAATTCGATAATGAATATCCAATAATCTTCTATGTTGGACAAGAAAAATAACTGGGGGATCATACACATAAGATCTCTCAATAACAATTAATAAAGAGAGAGAGAGTGCTACAATCTTTTCCTTGGCCTTATTTAAAGTTATTATTAGGTTCTGTTTGTCTCAGTTTTATCAACTAGGAATGTCTCCAAATGTGTGGGGTCTGAGAATATAAATTTATTTCCCTGAAAATTAATGTAACACTTTGAGGGAAACTTTAAATAAAATGTTGCCCCAATCCCTAGGGCTTTACTTTTCAGGGCTAGCAATTGTCTTCTATGGGCCTGTGTAGGCCTAGAGACATCAAGAAATAAATATACTCTTTTCCCACAAATGGAGCAATCTTTGTTTCTAAAGAACTTCTCAAATACTTCATCTTTTTCTCTCTCGAGAGAAAAGGAAACAAATAATGTAGTTCTTTTATTTATAATATCCAGTGATTCCTCCAAAAAGGATGAAATCCCTGGGCTTTTCTCTATCAGAAACTTCCTAAACATTTCATATGGTGACAGTAGTCTTGTTATTGGAAAATTAACCAGGTGTAGATTTTTAATCTGCAACATATTTTCTACATTTTCTAACTCTGAGTGCAATGACAAACTGTCTACTATATGCATACTTTCAGCATTTTGAATATTCTGTATATTACCAGTTACAGTTGTTTCTAAATCTAATAATCTTTTCCCTTGTTCTTCAGTTGAACTTTTATTAGCATTTACTAGAGAAGTAAGGGATTCATTTACTTATTTTATTTATTTATTTAATTTTATATACCGACAGCCGTTTGCACATCGTGCCGGTTCACAGATAACTTACAAACCAAAAATATATAGGCAAAGCCTTTACAAGGAACAGTGTGTAACATAAACAATAGTAACAGAGTAAATAATTTGATAACTAAGGGAGGGAGGGGTGGGGGTGATCGCGACCAAGGAGGGGGTGGGGGGGGGGGGTGAAAACAGATACATGAGGAAAAAATATGTACAGGGAATCAATGGGGAAATGATATGTACATAGGCTATATACAAAATTTGTCTAAGCGCATGGCCAACAGTGAGAGAAGTGGGAAGACATTAAAGTCTAATCTGACTAGCATTTTCCACAAGTCTCTCATTGTAATATTGATGGCCCCTTTGGCGCGCGCGGCTTAGGCTGTGCGCCTGCATCTGCTGCGCGCCGCACAGTCGCGCAGTTTTTAAACCTCCCGCGGTCCTGCTAAGATGACGTCAGCTGGCTCGGTCGCAGCTGGTTCCCTTCACAAATGCACTTCACTGTCTGGCGCTTTTCTCCGGGGCAGGCTCAGCAGGTAGGCTTGTCAGGCACTTCTCTCTCCACCACGATCCCCCAAATCTTAGCTTTATTGACTGAGGGTTGCACATTCTCAGTAGAGTATGCTCAAAACTTCTAAAATCTTTGAGATCAAAGTTCAATGCCAGGCTCTGTCAGATGAGGTCACTCATATGTGAGGACAGACATTCTTCTGTCCATCGGAGAACCACTGTTACACCTCCTAGGTGCAGTGGTTGTTGACCTCTCATCTTAGGGTTTGTAAGTTTCATTTTCTCCTCCATTTCCAGAACTGCATACCAGTTCTTCAGTTAATTTCATTGTGACACATCCTCAGGTGGATGAGGTTCTTATCTCTCTCCACCCATTGGTATCTAAGTTCATGAAAGATTGTGGCATTCCAAGCCCTCCAATAACTAAACCTCTAGTTCCTTGGGCCTTCAACATGATTTTGACTCTCTTCATGAAAATACCCTTTGAATCTCTTGAGTCAGTGGAGTTAGTTTCTCACCTGATATTTCTCCTGGTTGTCACCTCAGCACAGAAAATAATCAAATTACAGGCTCTGGTTTTATATTCATCATTTCTGCAGTTTTTTCACAGCAGAGTTCTCAAACTAACACTAAGTTCCTTCTGAAACTGGTATCTTCATTCCATATTAACCAAGCTATAATGCTGTTGACTTTGAGATGCATGCCCACAAAAGAGAATGTGTTGCTCACTGTGTGGATTTCGAGAGAGCTCTAACATTATTGAAAGAGGATTTAATTTCACCATTAACATTCTCAACTATTAATGTTCTTTAATCTTAATAAATTGGGAATGGTAGTTACCAAAAGAACTTTGTCTAATTAACTGGCAGACTGTACAGCACACTGTTATGCTCTGGCTGATTATAGACTTTAAGGCTTATCAAGTGAGAGCACCATGGCAGCTTCAGTGGCTCATCTGTGGACCATGTCTATTGAAGATTTATGCAAAGTTGCTACTTGGTTGTCTGTTCGCACCTCTGTCCCGTTATTATCTGAACAATAACTTTGGATAAGCAGTTCTGCACAGCCTGTTCACCCAGTAGTCCATGTTTTACTGGTAGGGTCCATGTTGTCTAATGGTTGATCCTCAATGCAAGCCTCAGCTTGGGACACCCCATGTTTTATGGCTGATTTCATGCCTGCTTTTCAATAAAGAAAGCAAGTTGCTTAACTGTAAACAGAATTCTCCATAGACAGCAGAATGAATTGGCCATACTTAAGACCTACCCGCCTGTCTGAAAAGTCGATTACTTCACTAACGTTTAAGCTCTGGAAGAGACTGAGATGCTCATGAAATAGCAACTGGGTACATGCTCAGAAAGACGTCAACTGAATTCTCTGTCAGTGCCATCGGATGACAATTGTTATGGCTGATTCAGCCTGCTCTCTACAGAGAACCCTGGTTTCAGGTAAACAGACTTGCTTTATTTAGACTACTTCTGCAATACATAGAAGATCCTATTCAGTAATGTTTTTTATTACATCAAATATTAAGAAAGAAATAACCAATAAATCTTCAATATAAAGACTGTTATATAAATATATTATTGGTAAAGATTTATTTTTTATATTTAAGGACTATATACAAGTGTTTAGGGCCATGCCCATTGACCATCAGATGATAAATGGATTTTTTTTGTCTTTCCTTTATAATACCACCAAGTAGTATTTCAGCAGTTACTCTGCTGACTATGCAGAAAGAAAGAAATATAACAATTTCTTCCATAATTTCTAAGCTGGTTTACAGCAGCAAGTCTTGACCTTGTTTGGAGATCTCTGATGGGCTATCTCAGCCCATGAAATGACCTAAAAGAATTCCATGTGTTTGGTTGTGGAGTCATACAAGACGTTTGGTTGTGGAGTCATACAAGATGTTCGAGATCACTGTGCTTAGAACCGGTCTGAATGTTATTCCTGTGAAGGGTGATAGCTCTGTATTTGAGCAAGCATTCAGCCTAGCCTCTATTTTTTGATTAGCAGAAATTGAAATGTTGCATTGTTTTAAAATTATATTGTGTTTATGAATAATAAACAAGATTGTTTTCTTTGTAGTGAAATCAGATACATTGACTGATATGGCCAACCAGATGACAGACAAAGTAGGTTTGGTCCATGGCCTACCCTATGTGGCAGACAGACAAGGTTTTGCTGCTACTTTAGAACAGGTAAGCATACCATGGGTACCATATAGTCAAAGAGCTGATAAACCTTTTGGAGATGTCCAAATAAAAAATGTAATCTATAGAAGGGAAGAACTCTGGGGAAGAATTTTGGGAGACATCTGTTGGAAGAAAGGACTAGGTCAAGTCAATGGCCATGCTTCTGAATAGGGGTAGTAAAGTAGATGGAGGTCAAATAAGGTTAAGGCAGAGTTTTGAGGCATAAGAGTCAGAGAGGTCATTGGTGTGGAGGTTAAAGTTCCCAAGAATGTGGGAATATGAAAATGGTTCAAGGAAGAATGAGTCAGAAATCACTGAGAAAGGAGGGGGGGGGGGGATTATTAGGAGGTAAATAAACAACACCTGTCTGAAGTAGTGGGGTGAATAGGCAGATGGAGTGGACCTCACAAGAAGAAAATGAGTAGACTGGGGTGGAAGAATGGATTGAAACCTATGGGGGGAGGGGGGAGCAGAAGTACTGGTCCACTGCCATGGCCTACTTTGTGAGGTGTATGGCAGGAAAAATAATCTCCATAACAGAGCAGCAACTGAAACAGAGTCCTCAGGGAAAAGCCTAGTCAAGCTGAAAAGATGGTGTATGAGAGAGAGGACATGAATATAGGCAAGCTTGTTGGAAACAGAGGGAATATGATAAAGGAAATAAGAGGGATGGAGGAGGGGTAAGATTAGATGTGCACAGATGGGGTGAAAATTGACAGCTAGAATTGGGATTTATATCCCCAGGGAAAATGAGCAAGAAAATAAGGAGAAGAGATGTGGAGGGGTGATGAAGATGAGATGGTTGGATAAGAGGAAAAAATTTTGAAGCTTAAGAGCAGTTGACAAGGCAGAAGACAGAATGGCAGTTGAGATAAATATAGAGCATGGGGAGAGCAGATTTGATATTAGTGGTTTTGCAGCAGGGAAGAAGACTAGTGAGAATTAACATCAGGAAGAGTAGATATAGCGGAGCCATAGGAAATAAAGAGTGGGAACAATCTGCTAACATGAGGAAATGCTATGGTGTGCATCTCCTGGACAGCTGGGAGCTCAAGGGTATTGGGGGGGGGGGGGGTCTTCTATGGTAGTTGGGAGAAGGAGGAGAGGAGGAATAGCCTAGTGGTTAGAGCAGTGGACTATGAACCAGGAGACCAGGGTTCAAGTCCTGCTGTCGCTCCTTGTGACCTTGGGCAAGTCACTTTACCCCCCATTGCCTGAATGTAAACTGGTGTGATATCTCAATTGAGATCGGTATATAAAAATAATAAATAAATATGCAGATAGACTGTGTCCTCCCCAGTACCTGTCCAGCTGCTCGGAACACGGGGTGGGAGCTGGTCCAGTTGACCATTGAAGTAGGTGTACTGCAGCCTCCCTAGTATGGAATAAAGAGTATACATTTAAAAATACCATTTTTCTTGAGAGACAATAATATATAAAGTAGAAACAATAAAAATAATTCAAAATCAGTGTGTGAAATAGTAAGTGAACCTCTAGTTTCCTTAGCACAATTAATTGGCTAATTAGATTTGGGTGCTTAAATAATTGGGTACCAAGTAAACCACCCTGCAGAGTAAATCTGCACAATTGAGTTTAGGAATCTCCTATATAAAGATACAAATTGTTTTTTGAGTTTGGTCATTGCCATAAAGATTAGTGGGAACGCGTGCTGAGATCATAAGAAATTGAAAAGGACTTATGAAAGAATAGTTGATCTCTTCTGATTGGGCAGGGATACAAGACCATTTCTAAACATTTGGGGCTCCATCCATTGTCAGACAAGAGTCTAGAAATGGGAAAAGTTGACTATAGTGACTCTGTAGTGGTTATCCTACCAAGATCACTCCAAGAGCAAACAGGAAAATAATCCACAAATTCTCAAAAACCCCAAACTAACATCTAAAGGTCTGCAGGTTTCTCTTGCTGCAGCTGAGGGTTCATGTGTCAACTGTCAGGAAAAAAACTGCATGGGAATAGTACTCATGGGAGGATAGCTAAGAAGAAACCAGTGCTTTCTTAAAAGAACATCAGGTAACCCACAAGACTTATTTTGGCAAAAGCAAATATTGTCTTCCCAGAACCTCATGCCGTCTGTCAAGCACAGTGGTAGAGGTATCGTGGTGTAGGGCTGCTTTACTTTATCAAGAGCTGAACAGCTTGCCGTCTTTGATAGAACCATGAATTCTGCTTTATATCAGAAAATTCTAGAGCATATTGGGCCATTCAACCTTGAGCTGAATATGAGCCAAAAGTGGATCATGTAGCAAAACAATCCTAAAGTTTCAAGTAAATTTACCATAGAATGGCTGAAGAAGATGAGACTTCGTGTTTTGGATTGGCCAAGGCAGTCCTGATCTAAACCCTATTGAAATGTGTCAAGATCTGAAGTGAGCTGTTTATGCAAGGAAGCCTTCAGCTGTCAGAGTTAACAGTTCTCTATGGAAGAATGGGCCAGAATTCTTTGAGGGTGATGTGAGAAACTGATCAAGTTTTGAGTATAAAACTGTGCTAAAATAACCATCCTTCAGATTAACAAACATTTTCTCAGCACTGTACTTCTTTGTATGCTCAGCTTCTGCTCTAAAGTTTAAAAATGACCTAATGCTTTTCTTTTATAGGTATATTTTGGCACATCACATCCAAGGTCTTATATCTCTGCTAATGTGACTGGTGTTAAGTGTGTAACAGGAATGTCTTGCTTAATGCGAAAGGATGTGTTGGACCAAGCTGGAGGGCTTATAGCTTTTGCACAGTATATTGCTGAGGATTATTTCATGGCCAAAGCAATAGCTGACAGGTAAGACAAGTTACTGGAATCTTAATGGAAATTTTTCATAAGCCTCAAAGTTTACTGTATTAAGCAAATTGAAACCTAAATTTGGGGGCAATAGGGGTAATCCTGCAAGATGGATGCCTGAGGGATTTGCTCCAGAGATGTATGTATTTATTTGTGTTTTTTTAATACCAGTATTCATGGGTACATCATATCAGTTTACAGCAAACTTAACGAGTTCCAATAGGACAAGGGGGGAGAGCAAGAGAGGGGGGGAAGGTGCAGGGAGAGGAAGGGTAGGGTAGACATGTATCGTAATATAGGGGGGATCATAAGAGGGGGGGGGCAGGTACAGGAGTAAGCTATGTACAGGGGGGAGGGGAGGGCGAGTGCTATTCAATGTTACAATAAAACAAGTTAAAAATTTAAAACAACTTACAGTGAGCTTAACGAGTTATAATATAACATGGGGGAGGGCAAGGGAGGTGTAGAAGGGGAGGAAAGGCAGGAATTATCACGAAGTTAACGGGTTACAATAATGGGGGGAGAGCAGGAAAGAGGGGGGGAGGAAAGGCAGGGTGGTCATTTATCGTAATAAAGGGGGAGGGGTATCAGGGTAGGGGGAGTAGGCAGGTACAGGAGTAAACCAAGTACAGGGAGGGGGGGAGGGCGAGCACTATTCAGGGTATGCCTGTTTAAAGAGCCATGTCTTAAGTTGGTTTTTTTTTTTTTTTTTTTTTATTTTAAATGTCCTTGATTATAAGTACATTGTTGTAAACCATCTTGATCGATATTTGTATTGGTAAACGGAATATAAATACGTTAAATAAATAAATAATGTCGGACAACTCCACGACAGTGGCCTACATCAACCGTCGGGGGGGAACCAGAAGCCAGCAGGTGTCTCTGGAAATCGACCTCTAATGTCGTGGGCGGAAGTAAACCTCCAGGAGATCTCAGCCGTCCACATCGCCGGGAAGACAACATCACGGCAGACTACCTCAGCAGAGGAAAGTCTAGACCCAGGAGAATGGAAGCTGTCACCCCAGTGTTCCAAATGATAGTGAACAGATAGTGGGGGACACCAGACATGGACCTTCTGGCAAACCGGTCCAACGCCCAAGTACCCAGTTACTTCAGCTGCAGGCGGGAACCTCAGTCCCAGGGGATTGATACCCTGGTACAGACCTGGCCACAGGAGACTCTGTTATACGCCTTCCCGCTGTGGCCCCTATTGGGCGCAATCATCCACAAGATACAGCTACACAGGGGACTAGTACTTCTGGTGGCCCCGGACTGGCCAAGAAGACCGTGGTACGCAGACATGAGAAGACTACTAGCAGGGACCCCCTGCCACTACCTCCACACACAGACCTGCTTCAACAAGGACCGATCCTCCACGAGGATCCAGCTCAATTCTCTCTTACGGCCTGGCCATTGAGAGGGCTCGCCTGAGAGAGAGCGGATACTCGGGGGCTGTAATCGACACCCTACTCCGAGCACCAAGTTCTCCACATCTTTAACGTACATAAGGATTTGGCGAGTATTCGAAGCCTGGTGCGAAGACCACGATATCATACCACGCTCAATTAAAGTTCCCGTGATCCTGGAATTCCTGCAGAACGGGCTATAGAAGGGTCTGTCCCTCAACTCCATCAAGATACAGGTAGCCGCATTGTCATGCTACTGCTCCAAGAGCGAGGCCAACAGCATAGCTTCTCACCCGGACGTTTTACGCTTCCTGAAAGGAGTTAAACACATCCGCCCACCACTAAAGTGGCCGGTACCTCTTTGGAATCTCAACCTGGTCTTGGATTTTCTAGCAGGAGCCTTCTTCAGGCCCCTCCGAGGTCTGTCCCTCATCCTGTTAACTTTAAAGACAGCATTCCTGCTGGCAGTTTGTTCAGCCCGCCGCATTTCGGAACTGCAAGCACTGTCCTGCCGTGAACCATTCCTCAGACTCACCCCGGGAACCATCCAGCTATACACGGTCCCTTCGTTCCTTCCCAAAGTGGTGTCACACTTCCATCTTAACCAAACCATCTCGCTACCATTGCTGGATGAGTTGAATAATTCAGAAGAGGCTCTTAGTCTACGCCACCTCAACATCGGCAGACTCCTATCCAGATACCTGGAAATGTTGGAACCCGTACGAAAAACGGACACCTATTCGTCCTTCACAGCGGGAAGAGACAAGGGGAAGCGGCCTTGCGGGCAACCATAGCCCGCTGGATCAAGGAAGTCATCAAGGCGGCTTACGTAGAAGCGGGCAAGCCACCGCCTTTACAGGTCAAGGCCCATTCTACTAGAGCCCAGGCAGTGTTCTGGGCAGAAACCAGAATGCTGTCACCCGCCAAGATTTGCAGGGCGGCAACATGGTCCTCCATCCACACCTTCTCCAGATTCTACCGCCTGGATGTCCAGGCTCGGGAGGACATGGCATTTGCAAGGGCAGTACTAAGTGGGTCACGGGCAGCCTCCCACCTGGTTCGGGATAAGCTTTTATACATCCCATTGGTCCTGAGTCCATCTGCTACACGCTAGGAAATGGAGAAATTACTTACCTGATAATTTCATTTTCCTTAGTGTAGACAGATGTGCAACAGCATCCCACCCTTGGCTGCTGTTACGCATGGAATTTCGAATGATTCAAGGGTAAGCCATGTTTTCATTCACCTAGGACACCCACCCTACCGGGTGTCGACGCTTCTGGTTGAGTATACTGGCGGTCTCCAGCTATAGCCAATTCAACCAGATCAAGTTATAAAGTTATTCAAGTTAATCAAGTTAGTCAGTCACACATATATCCACAATGCTTTTCGAGGAGAATACTGAAGAGCTGCACTTCCTGCAGGGGTATATGTACTAGGGGCTGACGTCAGATTGAAATCTGATCCGTCTCCAACTGCTATCAGGAGTACACTATACCCATTGGTTCTGAGTCCATCTGTCTACACTAAGGAAAACGAAATTATCAGGTAAGTAATTTCTCCATTATGCACTTGGATGCCCATCCTGCTGTTTGAGAAGAGTCTTGAAGTCATTAAGAGTTAAGGTTCCGGAGGGCCAATTTTACTATCAGAAATAGCATTTTACATTGACTATTTCTGTACATAAATACTTATGCTTGAGTACCTAATATACAAAACTTTGAGGTAGAATGGGTGAGGTGATCTATTAATTTTTAATATAAATTGCCTAGCTAGTAAGTTTCAGAATTTCTTTGCATGCCAAATATATTAAGAAAAGGATTCTTTAGTGATTTACTGTTGACCTTCAAGATTTGTCGTGGATCTGGGTATTTATTCTTACAGATTACCGTTGCAATGTGCTTTTATAATCTTTTTTTAATTTTCAGAGGTTGGAAATTTGCAATGGCCACACAAGTTGCAATGCAAAACTCTGGATCATATTCCATTTCTCAGTTCCAGTCAAGAATGATAAGGTAAATATTTTTTTATATATTGTTGTACTGTGGGGAAAATGACATCTCTCCAGTTCATGGTCATTTATTGATGCTTAATTTTAAGAGCAATCATGTCCTGTTAATGTTCTCTACGTATTTGACAGCATTCTTTTAATATCTGTTCCTCATAATTTTCAAGGCTCTTCACAAAAGGTTAAGCAGACTCAATAATTCGCTCTAAAATGTTTTTATTATATGATTTTGGCTATAAATTGAATCACTTGCGTCTATGTACATTTCTCAAAATGTTTTCATATTCCCAATGGATAAAACAAATGTCCAGTTGCTGAGGCAATATGGCCAAATGGGATACATCTCTATGATATTAATTAAGGGAGCTTAGAAATTCTGGTGGCTCCCTGACAGCCCTGTTCAATTGTTCTTTAGAGGCAAGAGTAATTCTGGAGGAATGGGTATGGGCAGACACCGATCCACTTCACAAAATTGCCAGTAGAGAGGAAATATAGGCCAGTTAGTCTGACCTCAGTAATGGGTAACTTTAATGGAATCATTGCTAAAGAGAGGGCAGTATATTGAATCCAGCAGATTACATGGTCCAAGGTAATATGGTTTTACTAAAGGAAATTCTGTGACCAAAAGCTTATATTGGGGCTGAGTACTAGATATGAAGTACCGAAAGCCTTTGACATGACCCAAGGGTAGGTCCAAAAATGATAAGCTAGGTTATAAACTAGTTTGCTAGCCAACAGAGGATAATAGTAAATGGTGTTCAAGGATAGGGAAGATGTCAGTGGAATGCCTCAGGATCAATCCTGAGATCAACTTTAGTTTCATAAGTATTATTGCAGATGGGGATAGTAGGAAAAATTTGCCTTTGAAAATACAGATCTGTAACAGAGCTGATATTGCAAGATGGAGTGACAAATATGAAAAATGATCTGAGTAATCGAGTGGTCAAGAGTTTAGCAGCTTAGATTTAATGTAAAAAAAAAAAGTGTTGACCCATGCACTTAGGGGTAGATTTTAAAACCCCCAGCGCGCATAAATCCTGGGCCTTACGTGCATTGGGCCAATTTTCAAATGGGCCTGGCTACATGCGAAAACCCTGGGACGCGTATAAGTGCCGGGGCATTAAAAGGGGGTGGGGCTAGATGTGCCCAGCACAGTGGCCATTTGCCACTGTGCCAGGGGATCGCGCACCGGCGCAACTTGCTCCTGCTCCTTTGCAGGAGCAAAAAGTAAAACAAAAATTGGGGTGGGTAGGGGAGGGGGTTGGGAAGTTCCCTCCCAGTCCGCTCCTTAATTGGAGTGGACTGGGAAGGAATTGGGGAAGGCCCCGATGCGTCGCTGCGCGATTTTGCAAAATTAACTGCGCCTTGTGCACGCGCCGACTCAGCATTTTATAACGTGTGTGTCTGTGTGCACGTGCACTTTTTGAAAATCTACCCCTTAAGGTGCAGAAATCAGAGAATAGGGGGTGAAATGCTGATGTATGTATATTTTATTTTTTTCCGTCGATAAACAGGACATTTAGCCATGCATCGTGGGTGATGTCATCCGTGATGTAACGAGGTGGAGCTTACTCTCTTAGCTCGAAGAGCTTTGAAATGCACATGCCCCCAGCGTTCCTGTGCTCCTTGAGCTGTCTCCTCAGTTTTAGTTTTCCACTGTACTTCAGATGGATTTTTCACTCTCTCCAACTCCTCTGGAAACTGAAGCGAAGAAGACTTCAAAAAGAAGAAACAAAATGCCTAAAAACCCAGGATTTAAATACTGCTCCTGCAGGAAGATCATGTTGGTGACCGATGGACATAATTATTGTTGTTTATGTCTCTGTCCCAATCATGACCAGGCTGCAAGTAAGGAGTATGGCAGGATGTCCCTGCGGGCCAGGCGCCAAAGGGCTGAAAAGATGGAGAGGTTGAGGCACTCATATGCCCCCTCTCCAGTTGAAAAAAGGTCCACCAAGTCCTCCCCGGGTAAGCAAAAACCCTGGCCGAGGCTCCATGATGCACGCATTGAGCTTTGGAGAGCCGTGCGCCAAAGACTGCGTCGGCTTCCACACCTCGTGCGTCGAACACCACGCTCAGCCAGACGAATACGACGCATGCATCGTCAAAACATGTCTGTTCCTTCTACTCTGCCTTGCAAGACGCAATCAATGCATGCATCGATCTGTATGACCCACCAAAGAGGACGACGCACCTGACTCATAAACTCAATAAAACCTTCTCAGTCTCAATTAGAGAAGCAATTTTCAAAAACTAAACCACATGATGCACCACAAGTCGTCTTCAAAGACAAAAACACATAACACCTCCATTTGGAGCACCATCATCTTCCAGATCTACTGCTCAGCATACTACATCTTCACGCAGGAGCCGCCACTCTCCCTCGTCTGTATTCTCATACTATAATAGACGAGCCAATGGGAAACTGGGACTCATCACCAGAAATTGTCTCTCTTCCTCACCACTCTAAGAAGAGACCAGGATCTCCACAGCCTGTACTTCCTAAGACCCCTGTCAAGCGGTCGAAAAAATCTGCCATGGTACCTACTCCACCTCAGCGTCCATCGGCTCAGGAGTCTGTCTCAAATCACTACTCTATTACAAAATTTTTTCCAGGGATTGCCATCAAATCCCAACACCACACTGCCAGATCCACAAGATCCTGCAAGTCCACATGTTTTTCCTCCTTATTTTTATTTTATTTATTTATTTAAACGGTTTTATATACCAACAGCCGTTTGCACATCGTGTCAGTTTACAGGTAACTTACAACCAATGTATATATAGGCATAGCCTTTACAAAGAACATTAAACGATGGATAGTAATAACAAAGCAAGGCTAGGTAAATTAGGAAGGAGGGATTCAAAATAGGGGGGACAAAGGTAGGGGCAGGGGGGGGGAGTAAACAATGACACAAAGGGCAAGGATATGTACAGAGTTAAGCGAAAACATTCGTTATATACAAAGTTATGTACACGGTTATATAACCCTGTATATAACACTCGATACAAAGAGGTCATATACAAAATTTATATAACGTACGTTATTTACATGGTTAAGTGGGGTATTTGTCTTTATTGCCAGTTCTTGAGTAGGAGAGGGATGACGGGAGAGGGGGGCTAGAGGAGGCAAGTGTTAGATGTAGGTCCTGGAGGGGGAGGGTTAGTAGGTGAAGATGAGGAGGGGTAGGCTTGAAGGAAAAGCCAGGTTTTAAGTTTCTTTTTGAAGTTGGGAGTGGAGGTTTCGGTGCGTAGATCAAGAGGCATGGAGTTTCAAAGGGTGGGGCCGGCAAGGGAAAGGGCTCTGTTGGTTGTGGAAATAAGTCTAGTAGATTTTATAGAGGGGGAAATTAGGGTTCCCCGGAGGGAGGAACGGGTAGGTCTTGTGGAGGTGAGATGTTACTCCCTTCACCTCAGGGAGTAACATCTCCACGACATTCAAATTCTCCTACATTTTCCACTCATACCATTTCCCCAAATCTCTCTCCACTGTCATCTCCAGGCAGTTTGACAGGCATTCCGTCAGACCCTCCGCAAGATCACCCCCAGCCTCCTTCACCACCGGAAGATCTCACTTATGCTAAATTCCTTGAGCAATTAGGATTAGCTCTTAATATAGAAACACAAAAATACCAGACCCCAGATCTGAAGTGATGGGAATCCTTCAAATATTGGATGTTCCTGTTGAACCAACTGCTCTTCCTCCTCACCAGGTTTTGGAAGCTCTCATGGACAATGCTTGGGATGCTCCGCATCTAACTCCCACCTCCAGAAAGCTAGACCTAAAAAATAGGATGCAGAAAACTTCCTACTATTCCAATGTCCAGATTCCTCACAATTCAATAGTGGTGGAATTGGCGACGAAAAGGGCCAAGAAGAACAGGCTATATTCAGACACACCTCCAGGAAAGGACAATAAACTTTTGGATGATTTTGCTAGAAAGATTTATCAAAACTCAATGCTGAGTTCTCGCATTAACCAACACCAGTTTTATATCATTCAGTACTTATTCAACTGTACTCAACAAATTCAACCCTTACTAGCCACTTCACATGGAGATGCTCCGCTGCCTCAGCCTTTTCAAGACCTACAAGAAGGCCTACGCCACTTGTTGAGAACAGCATACGAAGGGTTTGACACATCTGCTAGGTCATCAGCGACTTCAATATCCGCTAGGCGTCTAGCGTGGCTCCATGCGAGCAGCATAAGAGAAGATATTCATGACAGATTAGCAAATTTGCCATGTAGACTGGACAGTCTCTTTGGGGAAAAACTCAGGGAAACCGTTTCCCAAATAAAAGAGCAAAACATTGCAGTGCAGTCCTTAACATCACCCTTGGACATGCCTTCCACCTCCAGGCGCTACTACAACCAATTAAAAAAAAGATACTACTATAGAAGACCATACCGGTATTACCAACCGTACCAATCAAATTTTAGTCAGCAACCTTTCCAGCAACAAAGACCTCAGTCTCAAATGCAACGTCAAAGACCACATCAAAGATCCCAGAGGCAACAAAAACCACAATCTTCTCAACAACCACCCAAACAATCTTTTTAGATACACTAGCCACAACAACGGAACACACAGGGGGGAGGCTATCCTTGTTTCATCCCCAATGGTCCGAAATTACCACGGACCAATGGGTGCTGAGTATAATCTCGCAAGGTTACAAGCTACGATTCAACTCTTTTCCAACACTTCCCCATCACATTTGTCCCAAGACGACTCAGGTTCAAATTCCCTCTCTGATGAAGGAAATAACACTGCTCCTTCAGCAAAAGGCAATCTGGCTGGTGCCTTTCTCACAAAGGGAACATTTATTTATTTATTTATTTATTTTGAACTTTTTTATACCAACATTCATGTAAAAAATACATATCACATCGGTTTACAATGAAACATGATAATGGATAAAAAAAGCTTTTGTTTCTATTCCCAATACTTCCTCATTCCCAAAAAATCGGGAGGCCTTCGCCCCATCCTGGATCCTGGAGCGCTCAACAAGCATCTCACAAAAAAGAAATTCAAAATGACCTCTCTCAAAACAGTCCTCCCGTTCCTTCAAGCAAACGATTGGATGTGCTCACTAGATCTAAAAGATGCATACACTCACATTCCGATTCTTAAGAGTTTCTGGTGTTACCTTTGTTTTAAAGTTGCGAATCATCACTACCAATACAAGGTACTTCCTTTTGGTCTCTCCTCTGCCCCAAGAGTCTTCACAAAAATGTCTTGCTGCTGTTGTGGCACATTTACGCAAACAGGGAATAAACATATTTCCTTACTTAGATGATTGGCTAATTGTATCTTCCAATGCACAACTCCTACAAAACCAAGTGGAGCACACGCTCCTCTGCCCAGAAAACTTGGGGTGGATAATAAATTACAAAAAATCCCAACTCTATCCCTTCCAAAACATTCAATTCATTGGGGCAATAATTTGAACCCCAATCTCCAGAGCCTTTCTACCCCCAGACAGAATTCAAACATTACGGTTCCTTTCTCAATCTCTCCTATGTCAGAAGGTTGTTACTGTTCGTCAAATACTGGTGCTACTGGGACACATGACCGCAGCAATTCATGTGGTTCAAAACATGCGTCTCCACATATGACGTCTCCAATGGGGTCTGAAATCTCAATGGAGCTAAGTGACTCAGCAAATGTCTCACAAGGTACAAGTTACAAATTACATGCGCAGAGATCCTATGGTGGCTACACCCTTCCATCTTAACCGAAGGAAGTCCACTCCAACAACCACCTCATCAGTTTATCACAACAGATGCATCAGCAAAGGGATGGGGAGCCCATCTCCTACATCTAGAAACCCAAGAAATATGGTCCAAGAGCGAACAATCTCTCCAAATCAATTTGCTGAAACTCAAGGCAATAAACAACTCCCTCCTAGCATTCCAATCATGGATACAGGAGAAGTCAGTAATGATTCACATGGACAATCAGGTAGCAATGTTCTATATGAACAAGCAAGGAGGATCTGGTTCCTTGATACTTTGCAAGGAAGCCGTTCAGATATGGGTGTGGGCGAAACACAATAAAGTTCTCCTTCAAGCATCATACCTGCCAGGTCTTGTGAATACAAGAGCGGACAAACTCAGCAGAGTTTTCCACCCACATGAATGGTCACTGAAACAGACAGAAGCACACTGGGGTACTCCAGAAATAGACCTGTTTGCATCAGAAGAAAACAGGAAAGTAAAGAAATTCTGCTCTCTTCTTCCCAGCATACACAGGACGTCGCAGAATGCTTTCCTGATTCCGTGGGGGGCGGCGGCCTCCTATACGCTTTCCCTCCCATACCTCTAATCTCATGCACAATCCAAAATTGTATAGCGGACAAAGCAGATTTAATCCTCATAGCACCTGCATGGCCGAGACAACCATGGTATGCTATCTTCTTCATCTTTCAATCAATTCTCCAATGACACTGACCAACAACCCCTTTCTCCTTTCTCAGGACAGAGGGAGTCTGATTCACCCCATGCAGTCATCCCTTCACTTGACAGCTTGGAGGTTGAACGGCAAATATTAAACACACTGGATCTCTCCCCAAGCATAGCAGTTCTTATTGCTTCCAGGAAACTTTCCACCAGGAGGAATTACGCATTCAAATGGAAGAGATATTCTAATTGGTGCATCCACAGGAAAACCAACCCCTTTTCTTGTCCTCCAAAAACACTGCTATCCTATCTGCACAGCTTGTCCCTTTCAGGACTAGCAATAACGTCCATCAGAATTCACCTCAGTGCTACAGCAGCTTACCATGCCACGGATGATGGCTGCTCCATCTCGTCTCATCCTCTAATTTCCAAATTTATGAAAGGCTTACTTCGTTTGCACCCGCCCATTAAAAAACCAATAGTTCCATGGGGTATCAGTCTAGTCCTCAAAGCACTAATGAATCCTCCATTTGAACCCATGTCCTCCTCATTCAAGTACCTAACCTGGAAAGTTCTTTTCTTGGTAGCCATCACTTCAGCGAGGAGAATAAGCGAACCACAAGCACTGGTAGTCAACTTTCCATACCTACAGTTTCACCACGATAAAATCTTACTACGAACTCATCCATCTTTTCTACCAAAGGTAGTATCAGCTTTTCACTTAAATGAAACCATCTCTTTACCAGTCTTTTACCCTAAACCACATTCTGACGACCGACAAAGACTTCTTCATACGCTAGACTATAAGAGAGCTTTAGCCTATTACAAAAACAGGACTAATCCAATATGGCTTTCCCCTCAATTGTTTATATCCTTCAACCTGAACAACCCAGGTCAACCAGTTTCTAAGAGAACTCTTTCTAACTGGCTTACAGCTTGCATCCAATACTGCTACTCTAAAAAGTCAATACCTCTTGCCACTCCAGTTAAAGCTCACCAAATCAGGGCAACTGCCGCTTCAATAGCACATATCCAGGGCATGCCTATCCAAGACATCTGCAGGGCAACAACCTGGTCTTCCATTCAAACTTTTACTTCGCACTATTGCCTTGATCAACAATCCGCATCGGATTCCTCATTAGGATCCGCAATTCATCAAACTGTTTCAAAGCCTTTGACGGCTGTCCACGTCCACGTTTCATAGGTTGCAAAAAAAAAACCCCCAAACATTTTTGTCTTCAGCATCATCTCTGCAACCTATGAGCTTGGAACTCCCACAATGCATGGCTAAATGCCCTGCTTATCGACGGGGAAAAAAAGCAAGTTTGCTTACCATAAATGGTGTTTTCCATAGATAGCAGGGCATTTAGCCATGCATTCCTCCCACCTCCCCTCCTGCCTCCCTGGACAGCCATTTTTTAATTTCACCACATACACCAGCACTTTAGCTTGGAAAACCAACTGAGGAGACAGCTCAAGGAGCACAGGAACGCCGGGGGTATGCGCACTTCAAAGCTCTTCGAGCTAAGAGTAAGCTCCGCCTCGTGACATCACAGATGATGTCACCCACGATGCATGGCTAAATTCCCTGCTATCTATGGAAAACACCATTTACGGTAAGCAAACTTGCTTATATTCCGCTTTTCAGCCTTTCAAAGTGGATTACATCTCAAAATGATAAAAACACACAATGCAGCAAGATGGTGGCAAAAGCTAGAGGAATTCTAGGGTATATAGTGATAAGTATAACGAGCAGAAAAAAGGAGATATACATTTGTTCAAATCATTGGTGAAATCTCCTCCTGAGTATTCTCTGATTTTGGAGTCTATAACCCCCTAAAGCAGAGGTTCTCAACTCAGTCTTTGGGATATACCTAGATTTTCATCTATATTTGTTTTTATATACCGGTGTTCGATTTTACATATCACATCCACAATTAATATGCATGAGAGAGTTCTGCATGATTTGCTTCCACTGTATGCAGATCCATCTCATGCATATTGATTGTGGATTTTGTGAAAACCTAATTGGTTAGGTGTGTCTTGAGGACAGGGTTGAGAATCACTGTCCTAAAGGATTTATAGGGCAGAGGTGGTCTAGAGAAGAGCTACCAGAATGGTCTGTGCCATACCCCTAAGAGGTGAGATTTAAAACTTATATATGCAGGGATGGAAAAATATTTGGAAACGTAGGCTCCAGCCAAAACTTTTAGTAGCCAGAGAAAATTTTATTCTATTTTTTCACTTATTTTTTTTGTAATTTCCTTTAGTCTTTTTGTTTTGTTTGTCTTTATTTTGTGTTATTGCTTTTTCTTTGTGTTCTCCCCCTCCCCCCACCACATATTCTTCACTGCCAATCTTCTTCCAGCTGCTGTGTATCCCTCCAAGAATGCTTCCCTTTCTCCCTTCCCTCCAGCTTCTCTTTCTATTTAACCTAGCAGTAGCATCAGTACCATATTTCCCTGGGTCTACCTAGTTGATAGTAACAGTGTCTCTTCCCATGGTAGCAGAGTGTCTCTCCCTAGACCTAGTCCTGACCAGCAACAGTAGTGGCTTCTCTTCCAGGGACTGGCTGATGGCAGCAGCAGTGTACATTGCCAGTGCTATAGGTGTCAAATTGTAGGCATCTGAGCAACTTGATTCCCTGGATTTTTTTTTAGCCCTGTTTGTGCTAGAAGAGAGCATGAGTATTTGAAAGTCAAATACTAGAAAGGTATGCATGTACAAGAAGTAAACATTTTTTCAATGGGAAGGAAGCTTGAGAGCATGAAATCATGGTAGAAGACTGAATGAGGGAGGTGTAGATTCAAGCATAATATGAGGAAATGTTTATTAGCAGAAAAGAGCAGGCCCCAGTAGAAGTAGTCAAGGCAAAAAAAAGTGACAATGTAATAGTAGGAGCTAGACACACAGGATCTTTACTTGTAGGGAAGCGAATGTGAAGTCAGAGTTCAAGTAGGAGCTGTAATATTACAAACAGAAGGAAAAATGGGCAGACTGGATGGGTCTTATGGTCTTTATATGTACCAATTCACTTAGTTTACTTATTTTTATGTGCCATCTCTTCAGCTCAAGTTCTGTGCTTGAGTTGAAGAGATGGTACATAAAAATAAGTAAACTAAGTGAATAAATAAAACTATCCTAAAAAAAAAAGTAAAACAAAAATATGGTATTAGTGTTACAACATAACATCTATCCCAGTAACACACATTGCTATGGTCGGTGAGCCATTGGGACTGAAGCATGATTGATGTAGCCTTGCAGGCAAACCCACTAGGCCCACACTGTCAGTAGGTGGAAACTATCAGGGACTGGGTCTGGGTTTCACCTTTACAAATCTCTTTCCCTGCAGGTTGAGCCTTTGGGTTTGGGGGCTGGCAGAACTCGGACAAGGTCCCAGTGAGCAGAGAAAGTCCGGGAACAAGCCAATGGTCGAGGCAGGAAGTGTGCGGGCAAAAGTCCTGGTCCAGGCAGAGTCAGATAACAGGCTAAGGCTAAGCACAAGAGAGTCCAAGAGGAAGCAAGCATCAAGGCAAGGAGAAGAGGCAGGCGACAGCAGAGCAAGGGCAGGAGCAAGGAACACAGGAGGCACATGCAGGATTAGAAACGATGGAGTAGCAACACACACTGCAGAGCAGGCGAACCTGTTGCTGAGGCGCTAGCTGGTTGCATGGAACTTCCTTATATACTTATGCAGGATGTGATGTAATCAGCCAGAGCCACAGAAAGTCCTGGCTGGAGGACTTTTAGAAGGAATCCAGAGCTACAGGAAGTTCAGCCACGTTTTTTGGATACAGCATCCTGCTGGAGGCACTTCAGATTAGAGATGAGGGACGTTACAATAGATCTTTGGACCATTTCTTTTCAACACTTTTTTTTTTTTTTTTATAATTCTTTGTTTATTAATCCCATTATCCCAGGACAAGCAGGATGCTAGTCCTCACATATGGTGACATCGGTAATGGAGCCCTATGTACGGAAAAACTTCTTTAAAAAGTTTCCATGAAACTTTTGAATGGCACCAGAGTGCCTACTGAGGCATGCCCAGCATGCCATGATATTCCCTGCCACAGGGTCTCCCTTCAGTCTTCTTTTTCCGCGAAGCCGTTAGCATCGCGGGCTATTGGAGTCCTGAGGTGATTTTCACCTATTTCAAAAGTTAATATTTTTCGGAAAAAATTACTTCCATCGCAGGGGTTTCCCTCAGTTATCGCCAGCAGTAACTTTTTTCGGTTTCCGGCCGGGACCGATATTTTTAGGTCATCGCCGTCGACGGCTGTCCGGCGAAATGGCCTCCGGGTTTAAAAAGTGCCCAAATTGTGTGAGGACAATGTCTATCACCGATCCTCATTTTAAATGTGTTCTTTGCCTAGGCAAAGACCACAATATTCAAACTTGTAAATCCTGTGCGGAGATGACTTCGAAAGGCCGTCGTCTCCGGGCCGAAAAAATGGAACAATTGTTTAACATACAATTGCTTCCAAGGGCTTCGACTTCAGGACAGTCATCGCCATCGGGATCAGTCCGTCAAGCTCTCCTGAAAAAGACTCGTCCGGAGGCGGGAGATGCCTCAACGCCATCCCCTTCAGTATCATCGAAAGCATCAACTTCGAGCACCGAGAAACAAAAAGAAAAACATCGACACCGGCATCGAAGACGCCAAGCACCGATGACCGAGGACCCATCGTCAGGTACGGCCTCACCTGCAAAGAAACCCCGGACGGGGGCGGAGGCTTCGAGGCCTAGTGATCAGAGGTGATCCCCACCGATATCGGTGACGGGCTCCATACCTCCTCAGGGCTCTGAGGAGGTATCGGCATCGCCAACACCGCCTCCCTCCATAGCTGCTCTGATATCACCAGCTATGAGAGTGGAACTTGACACGTTCATACGTCAGGCGGTGCAACAGGCTCTGCGCGATGCCATTCCGCCTCAGCCATCGACACCTCCATCGATACCGCTTCCAACCCCGAGGGATCCACCGACGATGCCACGGGAACCGGTCTCGATACCTATCCCGGTACCCTCACCGGTGCCACCGATGACTACACCGATGCCCAAGGAGGATGTGTCGATACTCCATCCGGTCATCTCCAAATTGGACACACTCCTGGATATTCTGTCCAGCAAAGTACCAGAGGAGCCCGTTCCAGGTCCATCTGGCATACCAAGACCTCCAAGGCCTTGTTCTCCTCTTCTGCCATCAAGGCCTAAGGAGCCACTTACCACACTCCACGAGAGGTGCCTGTGGACACCAGTTCTGAATATTCTTCGGATGAAGAAATCTTTTCAGAACCATCTCCACCAGATGACCACAGGAAGTCGCCTCCTGAGGACCTCTCCTTCACAAACTTCGTGAAAGATATGTCTGAAACCATCCCCTTTCCCTTACAAACAGAGGTGGATGCAAGACAAAAAACGTTGGAGGTTCTGCAGTTCGTGGACCCTCCTAAGGAAATGCTGGCAGTCCCTGTCCATGAGGTTTTCCAGGAACTGCAATACAGAATTTGGGAACATCCAGGATCAGTATCAGCGGTGAACAAGAGGTCAGAGGCAACTTACTTGGTGCAGCCTATTCCAGGTTTTCAGAAAGCACAGTTGCCTCACCAATCAGTTGTTGTCGAATCCGCCCAAAAGAAGGCGAAGTGACTAAAATCCCATTCCTCTATGCCACCTGGAAAGGAAAGTAGGTTTCTAGACAACCTAGGCCGTAAAATATTCCAAGGTTCTATGCTGGTATCTAAGATATCATCCTACCAGTTATATATGAACCAGTACCAAAGGAACCTTTGGAAGCAGGTTCAAGAAATGGCTCTCTCTCTCTTCCAGAAGAGTATCAGGAACCATTACAAAATATCATTCACAAAGGCCTCGAATCAGGGAAGCATGAGATCAGAGCCACTTATGACTGTTTCGAGACTGCGGCAAGACTTTCAGCATCTGGTATAGCTGCAAGGAGGTGGGCATGGCTCAAGGCCTCTGATCTGCGCCCAGAGGTACAAGAACATTTAGCAGATCTTCCTTGCTTGGGGGATAACCTTTTTGGAGAGAAGGTAAAAGAAGCTGTGGCAACCATAAAGGACCACACAGAAACACTAAAGCAGTTATCTTCACTACCATAAGATACTCAGCCTTCTGCAAGGAAGCTTCCAAGGCGTGACACTAGACGGCCTTATTACCGTCCACGTAGATATTACCCCCCCCAGCAAGTAGGCCCAGAACGGGCCGGCCATCTCAACGCCAACAGCCTAGACAAAGGCCTGCAAGGGCTCAACCACCACCACAAACTGCCACTACATCTGGTTTTTGAAAAGCCCCAGAGAGCAGCAGCCAGATCAACCCATTCCCAAATATGCCAGTGGGGGGTCGAATAAAATACTTCCACAGCATTTGGACCTCCATCACCACCGACCAGTGGGTGTTATCCATCACAGCCCACGGTTACAAACTGGATTTTCTTACTGTTCCAAAAGAAAACCCACCACTTCCATCTTGGACAGTAAATCATCATTCCATAATTCTTCAAACAGAATTATCAACCCTTCTGAGAGCCAGGGCCATAGAACCAGTTCCTGGACCTCAAAAGGGCAGAGGATTCTACTCCTGATATTTCCTCATTCCAAAGAAAACAGGAGGCCTTCGACCCATTCTAGACCTCAGAAATCTCAACAAATTTCTCAAAAAAGAAAAATTCAGGATGGTATCCCTAGGCACCATTCTGCCTCTTCTTCAAAGGGGAGATTGGCTCTGCTCTCTGGATCTTCAAGATGCCTACGCTCACATCCCCATCTTTCCTCCTCATCGCCAATACCTGCGATTTCGGGTAATGGATCAACACTTTCAATACAGAAGGGCTGCCATTCGCCCTGCATCAGCACCAGAGTAGTCACAAAGTACATGGCGGCAGCAGTGGCACACCTCCACAACAAAGAGTGTGCACGTGTTCCCTTACCTGACGACTGGCTCATCAGAGTCAGTCAAAAGAAGGAGCTCTCCACTTCTCTCAAGCTCACTATCCATGTGCTTCACTCCTTGGGATTTCTCATCAACTATCAGAAATCCCATCTGTCACCAAATCATCTTATACAGTTCATAGGTGCAGACCTAAACACTACGATAGCAAAAGCTTTTCTTCCAAGAGATCGAGCTCAAACACTTGTCCTTTTGACTCACAATCTTCGCAACCAATTCCAGGTAACAGCTCATCAGTGCCTAATTCTTCTAGAGCACATGGCTTCCACAGTTCATGTAACTCCCATGGCCAGATTGACCATGCGGCTACTGCAATGGACACTCAAAGCACAGTGGATACAAGCCACTCAACCAATGTCCACGCCCATTCATATCACACCAGAACTCAGAGCTGCACTCATCTGGTGGACATCAATGAACAATTTGCTCAAAGGCCTACCTTTCCAGCAACCAATTCCACAGGTGACTTTAACTACAGATGCATCCACCTTAGGGTGGGGAGCACACATCAGTCAACTAAAGACACAGGGCAAGTGGACAAAACTCGAAGCCTCCTTTCAAATAAACTTCCTGGAGCTTCGAGCTATACGCTATGCGCTACATGCATTCAAGGACTGCCTATCACACAAGACTGTTCTGATACAAACGGACAATACAGTAGCCATGTGGTACATCAACAAACAAGGGGGGACTGGTTCTTATCTCCTTTGTCAAGAAGCAGCACAGATTTGGGACTGGGCCCTAACACACTCAATTCTTCTACGGGCCACCTACCTAGCAGGCATCCACAACACAGTAGCGGATCGCCTCAGTCGTCAGTTCCAACCACACGAATGGTCATTGGATCCAGTAATAGCATCCAAGATCTTCCAACGCTGGGGTCAACCGACAATAGATCTCTTTGCATCCCAGCTAAACTACAAAGTGATCAATTACTGCTCTCTACTCCGACAGCAGAACAGCCTACCAAAGGACGCATTTGCTCGCCATTGGAATTCGGGCCTGTTATACGCGTATCCACCGATACCACTCATAACCAAAACACTAGTGAAGCTACAACAGGACAAGGGGACTATGATACTCATAGCCCCATACTGGCCTCGACAGGTATGGTTCCCCACACTGCTAGATCTCTGTCAGGGATCCAATTCGCCTGGGAGTAGCTCCCAATCTCATAACTCAGGAACAGGGTCAGTTGCGCCATCCCAACCTTCAATCCCTGTCCCTGACAGCATGGATGCTGAAAGCTTGATCTTACAACCTCTCAACCTTCCATCCTCTATATCTCAAGTACTTATAGCTGCACGTAAACCTTCCACTAGAAAGAATTATTCCTACAAATGGAAACGGTTTACTTTGTGGTGCACTCAGAAAGATTTAGATCCTTTCACTTGCCCCACTACCTCACTACTAGATTACCTTTACCATCTCTCAGACTCTGGTCTTAAGACGTCATCTGTAAGGGTACACTTAAGTGCAATCTCAGCTTACCATAACAAGCTGGGAGATGCATCTATCTCCACACAGCCTCTCGTCAGTAAATTCATGAGAGGCCTAACTCACATTAAACCTCCAGTTCATTCCCCAAGCATACAATGGGACCTGAACGTAGTATTAACTAGACTTATGCGTTCTCCTTTTGAACCCATAAATACCTGTGACCTTAAATACCTTACTTGGAAAACGGTATTTCTCATAGCCATTACATCAGCTAGAAGGGTCAGTGAACTACAAGCACTAGTCACATACGAACCTTTTACAAAGTTCCTACATGACAGGGTAGTTCTCCGTACACATCCAAAATTCCTTCCTAAGGTTGTCACGGAATTTCACTTGAACCAATCAATAGTTTTACCAACATTCTTTCCTAGGCCTCATTCCCATCAGGGTGAAAGAGCCTTACACACTTTGGACTGTAAACTTGCGTTATCCTTCTATTTAAACCGCACAACAGCCCAAAGGAAATCCAGTGAGCTGTTTGTTTCCTATGATCCAAACAAACCAGGTAAAGCAGTGGGCAAACATACTCTGTCAAACTGGCTAGCAGATTGCATACAATTTTGTTATGAAAAAGCAAGCCTTACTCTTCAAGGGTGAGTAAAAGCACACTCAGTCAGAGCAATGTCCACTTCAGTAGCACACCTTCGCTCTGTGCCTATTCTGGACATTTGTAAAGCAGCAACATGGAGTTCTCTCCACACTTTTGCAGCTCACTACTGTTTAGACAAAGAAGGAAGACAAGATTCAGCATATGGACAATCTGTCTTAAAGAACTTGTTTCCAGTATAATCCCAACTCCTACTACATCCAACCTGCTGTGATCTTCGGCTGATTCATTTCATCAACAATACTTCACAGTTGCTTCACTACAAAATGACTCAGCCTCTAGCTTGCTAATCACCCATATGTGAGGACTAGCATCCTGCTTGTCCTGGGATAAAGCAAAATTGCTTACCTTGTAATAGGTGTTATCCCAGGACAGCAGGATGTAGTCCTCACGAAACCCACCCGCCACCCCGCGGAGTTGGGTACGGTACGTTTTATTATTTTATTTTTGGCTAACGCTTATTGCTACAAAACAAGACTTAAGGGAGACCCCTGTGGCAGGGAATATCATGGCATGCTGGGCATGCTCAGTAGGCACTCCGGTGCCATTCAAAAGTTTCATAGAAACTTTTAAAGAAGTTTTTCCGTACATAGGGCTCCATTACCGATGTCACCCATATGTGAGGAGTACATCCTGCTGTCCTGGGATAACACCTATTACAAGGTAAGCAATTTTGCTTTACATATTCAAGAAGTAATTACATACTTGAATGAAAAAACATATATGGCATTCAGTAATATATCTGAAACAATAAATTGAAGTAACAAATAGTCATTTACCAGACATGTACTAGTCCTCAGCAGGGATCCATTACCACAAACCCAGGAAAGTTATATTAAAACATTAAGGAGCTGGTATAAACGAAGCACTCTCAATACGAACGGTATCCTAACGGGACCTTTTTTACATTTTTAGATAATCGAAGAGCTAGCAACAGATACATACATTTCACTAACAAAAGAGGAAAGCTGAGGAGTAAAGAAAACATATGAGGTGCTTTGGTATTTGATTATACATTTGCACGGAAACTTAAGGAAAAAAGCGGCCCCCATTTGGTTTTAAAATCAAAAATTGTTTCCTCTTTGAGTTTCTCGAGCTAAATCTGGAAACGCCGCATATTCAAACCAAGAAAGTTCTCAGCACGAATTCTAAAAAATCTTTTAAGTATCCATTCTTTATCACTCTCTAAAAGAAAGGAAACAAGTGTAGCTGGTTAAACAGTGTCCTTCTGTGATGTTTCGATAATATTTGTAATATCCAAAGGTGAATCAAATGAAGTGAAAATCTGGCTCCACGCTGCTCCTCAGTTCCCTTCTTGAAAGGTGGAAGATAAATTCTTGTTATCACAGGAAAAGTTTGTTCAGGTATTTTAAGATTTTCCAACAAGTATTTTCTCCACATATCTTTTGGAGCAATTAGAGGGTCTTTGGGAAAGTTAATAAATCTGTATTCTTCGCTCAAGCTCTATTTTCAATTGCCTCTAATTTATATTTTATACTTGCATTTTCTTTTACAATTGAACATTGCATATCCTTCGTAGCAGAAACTTCTTTTTCAGATTTTCACTGTCCTCCATATTCTTTTTAATCTGCAATTGTATAGTACTCACACGGCACTCCATCCCACTTAGTGATTTAACTACCGGTTTCAATTGTGTGGTAATATTAATATTTAGGGAAGATATCGCATCCCAAATTACTTCTAAGTTGATCTGTGCGGGCTTCACCAGATCTAATGAGTGAAAGTCAATTACCTCTTCCTCCTGCAGCTGCAACTCAGGTAAAGAAACTTGTACCTCCGGTCCCGTGGTGGTAGAGGGCTCTCCAGAGGATTTCACCTCCGCCCCCCGAGACCCTGTGTCGTCGCTCTTTTCCGGCGACGCTGCCTTTCGGGGCAGGCCCAAGGATCTAGCTACAGCTGGATTGACTGGAGCACATCGTTCTTCTGGGGAGAGAGATGTTTGCAGCTCCAAGGGGGACTCCGGGTTCAGCTTCCTCCCTCGAGCTCCCCTGTGAGCCAACTCCCAGAATCTCAGGGCCTCGCCGCAAATGAAAGTCCATCGGGCCCGTAAACGTGGTATGTTGTATTGCTTCTCTTTCCTTGGCTCTCCGCTTCCTAGCGGCATGCCTTCCTCATAGGAACCCAAGGAGTACTGAAGTGCATCCTACCAGCGCGGCCATCTTGGATCTTTTCAACACTTTTTTGTGAGCGACATTGTGGAAGGATTCCTGGGAAAGTGTTTTTGTCTTTTTGCTGCTGATACCAAAACCTGCAACAGGTTATATAGCCAGGAAGATGTGTAAAACATGAGAAGGGATCTAGCAAAGCTCGAGGAATGGTCTAGGGTTTGGCAGCTAAGATTTAATGCTAAAAAATGCTTTGATGCATTTAGGGAGCAAAAAACGCAAGGGAGAGGTACAGTATGGGGTGAAATTCTTCTAAGTATGAAAGAAGAGCGGGATCCGAGAGTGATCATATCTGTTAATCTTAAAGTGGCCAATCAAGTGGATAAGGCAATGACAAAAGCCAGAAAGATGTTTAGATACACAGGGAAGAAGAATGGTCAGCAGTAAAAGGGAAGTGATACTACCCCTCTATGGCTCCATGGTGAGACTTCATTTAGAATAGTGTACAGTTCTGGAGACCACACTTTTTTTAAAAGGATATAAACTGGTTGGAGTCATTCCAGAGGTCATCTACTAAAATGAGATCTTCGTACTAAAGCATATGGGGACAGACTTAAAGATCTAAACACATATACCCTAGAGGAAAGGCAAGATGGAGATATGATATAAATTTGAAATACCTCCAAGGTATCCATGCATTGTAGATCAAGGGGTCATGGGATGAGGGTGAAAGGGAGTGGACTCAGGAGTAATCTAAGGAAATATTTCTTTACAGAAAGGATAGTGGGTGCATGGAATAGATTCTCCATGGAGATGGTGACAAGAACAATATCTAAATTCAAGAAAACATTGAATAAACACAGGGGAGTGGTAGGGATTGTAAAGTTAAATTAGTTGGTCTGGATGGGCAAACTACTTAGGGCCGTATGATCTTTTTCTCTGCCTTCACATTTCTATGTTTGTAAACATAGAGCTGTAATACTAACATAAATGTTAGTTATTTTTCAGAGAGCCCAGCTGTCAAATCATTAAACCTAGGAGATTGATTATTCTCTGAATTTGAAATAGACTAAGAAATCCCTCAAACTGAGAAAGGTCAGAAAGGTGTACTGATTTTCTTTGAATTTAAGTAAACATTTACAGGGAAATTTTGTAAACATCTCAAACCCTAGGCTATTGCTCCAGAAAGAAGATATGAAAACTTCCTTCATTTTATCTGGACACGTCTGGGAAAATGTTCACTTTCTGGCCCCATAAAACATTTTTATGAAGAAAAAATTTCAAAGTCTGGTTCTTATCAGGAAGAACAAAGATAACTATTGAGGATGCCCTTGATATACCATTCTCTGTGGGCTCCTCCAACATGCTGGTAATATCTAAGATATTCAAGGTGAGATGCCTAAGAATCCATCCTGTGAAGCTTCTTGAAGCTTGGCTGATGACAAATAGGCCTTTCTCTGTGGAGAAGCAGGATAAACTCAATCACACAAGTGGGTGACTTTGAATGGCACAGAGCCATAAAAACTCTCTCAGGGCTCAGAAAAGCCAAGAAGGTCTTTGAGTGTACATGGACCTTCCTGTGCAGCTTTCCACCATGCGAGTCTCATATGTCTTTCGTTCTGCTCTTGTGAACAGATATAAATTTGTGCTTTTGCATATTTTTCCAGCGACTCAATGTTTTTTCCCTTCTTTGATTTCACTGCTTATTTTGAGCAGATCTTCTTTAAAAAAAAAAAAAAAAAAAAAAAAAAGAAGTCATTTTGTTGCTTTTTTTGGTATTTGCTGAAACAAAGCCTTTTTTCAAAATTGAAATAGACATTGCTTCATTGTTTTTCAAGATGTTGAGTTCTATACCAATCTTCAAGAGGTGACTTAAATGTAGTAGGAAAATGTCCCTGACTACTGTGATCATTGTGAGAGATGTCTGATCTTCTCATGATATGCCAAATTACTCCCATTGCATTTATTTATAGAGTTTTATATACCGTCGTTCAGTATTGCCATCACAACAGTTTACAAAGGTTTTAACATTGGGTTAACATGATTAAAGATTTTACATAGGTGAGTTGTGGAGGTCGGAAAGGTTATATGATACAAGAGATTATATGATTATAAAGGTTATATGATACAAGAGGTGTGGTGTTAATTATTGTAGGGGGTGGGTTTCTTGTAATAGGCTGGTAGAAAATACAATGTAATGAGGATATTTTTCAAGGGTAACAAGGGTATAAGTATAGAACAAAAGTATAATATAAAATGTGGGTTATTATAAACATAGGTTGTGTTGTAGAAGGAAAAAACAAAGGCTAAATTATAAAGCATGTGCAAGTAACAAAGAATATTTGGGAAGCTGTTTCGGGTAGTGTCAAAACTTTGGTGTGTCAAATAGGTTGATCATGGAGGGTTTCAAATACACTTCGGTGATGCAGAAGAAAGGGGTGACATGTATAGTTGCTCAGTTCAGTCGGTAGTGTGCTTGTCTTCCTGATGGGGAACGGTCTGTCATATTGTGTAGTGGGAGGGATATGGTAATTTCAGTGTGAGTCTTGGTAGTCTTTGGTGAAAAGCCATGTTTTAAGTTCTTTTTTGAAGGTTTTCAGTCTGGGTATGTATGTCCTCCAGGAGATCCAAGAGCTACATACTCTGTGACTTTTCAGAATCACTCTGCTCCTTTTCATCAAAAAGGAGAAAGTCTACATCAGAAGAATTGTTGTCCAAAGTAAAAAGGACAGAGTCCTTTTATGCTTGGAGTCATGATTTGATACAGTCTTGGTACAAGTGCCAAGAGGATTTAGGTCGTACTTTTCAGCAAACCTGCATTTGTCAGTAGGCATACTATGCCTGTGCTTAGGATGCCAAAAATATGGAGAGCAGCAGGCTGGTTGGCTTGCTGACTTTCAGTTGTGCTGAATCTCATTCAGCAGAGACCAATGCTCTGCTTCCTGATCCAACCCCTCCACTTCCAGGCAGTATGCAAGGAACAGGATGGAAGATGGTGGTTCTGGAGCAAACAGAACAAAGGGGATATCACTTTGAGGAGGTCAGGAGGGGGCAGAGTGGGGATCATTAAAGGATGAGAAGATTGGGAGATGTCTGTGAGGGAGAAGGGATTGGTGCCAGACAGAGATTAAAGATTAGGGGGGTAATACAAGCAGGAGCAGGACTGAATCACAGTTGGGACACCTGCCTCCTTCCTTAACTGAATTGCATTGGTGGAGGTCTTTTCTCCCTTTGAGCTCAGATTCTTTTCCCCAAATCATGGAATTCCCTTTCTTCCTATGTTCTCTCCAGATCCTGAAACTCAGCCTCTGCCCCTCCTGTTCTCTCCTCCAATTTCTCAATTCTGGATCCTCCATCCCTCCCCTCCCCTCCTCTCATCTCAGATTTTGGATCTTCCCCAATTCCTCATTCTTTCACATCTCCTATCCTTTCCATTCCCAGTCCTCTCTCTCTCTCTTCTTACCATCTTCAGTCTTTTCATAAGAACATAAGACTTGCCATACTGGGTCAGACCAAAGATCCATCAAGCAAAAAGTAATAAAAATTAACACTGGAAGGGTACCACAGTATAATAGGGATTTATATGATAATAAATGAGTAGTCAGGAAAGCAGAATGTAGATAGCGTAGATCCCGAACTGTTGAGCATTTGATGTTGTCATATCAAGATGCTTGGAGGTGGTATAGTGTTCAATTGAATTCTGCCTGTAAGGCTTTTTTCTCTGTTAGGCTATTATTGTCACTAAATTGCCCAATGGAGCTATTTAGTACTATAAATGGCTAATAAAACCATCAGATAAGTGACAGTCACAGCCTGGGTTTACAGCACAAGAATTTGCAAACCACTGCATAACTAAGTCAAATATTTTGCTATCTAGGCTACAGGTTCATTAGATGTGAAATACCAGTGTGGTAACTGATACCTGTGAAATTAAGTGGGATACATTTGAGCCTTTGTCAGGGAAAAGAAGGCCATTGTGAATGAGTTTAAGAACTCATATTGTACGTTGGATGCATGCCCTTCATGGTATTTTTTCTTTATTAAGAAGAGTTCATTGGATATCTGGTGGATCTGATAAACTTTTTTGTTTGAGGGTTTAGTTTCTGGGAGACTTAGATCACACGTCCGCCTGGTTCCAAAGAAGGGGAATTGTGGATCAGATCCATATGATTACAGGCCTATGTCTAATCTAATTTTCTTGGGAAGGTTTTAGAAAGAGTAGTTTTTAAGCAATTGAAGGACATTCTGGATACAAATAGTGTCCTTCATGAGAACCAATGTGAGTTTAGGCAGTTATTAAATACTGAAATAGCTATGGTTGCAGTCAGTGACTATACTGCAGAAAATTGATTCTGAGGAGGGTGTAGTTGCAATTTATTTAGATATTTCTTCAGCTTTTTGTCTCAATCATTTGAAGGTAATGGTTTATCTGAAGGAGTTGGTGTTATAGTTTTGAGGTGTTTGAGTGGATTCTTGGGTACTGTGGAGATGACCACGCCCTCGGGGAGGAGCCCTGTGAGGAACCACAGTACTAGGCTAGACTCGAGACACGCAAACACAGATTCGTCTTTTATTATACAGCTGAGGTATACCACCAGAGGTGGCAGTAGTGAGGCGATCCAGAGGTAGCAGTCCAGGGACCCATCTCACAGAGATAGTATACGGAGATCCGGATGCAGGTTCCCAGTGCAGCAGAGCTGTAGATGAGACAGACTGAGACTGTTAGATTACTCACTAACAGGCCGATTCAGTAAAGTCCGCGGGCGAACGCCCGCTTTCCCGGCGCACGCACAGGCCACTCGCCTGTTTACGCGATGCAGTATTTAAATTAGGTCTGGCGGTAGAAACGGGCAAAAGGAGGCGCTAGGGACACTAGCGCATCCATAGCGCCTCATTTTGGCCCAGAGCGGCGGCTGTCAGTGGGTTTGACAGCCGACGCTCAATTTTGCTGGCGTCGGTTCTCAAGCCCGCTGATGGCTACGGGCTCGGAAACTGGACGCCGGCAAAATTGAGCGTCCGGTTTTCGACCCGACAGCCGCCGGCCATCTTCAAATTTTTTTTTTTTTTAACTTTTTTTTACCCTTCGGGACCTCAGACTTCTCGGTGACCGAAGAAATTAGCGCCTACCTTTGGGTAGGCGCTAATTTCTGAAAATAAAATGTGCAGCTTGGCTGCACATTTTACTTACTGAATCGCGCAGGCATACCTAATAGGGTGCTATTAGGTTTGGCGGGTTGGACGTGCTGGACCGCGCGTTTTACGCCCCTTACTGAAAAGTGGTAAGGGAAAACGCGCGTCCAATGATAGGTTAACTGTGCGCTCCATCAGAGCACACTGTACTGTATCGGCCTGTAAGTTGGTAGCTATATAGGTGGAGATCCCAGGAGGCAGAAGTAGTTGAATACAGGCACCGAGCCAGGGAGAGCAGGCCCTCGAGGAGCGAGTAACTGATCCCAGATAGGCACCTGAAAGAAAGCAAAGGGCCCCTGAGGAGCGGGTACCCAGGTTAGAGAAATACCCCGAAGGGCAGAGAGAACTTCCAGCGGCAGCAAGGAAGCGGCAGAGTAGCTCAGACCGGAGGCTTTCCATCCATTCACGATCCTTGCTTACTCGATGAGCTAGTAAACAAGGGCAGGCTAAATTACCCGGATGGCGTGACATCACTCGAGGGGGACGCCCCCGAGATTCCCGCCATGACTAGGAAAAAGTCGTGGGTGGCATGCGTGCGCGCACCCTAGGAGGTCCTTAGGAAAAACATGGTGTGAGGCTTTGCCATTGCCGTTTCGGGGACGCCAGAGAGAGTGGCTTGCATACGTGGCGGTAGCCATCTTCCCAAGGCTAGCGGGGAGAGCAGAGAGAAAGGTGAGGCACAAAGGTCGACGCCGTCTGAGACCGGACACAACAGTTGGGTTTTGGAGGTAAGGTATTTGTGATTTGTCATTCTTAGAGTCCAGGCAACAGCAAGTGAGGATTAATTGTAATATATCAGAGTAATTTGCATCCTCTGTGGGAATAACCTAGGGGTCCATACTGTTGCCCACTCTATTTAATATTTATCTGCTTTCTTTGTTTTTTGTTGAGCTCTTTTGACATCTTTAGATGTTATGCGGATGAGATTCAATTGTATTTTTCCAGTTCTGGGAATGGTGTACTTCTTTCCCCCCAGATTATCCATTGTTTGGCAATTGGGGAATGGATGGGTTCTAATGGCTTGGTTTTGAATTTTGCAAAATCTAAAGCCCTGTGGATATCTAGAAGTTCCAGACCAAAAAATCTGCCAACTATTGTAATTAATGGGAAGGTAATCCCCTTTGTGGATCAGGTGAAGAATGTTGGGGTCATGTGTTATATTAATTTGGATTTTAAGGCCCAATTGTGTACTATTCTCTCAAAGTATTTTAAGCTTAGGCTTTTGCATCATCTAAGGTCTATTCTGGATGTGACAGATTTTAGAACTGTAGTTCAAGATTTTATTTTGTTGATGGTGAATTATTATAATTCATTGTATGTGGGCTTACCTCAACATTGTTTGCATGTTTACAGCTGCTGCAAAATTCAGTGGCACATCTAGTCACAAAAAGCACATCACTCCTCAACTGCAACAGCTTCATTAGTTGCCTGTTTTATCTCAGGTGAAATTTAAAGTGTTTATTATAGATTTTTAAAGCTTTGAAAAGTAACTATTTCCCCAACTTTGTTAAAATGTTTAAGCCTTACCAACCCCTCCCGATCCTTGCTGTCCACTAGTCAACAGGTTTTAGTGATCCCTTCTATAGAGCAAGCACGATTGCAGGCAACAAGGAGTCTAGCTTTGTCAGTAATCGGGCCAAAGTTGTGGACTGATTTGCCATAGAGTTGCGGGAGTTGTCTGATGTGAAAATTTATAGGAAACAGCTTAAAGCATTGTTTAAAGAAGTGTTTAGTTGAAAGTTGGTTTTAAATGGAAATAGGCTTGGTGTTTTGTGATTTTATTGTTATATGTTAAGGTGTGATCCACTTAGCTTGATTGTTTTCATTATAAACGGACACATGTTTTTAAATAAGCCCGGTGTCCTGTTTCCAAAAGTGGCCAATCCAAATCACAAGTACCTTGCAGGATCCCAAGGGGTAGATAGATTCCATGCTGCTTATCCTAGGGATAAACTGGATTTTCCCAAGTATATCTTAATTGTTTATGGACATTTCCTCCAGGAACTTGTCCAAACCTTTTTTTTTAATGCAGCTACACTAATAGCTTTCATCACATCCTCTGGCAACAAATTCCTTCTCACATTCCTCACTCGTTCCTGGTTCCTACTCCCTTCTCACACCATCCCTAATTCTGACTCTCTTTACTCCCCATTCCTGAGATATTTTCCTCCTACTGATACTTGATCTTTTTCCTCATCCAATAAAAAAAAATAAATGCCAGCACAAGCAAGGCTAGAAAATGACTTCATTTTTATAACATAATATAAAACATGGATACATTTGTCAATGTGCTTCAGAATTTTTTAAAATTTTTGCCACAGAATTTAGCCTGAACTACCTTAGGAAGCTGTGGGGGCTGTGCTCCCTGTTGTCTGACTTTGGGGGGGGGGGGGGGGAAGAACAGCAGTACCAACAGTGCCTAGGAGTGGCAAAACCCTAAATCAGTTACTGCTTTTCAGTACCAAAGGATACTGGCACAGAGAAAGATAGAAGTAACTCACTCTGGCGTAAAAGATTAACGGCACAGTAAAAAATGAGAAGTACTTCGAGGTGCATAACACAGAAAGGCACAGGAATTGACACCATTCATAGAATTGCTCTTTGGCACAGACAATAGGCCAACACCATCAATGAACAAGGGCACTAGTACCTCGACACCACAAAAACTTTCTCGGTACTAATTTTCTTTCTTTGGAGCTGAGCAATCTGCACAGACTAGAAATACTCTAGCAAAATCATGACCACAAGTGCAGGGTTTTTTCCCCCTTAAAATGCCAGTTCTGGTTCCAGAATCAGATAGTTCCTGTCCAGTATAATTCCTCCCCCTCAACAGATTAGCATTCCATTCTGAAACAGATGTGGCTAAACTTTGTAAAGCATTATTTTACTAATATATCCAATTTGCTGCTGCCACCCTATTTTGGGACCTTTGGTTTTAAGGTTGGATATTCAATTCACTATTTCACCATATCAGTATAGGAATGAAATGTTTCATACCCACTCAGAATCTCAAAGTTCTCCCAGAAGTTCCTCTTATTGAATTATCTGATTTCTAAGAAAACACTGATTTTTCTCCAGTGCCTCGTTCTTTTTGCTCAGAAGACAACAATCTACAGGTCCTTCATCTGACCCCTCACCTTAGCAGCCTAGGAGCACATCTCCTCCTGAACATATGTCCTACCCCCACCTTGGTGCAGAAGATGGCAAAATAAATTCATTTCAAATTGCAGGAAGAATCAGAACTCAGAGAAATCTTTCATTTGCTTAAAGATATTCTCATATCTAGGCAGATAGTGGTAGTTCCAGTACACAGGCTGCTTCAGGAACGTCAACCCAAATATGGCAAACATCTGTCTATTCTCCCTGTATCAAGGGTGATAGATCGAAAATACAGAGTTCAACTTCTCTATCACTCTATAGCAGTGGAGTCAGCCTTAAGAAGAAAGTACTCCAAGATGCAATCCGACATCCCTCCTTTAAAAGATGCCAGGATACACAACAACATTGTAAACAAGGTCTTCGAAGCAGCTATACTAAACTTCAGAATAACAGCTTATCAATGGTAAACGATTCAAAATATGCACACTTGTCTGCAAAAGTTACAATCTGTAGCAGAAAACTTTCAGTAAGGTAAGATGCACTGCTTTATTCCTGCCATTCGGTCAGTAGAAAACTGCAGCAAACATCTAATAAGATCAGCATAAGATGCCTATGACATGTCTAGAAAGTATGGCCATAGCCAATGGAGCCAGAAGACTGTCTTGCTTGCACACATCTAGGATGAATTCAAGAAACTTGTAGATGCTCCATGCACTGGTAGTGACCTCTTTGGGGAGAAAATAAAATAAAATGGTGGGTGTTTAAGGAGATGTTAAGGATCACTGTGCTACCTTCCTTATTCTTAAACAGCTACAGCAGAGCAACTCTCTACCTCCAGAAAGGCTCAACTGCAAATTTATAGAAGACAATATTACTATTCAAGAAGACAGTAATATAGTAAATATTGGCAGATAAAGACCAAAATGGTGTGGTCCTGCAAAAACGCATCCTAAGATCCTGCCCAAGGTGGTGACTGATTTTCACATCAATCAGTCGATTGTTTTACCCACCTTCTTTCCGAGACCATATTACCACCCTGGAGAACGTGCTTTCCACACTCTGGACTGCAAACGGGCATTAGCCTTCTACCTCGATTGTACAGCAAGTCACAGACCGTCCACCCAGCACTTCGTGTCATTTGACCCCAACAGACTGGGTGCAGCAGTGGGTAAGCAAACCCTTTCGAACTGGCCGGCAGCGTGAAAGCTCACTCTGTGTGGGCCATGGTAGCGTCTGTGGCCCATTTGCGGGCAGTCCCCATCGCAGACATCTGCCGGGCTGCAACCTGGAGCTCTCTCCACACACTTGCAGCTCACTACTACCTCGACAGGGATAGCTGTCAGGACAGTGCCTTTGATCAGTCCATCCTGCGCAACCTGTTCCAGATCTGAACCCAACCCTCGCTACTCGTGCACCTTGTGGGACCAAACTGCTCTGTTTTTCCCACAGTGCTGCAGTTGTGTTGTGCCCATTGGACATCTTGTTCGGCCACTGCTGGTCTCTCTGGTTGAATGGGGCAGTCTGGAGCTCTGTACTCACCCACATGGGAGGACTACCATCCTGCTTGTCCTAGGAGAAAGCACAGTTGCTTACCTGTAACAGGTGTTCTCCTAGGACAGCAGGATGTTAGTCCTTAGGAACCCCGCCCACCTCACTATGATGTTGGGTTCATCTTCGGTTTTATTTTTCCCTTGTCTGCTTTTGCTATGTTACTAGACTGAAGGGGGACCTCGCATGGACGCGTGGATAGTAGCAGACTAGGCATGCTCAGTCTGCTGGCCAAAGTTTCCCGTGCCAGGCTCCATCAGATGATGTCAACCACATGTGAGGACTAACATCCTGCTGTCCTAGGAGAGCACCTGTTACAGATAAGCAACTGCACTTTCTGCTTGAAGAGTAAATGAATTGCATGCACTCGTTTCATACTTACCTTTATATTCTATTTTTTCACAAGAGTAATTTTAAAAACTCATCCTACATTTCTCCTAAACATAGTTTATCAGTTTCATTTGAATCAATCCATTGTGTGCCAGAATTCCTTTTAAGACCTCATGTCCATAAAGGTGAGGGTTATTGTACTTTGGACTGCTATTTGCAAAGAATACAGTTCCACGGAAAGTCTTCAAAAGTTCATTTCTTTAATCTAATCAAACGGATTTTCAGTTACAAAAATATTTCTACTTGGATCTCTGACAACATCATTTACTATTACAGTCAAGCAAGGCTGCATCTTCAAAGTAAAGGCCCTTCAGGTCTGAGCTATAGTACTTCTATAGCACTTCTTCACTCTTGTTTCCATAGAAAATATCTGCAGATCTGCTACTTGGTCTTCTATCCATGCCTTCTCTGCTCATTACTTCCTAGAATCTGCTTTGTGTCAAGACAGCAGCTTTGGACAGGCAATTCTTTGAAGCTTATTTAACTAATTCCTTCAACTTTACCCTTCCATCCTTGAGCAATACGAGTTGCAGTGACTTTCTACTACCATACAAAAATAAAACTAATCCTAACACAATCCTCAGCTTGGCAGTTCTCACTTTTGTGGCTGAGCTCATCCTATTTGTTCATTGAGAAAGTTAAGTTGTTTGCCTCTAACAGGCATTCTCTGTAATCAGCAGTATATATCAGCCCCATAAACTCTCCCACTTCCCCTTTCAAGTTGAAGTTTAGCTTGCAACTTGCTCGTCATTGGAATCCCATTGAACCATCTTTCTCTGCTGCAGTTTATTGAAATTTCAGTCACACGACGTATCTTCCTTAGACATCGCTATGACCATGTAACCCCTCATTTCAAATCACTACACTTGTGCCTCATCCGCTTCTGCATACAGTTCAAACTTCATTTACTCACCTACAAATGTATTGATGCTGCAACTCCTCATTACCTATCATCCCTTTTCTCTCCCTGTAACTTTCCTTGTGAACTTAATTCATCGGGCAAATTGCTTGTCTGTGTTTTTCTCCTCCACTGCCAACTCCATGCTTCCCACCCCACTGCACCATATATGTGGAATAATTTCCTGATTCAGTGTATCATGTTCACTTTCTAGCCATATTTACATCCAGTCTAAAATCTCACCATTTTTTAGGCTGCTTTTAAATTCTAAACACTACTTTACAATAAATGCACATCACATACACTTGTTTCTCTTGTATATTTTGTCTTGACTAGGTAGTCCACTGTGTACGTATAGTAATGTTGTAAATATGATTAGTAATGTTATGACTGAGGGGACTTGTGTGGCAGGCGACTGTACAGGTCGGTCCATGCATATGGAAAGACTCAGAAGGTCTTTCCAAATTCTGAGAGTTTTTCTGTCTTGGCAGCATATTTATTTATTTATTTATTTTTAATTTTTATATACTGATGTTCCTGTATAGGATACATATCGCACCGGTTTACATATAAACTGAACAATCGCCGTGAGGCGGACACAAAGAACATGAGGTATAATGAACAAAAAGGCAACAAAGAACATTTGGTACAATAGAAATATACTGAGGTATAATATAAACATAGGGCTATATAGGATGTCCAAAAGCAATTCCAAAGAACAAACATTAGATTGTCTAGGAAAATGTGTAAAGTTAAGTTATATAAAGCTTTGTTTTTTTCCCATTTACTTATTTCATTTAAAAATATTATGTTCCCATTCACCATTCTGAACAAATTCTGAACAAATTACAAAAAAGAACATCCATAATAAAAATACACGCAATGATATAATTCCTCAGAGGACAATAAATATACACAATATAAAACACTAAAGAAAACAAAATCAATGTTACATTCCTAAGGTTGTAATCGGCAAACTAACCTGCCTTAACTACTGACGGTAATAAATAAGACATTATTGCTGAGTTTCCAAAGATTTGACTGCTAGCAGTGTTAAACTCTCTAGGTGTTGCAGCTGAATTCCCAAATCCTTATACAAAAAGGAAAGCCTTGAAATGCTTTCTAAAAGAGACAATCCCTGTTGCACCCCTTAAATTTAGTAGCAGAGAATTCCACAACATGGACCTGAGACCATGAATGTCAGTGTTCGTATTTTGGAAAGATGTAACAACCAAGGAGAGGGGGACCTTCAAAACGTTTTGCCCCAGTGATCTTAGTGTGTGAGTAAGAGTGTAAAATTTTAACACATGATATACTAAATGGACCATTATCATGAAGAGCTTTGCAAACTATGGTAAGAATTTTGTCGAATACGCCAAACCTCAAGCAGACAATGTAGAAAGAACAATACAAGTTATATATGGTCAATATACTTAGCCTAGTAAGGACTCTTGCCACAGCATTTTGACGTCTCTAGTCCTGCCAGAGTGGAAGCTAGCAGCCCAACATAAATGGCGTAACAATAATCTAAATCACTCAGGAGCATTACATGCAGAACAGTACAAAGCTCATCATTAAAAAATGGTTTTGGATGTCATACACAAAACTTAAAAAATAAGACGGTAACTTTAAAATGAACGCGCGGTTGCCCATATACATGCGGTTGTGCATGTACAATTTAAAATACATGCGCACGTATGGTGCGCCTAATTTGAAGTAGTTTGCATTTTTTCCTTATGACTTTTTCAGCTTTAATGCACACACTTAAGCGGATTTTAAAACATGTACATATGAAGGACAGTCTTGGTTTTACCAATTAGTCCACCAGTTTGCTCAGTCTATCTCGGTTATCCAGTCCCCTCTGGTTCTTCAGCCTGCACTCCCCCAGTTTACCCAGACTTCTCACCTAGTCATTTTAGGCCTAAAAAGAGATTTCTATAGAAGTAAATATACGTCACTAACAGCCTGCTGCGGCCACTGGATACGGATTTACGTGTGTAAATATTGGCCCCACCCCAGAATGCCCTGACTCCACCCCTTTTCCCTGTGCATTTGATTACTCTTGCATGCACATATACATATACAATTGGGCTAATTTAAAATACAGGTAGCCCGTGCTCGGCCCAGATACTCACGTATATAGACATTTTAACGTGAGCAGCTCTTAATATTCACCCCTTCATTTTTAACCCCTGATTTCACTTGTGGACAGAAAGTAAGCAATATGTGATAATTATTCCCAGAAAATGAACCTGCTTAGAAATTGGAATAATCTAGTCTTCACACAATGTTCTGGTTAAAATAATCAGTTCAGTCTTTCTATATTTAGCATCAATCAATTCACTTTCACCCACTGTTTTATAGCTTGAATATAAATAGCTACTTAAAGTTTGGGCAACGGAAGATGTCTCAGGAATTTAAAAAAAAAAACAAAAAACCTTTGTTAGCATAAAGTCAATAGCTTACAAATAAAGTGCAAGTAAAGATTAAAAAATAGCTGATAGTGCTGAACCTCGTGGAACTCTAGTTGTCAGGGGCCTCAAATCTGAAACGGACTGTCCTATTTAATTCCTTTTGCATCCTGTTTGTCAAATAAGAGTGGAACCATCTAAGAACAACATCAATGAGCCAAGACAGCAGGATTGAATTATATAACACATCAAATGCCGCAGATATGTCTAGGAGGACCAGTACAAAGCTTTTACAGATATCAAAGCCTCACTGAATTGCATCGAGGCTTGACAAATGCAAGACCATGATATGCCTGAAACCATATTGATGGTGATCCAAAATCTCATGCTCATCTAGATGATCATCTGTTTTATTGTGCAAGATAGTAGAATCTTTTAAGTACCAAGATATTCACTACCTATAGTATTTCTCTAAAGCGTTTCTTCTAGTCACTGTTTATTTTATAATTATATTCTGAATAAGAACTTTGGACTTAGTCTCTTTAAATGAATTGAGAAGCTGAGAAATCTGACCTGACAAGGAGTTCTGCAATTTAGCTTTGGCTTCCAAAATGTCCAAGATAGTTGACTGGATCTTTTGCAAAGAATTCACCAGCCAAGGATTGGTCTCTGTTGGAGACAAGATGCTGGGCTTGATGGACTTTGGTCCGATCCAGATTGCATTTATGTTCTTAAGATTGATCTTTTGAAGCAGGGGAATAAAATAACCTGTTTCTCTTCCTCTGTTCCATAGTAGGTTATTTTTGGAGCGTCTACTTGCCTACTTCCGATATCTCCTTCAGCCCCAATGGCCAAAGGAAAACTGGGAGATGCCATCCCCATGGTGTTGAGCCCTCTGAATTCACTGCTGGATATCTGACCACAGTTTCAACTAGATTTCCTGCACATCTGTGGCAGAATTACAGATGTACTACTCTCTGGCAACTCTAAGCCAAAGACAACTAAGCTCACGGCAGCTAGAGTGGGATCAGACTTCCTGAACTTGACATTTCTCCATCAGGAGACTAAACCATCTGTAAAGCAACTATTGGGAGACAAATTGGTCTAGTGGACCAATAACTCCAAGTGAAACCTCCACCAATTAACTCTCAATTTTGCCATACTACTTGATCATTCTGCCATGAACTACAGGAACTGAACACTGTGGAAAAAGGTTAACCTTGAGACTCAGCCATCAATGCTGTTTTGAGCCACCTTCATATCAGTCTTCACTGACCCTGATACAGGGAGCATAGATGTCAAAAGCTAGTCACAGGTGTATTGTTAGTCCATTTAAAAAAGTATCTCTTACAGCTTGTTTGTTAAACGTATTTCTACATATTCAAATTAACTAACAGCAACCACAATATATATTTTTTTTTAATTCTATAGTTTGAAAAGGATAGAGTCACACAAAGCCACAAGTTTTACGTTCAGGTTTATCATGTCTTTAGAGTCTAATGAAACTTGTTTTTCCCTAAAAAGTAGTAGGATGGCAGTCCTCACACATGGGTGACATCACATGAGGTCCAGCATTCCCACTGGGCATGTGCAGCCCTGATACTCTTCAGCATCTTATCGAGGGCCCCCCAATCTAGTCTTTTCTGCAGAGCCTGCAGGTGATAGGTAATGGTTTACCTCTCAGTTTCTGGAGCTGCAGGAACTGTTTCTTGCAGGTCCCTGCAGGTTGTTTTTCACTCTAGTCTGCTAGGTGTTTTTTGGGGGGTATTTTTTTTTTGTTGTGTTTTTTTGGTATAGGTTTAAGTTCCCTTATTTTCTGTCAGCTGCATGGTGCACCAGTTTGGTATTCCAGCGAGACATTGGTGGGGATTTTTTGCCCCACCTTCTAGTAATTTATTTGATTTTCATATTTTTACAGACCTTAATATTCAGATTTTATTTTGCCTGGGAACTTCAATATTAGAACAAAAAAGAAATCGGAGGAAAAATGACTCTTCCACTTATTTATTTTTCTCTTTATATTATATCAGTCATTTTTCCACTTACATTTTGTTTATAACATTGAAATTCCCAGGAATAATGAAATAAAAACTGAAAATGAAAGTTTTTACATATTTTTCATCTGATGCCTCGGAAAACTTGTACCTTAGACTAAATCCAGAAGTGTGGGGGTGCTGTCGCACCACATGATCAGTGGGTGCTTTGCCTAGGGCACTGGCATACTTCCCAGGCTGCTCCCTTGATGAGACTGACCCTCAGAAGACATCGTTTCCAATGGGAGTGCCTAGACTTTGGCTTAGCCCACTAGCAGGCATCACAATCAAAGCAAGAGCTGCATTGGGCATTAGTGATATATTAACATGGGGATAGGATAGATTCCACCCACCCCTCCTTTTCCTGTTTCCAGGCACCAGGAAGGGTTAAGAGGCACAGTTTCAGAAGAGGAGCTGTGATTCCTCCCAAGTATGATGGGAGGCTACACAGGTTAGGGTTCTTTAGCTTAGGAAATAGCTGATAGAGAGGGGACATGATATAAATTATAAAATCATGAATGGGGTGGGACTGGTAAGAAAAGAATGGTTATTTACCCTTTCAGATATTAAAAGGGATGCTCCATAAAAATAACTAATAGATTTAAAAGAAATTGGCGAAAGTACTTTTTTGCTCAGCGCATAATTAAAGTGTAGAATCTTTTGCTGTAGAATGTGGTCAATGTGACTAGCATAGCGAAATTTAAGAGGTTTGGACAAGTTCTTAGAGGAAAAGTCCATAAAACATTAGCTAAGACTAGAAAGTTATTGCTTTCCCTTAGCATAACACAAAATCTACTTTGGGATCTAGCAGGTACTTGTGAACAGACTAGCCACTGTCCAAGACAGGATGCTGGGCTCAATGGATGGATGATAAGATGCTAAGAGAAATTAGGGAAGCTAACCAAATTGGTAGTGCAGTAATAATGGGAGATGTACCGCAATTTTGACTGTGTAAATGTAACATAAAGATGTGGTAGAGAGTTCCTGGATAGAATAAATGACAGCTTTATGGAGCAATTAGTTCAGGAGCAGATGAAAGAGGGAGCTATTTTAGATCTAATTCTTAGTGGAACACAGGATTTAGTGAGAGAAGAAATGGTAGTGGGGCTGCTTGGCAATAATAACATGATCAAATTTGAATGGATGCCTGGAAGAGAGACAATAAGTAAATACACAATTCTAGCACTAAACTTTCAAAAGGGAAACTTTGGCAAAATGAGAAAAACAGAAAAAAACTGAAAGGTGCAGCTAGAAGCACAGTCCAGATGTATTCCATACATTAAGAAACGTGGAAGGAAAGCCAAACGATTGCTGATATGGTTAAAAGGTGAGGTAAAAGAGGCTAGTTTAGCCAAAAGATCTTTCTTCAAAAATTGGAAGAAGGATCCAGCTGAAGAAAATAGGAAAAAGTATAAGCATTGGCAAGTTAAATGTAAAACACTGATGACAATCTAAGATAGAATAATTTGAAAAGAAGTTGGCCATAGAGACAAAAACTCTTAATAAAAACTTTAATATATTCAAAGTAGGAAGCCTGTGAGGGAGTAGGTTGGACCGTTAAATGATCAAGGGGTTAAAGGGCACTTAGGGAAGATAAGGCCATCGCGGAAAGACTAAATGAATTCTTTGATTCTATGTCTACTGATGAGGATGTTTGAGATACCTGTTCGGGAAACAGTTTTCAAGGTGACGATTCAGATGAACTTGCCCAAATCACAGTAACCCTGAAAGATGTAGACCAGATTGACAAAACTGAAGAGTAGCAAATCACCTGGACCAGATGGTATATACTCCAGGGTTCTGAAAGAACTCAAAAATGAAATTTCAGATCTATTAGAAAAAATGAGTAACCTGTCATTAAAATCATCCATTGTACCTGAAGACTGGAAGGTGGCCAATGTAACCCCGATATTTAAAAAGAGTTCCAGAAGTGATCCAGGAAACTTCAGACTATTGAGCCTGATTTTAGTGCCAGGAAAAATCGTGTAAACTATTATAAAGAATAAAATCACAACATATGGATAGACATAGTTTAATAGGACACAGGCAGCATGGATTTACGAAGGAAAGTCTTGCCTCACAAGTCTGCTACGTTTTTTTTGAAGGGGTGCATAAATGTGGATAAAGGTGAACTGGTATATGTGGTGTAATTTGGATTTTCAGAAGGCATTTGACAAAGTCCCTCATGAGAGACTTCTAAGAAAATTAAAAAGTCATGGGATAGGAGGCGATGTCCTTTTGCAGATTGTTTCCTGTCTTTTAACCAGTTTGCAGAGTAGGATTAAATGGTCTGTTTTCACAGGGAAAAAGGTAAACAGTGGAGTGCCTCAGGGATCTGTTCTTGGAATAATGCTTTTTAATATATTTATATCTGATCTGGAAAGGAGTATAAGAACATAAGAACATGCCATACTGGGTCAGACCAAGGGTCCATCAAGCCCAGCATCCTGTTTCCAACAGTGGCCAATCCAGGCCACAAGAACCTGGCAAGTACCCAAAAACTAAGTCTATTCCATGTAATCATTGCTAATGGCAGTGGCTATTCTCTAAGTGAACTTAATAGCAGGTAATGGACTTCTCCTCCAAGAACGTATCCAATCCTTTTTTAAACACAGCTATACTAACTGCACGAACCACATTCTCTGGCAACAAATTCCAGAGTTTAATTGTGCGTTGAGTAAAAAAGAACTTTCTCCGATTAGTTTTAAATGTGCCCCATGCTAACTTCATGGAGTGCCCCCTAGTCTTTCTACTATCCGAAAGAGTAAATAACCGATTCACATCTACCCGTTCTAGACCTCTCATGATTTTAAACACCTCTATCATATCCCCCCTCAGTCGTCTCTTCTCCAAGCTGAAAAGTCCTAACCTCTTTAGTCTTTCCTCATAGGGGAGTTGTTCCATTCCCTTTATCATTTTGGTAGCCCTTCTCTGTACCTTCTCCATCGCAATTATATCTTTTTTGAGATGCGGTGACCAGAATTGTACACAGTATTCAAGGTGCGGTCTCACCATGGAGCGATACAGAGGCATTATGACATTTTCCGTTTTATTCATCATTCCTTTTCTAATAATTCCCAACATTCTGTTTGCTTTTTTGACTGCCGCAGCACACTGTACCGACGATTTCAATGTGTTATCCACTATGACACCTAGATCTCTTTCTTGGGTTGTAGCACCTAATATGGAACCCAACATTGTGTAATTATAGCATGGGTTATTTTTCCCTATATGCATCACCTTGCACTTATCCACATTTGGATGCCCAATTTTCCATTCTCACAAGGTCTTCCTGCAATTTATCACAATCTGCTTGTGATTTAACTACTCTGAACAATTTTGTGTCATCTGCAAATTTGATTATCTCACTCGTCGTATTTCTTTCCAGATCATTTATAAATATATTGAACAGTAAGGGTCCCAATACAGATCCCTGAGGCACTCCACTGTCCACTCCCTTCCACTGAGAAAATTGCCCATTTAATCCTACTCTCTGTTTCCTGTCTTTTAGCCAGTTTGCAATCCACGAAAGGACATCGCCACCTATCCCATGACTGTTTACTTTTCCTAGAAGCCTCTCATGAGGAACTTTGTCAAACGCCTTCTGAAAATCCAAGTATACTATATCTACCGGTTCACCTTTATCCACATGTTTATTAACTCCTTCAAAAAAGTGAAGCATGAGTGAGGTGATCAAATTTGCAGATGACACAATTATTCAGAGTAGTTAAATCACAAGTGGATTGTGATAAATTGCAGGAGGATCTTGCGAGACTGGAAGATTGGGCATCCATGTGGCAGATGAAATATAATGTGGACAAGTGCAAGGTGATTGATATAGGGAAAAATAACCCATGCTGTAGTTACATTGTTAGGTTCCATATTAGGAGTTACCACCCAGGAAAAAGATCTGAGTGTCATAGTTTATATTACATTGAAATCATCGGCTCAGTGTGCTGCAGCAGTCCAAAAAGCAAACAATGTTAAGAATTATTAGGAAGGGAAAGGTGAATAAAACAGAGGATGTCATAATGTCTCTGTATTGCTCCATGGTGAGACCGCACCTTGAATACTGTGTGCAGTTATGGTCACTGCATTTAAAAAAATAAGATATAGTTGCACTGGAAAAAGTACAGAGAAAGACGACCAAAATGATAAAGGACGTTGAACAGCTCACCTGTGAGGAAAGGCTAGAAAGGATAGGGCTTTTCTGCTTGGAGAAGAGACTGCAGGGGCGGAGGGGTGGAACATGATAGAGGTCTACAAAATCATAAAAGGACTTGAACGGGTAAATGTGACTCTGTTACTTACTCTTTCAGATAATACAAGGACTAGGGGGCACTCCATGAAGTTAGCAAGTAGCACATTTAAAACAAATTGTAGAAAATTCTTTCACTCAACACACAGTTAAGCTCAGGAATTCATTGCTAGAGGATGTGGTTAAGGTAGTTAGTGTAGCTGGGTTTAAAAAAGATTTGGATAAGTTCCTGGAGGAGAAGTCCATAAACTATTAATCAGTAGGGAATAATCGCTGCTTGTTGCCAGCATTAGTAGAATGGGATCTGTTTAATGTTTGGGTGCTTACCCAGGTACTTGTGACTTGGATTGGCCACTGCTTGAAACGGGATACTGGACTTGATGGGCCTTTGGTCTGTCCCAATATGGCATGGCATTTCTTCTTTTGTTCTTATAATCTTGGTCTGATTGAACATGGCATTTCTTATGTTTAAGTGCTCCTGTGGGGGTGGGGGGGGGGGGGAGGGGTGGACAACTTTATCCTCTCCACAGTCCTGGGAATCACATCAGTTTCCTAAGGCTCAGGTGGTTGATTCACCTCTGATGCCCATGAAGATGTGGCCTGCCCTCCTACCTCCTAGTCTGGATTGGCATCACCAGTTTCAAGAAGGAGCTGGACAGAAAGCTCCAGTAGGCCATACTGCACAGAAATTGACGTTTGTGCTGATGTAGATTAATATCTAGTCCTTTCTGGTACTGCCACACTAATTGGGTGCCAGGGCTTCAATGAGTATTAACATCAGCACTGGGACACTGTTACATCTTTCCAGCACATTGATGGGGGAAGCTCCCCCAATTTACAGATGTTCCAGGTGGGCCTCATAGGCAGCTATTTCCTCTTTAGTACATTGCCTGCTAGCTGGGTAAGATCCCAGTCCACATCCTGCCGTACCCATCAGGTTAGGCTGGGGAAATCATAGGGGTGAACTGTGATTAGGAGGGGTAAATGCTCTTCTGACCCATTTCCTCCACAGGAAAGCAGAGTGTCTCTTTCAGAGGATCTCTCTACTGGCGATTTTGTGAAGGATATAATGGATGCCATTCCTCTTGACTTGCAGTAATAGGACCAATTTTGGTATCTCTAAGATACTCTGAGAAAGCCAGATAAGAATCTAGGATCTCCCAGTTTGCTACTGCATCAGTTTGTGATGGTCGAATAGGGCCACAAGAAGGCCAAGAGGTTTAGGACCCACTATATTCTCTACACTCTTGAGAGGAAGATATATCAAGGAGCTAAGCTCAATGCTTCCTTTAGCCTCCTGTCAACCCTACAGTTGCCTGTAGATCCATAAAGCTGATGATGTAGGTGTGCTGGAGTGAAGAAATCTCATGGTCAGCTTGACCTGTGACATTTTCAATGCCATGATATGAAGAGAATATCTCTGGAAATAAAGCAGTGATTCAGTGATAGGGCCACTGTCCACTGCTGCTCCAGCCCACCATCCACAGCAAGGAGAACTCACAAGTGGAACACTGAAGAGAGAGGAGACAGTTCTGCGGCCTGCTCCCCCACATACACACACACACTGTAGTGGACCAGGTCCTCACTCTTGCCCCTGGCAGCAGTGGTCCCAAATACCATAGCCTATTGCCCTGTCAAGACTTGGCGGGGCTTTGACTGGATCAGGAAGTGTACAGCCCAGATCCCAGGGTCTGTGTTGGAGAACCATCCAGTTTGGGGGGGGGGGGATGGTAAACCAGGTTTTCATTAAATCGTTGGCCCAGAGTGTCCTTAAATACTTGGATTCTCTGCATAATCAGACGAGAAGTGTGTGTGCCTTTTCATTATTCCTCAAAATCGCCTGCCAGGAAGCACTTTTGCAGCCCGTTGGCATTAGGACATGCTGCAAGAAGAGCTTCCCTTGGGGGTGGGGGGGAGGGAATCTGTCCCACTGTCCCATCCTTGACCAAAGGATATTAGAAAGTTCCCTGGTAAAAAAAAAGCTCACAAGTGTTTCCCTCGACACAGTGTTTCCTTTCCTAGTAAAAGGGGTCTGGCTGTGCTCTCTAAATTTTAGGGTTGCTTACACCCACTCAAATGTGCAGTTGGAAGCTCACTTCCAATATTGTGTGCTGCCTTTTGGCCTTGCAACAGTACTCTGTGTATTTACAAGATGTCTTACAGTGGTGCCTAGACAATTTGTGACCTAATAATTCTGATAGCATAAATTTATCCTTAAAAATTATATATTTTAACTATAGTTAAGGAGTGAATCTTAAGTCTATAAACTTTTTTTGCATTCACATTTTTGTAATTTTTTTTTTTTTTTTTTTTTAGGTGGGCTAAGCTGCGAATTAACATGCTACCTGCTACAATCATTTGTGAACCAATCTCTGAATGTTTTGTTGCCAGTTTAATAATTGGATGGGCAGCTCATTATGTTTTCAGATGGGACATTATGGTGTTTTTTATGTGCCACTGTTTGGCATGGTTTATATTCGACTACATCCAACTCAGGGGTGTCCAGGTACGTAGATAAAGTGTGCAGGCAAAATGGTATATTCATGTCTGTTTCACCTGTCTCATTTAAATTGTCTAAAAAAAACAAAACATTAATTTACTGCATCTGACTTTCTAGTGGTATTCTGGCTTGTGGGTTACTTATTTTTGAATAATCAAATCCATTTTCTAAACATTATCTTCGTTAATTCCTGCCCTTGTTTTGTGTCAATTATTTTGTATACTGCTATAAGTCTCTTCTATTTGAATAAGACAAAATTAACTTCCCTTGCAATAACCACAAATGTTTTATAGAAGTATTTTTATTCAATGACTGTTTAATAGTGACTGATTTAATGCTGCAGGAGTTCAGTATTTCAAATCTATTGGAAATTTTGCTTGATTTTCTTTCTCCTGCATATAGTTTAATAGTGAGTTGAAAGAGACAGTCAAATTCAAAACATGCAAAGCAGACCCAAATGAGGAAAATAGGGAAGAGCATAAGCACTGACAAGTTAGATGTAATCAAGCAGGTTAATAGAGAATTTGAAAAGAAACTTGCCATAGAGGTAAAAAGAAATATACATTTTTCAGGTACATTTGAAGCAATAAATCCTTGGGGGGACAGGGAGTTAGTTGGGCTGCTAGATAAGACGATTAAAATGGGTAGTCAAGGAGGACAAGGAAATATCAGAAAAACTAAATTAATTCTTTGTCTTTACTAGGAGGATGTCTTAGTCATATTCATACCAGAAATGGTTTTTTGATGGTGATAACTGAGTGACTAGATGGAATCACACTGAAACTGGAGAACTTAAACTCATATTGAAAGACTAAAAAATAACACATCAGGATCTGATGGTATGCACCCCAGAATTCTGAAGGAGCTCAAAAACGAAATTAGACTTGTTTCTGGTGATTTGCAACCTATCATTTAAAACAGCCATGGCACCAGAAGAAAGGGCTCCAGGGGTGATCCAGGGAGCTTTAGACTGATGAGCCTATCATCAGTCCTGGGCAAAATGGTCAAATTTATTCTTACAAAAAACATTACTGACCACATAAATATGATTTAATGGGGGAGAATCAACATGGGTTTTGCAATTTTCTCCCTCCCTCCCTAAAAGTGCTTTTCGTGTGTGAAAACACCATATGGCACTTTGATAAATGACCCCCAAAGATTTACTAAGTCTTTTTGAGGATGTAAATAAGTAAGCGGACAAAGGTGAGCCAGTTGATATAGTATTTCAAGTTTTCAGAAAGCATTGACAATGTTCATCATGAGAATTCTCAGGAAATTGGAAGGTCATCGGATTAGAGACAGTGGCCTATTATGGATTAGTAGCCTGATAAAAGACAGGAAATAGAGAGTATGACTGCCTAGCTTGATGGACTCTCTACCTGGGTAACTTCAAGCTAGGTTGAGAGAACATTGCACAAATCTCATCTTTAGGTGAGTTTCCTCACTCCGAAGGTCATCAAATCTTCACAAGAGTGCACTGTTCTGTTCATACGTCGCACTCTGCATGTCAGAGTGGCCCCTAACCCCTACACTAATATCTAAACCTCACCTCGAGTAGCTAGCTGGGCCTCCTACAGAGGTATAAATACCTGCCTAGTATGAGGGCCTTATAGCTAGTCTCTGTGTGTGTCTCTCGCTCTCCCTAAAAGTGCTTTTCACGTGCGAAAACGCCATATGGCACTTTGATAAATGACCCCCAAAGAAAGCAAACCTTGCACATGCCTCCAAGGAGGCTGGAGGCCAGTTTAGTGTATGTTTGGGTGCCCCCAATCCCGTGTTAACCTCATTACAAAAAAGTAAAATTGTCCATGAAAAATGCAGTTAAGCCACATAACATTAACAAGTAATTGATGTCACAGCAAAAGTGAAAAATATTAAGGTAGTAAACTCATCTGACGAGTTAAGGTACCGCACAGGCATGATGTTTTACCTGAGACCTCTCATTTCCTTAGTATAGGAAATAGTACAGCAAATCAAACCAGTGTTATATTAGTGATTTGCTTCCCTTTTTTAATCACATCCATGCAATGGTGGGAACTCCAGCAATGTCTGAAGGCACTGACAGCTGCCAAACACATCCACATAGAACATAACATTACAAACACACATCTTCAACAGTCATTGAATGAATAGTACCCCATATAAAAATCAAATGGGTGCACACAGATTCTGCTGCCAGCTCAGTACATTAACTATCAGGCATGAAATGAAAAATGCCAAAAAGAGGGAACATAACTGCAGAGCAGGCAAACCAGCAACAAAAATTCTGGTGGCTTACGGAACCTCAAGTGCCACCATTTGGCAAATGTCCAAGAAAAACATTTGCTGACTCCATGGATTCAAACACATTTAGCAGGCCTTGATGCCATATTCTCAGCTGAACAGGGTATCACAGCGCGGACATCATAATTCTTTTGACCAGGTCAGAGCACATGAGCACAAATTCTTTACATTTCAGAGTAATGCGATTTGAAAAGCCTTAGAAAAACCAGTATTTCCCAGTTTTTATGTTGAATGTCCCTTTTGTTTTTTTTATAATAAGCATGTTGTGGGCAAAGTTAAACAATTTGGCTGGCTGCTTCTGGCCCTGTATGATGCGCCCGCTCAAAAATAATTCAGCTGTGATGGGTAGCGGGATTGTGAGCCCTTTGTGCTGTAGCGTGGTTGAAACAGCCTCATAGACAAACCTCCGTGACAGCTGGTGAACACGTTCTGTGCAGCAGGACAGTCTGGAGCTTCACGTATACTAGCGGCCTATCCCATAGATTGAGCCCTTGGATTCTGGCAGCCAGCAGGACTTAGGCGGGTCCCTAGGGCAGTGAAGAGAGTCACCAAGGTCAATGCAAGCAGCAGACTAATGGAGTTGGAGACAGAGCAAGGTCTGGGAAGGCGGTTAACATGGATGGTCAGGTCCAGGCAGCAGGCAATCATGGTCAGTTCAGATCCCAGTAAGAAATCGAGATCTGTAGTCAGGCCAAGAGTGGACAAAGATATACAGAAGACACTGGACAGGACAAGGCTGGATGAGACGAGACTGGACAAAACAAGGAGTACTGTGGCAGCACGCACTGCTACTAGGCAGGAGACCCATTGCTGAAACAATGACAGGGAGCGTTGGCCACGCTTAAGTAGGCCCTTTAAATATAGGTGCATACTGTGCTTGCCTAAGGGAAGGGCCCAGAGGAGCTGGAAGACGGCGGCATCCAACTGCAGCATCAGTACATGAAGCAACACCAATCACAGGAAGCAGCATCCTGGCCACGGGAGGTGCTGGTGCTGCGTCAGGGGTTAGTGAGTAGGCTCACGGGGCCATCCTGCTAGCTGCTGACTGTGATATGGCCATTGCATTCACCCAGGCCTAGCAATGTAATCAACCAAGTTTCAACCTGCAAATTGCTGGAGCGATTCTCCAACTCATCAATTTTATCCTCCTGTTCCAGCGCAGCCTTCTCCAGATCTGAGATCTGCTTTTCAGGTCAGGCGCTGCTATCTTCGACCACGGTAATTCGGCCCTCTGGAGGATCTAACTGCTTGCCAATGTCAGACATGGAATTTTTAAACTCAGTTATTTGTTCGTAAGTGCGCCCTGGTTTAACATCTAGCCCTGCTACTACAGCCACTTTAGTTCCTGCCACTAAAGATTCTTCTGACTGCTCCTGTCCCACATTGTCTTTGGCGGCCATCATCTTGACAGCAACTTTTATTTTATCCTTGTCTTTTCTTGTTATTTTCAAAGTCATATCTTCACTGTTCTTGTACACAAATCTGTCCATACATTTAATATTTAGAAATTTTCCAGTCCACTAGGAAATAATCACAGTGAAGTAGTGAAATTGCAATTCTTAGTGTGATGGCACCAAAAGTTAGGCAGTAACATGATTTATAAAGACACCGCTTCATGTGATCTCCATTTTGTGTATTTTTTAACATGATGCTTCCAGTACAACTATGAAGATTGGAACTGGGCTATGAATGTGTTGTGAGAGTGATGTTTTTTGTACTGTATGGAACTGCAGCAAAATCATGGCCTGAATTTCATGTCTGCATTAATATTGAAAACTCAGGTTCCATTATCACAGATAAAATATGATAAAGGACTTTTGCAAGAAGCTGTTTGCAAAATCATAGCCTCCTTTCATAAATGATAATCTATAGTAATCTTAAACAGATTTGCAGTAGCCCTGTTTTTATTTCCCTCCAAATCTGTTTTGTCTTTTTTTAATTATGTCTATTATAGTTTTCCAATATACATTTGTTTACAATTGAACAGGAAATGCAATTTATTTATTTATTTAAAGACTTTTATATACCGGAGATCATGTACAAGTACATATCGCTTCGGTTTACAGATAACCAGCATTAGAAATACCATATACATGGTGTACATAGAACAGTAAACAATCAACAGTGCGCAGTTAATAAATAAGGTATACATTAAACAAGGAGTATTGTGAATTAAGCATTAGATTTTTACAGAGAACAATTAATGAATGAGTATACTTTGAACAATGTAATAAGTATACACCATTAGCCCCAATATCATTAAAAAAAAAAAAAAACAAAACTTAAATACTATCAATACATCTCTTAGCCCTTAATATAGTGTGTGTGGGGGGGGGGAGATTTAATTTAATAGTAAATACATAACAATAACAATTTATTGCTGAAAGCTCTAGGGAAGAATTGTAAATTTATCTGAACAGTATTCCTCTATGAGGTTACATTTACTCTAGGATTGGGCTACTTTCAGACATTGCAAGCATCCTATCATTTATGAACTTTTCCAGCTGGAAGGGCTGAAAAAAAGTGTTACTTAAATCTTTAAATTTGATGAGGCACTTGCAGGGAAATCTGAGAGAGAACTGCGCTCCCAATTGTATTACTTTTAATCTTAATTCTAGAAATTGTTGTCTCCTAAGCTGCGTTTCTTTTACTAGATCAGGGAATATTTGCACTCTCATACCCAAAAATACCTCTGTTTTATTGCGAAAATAAGCTCTGAGTACCCAATCCCTATCAGAGTCCAATAGGAAAGTTATTAACAAAGTTGCAGGTTGGGCCTCTTCTTCTGTTGATGATTACAAAATTTCAGATAGGTTTAATGGGGACAACATTTGCTTTTCTCCACCTTCAATTGAAGCTTTTTTTCCTCGTGGACAAGTAGTAAATCTTTGACAACGGGGACAATGTAGCTTGAGACATTTTAAAATTTTCCAATGCAAATTTAGTCCACATTTCAACTGCAGTAATGGTAATTTTCCTGGGAAAATTGATTGACCTCAAATTCTTACTACTTTGTTGATTATCAATGTTTTCGAATTTCCTCAGAAAATGTTATCCTTTATCAAGCCTTGGTGGTGCTTTCTCATCTCCACCATGTCTGATTTTAACATATCAACTTCCCGTTTATTTTCTAGAACTTCTTTCAATTTTAAAACTTGAGGCTCCAATTGTTTCACTTTCCTTACAATAGGTCTTATTTGTGAAGACACATTTTTATTGATAGTCTCTATTGCTAACCAAATTCTAGTGAAAAAGTTTCTGGTCTTACCATCGGGGCCAGCTCAATCTCGCTTTCCTGCAGCACATCCTCATCCGAATTTTCTTCAATTTGTTGAAAAGCAGCCCAATCTCCGGCAAGTGTCTCTCCTCCTCGAGGCCCCTCTCCGTTAAGCCCTGCAGCTCCTGGTTGTCCCTCGTTAGCCGGATCTTCCTACGTTCCACGCAGAGCCTCCTCTCTGGCATGACCCGGAAGCACCTCCTAGTGCATCAAAGTTGCTGCCCAACTTTCTGCAGGGTTATCGGGAGCTGTTCTCTCCGCCGGGGACAAAGATAACAAGTCAAGAAGGACGCCGGCTGGTGGTGCGTCTCGGCGGCTTTCTTCCAGTGACTCCTCTCACGGCATCCCAATTCTTCTGAGTATGTGTTCGTCCATCGGCCCTCGAGTCGTTCCCTGAGTCGGGGCATCCATATTCAGCCTTTCTTGGGCCCTTCGGTTTCACCCAGAGAGCGGCATTAGGAAAATGTACCAGGTAATCGGAGAGAGAGACGTGCACACACCCTCCCTCTAGAGCACCATCATGGATCACCCCTCCAAATCTGTTTTTATTGGTTGTCTGGGAAAGTATATCCAAAGACATGAGCAAGCATAAATCAGTTGTAGCTGTATGCAGACAAAAGATGTAAAATGTCTATCTAGTTAATTTAATTGTCCTAGAATTCTTATCATGTTCTTGCATGCCCTTCTAAAAATAAAGCAAAGAGAAAAAGGTTGTGTGCAAGTTGTCCTGTTTTAAGGAATAAAACCAGCAAATTGTGAATTATGGATGCCTCAGCAACTTGAAGTCAAAAACCTGTAATGAGTAACCGTGACCTACAATATCTGTCTAGTATCCATATTACATCATAGATTCTTGAATGTTAATCTTCTTCTGCCTTACATGACCAACTTGGCCAGAATGTGAATACTCCTAGTTTCTGTAGGATGTAGAAGCTCTTTATAGTTTTATAGGATTTTCATTGAACTTGTGCTGTTAACACCAACTAGGGACAGATTGCAGGAAAATATCAGCCCGTGGGATTTTTTTCAAAATCGGCCCACAGGGTATCGGACTCCCTCGTGCACTTTTCCTGCAGCACATGCATCAGCAGCTCCCAAAAGCACACCACGTCAACCTTGGAACATGGCAGAATTGACCCAAAATATCTCCAAAATAAACTTCACATTTTTCCTAAATAACTAAAAGGTAGAGCACAATTTAGACCAGGGGTGAGCAAACAGAGCCCTGTTCCATCCATGCAAATGGATTGGGCCCCCAACAAGTCTGCTTATATCTCTCTGATATTTTATAGATGTATGTATATGTACGTGTGTGTGTTATATTTTTGCACTCCTGATCTGGCCAACCCATCGGTTCTTGAACCATTTGCAAATAATGAGTGTCGGACACATACAACACGCTCAGTCTCACACACAGAGTTTTAGATTGCAGAAACTTTATTGGCGCATACTCATTGACACACTTTTCTCAGACTTTCTCACATGCTCTCACATTCTTCCTCAGACACTCATACACTGAGAGCGAGAGTGAGTGCGCACATTTGTGACAGGGTGAAAGATACCCACACACTCTTTCTCAGACATAGTGTATATATAGGTGAGTCTCTCTGACACAGAAACACAAAAACTCTGACACGCTATTGTTATGCTGCTGCTTTTGTGCTCAGAGTGAGTGCCCCCAGCACTGCTCATCATAATGTAAAGTTCTTGCTTGCTGCCAGTCCTTCCCCATTCTGCAGCAACCCCATTGTTTTCCCAATCCCACTCTCCAGGAGACTTGCTGGTTCCATAACCAACTGCTCTTCTCAGAGGTCAGTCCAGTCACCTCAGACAGAAGACTCCCCAACACTGCCCAGGCACTTCCTCCTGACTTACCTCCTCCACCCCCTTTCTGTGTCTGTAGCTTGCCTCCACTTCTCTGCCACCCTCCTACCACTCCAGTGCATTCCCATTGACTGTACGCTATACAGTGTTGCTGCTTTTATGATTCCCCAGGCTCAGCTCTGCCTATCTACTCCAGGGGAGGGGGGCTGAAAGTGATCCTTACTGTTCCCTGGCTTATAAAAAGAGAAAAGCCCTGGCTGAGATGTGGCAGAGCCACTAACTCAAAGCAGCACAGCTTCAAATGGAATTTTGCTTTCTTTTGTGGAGCCAGAGTTGGTGCAAGGTATTGGGGTCTATAGGCAAATCTTACAGCCTTGCGCACACTCCAGACTCCATCCTCCCCACAAACAAAACTTATGCATTTATAGCAACAGATTTTACATGAAAAAGAACATTCAAAGTAGTCTTCTAAGGTAAAAATAACAGATGCACACACATGTACATATCTATAAAATCTCTTATAGAGATATAAGCAGACTTGTTGGCGGCCCCATCCATTTGCAAGGATGTAATGGGGCCAACTGTATAATCCATGATGCAAAAGATTAGCACAGCCAGCCTGTGAGTTTAGAGTAGTGGTAGCTAACTCCGGTCCTAGAGTGTCATAAACAGATATGGTTTTTAGGATATCCTCAATGAATATGCATGAGATATATTTGTATACAGTGGAGACAGTGTATGCAAATATATCATGGATATTTATTATGGATATCCTGAAAATCAGATTTGTTTGTGGCACCCAATTATTGGAGTTGCCTATCCCTAGCTTAAAAAAAAATGCTTCTGGTGCCATCATTAAGTAGCAAGTAAAGTGCTGAGCGACTAGGCAGAAAAGTATTAGAACTGAGCCAACCTCTGCCCTTTTACCCTTTCCTGCTTCTCTCAGAGGAGGCAGGATTTCCTCAGAGGGCCACCCAGCCACTCCCCGCAATACTTGCCAGTGGTAGGGCAGCAATGCTAATGGTGATGTTGCTGTTTTAGGGAAGGTGAGGAGAAGGACATTCAGCCAAAATAGATTGTCAAGACCTGGTGTAATGGATACTTAGTAACTAGATTCTGAGAATGCAATTTTAATGGAAAGTAAAACGTTGCTTTTCAGGAAATTGTATTTGTGAATAAAAGATTTTCTTTCTACTGAGCTGTTTATATATACTTTGACTGCATTGATGTGAGTTTAGTATACTCTCTGACAAAAGTTCAGCATTGCTTTAGTAACATTCTGTTACTTGGGGCTTATAGGTGATAAAAATGTTTGAGGTCTTTTGCAACCAAGATTTGAAAAGAAACATGATGATCTACAGCATCCATGAATTATGGAATAGTGTGTCAAAGACAGAAGTCCCATAAATTCCACAAGTTATTGTACATAATAAAACTGATTTACCTCCTCTCCCTCATTTTATATAGATTTGTGGTATTCATTTTCTGTGTTCTTGCCTAGAAGTGTTTAAGGAAATACCCACTGAACCTGAATGTTGCCTTGAGCTATAATTAAGACATGAGCTGTCTAAATAGTACATAAAATAAATTGATTTAAATTGTTTGAAGAATCCTGAATTCATTTTAATTTTTTTTTTTTAATTGATTATTTTCAGGGTGGTCCTCTGTGTTTTTCTAAGCTGGATTACGCAGTAGCATGGTTTATCAGAGAATCCCTGACAATATATATCTTCCTCTCTGCCTTGTGGGACCCCACTATCAGCTGGAGAACAGGGCGCTATAGGTTACGTTGTGGTGGCACTGCAGAGGAAATCCTTGATGTATAACCACACCTTTGTGACTGTATTTAAAAAAAAAAAAAAGTATTATAAATTATGTTTATACAAATGCTTTTAAAAAAAAATTGACCTTGAATAGTTTTATTACATGTAATGTTTTTGGTATCAAATCTTTAATTTATATTGCATGGCACTTGCATCTGTGAAAACAAAAAGATCCCCAGTCTTTACCAAGTGGTATATTACTTTGCTTTTGTTTAGATGAAATTGGAGAAATTTAGACAGCTGGTTCCACCTTTTGTAGATGCTCCGCAGTAAACACTATGGGATGATATTAACTATATTTTCCTGTTGTGTATTTATATGAGAAATGTATTTTAAGGTACAGCAGTGTTAGCAATACCATTCAATACAAAGAAACTACTGGGCCTCTCTGTGGATCAGCAAAAAGTACTGTGGACTTTCTCATTTGGTTTTCTCAAGATCAGAGTGTAATTCACTTTAGCCAGGGAGCAATTACAGTGTCTAGAAACGTTATACTTAGAGGTAGTAGTGGGCCCCTAATAAAGGAACACTAATTATTTTGGCTTACCCATTGTGCTTACTGCAGAGTTAAAGAACTGTATAGGTTTCTAGACCTTATAAGAAATCTTGATTAAAAAAAAAAGACAAAAAACCTTGATCCCTTTTTTTAAGGAGAAGCTGTCTTTGCAATAAACCAAAAGTGGACTGTGTTTGATAGTGGTTTTTTAATGGTTAGCCATGCGTTGAAGCACTAGCTGACATTAGTTGGTCCTGTCTGGGACCATTGTTAATCACTGTGCTGTAATTAGCCTAGCTTCTTCTGCCTCTCTTTACTCCCCTGCCAGTGGACAGTTGTTTCAGTGAGTGATTTGTTTAGTTTTTTTTGCTAGGTTTTGTGAGAATGCATTTCAGAAACATTTCATACAAGCTATTTTCTTACACAGGCATACTTTAAAACAAATATTTAATAATACCGGTTTTTAAGCTAATAAAAAAAAATTCTGCATGTGTGCTTATTCATTATCTATAAAATAAAAATCACAGTAGCTACTGTAAATATACATAAGTAGAGGAAGTTTACTGTTAGCAGTTGATCTATAATCTTAATTTATCAACTTTCAAACAAAGTCCACTGATGGGTTTTTGCTTTATACAGTTAATATGTATGTGTGTATATATATATATATATATTTTTGTATTATTCCACTGGTATAACTGAAAGGACTAACCTATAAGCAAGTTGTAAATGCATGTTGTACTTTTTCTCTTCTTTACTACTTCACACTATGTAATTAGCCTGCTTTGCAACTTCACTGTGAGGTTAAAACTGTGGCGAACTGGACTTGTTTTGCTAAAAAAAAAAAAAGTGAACACACAGTAATATTTGAGCAGTAAAGTATATAAGCCTTTCATGTTTACATTTATATATATATGTTTTTTTGCTTTTTGTTCCGAATGGCCTAGCATGAGTGTCAGTGACTGTCCTCTGAATAACAGCAAGTTTAACCTTGCCTGTATGACAGTTTTAAGTCATACATTACTGAAACTCCTGTCAGAAAGCATTATGGTTAACATATTAGCAATAACTATTTACAGAAATTGACTATTTTCTTCTTAATGAGCCAACCCTTTATATTGACCAGTAAACATGCACTCACTGCTGAAAGCTAACATTTTTATCATTTATCTTGGCCAAACAGCTTTCAATAGCTTACTATTTTGCCTTATGACATCATTACATTTGTTTGAAGGGCATTTTTGTACATGAAATTTGATGGCTTTTTATGCATGTTTGTGGTTTTCATGTGAATCAGGAAAGCATTTCCTGAGGAAGTTGCACACACATATAAGCAATCTAGTTGTGACCCACTTACAGTTCCTTTTGTGGATATGACACAGCTGAGTTCTGTTAACAGTGTAGTTTTTTCAATGTATTTTTTATGTATGTGTTCAATGAAGTTTGGTTGATGCCATCCATTGCACTGCTGTAGTGAAGCTTAGCTTGTGATTTGGCTGGATGCTGATCAAAATATCGGCAGTGCAACAAAACACAAAAAGGCTGGACAGACTTCTTTTATATGTTCTGTAGATATGATGAATGACTGTCCTGTATGTGTGCTTTTGCCTGTGTTGAAAGAAAACCCTGAAGCTTTGTTAAAGCAAATTGTTTGATTTTTTTTGTTTTAGAAATCTGGCTTCATTATGAAAAGGGAGCCAGTACTCTTCAATGCATCAAAATAGAACTGTATATAAATTTGAGTACTTTAATTTAAAACCTGTCTTAAAATAATACCAATGAAGAAGTGTATAGAATATTCTGTGTTTATTTAAAATCATTGTCTTGAGTTTTTTTTTTCCTTTGGTTCAAAAAATAAATTTTGAATACAATCACATTTGAATTATTTATTTACTACTTTTTCCTGTCAAATTGTACCTGTATAGATGTTAGTGTGTTAAATGCTGACACCTCTCACAAAAATATCATGTTTGTTTTTGTAAACATTTATGGAAAATTCATTTTGTCAATGCTGGTGATTGTGAAATTTAGAGGTATTGTCACCAGTAACTGAAAATTGAGGTTAAGAGCTCAGAATTAACAATTGTGCTGTATTGTGTATTATCCCAGGACAAGCAGGATGCTAGTCCTCACATATGGGTGACATCGGTAATGGAGCCCTATGTACGGAAAAACTTCTCTAAAAGTTTCCATGAAACTTTTGAATGGCACCGGAGTGCCTACTGAGCATGCCATGATATTCCCTGCCACAGGGGTCTCCCTTCAGTCTTCTTTTTTCCGCGAAGCCGTTAGCATCGCGGGCTAAATTGGAGTCCTGAGGTGATTTTCACCTATCTGAAAAAAATTAATATTTTCGGAAAAAAATTACTCCACCGCAGGGGTTTCCCTTAGTATAACTTTTTCCGTTTTCGATTCCCGGCCGGGAACGATATTTTTTGGGTCATCGCCGTTGACGGCTGTCCGGCGCCATGGCCTCCGGTTTTAAAAAATGCCCAAATTGTGTGAGGACAATGTCGATAACCGACCCTCACTTTGAGTGTGTTCTTTGCCTAGGCAAAGACCACAATATTCAGTCCTGTAAATCTTGTGCTGAAATGACTGCCAAGGGTCGTCGTCTTAGAGCCGAAAAGATGGAGCAGTTATTCAACATTCAGTTGCTTCCAAGGCCTTCGACGTCAGCACAATCATCGCCATCCGCTTCATTACCGGTATATTGTGCCACAAATGTCTAATAGCCTCTGTACCTCTTGTATTTGAGTCCTGTTTTGGCCTCTCTTGCTTTTCTCATCTGTTTTTGCAGAATGTGTTTGGAGCTCTAATCTTGTTCAGTATATATTTGTGAAACCTTATCTCCTTCCAGTGTTACTTTTGTGCTTTCTTGTGAGTTTTCCACTTGAGTAAGATCCAGAGTGTGAGCAAGGTGTTTACTTCCTGGTTGGGCACCTTCTAGAAATTCTTAACTCCTGACACTTTACACAAATAGGACCAGTGGTGGTCCAGTGTGGGGCTCTGGTAGCATTAACTTTGATCACCCTATATCTATAAACACACTGATGACCTAAAGCTAATCCTGAGGGGTCAGTATATGGATAGGGAGGCTAAAACCATCATCTGTAAAAGATGCCTTTTTTCGGAAGATCTTAATTAGGCGTGTCAGCTATTAAGATGCAAAAGATTAAAAAGAAGCAAGAGAATTCCCCTATCACTCGTTAGCAAAAGAAGTGGAGTAACTGTTGCAATACTTTTAAAAACCACACAACTGAAAAAATGTCAAGATATGGTATCATAAAACTGATGCAAAATGAATTACATAGTGTTAAACTGATTCTACCTTCACAAAACAAAAATGTAAATACTGTGGAAGAACAAATAACTCCTTTTCTGAAATCTGGAATAAAATAAGAACATAAGAACATAAGAAAATGCCATACTGGGTCAGACCAAGGGTCCATCAAGCCCAGCATCCTGTTTCCAACAGTGGCCAATCCAGGCCATAAGAACCTGGCAAGTACCCAAAAACTAAGTCTATTCCATGTAACCATTGCTAGATGCCATTGGTCGCTGTGTCTTCCAAGGATCAATGCTCATCTCCCGAATTGCCGCTTATCAGCTCTATATGATCCAATATAATAGGGTCATTTTTAAGCAGATACAAGATTTGACAGACTCTCCATGCCACCGGACTCCCCACCTCTACGATGTGGAGAACATCCGATCACTCCATCCTTCTGGATCAGGTGGTCTCCCTCCTTCTCCAGTCCAAGGCAATATAACCCGTACCCTACTCTCAGCACGGCCTAGGATTCTATTCCCGGTACTTTCTAATCCCCCAAAAATCGGGAGGCGTTCGCCCTATTCTGGACCTACGGGCCCTCAACAAGTACCTCCAGCGAGAGAAATTCAAGATGGTAACCTTAGGCTCACTTCTTCCTCTTCTACAAAGAGGAGACTGGCTCTGCTCTCTGGACCTCCAGGACGCATACACTCATATTGTGATAACTCCATCTCATCGCAAATACTCTCAGCCCAGAGACGCATTCTCCCTCTCGTGGGCAACCGGTCTACTTTATGCATTCCTTCCACGTCCTCTTCTCTGGAGACTCTAGTGAAGTTACGTCAGGACAAAGGAACCATGATCCTCATATAGCACCTCACTGGCCACGCCAAGTGTGGTTTTCAATACTTCAGGATCTCTCCATTCACAGGCACATTCCCTTAGGAAAGGACCCGCTTCTGATCACTCAAAACGACGGGTGCCTGCGCCACCCCAATCTTCAAGCCTTGTCCCTGACGGCATGGATGTTGAAAGGTTAATCCTTCAGCCACTTAACCTTTCTGACTCAGTTTCCCGTGTCCTGATTGCTTCATGGAAGCCTTCCATGAGAAAATCTTACTCTTACAAATGGAACAGATTTACGTCATGGTGCTCTTCTCAGTCCCTTGACCCTTTTACCTGTCCAATCACGAAGATTTTGGACTATCTCTGGCACTTATCAGAGTCAGGTCTCAAAACTTCTTCCATCAGAATGCATGTCAGTGCAGTAGCCGCCTTCCATAAATGTGTCGGGGATGTACCCATATCAGTATAGCCCCTTGTAATACGTATTCTGAAGGGCTTGCTTCACCTCAAGCCTCCACTGTATCCTCCGGCCCCTTCTTGGAACCTCAATTTGGTTTTGGGTCAGCTCATGAAACCACCATTCGAGCCTCTTCAATTCTGTGATCTTCGCTATCTCACATGGAAAGTGATTTTCCTTATGGCAATCACTTCTGCTCGCAGAGTTAGTGAATTACAGGCTCTAGTTACCTATCCGCCTTACACTAAACTTCTGCAGGACCAGGCAGTACTCCGCACTCACCCTAAATTTTTGCCTAAGGTAGTTTCGGACTTTCATCTCAATCAATCCATTATACTACCTACCTTTTTTCCCAGGTCCCATTCCAATCCAGAAGAGCAGGCTTTGCATACCCTTTACTGCAAACGGGCTCTAGCATTCTACCTAGACCGTACAGCTGCCCACAGGAAAAGCACTCAATTGTTTGTCTCTTTCCATCCTATCAAATTGGGGCAGCCTGTGGGTAAACAGACTCTCTTCTCCTGGTTGGCGGACTGCATATCCTTTTGCTATCAGTAAGCAGGCATTCCACTTCAAGACCGTGTTAAAGCACACTCTGAGGGCCATGGTGACTTCAGTAGCACACCGATCGGTGCTGCTTCCTGACATTTGCAGGGCTGCCACCTGGAGTTCTCGCCATACTTTTGCAGCTCACTATTGCTTGGACGAAGCCGGAAGACAAGATTCCATCTTCGGCCAATCTGTCCTGCGTAACCTATTCATAACTTGACGTACCAACACCCTTCCGCCTGCCCGTTAGGGTTCATGATTCCCTCGGCCAAATTCCACCCCAGTTGTGCCTGTTGCACGACTTGGGTACATTTGGTGCATACTCTGACATCCTCAGCTCGGTACTCACCCATATGTGAGAACTACCATCCTGCTTTTCCTGTGAGAAAGCAAATGTTGCTTACCTGTAACAGGTGTTCTCACAGGACAGCAGGATGTTAGTCCTCACGAAACCCGCCCGCCGCCCCGTGGTGTTGGGTTCGTAACGTTTTCTTATTTTATTTTTCGGCACTACCTGTAGCTTTTAAACAAGACTGAAGGGGGACCCCTGCTGGCTGCAGGGTTAGTACCATGCTGGGCATCCCCAGTAGGGCACAATCACTACGGAGCACTAATGAGTCCCCTCAATAAATACACAATCCAACACACTTAGGAACTCCCAAAGTATTACCATAAATATACAATATCAATTTAAATTTATTTTCAATATCACCTTTCAAAAAATGTTTATATCCTTTATTGTTACATGTCACATAAACATATTTCACATTTAATAAAACAACCATTAAATACATCATTTAAATTACATTAAACACATCATTTCTAATGATACCATATTCAACAGTACATATACATCAATACATATACCCCTCAACATACATATATATTGTCACAATATCTATATTCTGATGAATTCAATGTTTAATCACAATTTTGAATGCACCCAGTCCGGACAAGTCCTAACTAATAATCATCATTTATCCCAACCCTAACCCCCTAATATCACACAATCACACCCATTCATCATTCATTCACTTAAAAACTATATACCCCATAAAAGTGACCTTATACCCTTTATATTATCATCTAATGGTATATTATAATGATTTTATGGCAGTTATTGAACAACTGATTCTCAATTCTTCACAAACAGTTTGCTGTACCGATCACCCCAATCTTTTTCAATGGATGTTTTGACATCAAACGCCCCAACAAGGCACCTCGTTTCACCCCTAATCTGGCTTCCTCGGGGGACTCTTACTGTATTTCACAGTTTCAATCGTACATCACTCTTGATGAAACGGTATCATAACTTGCTTCCTCTAATTCTGAACCCCACTTATCCGGACCTCACTACATACACTTAACACAATGCATCCAAACATTTCCAAATTACTTTTATTAGCCGTTCGATACATGATCCAACCAGCCGACCAAATACCCAACAAGGGTCTCAATTTTTCTATTCAGAAATTCGAGACTTGCAAGTCTAAATACTGGCCTCTCACTATTTTACCAGACAGATTCAACACGTTTCCCCAACGCCGATCCACTCACTTAAGTCAAATATATTTTTTGGCAGCCATCTGTGTGAAATAAAATGTATTGATAGTTCTTGAGTCTTTTTTCAATTTTTTTAGATTAATGGAATTTTTGTTTTGTGTGTTTGAAAATATTTTGATAATATAAATTAAAGGGTTTTCTGATACAGTGATGGAGAGCTACGGTACATGATTTGAGCTTCTGGTGCCCTAATACTGATAATGCCTGAAACCCATAGCTGGTAATAGACAGTGGATTAAAATCTATGCACCTTTATTCCGCTGAGACCGTATCTCCCTTTAAAAAAGGATTAAATATAAAAACCAAAATAGAAAATAAAATAAGAAAGAGAGGTTAATACTATATAATTTAAGTTTGCTGGCTTTATAGTCTTTGCATCTCTATGTTTTATTTGATTTAAGTTTTGGGAGGTGTTTGCTCTTTTGTATTTAATGTCTGGTTCTAGACAGATATTCAGTCTCCTGCAGCAAGGATGGAGTGAGAGGGAAAACCCCACCACTATTGCCAGCAACTGTGCATAAAAAAAATCTGACTTTATTTGGTCCATAAATATTCACTACCACCACCACCGGCTGCTCATATAAAGTTGAATTTTAAGACCTGTGTGCAGGAGCACATGTACATGTTTGCTGGCTCGCACACATGAATGCAACGATTTTATAACACACACATGCGCGAAAGGTATAAAATTGGCTATACCCGTGTATATGTGTGCACAATTTTACATTGACGCACATCTGCGTGCAAATGCCGCCTCGATCGTGCAAGAACCTGTTTCCCTAGTTTGTTCCCAGTTTGCCTCAATAGAAGACTTCCTAAACCCCCTAGCTAACTTGCTGCCCTATTAGCCTTGACTCTTAAAAACCCCACCCTAATTTTGTTTCATGACTTACATGCCATCCTTAGCAGAAGTAAAGTTAGGCAGATAGGGACCCCAGTGCACACTGGTGTGCATAAATACTTACGCACTGATTTCATTCATATTTCCTGGAACACCCTTGCCTTGCTCCTTTTATGAAAATTTTTTTTACATGTATATGGGGAGGTATGTGTGTACCTGGGCACCTCTTAAAAACCACACGCCGCATGCTGGGACGATATCTGCACATATCTCCTGGCTTTGGTGCGCTTAGGGCTTTAAAAATTCACCCGATAGGGTTCCCTCCATAAAGACAAATCTACTTTCTAGATTTTTGTACTATGCGGACCTTTAGAGGCAAGTCATTTTGTACAAGAATGCATACCCTCTGCTTTTGGATAGGATGCATAATAGATCTGACCAAACCATTCTTTCTTAAGCTTCTCATGTTCCTTGTCTGTTAAGCGAGTCTCTTGCAACAGTGCTATCGAGGCTAAACATTTCCTCAGAAACTGAAAAATGTGTTTCCTCTTTATAGGTGCCCCTGATGTTCCAGGGCACCAAATTGACTTTGGAATTAGCCATCAGCCCATGATACAATATGCAGACATAGTCTCAACTCTCAACCTTCCAAACCCACTTTGGATTTCTTGTAAATCCAAAGCATGATTTATTGCAAATGTGGATTTTCATGTTTAAAAAAAACAAACTGGAGTAAGCAAACCTGTGGAGTATTTAGGAAGTTCTTTTGAATTGCATGGTAAACCTCTTTTAAAGAGAGCTGCATATCTTTACTAATAAAATGATGAATAGAAACATCAAATAATTTCCTGGGCAGGAAATTCTTCAAGAAGGAAGCAATAATCTATGAACGAATTCAACAGGTTAGAAAGCAACAATACTATGTGTAACACTAAATTGCCTTATTCCTCAATGTCTAGTGAATTTCCATGGTTAAAAGAAAAGCTAATATTAGCCTGACCTGTTTAATTTGCTTTAGGGTTATAAGACAAGGAACACATGTAAATACAGCTGAGCCATAAGATCCCATGGTAGATAGTTAAAGCTTGACTAAGATGCAAAAACATGTTCAGCTGGTAAGACTTGTTTGTTCTACAGGGCTATTGAGGTATAGGGAAGTCAGCCTAAGCAAGTTTCACCTACATGAAAATAACCTTTTGTCCACCACTCCCTCATGCAAAATGTCCTTTGTATTGTTTCCAACTACAGTCTTAATGTTCTGTGCAATAAGCCTTTATTATGTGATCTGTATGCAATACAAGATAAATTCATGAATGAATCAGGTTCTTGCCTAAAATCCTTAAAGGTATTCTATAGACTGATTGTGTAGTGGTTCCCAACCCAGTCAATGATCATAAAGTGTATTGGTATACACTAGAAGCAGTGCATGCAAATAGAATTCTTGCATATTCATTATGGAAATCCTGAAACTCAAACTGGTTTGTGGCCCTTCGGGACCAGATTTGGAGACCCCATCCCTGCCTCATGGACATAAGTCTGTCCATAGGTCATTTTTCTGGTCCTTATGTAGAGGGGTTAGGGAAGCTCTTTATTAAATACGACCCCAGACATTATAGGGCAACAAGAATCCTACTTGGAACAAATAATGCTGAAGCTTCAGACTGAATATCTCAAGTTGCCATTCTTTCCTAACCCTAGCAATGTGCACAGAGGCTGAGATACATGCTTTGCTTTCCTGTTATTTCCTTTTTATCCCTTTCTATATCTGACTGAAAGTTGTGAATATTGCTGACTTTAGAATGAATGATAGGTTATCCAGATATAGTGGTTGTTTGGACTAGCTTGGAATTGGGGGAGTCAGCTTTAAAAAGTGTGTGTCCCCCCCCCCCTTCCAAAGGATTGTCAGAGCTAGCCAATGCAAAATTAGTAACACAGCAAACTGTGGCAAAAAGTAAAATATGTATGTATGTATACAGCAAAGAATATTTTTTATGAGTAGATTACATTATAAACTAGTATTGTGAGAGCTTAGCTTGCATATGGTAACATGAGGGGTTTCTGAAGCAGGAGTTGATATTGATTTGTGAATTATAGAACTATAAGATCTATATCCATCATGTCTAGGCATGTGTGATTCTTTCAATAATCCTTTAGTTATTTTTAAAGGACCACAAAGACAAAATTTGTTTGGCTTCAGTCAAATTGGAATTTTGTGTTTGAATATGCACACCATAAGAACATAAGAAATTGCCATGCTGGGTCAGACCAAGGGTCCATCAAGCCCAGCATCCTGTTTCCAACAAAGGCCAAGCCAGGCCACAAGAACCTGGCAATTACCCAAACACTAAGAAGAACCCATGCTACTGATGCAATTATTAGCAGTGGCTATTCCCTAAGTAAACTTAATTAATAGCAGATAATGGACGTCTCCTCCAAGAACTTATCCAAACCTTTTTTGAACCCAACTACACAAACTGCACTAACCACATCCTCTGGCAACAAATTCCAGAGCTTAATTGTGCGTTGAGTGAAAAAGAATTTTATCCGATTTGTCTTAAATGTGCTACTTGCTAACTTCATGGAATGCCCCCTAGTCCTTCTATTATCCGAAAGTGTAAATAACCGATTCACATCTACTCGTTCAAGACCTCTCATGATCTTAAAAACCTCTATCATAATCCCCCCTCAGCCGTCCCTTCTACAAGCTGAACAGCCCTAACCTCTTCAGTCTTTCCTCCAGTTCCTCCAGTCTTTCATCCAGATCTGAATTTTGCGATTTGAGAAAAGTTGTCAGCAGATTTGTCAGACTTTTTTGAGAAGCTGCCTTTGGGAAGTTTGTGGAGAGAAAACAGATTAATTTTGTTCTGCAGTTCTTGTGTGTTGATTGTGTTCTGTCTTTTACTTTCTTGGTGTTTTCGAGCATTCATTATTGTTTAATAGAATGATGAGAGAGGTTAAAGAAAGGAGTAGTGCTGGAGATGATGAGGAGCAAGAAAGACAGTGGTAATTTTTCCTGAATTGCAATTTTGCCCCTGTCAGGCAAGCACTACAAAGATTGCCTGTGACTGAGATGTTGATGGGAGACGTAGATACTCAACTAAGTGAACAGGCCTAGTAGTAGCACTGGTGAAAGCAAGAGGGAGGCGGAGACAGTAACATTATCCAAGTACTGATGGAAGATTCTAACCACGGGAATATTTTAGACTGCTACCAAGCTATAGTGTGTGCCCTCTGCCATAGTTCAGTGTGTAACCCCCAGAAGATACCAAGACATTAGAATTCTGTGCACTGGTGAGTGGCTTCTTAATAATGATTGAGCAAATAGTATAATGGACCAGGCTGAGAGGGGCAACTTCTTTATTAGACAGAGAATCTTCCTTATGAGGGTGAACAATCTCCTCACTTCCTTTACCTCTCTAGACTCAAAACAGACTTAAAGAAGTTCTGACAGCTCCACTGGCTAACATTTTCAGTGCTGCTTTAGAGTTGGAAGTAGTTGCAGAGGACTGTAGACAGGTGGATGTGATGTTATGCCTGTATAAGTCTCTAGTGCAATCTCATGTGGAATTTGTGTACAGTTTTGGACCCCTTCAAAAGGATATAAACCAATTGGAGTCGGTCCAGAGAATGGATACTAAAATGGTCAATGGTCTTTGTTTTAAAGCACATGGGGACAGACTTAAAGATCTAAACATACATATCCTAGAGGAAAAATGGGATGGGGAGATATGATAGACATTTAAATACCTCCAAGTTTTCCATGCAGAGGTCTGGAGGCAGGTCTCTCTCAACAGAGAGGAGGCTCTAGAACAAAGGGGTCTTGGGATAGACTCAGGATTTCCTAGCGTGCGGCAAGATGGACTTAGGACCAATGGGTATTGTGCTCTTCTGCTAGCAGATAGGAGACGGAATCAGATTTCAAAGCTAACGTCAACCTGGGTACATATACCCCTGCACTGACCTCACTTCCTCAGTATCTCTCCTTCTCCTAGCAGATGCGGACACTATACCACATACTAAAATAGTGTTAACAATTACTGCAAAGAAGAAAGAAATTTACCTTTAAGAAGATCAAGCCCCGCTCTCATGCAGTGAAACCTAAGGGTCCCTCCCCCAGTCGAGAATTCCTGAGGTGATTTCCGAGATCCCTCAAAGATGAGCCTTGGTCCGGTAGCTGGTTCCCGGCGTGGACTTAGCCCCCAGGATGGCTGAAAGGCAGCGGGTGCACAATTGAGCACGGCGGTGAAGGTATTCCCCCTCCTCCCCCCCCCCCCCCCCCGCAGCTGGAGACTGCCTGGCATGCAACCAATTAGTGCCGAGACCAGGTAAGGTAAAAATCTTTTAATTGAGGTCTCCGGTCTCCAGAGCTCGGATAGCTGTACCGAACGTTTCTTCCGGCGAGGTTTATAGGGACATCGATCGGGTTGAGCAGCCTGGCTTGGGCTAGGCCTCGATCCGGTGCAAGGGTCCACACAGGTGGAGACCCTCAGGGGGCGCCATCTTGAGAGTGGGGTCATCAGCACCATATTCCCTCTGACCGGCACTGCGCACAGGGCAGGCCAGGCGGCCGATACGCCTAACTTGCGCGTGCCCAGTATAGTCGCGCATACAATGATACATACAAACTGAGACATGCGCAAAACTTTCGCACACGGTGCGTGCAACTAAGCGCACCTGGGCGCATAAACACGTGCACAAACTGTTTTTTTGAGGGCAGCCACGCGCACAAAAACTCGTGGAAAATGATGGCACCACTGCCCAAGAAGGCCAAGGGACACTCCCTTTGCACAGCCTGCCACATAAGAGCCACACAGCCTGAATACCGGAGAGTTGATGGAACCTGCAGCGTCCTTCCTCACTGACACAAGCTCAGATCTAGAGCACATCTCAGCCAATGGTGTTGCCTTGATAGTGGCAGCCAGAAGACAACTATGGCTATGAAATTGGTCTGTGGACATGACATCTAAAGTGAATCTCATGAGAATGCCTTTTAAAGGATCTCTCTTATTCGGAAGCGAATTGGAGAAGTTAACCAACAAATGGGGGTGAATCCTCCAGTATCTAGACTACCTGAAAATAGGAATAAAAGATCTCTGTATCCATCCCCCAGAAGAGCCAAGGGCAGAGGATCGCGGCGCTTTAGACCCTACAGGAACACACAGTTCCAGACAACTCACCCCTCCGGAAGGTCCCAGTCCTTTCGGAACAGACAGACCAAGAGGGGAGCAGGACCAGGGGCAGGCTCCAGCCGTGCCCCACAATGAGAAGAGGCCAACCCATCCACAGGAAGAAAACATAGGGGGTCAACTAGCCCTCTTCCACCAGAGATGGGTCGAGATAAGGTCTGACAAATGGGTCCTAAACATCATCCGAGAAGGGTACTCTCTGGAATTCCACAGCATCCCTCGAGACAAATTTGAGATCACCCTGCCATTCCCACTCCAAGTCCTAGCAAGACTACTCAGTCTGAAGGCAATAACTGTGGTGCCCACGCTCCAGCAAAATACTGCGCGCTATTCCATCTATTTTATCGTTCCCAAGAAGGAAGGGTCATCCGGCCCATCCTGGATCTCAAGAACGTCAACCATTATCTGCATGGAAACTCTGCGCTCCGTTATAATGGCAGTACAACCAGGAGAGTTCCTAACCTCTCTGGACCTCTCCGAAGCCTATCTTCACATCCCAGTCCATCAGGATCACCAGCACTTCCTGCGTTTTACGATACTGGGCCACCATTACAAGTTCCGGGTGCTTCCCTTTGGCCTAGCAACCGCCCCCAGCACCTTCACCAAAATTATGGTGGTCATGGCAGCAGCGCTAAGAAAGGAAGGCATCCTGGTACATCTTTACCTGGACGACTGGCTGATCAGGGCGAAATATCCGGAGGAGAGCTGACAGGTGACCAGCAGAATCAAGAGCCTACTGCAGGAGCTCGGATGGGTCGTGAACATGAGCAAGAGCTGATGGCACAATTGCGACGATTGATGACTAATGCATGCCGCAAAGTATGGGACTACCTTCAAATCCTCGGCCTCAATGCATCAACTCTGGAGGTTGTTCCATGGGCAAGAGCCCATATGCGATTGCTCCAGTGCTCCCTATTTATTTATTTTATTTAAAATCTCTTCTATACCGATAGCCGTTCGCACATCGTATCGGTTCACAAAAAACCCTACTGTCACAATGGAACCCACTGTCCCAGGACTACTCAATTCACCTCCAACTATCAGCAGAGGTTCGGACCCAGCTCCAATGGTGGCTACAGGAAGACCACCTAAGCAGAGGAGTAAGCCTATCCCCATCGAACTGGATATTGCTCACCATGGATATGAGCCTGCGAGGGTGGGGAGCCCACTATCAGGAGCTGATGGCCCAGGAACAATGGAACAAGACAGAAACGGAATGGAACATAAACTGCCTGGAAGCACGAGCAGTCAGACTAGTGTGCCTGCGATTCAGCCACAGACTTTGTGGTGAATCAATCAGGATAATGTCAGACAATGCGACAACAGTTGCTTACATCAACAGCCAGGGAGGAACTAAGAGCCAGCAGGTGTCTCTGGAAATAGACCCCCTCATAGCATGGGCGGAGATAAACCTACAGGGGATCTCGGCCTCCCACATAACGGGAAAAGACAACATCTCAGCAGACTACCTCAGCAGAGAGAGCTTAGACCTGGGGGAATAGACGCTGTCGACCACAGCCTTCCAACTGATAGCAAATCGCTGGGGCCTCCCAGCCATGGATCTACTGGCAACCTGTCTCAATGCCCAAGTTCCCAGGTTCTTCAGCCGCAGACGAGAACCACAATCCCAGGGAATCTATGCTCTCGTCCAGACCTGGCCAGAGGAAGACCACCTGTACGCCTTCCCTCCATGGCCACTACTGGGCAGGGTCATCCGCAAGATACAGCATCACAGGGGGCTAATTCTACTAGTCGCCCCGGACTGGCCAAGACGACCATGGTACGCAGACATGCGAAGACTACTTGCGGGGAACCCTCTGTGCCTACCTCCACAGGGACCTTCTTCAGCAGGGCTCGATCCTCCACGAAGATCCGTCTCGATTTTCTTATGGTATGGCCCTTGAGAGGACTAGCCTGAAGAAGTGCGGTTACTCAAAGGCCATGATTGACACCCTGCTCCGAGCACGCAAGTTCTTCACATCCTTGTCTTACATATGGATCTGGAGAGTATTCGAAGCTTGGTGTGAGGACCGCGGGATCCCCCCATGGACAGCCAAAATTCCCATGATCCTGGAGTTCCTACAGGACAGGATGAAGAAGGGGGTTGTCATTCAACTCCTTCACGGGCCTGCTTCAGAGCCAAAGTGGGTGGTATCAGACTATCAACTCATCCAGATGTATCCCGCTTCCTGAAAGGGGTTAAACAACTCCAACTACCCCTAAAGTGGCCGGGGCCTCTATGGAATCTCAATCTAGTACTAGACTTCCTAGCAGGGGCCTCCTTCAGACCAACATGCGGTCTGTCACTTCGCCTCTTAACTTTAAAGACGTCATTCTTGGTGGCAATATGTTCAGCTTGTTGTATATCTGAACTTCAGGCACTATCCTGTCAAGAACTGTTCCTTAGGTTCACGCCTGAAACCATACAACTGCGCACTGTCCCCTCCTTCTTACCGAAAGTGGTTTCCCAGTTTCACATGAACCAAACCATCTCACTACCATCTCCAGATGAGCATAAGGACTCGGAAGACTCATGCCTTCTTCACCATCTGAATGTCAGCAGACTCCTGGTCCGATACCTGGAAAGATCTGAACCTGGGTGCAAAATGGAAGAAGTAATAAAGGCGCAGCCTACATAGAGGCAGGAAAGCCCTTACCTCTACAGGTTAAGGCTCATTCTACGAGGGCCTAGGCAGTCTCCTTTGCGGAAACCAAGCTGCTATCACCCGCCGAGACTTATTTATTTATTTGTACAGTTTTTATATACCATAGTACAGAAACAAGTTTCTATCATTACAGTTTACATTCCATTTAAAATAAAACCTAAAATATAAATAATTAGAATAAAAATTACAAAAACAGGATTAATAAAATAAACAACACTAAAAGATAACTACATTCATTACTAAAAAGTAAAAGCTAGAAAAAGTAAAAAATTAGAAGTCTTTTCATTCGGGGTCAGCTATGAATGCCTGTTGGAAGTACCATGTTTTTAGCTCTTTTCTGAACTTTCTCAAATCCAGTTGTAATCTCAGGTTCTGTGGTAAAGTGTTCCAAAGATTCGGACCTGCGACTGAGATAGCTTGGTCTCTCACCTCACTTAAGTGGGCAGATTTCACTGTGGGAACTGTAAGGAGACCCTTATTTGCAGACCTTAATTCCCGTTGAGGGACATGAAGTCTGATTGACATGTTCAACCAGTCAGTCTTTTCTCCATATAAAATCGTATGTATGGTACATAACATTTTATGTTTTATTCTAAAAATTACCGGCCGCCAATGAAGGCTTTGCAAGACTGGGGTTATGTGGTCTCTTTTTTTAGTGTTTGTTAAAAGCCGGGCAGCAGAGTTCTGAAGAACCTGTAAGGGGTCAGTGGTAGATTTCAGCAGACCTAACAAGGTAGAACTACAATAATCAATTCCATTGAATAGCATGGCCTGGAGCACATGTCTAAAATTATTCCAAGAGATGAGTGGTTTTAATCATCTCGGCATCTGCAATTTAGCAAAACCTTCATTGACTTTTTTTGCTATATGAGCTTTCATATTCAATTCAAAATCCATAATGAGTCCTAAGTTCCTTGCTGTATCATTTAATTTACAACTTGTGTTATTTAAAATGACTTTCTGTTCTAAATTAACATTTTTCCTATCTAAAACCATAAACACAGATTTGTCCATATTTAAAATCAGTTTCATTTGAACTAAAAGTTGCTTGATTATCTTCAAATACATCTGTACCAATTTAAAAGTGTTTTCTAAATTATTTTCTACTAGAAATAAAATCTGAATATCATCTGCATAATTGAAATAAATTAAGCTAAGACCGGTTAAAAGATGACACAGAGGTAATAAATATTTAAAAAGGTAGTGGATAGGGTTGACTGACCCCTGAGGAACTCCTGTATTTAATTTTACTTTATTTGAGGTGGCGTATTTTATTTTTACCATAAAAGTTCTACCCTCTAAAAAAGACGAAAACCATTTTAAAGTGTCGGGCGGCGATGTGGTCCTCCATACACACCTTTTCCAGGTTCTACCACCTGGATGTTCAGGCCAGGGAGGACACAGCTTTCGCAAGGGCAGTACTAAGTGGGCCACGGACAGCCTCCCACCCTGTTCGGGAGTAGCTTTTGTTCATCTCATTGGTCCTGAGTCCATCTGGCTACATGCTAGGAAATGGAGAAATTACTTACCTGATAATTTCGTTTTCCTTAGTGTAGACAGATGGACTCTGCATCCTGTCCACGGCTGCCACAGAAAAGGCCGAACCTCGGATGGCAAACCTCGAGACTAAACAAATATGGGTAAACCACGACCTACCCCTAGTTCAAGACACCCACAGTTATCCGGTGTCTGCGTTAATCGGTTGAATGCACTGGCAGTCTCCAGTTTGGAAATCAGTTGAACCAGTCTAGTTTTAATCAAGTTTAAGCAAGTTATCTAAGCAAAGATATATCCACATTGGCTTTTCGAAGACGATACTGAGGAAGTGAGGTCAGTGCAGGGGTATTTGTACCCAGGATGACGTCAGCTTTGAAATCTGACTCCGTCTCCCATCTGCTAGCAGAAGAGCACAATACCCATTGGTCCTGAGTCCATCTGTCTACATTAAGGAAAGCGAAATTATAAGGTAAGTAATTTCTCCAATAATCTTAGGAAATATTTCTTTACAGAATAGTGGATGCATCAAACAGCTTCCCTGTAGAAAAGGGGAGTATCTGAATTCAAAAAAAGCATAGGATAAATGCAGAGGATCTCTGAGGGTGTAGTAGAAATTGTAAAGAGGAATAGATGGTATGAATGGGCAGACTAGCTAAGCCCTATGATCTTTTTCTGCCATCATGTTTCTTGGCAATTCTACCTCTTGGGGAACCAAACTCTGGGACAAAAAAGTCCGTCCACAACCTTGTCAATAGTACCAATATGGCCAAAATGTATCAACAATAACAACAACAAAAAAACAACACAGGATGTCTTTACAGATTGAAAGGCCCCAGAATTCCACAGTAAAGCATGTACAGTCAATAGCAAAATGCTTAAAAATAAATAAAAACCCCTAGCAGTACCACATATCACTTTAGTATATGGAATTTGTTTTGTGGCAAAAATTCCAACAAAGTCCATCAATGCAAAATCAGTCACTTACTCTGATCAAAATAAAGTAAAAGACTCCCAAGTTCCATGTTCTTTTTGGTGATGTCTCCATGATTTATCCCAAGACCTTTTCAGAAAGAGGCTAGGCCTTAAGTCTAGGAACAGAGTGTTAGATTTACTCCCACTATGGCAAAAATGTGTGGTGTGCACCAGAGAGCCAGGTCTGGCTAGAGTGCCAACCTTTAGGGAGTGCCAAAATCGCCCCTTGGCTGCCGGTCAAAAGGCAGAGAGGCCACTGTTGGAGCCCATCCCGCTGATGGCAGACTGACAAGGAGAAAGGCCTCATGCACGTGGCTAAAGATAAGAAAGTCCCAGTAATGGCCACAGCCAAATGAGATTCACCACCCAGGCAGGGCTGCAGATTGAGGCCATCCATCCATGGCTGAAGACACGAAAAAGAGAAAACCAAGAAGGCCATGAGCAGAGCTCGGGCCGCCCACGGCCGAAGACATGAAGGCCCAGGAGGGCTGTGACCTAGTCTGCTGCAAACTTTCTATTGTATTCAAAGCTTAATAAACTAGATGAGACAAGGTAGGATCAATAATCATTAAAGCTGAAATCTGTGTTAGCGAGAAGGCTGCCTTAATATTAATTGACTGATAACCTGATGCTATTTAAGCTGTATAGGACAGGCTACTGTTGTACTGAGAGAGAGTATATTTTTTACATTACTTGAACATCGATGTTTTTCATGTGTTGGGACTAATAGTGCATGTTTAAATTTTCTGCAGCACCTACTGTGCTGTGGCTTTTCAATTTTAGAATCTATGTCCAGTTGGTTGTGGGATCACCCAAGAGGAAAGGCATCAATTCTGTATAGCAGCATTATACCACAGTATAATTATATATGTCCCACAACTTTTATCCACAGTTTTGCTTTCTCTTATTTATTCCAAGTTGAACATAAAAATACATGTTTTCAGCTTTCATTAATATTCGCCACTGCTATTCTTAATACCTTTGAGCTTCCTCATTTCACTTCCAATGAAAAGCTTTAAAATCACACACTAATTCACTCTTTGGTGTAATTACTTATTGCCTCTGTGTTTTACTATAATTTGTGACACTAGAGCAGTCCCTGTGACGGAGAACATGTAAAACACTCCTGCTTCTTCCAGTGTCAGTAGTCACTCCATGTCTATAACTAAAACTACGCAGTCAAATCCCTGCTCCCCTATCATTGTAAAAAGTAGTTCCTAAGAGGTACCTTAAAAATCTATTTGCAGTGAACTATATTCACTGATTCCCCCACCACACATGGTAATTAACTATAAAATTTTAGATGTCATTAATTTTAGGTACTGTCTCCCCCCCCCCCCCCCCCCCCCCCCCAAAAAAAACAAACCAAAAACCACAGGTGCTGTTCTTAAAACCAGCTGTACCTATAGTTTCCTCCTTTTATGCATGAGACAGCCTGGTTACTATGGTGAAGATTTCTGTAACATGTTTGAAATTGCATGGAATCTTGCCAAACAAGGCTTTGAAAGACTGGGCCAGACTGTTGAAATTTGTCCAGATCAGTTTTTTTTACTCAAAAAAAAATGTGTATTTTACCAAATTTTTTCCCACAAAATGTTCTTTAGATCTTCTAAAAGAGATTGATGTTTCCCCATCTGTTTTATTCTATATTATGCCCTCATTTTCCCCCAAAATCTAGCAATTTTAAATTGATGCTAAATTTGCCTATTTGCATACTTTTATTTGTAATGGAGCATGTTTAGAGGTCCTCTAATCACAGTACTGATGTTTCCTGTATTTTATTTGGTGATTATTATCTGCTTTTCAACACTTTATATTAGCACAGGTAATGCAAGTTTTTTGGACTCCCCAAACTTTTAAAATCCCATCCAGGGTCTGGTTAGGTCTCTGGTACCTAACCTGGTGTGCCCTAATGTTTTGTTCTGTTTTTAATTTATTTTACTCATTTTAAATATATATTTAATTCTATTGTTCAGATGCTGGAATTGTCAGAATTTCTGCTTTAAAAATCCTACCAGGGGTTTGATTAAGCCCTTCTGACCTCCAACCCTGTATTTTTATATTTTATTTTTATTTTGTGCATTTTTAAACTTTTAAATCAATATCTGGTCTATTGTGGTCCCAGAAATAGTTACCCTGACATCAGAATCAAATACTGCCAACACTTAATGCCAGGGCTCGACCAATGTCCCTGGACACTTGCAAGCACCTCCCTTCATTCGGCCACGGTGATGGAGGCTTATCTCAGCACCACCCTAGTCAGGAAGAACAGTGGCAGCCTTGCTTTCTCCTGCAGGTGTCCTTCGGCTTCACCCCCCCCTGCCTGAGCTCCTGCTAAATCACAGGAGGGGAATGCACCAACCCTCCCTTCGGTAGACAAAAGGCCTCTCTCCCCTTCAGAGGGCTGTGGGAGAGAGTGCCCACGTTTCCAGCTCAGCACAATGCTTGCCCATTCCTGCAACCCGGCGTTGCCTACAGCTCTGCAGCCTCAGCAGCATAAACTCTTACCTTAAGGACCCAGATCTCTTACAAAAACCCCACACTATGCTAGTCAGGCTCCCCCAAGCCCATGTAGCTTCACAGTTTCAGCCAAGGCCCTCCTCCAATAGCGCTACTCTTAATGGTCACACGCCTCCAAAGCAAATAGAAATCTATTTTATTATTTTTTAGGCCCCATTTTTGCCCCCTTGTTACACACAAATGTGTAACCCCTGGGCTAGTTTTCCCTCACAAGACCCCCAAAGACCACACTTCAAATAAGGGTTTAGCTGTTACTCCTCTACTGATCTGAAAGTCCAGAATTTCCTGTCAGGGAGGAAGATGACTTGCTGGGCCCTGAGCGTTATTCAGTGTCACTCCAGTAAAAGTCTCTTGTATACAGCACTCATCACACTGGAAGCAGCTGATGGTTTCCAACTTAACTTTTACTGATTAAAGATGAAAATATTAAGTTACACATCCTTGGTATTTATAATCCATTTTACAGCTTTAGATTTTCTACTAAATTTGTGACTTTCAGTTTCCAGTTAATGTAGTCTGTTACTGATGTTCAATAGTTTTCTTATATCTAATCCATTCCAACTAATGGGGTAGTTTTGGAGCTTCCTTCCAGAATTTGGTGGGTTGGCTAATCTTTTCCCAATTTAAGTATATTTAAGTAAAGTCCCATTTTTTTTATACTTTAGTCCAATTGTTCAGTCATTCTCCTTACTTCCCTTGTTTATACCTGGCTGGTACCTCCATTCTCTCTTCCTTTTCTTTCTCAATGAGATGGTTGTGGTAAACACTGGATGGGTGCCACCGCTCTTTTCTTTCTCTCTCCCCAGGAATGAACCCAGATTCGTTCTTCCACCAGCACTTCCAATAATCCCCACCAGCACTTCCAGTAATCCATCCATGCTCTCTGGTTGAGAGACACTGGGCCCTTGGGGGAAATCGGGCATATGAAAAAGGGAAACCCAAAATATAGAGAGAGGAAGTACGGAACACCTTCTTGCTCCAAAAGCAAAAAAGGTTTTCAAAAGGACATGGCAAAGTTAGGAAAAGGCACCCTTACTAATTTTCCTTACCTGGACCTCTGCCTTAGAGGTCCAAGGGTCCTTCCCTAAGTAAACCAAAAACAGTGACATGCTGCCCCTACAAGGGATAACTAAACGTCTGGACCCTAACATGGTGGCAGAGGTTTATATACTCTGACCATTCACTATCTCAGGCTCCCATGTGGGGGCGCTAAAACCCACAGTATCACTACCCCTGTTCCCCTGTGATTAATAGAACAATCCTTTTCAGCAGAGATCCTTTAGGATCTCTAGAAATATAAATCGGGTAGCCACAAACATAAGGTGGTAAAAGTTTTTCAAAACAGGGAAGGACTTTCTGCAGTCTGGCTTAGGCAAAGTACTAACTAGGGAAGCAGATGAATAAAAGCATGGTGGAAATGATTTGAAAAGGAGACAGTGTATGTGGCAACTGATAATGATCAGCCAGATGCATCATGTGACTCCAATCTCTTGGAGCTTTTCAAATATAATACAAGGTAATATCACCAATAACACCACTGCGTTCAAAAGAAGGCAGCTTACAAAAAACAGGAGAGACAGACAAAGCAGTAATACTGTATCTGATTCATACTTCTTTTCATGTTCTAACATCTCTGAAAATGATCCAAATTCTTTATTCAGTTGGAATGTTTTTGATGTAACTTTGGACAACATTATCTGTGAATTAAAGTGCAGATTCAAAGCAACCAATAACACTTGTTTTACAATCTGTTCGGTCCAAAAATATGTGACACTAAATTCTGACATTTAGAAGAAACTTCTAAATGCCTTCTTCACAAAACTCCTACAGAACTTTCTGAGAATTTTCCTTATGAAAGGTTGCATTTGAAAAAAAAAAAAATCTTCAAATCTATTTTTGGAAGAGAGTATGGAATATCTCCACTTATCTTATTTAATAATCTAGCCCCTACTACAGGGTGTTGTCTGAAATGTGCAGAGGACACGCTCAGCCCCTGAGCTAAGTCCCTGAACAAAACCACAAGTCCCTTTGGCCCTGGGGTTGTGGATTTTGCAAATGGGAGGGAGGCCGAACCTCCAGAGCCTAAGGCTACAGGGGGAAAACCACACACTCTCTCTCTCTTTCGGTTTATGGGTGTACTCACAGTTCATTGAAATGCTGCAGTGTCTCTGGACTAATAACACATTGAACATTCAGGGAGGGGTATTCTAAAAACCCCCAAAAAACAACAAACTAAACTTATTTACTGTCACAAATCTTGAAGAGTTTTTTTTTTCTTTTCTTCTGGCAACCACTCACTGATAATTCTGTACATCCGTAAGTTAACCACAGTCTCATTCCTGTTCCTTTGAGCGAGTGCCCTTAATAGGAACCCTTTCCTTCCAGGTGCTTGAACCCAGGGTCCTGGTAGGCTACCGGGGGTCTCCTATTTCACCTCTGGTGTCTGAAATGGAGGTCATACTTTGAAGATCACAAGTGCAGGAAACAGATGAAATCCTAAAACTGCTTTTCCCCAGCAGGAATAATGGGCAAAGGTTCCTCCCAACAACAAGGGAAACAAACATCTTCTTCACAAAACCCAAGTCAGTCTTCTCCTGCAGCACGGAACTGCTGCCCCTCCATGTGTTATAGAGTGGGAGCTACAGCTCTTTTACCTGGCCTCCCAGGCAGGGGGGGGGGGGGGAATCCTCTTAGAGGTAGGAGCAGAGATTCTCCACAGTAAAATGCTCCACTTGTTCACGCAACACTGAGAAAACTCCTTCCCCCACCCCAAGGTATCCGACTGTGGCGTCTATAGCAGGGGACTAGGGAACTCCAAAACTTAATACTCCTCCTTCTTCAAACGCCAGCTCACAGTTCCACACTATGCTACACACCCTCCTGGAGTTCGGCAGGTAGGAGACAGTGACCATTCTCAGCAGAGTTAGGAATGCTATGCTCCCTCCTCATTTCCTACCCAAAGCTTGAGTTTGTGACATCTACTACAATGTATGTGTGTGGGGTTCATTTGTAATCTGTCTAGTACGGCCAGGCTGATACAGCTAGAATAGAAGTATTTAAAATCAGTTTTCCAACCCTCTCCTGGAGGCATACCTAACCGGGGGGGGGGGGGGTGTTTCAGGAATATCCATAATGAATATGCATGAGAGAGATTTGCATGCATTGGAGACACGAGGTATGCAAATCTCTCTCAAGCATATTCATTGTGGCCATCCTAAAAAACCTGTGCCTCCAGGAGAGGGTTGGGAAACACAGATCAAATAAATAAATAAATAGTGGAGATCTGGAAAGGGAGGTAGTTGGTACAATAACATTTGCAAAAAATAACCAACTAATTTTCAATGACATTGTTCATAGCCCTATGGATTTTTGGCACATTGCCAATGACTGCAGTAGCAAAGGCTGAAAGAAGTTTCATTAAGCTGGTAAGCATCATAATGTGCAGGCGCTCTACTATGAGATGAGAGCAATAATCCAGATGTGCACAATAAATTGTCTTTAGGGAGAATAATTCATGATTTTTGCAATGTAAAAGGCCAGAAAAATAAAGCTTTAAAGTACTGGTCTGTTAGAAAAAAACAACAACAAAAAATCAAAACATAGACTCGATAATACCATTGTTAAGACCAAGAATCGCACAGTTGCAAAATAGAAGGTAATTTGAGAATTACAATGGACATTTTTCTTTCATGATTCATAAGATTTTGCAAGCAATTTTCAAAATGCCCACATTGCTGCAGAGTTCATGGGAACTTGTTACCAGCAAGCTTTGCACCAGATTTCAAATGACAACTATGTGAGTATTTTGAAAATTGCCCCAGGAAAAAGTTATTTATTTATTTATTTATTTATTTAAGGGTTTTTATATACCGCAGTACGTAAAGAAATACATCACCGCGGTTTACATTTAACAATAACTTAGCAACAGGCTTTACATTGACATTATTAATAGGTATTAAATAAACTAAATTTTCCTTTTTATACCCAAAGCAAAGCAATTGCTCCCAAAAGTTTAAAACATTTTCAGGGCATACAAGCTGTTTCTGGCCTCAAATTGAATTTAGAAAAATCAGAGGTACTGGACATTTTAGGCCATCTCAGTGAGGAATGGGGCCGTCTCCTTTGAAATGGGAAAAAAAAACAAACAAATATTTGGAGTCTTCATTCCTGGTGAATGGTATCAGCCAATATCCCCAGGATTCTTTGTGAATTCCGTAATCGGACACAAGGGTGGATGAATTTTTCTCTGTCATTACTGGGAAGAAAGAATTGCATTGCTTAAAATGTCTCTATTTCCTAAATTATTATTTCCTTTATTATTATTTCCTTTACAAATGATACCGTTAATACTAAGACACAAGGATGTTAAATCTCTTAGGCATTTGCAACAAATTCATTTGGAGGGAACATAAAGCAAGAGTATCATTAGCGAAGTTAATGACACCCAAACTCCAAGAGGGGTGGGGATTTCCTAATGTACGTTTTTATAATCTCACTTGTTCTCTACGTGCCTTGGGGGATTTGCTTTTTGGGGACTCCTCTTTTGCAGATGTTGATATGGAGGCTTGTTTTGCTCAACCTTATGACCTGGGCGGGGGATGTATTCCATTATCTTGCCAATAATCTTTTAATGAAATACATGCAATTTGGTTTGTCATTCCGTACAGAGGATGTTACATTTACATGGCATCTTACTCTGTGCTTGCCTATCCGTGGGAACCCTTGGTTCCCAGCTGGGGATGCGAATAATTTAGTCACATCCTTATTTAAAGCTGGACAAGGTTTATAGACTTCATTGACTATCTGGCTAACAAAATGTTTTCCCTTCAGCATTGTCAGACAACCTTTCAATTTCAAGCGAAAGATTTTTTGTTGTATTTCCAACACACAGCTTTATTTCTTGTCTGCTTAATATCAGGTCATGCCCTTACTCTTCAGGCCCTTTTCAGAGGTTGCTATCTCTGTTTAAAGGACGAAAGCATTCATTAGCAACTTTGTATAGGTATCTCCACTCAATAACTAAATATCGAGTTTTGTCTACCCTGGCTATGGTATGGTCTATGGACCTCGATGTGGAATTGGAAGATGATTGTAATCACATACCTTTGATAATACTAGAACAGTATGTGAGAGTGGTCCATAGACTTATAATTTCGGGCTACCAAGTGCACCATATGCGACTGATTGATAGTCCCCAATGCAGGAGATGTTTAGACATGTGGGCAACATTAACTCATGGTTTATGGGATTGTCTATCCATACGGACATTTTGGGAGGAGACTCTGGCTTTCTTATCTGATAAAATACAACTCCAGATCCTAGCAAAGGCGACTGGTCTATTGGGGATATGCTCTGAGGATGTTGACTACTCAGATACCGAGATTGTGTTTTTGACCAGGAGTCTCTGCATTGCTAGGAGATGTACATTGTCCAGATGGGTGGTTGGGGACACTTCCACACTGGCATTCTGGCATATGGAGATGATAGAGCTGTTGACTATGGGCTTTCAGACTTGGTGTCTAGGTGTTGGAGGGAAGAAACGTAAGCAATTCTCCAGTGTGTTGGGGGGCATTTATAAATAGCCTGCCTTCATCCCTTAAGGACAGGTTTTCTTTGACATGGGGTTTTACCTCCCTTAATACTAGCTCTGCTACAGACAGCACCGTGATTAACTCAACCAATCCTCAATTGAGTTGAGTAGCTCTCTTTTGTTAGATTGTGATGTTCTTATCAGTTCCTAAACATGGGGGGGGAGGGGGGAACTGGGTTTGCATTTGCATATGATGTGTTTATCCTGTGTTGCTTGTGATTTGGGTATAAAACTGAGCCCTTTCTTTTCTTTTTGATGGTTGGGTTGTTATTTGCTCTATTTGTTTTGTTTTCTGTAAAATGAATAAAGATATTATACAAAAAACAACAACACTCAGAGCCTAGAAGATAATCTTCCCCCCAACAGTGAATCTTGGACTTTTATATAGATTTAACATCAGTGGAAGACTTTAACAACTAAAACCCTTATATGAGGTATGATTCTTGGGGTCCTCTAATGGGACGCTAGCCTAAGGGCTACAGTCAGTTTCATATTCCCATGCCTAGCCTCCCTTCCTTGTTCATACCCTTTCAGTCTCTGTTTTTATTTTCCCCATTTGGGAGGTTGGCCTTCTTGGCTCTACCTTTCCTGCCCCATTTATATTCTTTCCTATGTCATTGTCCCTTGTGTAGTTCAAATACATTTTAATAAATGCATTTAAGACTTAAATGGAAAACATTTCAAATTCGATCATGGGAAATTTAAATGAAGAATGTATCTCATTTGATACTGATAGTTTTGCAAAAAATGAATTCAGTATTGTTGGGATTCTTGAATCTTGACAGACTGCAAATAAAAGAACTGGATATTCATAAAATTCTTCTGTGCTCTTAGAGTTGCTTCTATTCCTTGTTCTGCCATTTAAAATACAAGGGGTTTGATTTAGGCTTGTAGGTATAACATTATGGACAGTTATGTGCTAGTTATATTTATATAACTAGGCCCCATCACAAAGATATTCAGCCACACGACTTTTACAGGAACAGTGGACTTCTTTATTTCCCAGAGCACTTTCTCATTCCCAGTGACATTTGATAGCAACTTTATTAACACTGCCTTTTACTGAACGTTATACACTAGACCTTATACTCCACATCACATCTTTCCCCTTTTCTATTGTGAACACTTTCATTTGTTTTCTGGTATACGAGTCTGAACAACTCTAGGGCCAATGAGTAAACTATCATTTGCCCTCTGAAGTGAATGGGGATTATTCTGCCCCAGCTATCTATCTCCAGACTATAAATCCAGTCTAATAATGGGTTTCAATATTCGGCCTGGTCTGCTGGTCATGACTTTCTTCAGGACAGTGCTTTGAGTGTATTCCAAAGAGTCTGATTGATCTGGTGTATGGTCTTTTGGACCAGTATAGGATCATCTTCATCAAGGATGGGCTAAATATACCTTTATTGCATTCCTACAGCAAGACTACTTCAATGCCATAGCTATTTGCATCAGTATTCGGCACCGTTGTCAAGTTAGAGTTGAAGGATAATATGAAAGCTACAGATACTCTCTACTTTAGAGCTTCAAAACCTGCTTGCTGAGGCAGGTCCCATCTCCATTCCCAATTGTCAGGAGTGCATTTAAGGTTTCATCAGTTTTAGAAATCTGTAGCCTGTATCACTTGAGCTCCTTAGAAGTTGGAGGAGTTTTCATATTTGTAATTGCTTCCTCTCTTTTAGGGTTTAAGTTCACAGAAGTTCTTTTTCTTTTTCTCTCAATGGGGATCTCTGTGGGGAGGGATCCTGGATGGAGCTGAAACCCACATGTCCACGGATGGCTAGGAAGATGGGCAGAAAACACTTCCTCCCAGACCTTCAAAACTCCAAAAGGAAATAACACCAGAGCAGCCCTTGCACCACCTCGGATGGGCAGGTCTTCCCTATCTCTGGGCATCCTGAACACACAGGGTTCCCCTGTTTCCTGAGTCCCAGAAATGCCCAGGTGTCCAAGAAGGCTCCTACCAAGTAAAAGTCCAAAAATGCCAAAATAGTCCCTGGACAACCACTCTGCACCTTGTGAGAATAGTACAGCAGTGGAGCCCAGACCTCCAGCCTTCCTCTTAAACTGCCAGCAGACTGCGCTCGGAGCTCTTAGCGGAGTTTGGCTATAAAACTTCTGAGTGGGATATCCATTACAGCGCCCTCAATGGGACGGGCTGCACATGAATGGGTCCTCCCCTAATTATCTCTCTTACTAATTGCTCTAACACTATTCCCAGGGCTTAATGGTGACCTGAAAAAGTGCCTGGGGGTCACAATACAATTGAACCTGATGTTCCTAAACTTTTGCAGAGAACTGGTCTACTTGTTTTCAGAATGGGATACACCTAATATATAGGTGTATATATATATATATATATATATATATATATATATACACATATACACACACACATACACTCTATAACCATGTGGTGTACAATAATTCTTTAATGTACTAAATTTACTTGTTGTTTTTTAAACTGTCCATGACAGCAAAGGAGGGGGACCTGCATAGCATGGGAATCTGTCAGTTTCAGCCATGGTCCACTCCAGCTTTCATTGCTTTGCAGCTGCTTCCTCTGTCCTTTGTTGTTAGATTTCATGGCTGGAATCAATAACTACAGATGGCTGATGAGGGTTGTTGGGCAGGGAATGGAATGGGAATGGTGAAAGAGGACCCGTGACAGCTTTTTTTTTTGTAAGGAGGTTAATTTTAGCTTTTTATGAACTAATATTGTGTAGTATCATGTATGCATAGTGTTGCTGGGATCATTTTCAAAGTGAAGGTATGCACATATATGTGCTTTGAAAATTAGTGTTAAATCTGCAGGTAAAAAGTACCCACAAAATTCACACTGGCTGAAAATTCCACCTACGAGGGGAAGGAGCAAACTTTACTTTGCAGTCCTTACTTCTTGATATATTTATATTCATCCATTTTATTCTATTTCAGGTCAAAATGAGGCCACTCCCCCACTTTACTCAGCAAAGGAGTATACTTTAAGATGGAATAATCATTTTTAAAAAAATAGTATTTGCGGTAACTCTAAAATCTGGTGATTTTCTAGTCCCCTTCAGCACTCAAAATGTGTTTCACAGACCTTCATTTTGCAGTTGATATTACCTGCTCCTTGGCTCCATGTTTCCACACAGCCCTGCATTATTATGGCGCCATCAGAGAGCACGCAATGTTTTAAGTCCATAGGCACAGAAGCTAGGCAGGAAACTGAGAGCAGAAAAGGTTCCTTGTGTTCTGAAAATGAAGTCTTTCCAAACACACTTATTGCTTTTTCAAAAGGCTGTGTTTTCTAAGTATAATGGACCCTTTCTTCTAGTGTTTTCTTCCTTCTTTGTTGTAAACAGTTTTAAGTGGAGGCTGGCAAGAGCATTGTAGTAATAAGCATTACAGAACTTGGAAAAACAATGAGCTCTGCAATATGAAGCTGGAAAGAAGACTGGGCATTGAAAGATTAATACAAACATACAAATAGATAAATGGAGGCATTTAGGAGCCATGGGGGATAAAAAAAAAAGTTTGCTCCTTCCCCTCATAGGTGGAATTTTCAGCCAGTGTGAATTTTGTGGGTACTTTTTACCTGCAGATTTAACACTAATTTTCAAAGCACATATATGTGCATACCTTCACTTTGAAAATGATCCCAGCAACACTATGCATACATGATTACACCTGCTATTTGATGCACACAGCTTTGCTAAGATAATTTACATGAATACTTTTTCAAATCCAAATGTCTGTGCCTCAGTCCCAATTCTGCCCACACTCTACCCCCTAGAACGTCTCTCCCCTATGCATATAAGAATACATTCATACAGGTGAATTTTCAAAGTAGTTATGCATACTATCGTAGCAATTTTCAAAAGCCATTTACTCATGTTGAATGCACTTAACATGGGTAAAATCTGTTGATAATTCAATGGTATATATTGTAGCAATTTTCAAAAGCCCACTTACACAGGTAAAAAGTGCATTCATGCATGTAAAACTCAGTTTTAAACTTGTACATGCTTTTGAAAATCAGGCCCATAATGTGAATGCACATTATTTTTGAATTAACATGTCTTCTCCCTTTCATCTTGCAGTCTATTAATGCTGTCTGACCCAAGCAAGTCACTTCTCTGCCACCTTTCAGCTTGATCTACTCAATGTTCGAGTCACAGGCAATAAAACTCATTTCATTCAGGGCCTAACTGAAGAATATAAACTCTCCATCCTATATCTCACAGAGACCTGGATAGGAAAAGACGACACTATCATCCTAACTCAACTCTGCCCACCAGGCTATCAAGTATATCACATACCCCGGCCCATGGACCATAGGGGGAAGAGTAGCTATCATCTTCCAGCAGTCTCTGGCCCTTGATCTTGACACAACCAAATAAATAGACAAATCTAACGACCTTCTACTGAAATCCCAAGGTGTCGGGAAATCTGAACTAGTCCTCATCTAGTACCCACCATATAAGGACTCCTTCCTTAAACTATCTGAACTATGTGACCTGGCCACTGCTTCCTACAAACTCTTCATATTGGGAGACTTCAACTACCACACGGCGGCCTTCTCAGAGGTAACTCCATCAGCTTCCAGTGTAACACAGACAATCTTGGCCTCAGAGCCGTAGCTAGCCTATGGCTAATGTGGCCTTGGCCATAGGCACTATCCACCAGAGGCACCATTGCGCAAGAAGTATCGGTCTCTTCCCTCCCCCTCCACCAGCAATAAGGAGCACAGCAGGCTGCAAAAGAACTTCGGCATCCTCCTTCCTTTTCCTGCCCCGGCAGTGAAGATCAGCGCAGCCCATGGGGCCGCAAAAAGAGCACAAGCCTCGTGCTCCTCCTCCCTCTCCCTGCATCGGCAATTAAGAGCAGACTGGCCTGCGGGGCTCCCGAAAAGCATCGGCTGCCTTCTCTCTCTCTCTCCCAACTCTGGCAGAAGATTCACACAGCCCATGGGCCCGTGAAAAGCATCAGCTTCCTTCTTCCTTTCCCAGCGTCAGCAATAAGAAGCAGCTCAGTCCACGGGGCCTCATCGGCCTCCTCTCCTCCCCCTGCCCCAGCAGTGAGGAAGAGGTGGCCCATAAGTCCTCCCTTCCTCGCCTCCATAGTGATGAGCAGCGCAGCCCACGGGGCACAAGAAGCATTGGCCTCCCTTCTCATGCTTCAGCCCCCTTCCCACAGTCAAAAGTAGGAACAGTAAACTTAGAGACTAGAAGAAAGAGGAAGTCTGGTGAACCATAAGGGCTGAAGGGAGAGGCTGCTACCCCTTTGCTTCCAGAGGTGAAAATAAAGTGCATGTATGTGTGTGCGTGTGTGTGTGATAGTGCTTATGAGAGAGAGCATATGAGCATGTTTGTATGTATGCACATGAGAGTGAGCATATGAGTGTGTGTATGATTGAACCTGTGAGAGTATATGAGCGTGTATGTATGATTGAGCATGTTAGTGCATATGAGCATATGTATGATTATGCATTTGAGAGAGAGCATAGGAATGTGTGTGTATGATTGAGCATGTGAGAGAGAGTGAACAAGCGAGAGGGTACGGGTATTATTGAGCATGTAATCAATAACTCCCTTCTTTCTCCCTGCTAATCCATGAACATCTCAGGACATCTGGAAATCAAAATTTCCCAGGTATGGATAGCAGGAGATTTATTGTATCCTTGTTTTTAATTATTGGGTGTTTGATGTATCAGCTGTTTTTAAATATTTTGTCATTTGGAAAAGTTGAATATGAATGTTTAATTATTGGATGTTCTGTTTGTCTGTTTATTTGAAATATTATAATTTTTATTAGTATGGTGTTACTATTATGCTTTATATTTCTTTATTTTGTTGTTTGATGTTTTATGAGGAATGGTGATATTTCTGTTTTTCCATAGTTGTACTGCATATAGGGGTAGATTTTTAAAAAGTGCGCCTTCGCGTACTTTTGTTGGTGCATCAGGCGCAAACAAAAGTACGCTGGATTTTAGTAGATATGCGCGTAGCCGCTAAAATCCTGGATCAGCGTGCGCAAGGCTGCCGATTTCGTGTAGCTGGCGCGCGCCGAGCCGTGCAGCCTACCTCCGTTCCCTCCGAGGCCGCTCCGAAATCGGAGCGGCCTCGGAGGGAATTCTCTTTCGCCCTCCCCTCACCTTCCCCTCCCTTCCTCTACCTAACCCACCCCCCTGGCCCTGTCTAAAACCCCCCCTACCTTTGTCGGGATATTTACGCCTCCCGGAGGGAGAAGTAAATCCCTGCGCGCCATTGGGCCGCTAGCGCGCCGAGACGCAACCCGGGGGCGGTTCCGGAGGGCGCGGCCACGCCCCCGGACCACCCCGTGCTGAAACCACGCCCCCGGGCCTGCCCCCAAAACGCCACGCTGATCGGCCCCGCCCCCGACACGCCCCCCTCGAAAAACCCCGGGACTTACGTGAGTCCCGGGGCTCTGCGCGTGCCGGCAGGCCTATGGAACATAGGCGCACCGGCGCGCAAGGCCCTGCTCGCGTAAATCCGGGCGGATTTACGCGAGCAGGGCTTTTAAAATCCGCCCCATAGCGTCTGGCTTGTTGCAGTTTCCAGTTCAGTTTTTTGTCTGCATGTTTCTGTTTACACTATATGGTCTCTTTATTTAATGTTTGGTGAGGGTCCCTCTGTGTTCTGCATATGTGAACAAGGGGAGGTGTTCTGTTAGCATGTAGTTTCTGAATTAGTGTAGCTGGATTTAAAAAAGTTTTGATAAGTTCCTGGAGGAGAAATCCATAAACTGCTATTAATCAAGTTGACTTAGGGAATAGCCACTGCTATTACTGGCATTAGTAGAATGGGATCTATTTAATGTTTGGGTACTTGCCAGGTACTTGATTCCTGGATTGGCCACTGTTGGAAACAGGATGCTGGGTTTGATGGACCCTCAGTCTGCACCAGTATGGCAACTTCTTATTTTCTTATGATCTATAGCAGTCTGGTTTGTTCTGTTTTCCTAATAGGAGGTATATTTCTGTTTTAGGGCCTGATGTAATATTTATAGTGTTGTCTTTTCATAGGTAGGTTGTTACTATTTGAGAGCTGGCAGTTAGTAGTGTTTTCTTATGGGGGTTCAAGTCCTGCTGTCGCTCCTTGTGACCTTGGGCAAGTCACTTTACCCTCCATTGCCTCAGGTACAAAAACTTAGATTGTAAGCCCTCTGGGGATAGGGAAATACCTACAGTACCTGAATGTAAACCGGCGTGATATCTCGATTGAGATCGAATGTTGGTATATAAAAATAATAAATAAATAAATATTGTAGTGTTCAGTTTATTCATAGCTTTCTGAGGGCCAGGGCTACACCCAACACACATTACCATAGGCCTAATTCCATATGGGTTCCAAATGCCTTTATTTTTTCAGTTTTTTTGCAGGCTTTTCTGGTTGGCACCATAGCAATGCATGTTGTTGGAAGTGATATGTTTACCTCAGAATGTCCTTGCTCATACAAAATCTGGTATTATAAATGCATAATTTAAAAAATGTGTGTGTGTAAGGAATGACTAGGAAGGGATGGCACCTAGTGGTTGGATTGGGGGACCTATGATTGCAGGGTTCTGAAGAGAGCCCTGGTGCATGGCCCCCAGCTCAGGACTGACACTGCAATGCCTGGAGTAAATAAAGTTGAGAGACGCTATAAAATAAGGGGGGAAAAGATCCCTGGTAGTTGTGAATGAAGGCTCATGGCTTCAGGATCTTTGTACTAGTTCACAGTGAGCTGAAAGCCCAAAGGAGCAGGATGAAACTGCTGGATCAAAATAAAAATCAAAACCCTCCTCCAGAGTCTCAAGCGACCCTAGCACCTCCTTCCTAGTGCGACCCCCTAATTTCCATATTGCATGGAGCCCCCCCCTTGCAGGCGCCATGCGTGCATTCAAAAAGCGGGCGCTGAAAAGTCAGCGCCCGCTTTCAACGCCCATAATTGCATCAGCCCCTATAACAGAAGGCTCTGCACAAGGAGCAGTGTGGTTTTTGGTTTGGCTTTCTGAGTTTTGAGTTGCAGTTGGAGTGCGCTCAGTTTCATGGGATCCCACAGTCTTAACACAGGGGAAGTGGAGTTTCTTTTATTGTAAAGATTTGTGAGAAGAGGAAGAGCATTCAAGAGATTTTTCATACAGGGCCATCAACCTGAAACTAAGGGAAGAGGCTTTGCCCAAGCCAGTACCCCCAGTGTGGGGAAGGGATTGTCTTGGAAGAATAGAAGAGGAGTCTGGCGAAGATCTGGTTTTTTTTTCCTGCGAGTTATATTTTTGGGGAGCCTGCTCCTGCCTAAGGAGGACTGTCATCCCTGCCTTGGAAGGTCAGGTAAGGGTGCTGTGATTCCTTCTTCCCAGCTAAGGAGAAGCAGCAGTGACCTGTCGGAGAAGTAGTAGTTTTGCAGAGAGTTTTGTTTCTGTGTTTTTTGGGAGGAATTATTTTGCCGTTAGTTCCTGCCACTTTAGAAGTAGGAGAGATTTTTGATTTGAGAGCATTTGGGGACTTTCAATCATCAGAGACAGAGATGTGAAATCTCAGCCCACGTTCTATCACTCAGGAGTGCTGGGATTTTCCCCAGTGCCTGCCGTCTAAGAGACATTGACTCCACTAACAGAACTGAGAAAGAGGCACTTTTGGACTGTTTGTTTGTGCGAGAAGATACATTGGAGAATGTTTGTTGTGAATAGTAACAGCATAGTCACAACATAGTGCAAGACCCAAATTCCATGGCTCTGTGAAGGGCTAATTTTGGGAAGCTGGCTCCGATTCTTTGCCATTTGACAAAGTGACCTTGTAGGAGTGGGAAAATATGCTAAAATATGCTAAAATAGTAAGACTGCTGAGAGACCAGTAGAAAGCAACAATAAACAATGAGCAGGACAGTAAATATAGTTTGAGCCTTGTCTCTCTAAAAGCCAACTACCCTGACTTTTTGTATTTGTCTCCATTCCCCTTAGTGCCAGCCTATCAGTCTGGTGTGAATTCTCTATTGCTGGAATGAAAGTTAGAGATGTAGCCTTGAGCAGAGGTGCAATACCTAGATGGGGAGTCATGTCTATGTGATTCAAGCTGCCCCATAGGTACATAATGGTGAAATCTTCCAGATGTGAGTTAGGTGTACTTACCTCAAGTCCTCAATCTGTTTAAATAGAAAGATATAGAATTAAATCAGATATGGAGTATAACGCCCATTTCCTTTACAGCCACCTAACCCTGTACTCTCTTAGCAGTAGGATTTTCTTGGCATTTTAGGAATCTATGGATGCTGTGTGCTTCTCCCCTGCTTCTTGGAACTGATTTAGCATTTCTGAGTGAAGCTTTTCGCTTGGGAGCCCATTCCATGCAGCCGTCACCCTTTTGTTTGCCATAGTGACACTGTAGATGACAGCAGAAAAAAGACCACCTTGCCCCTGCAGTTTTATTTATTTTATTTAACATTTTGTTTTATACACCGCATTCAGGTCCAAAGACCAATCAATCCAATTGTACTGCTCCCGCTCCCACTGTTCTGGATATCTCACCGAGCTGTGACCATCTGCCAGAAAGGTCCATATTCCTAATTCTATTTTTCCCTATGTTCTCTGTACTGCAGCATACTGAGTGGAAGAACCTCCAAGTTAGTTTGCTACCAACACCCACCTTTCCCTTCCCCACAGAGCAGCTTCTGCGTCTGCTTCCCTCATGGCACTTACCTCCCAGGGGTACGACGCTCTGTAATTTAAAGCCTCACCAGGGCCTGCGCCGTCCTCTTGGCGTCCTGACAGACTTCACAAACGGCTGATGACAAGCAGAGCGAGTCAGTTCACATCCCCATCTGTGAAGTTAAGCTTTCAGGTCCTTGCTGCCATTTTGCTAATGACCCCCCACTCTTGTGGAAGAAGAAATGGTAGAAGTGGAAAGGTGTGCATACACTTTTTGCCAGGTATGAAAAATGCATGCATATTTTTTGCCGTGTATAAAATGGATGTGCAGGGCTTGTTTTCAAGGGGTATGTGCCGATACTGAGTACCAGCACTTTTTCTTTCACCTGCTTGAATTGCCCTGTGGTCCCTCAAAAAAGCCCATAAGGGGGCACTATTGGGTGCTGATAATGTCGGCAGCTCAAGCCTAAAGTTCCAACTACAGTCCCAGCAATATCTCATGTAATCTGACACAATATAAAGCCCTACTATTATATGTTAGTAATTTAAGCTTTTGGACATAATTGAGACCAGAAGGTTGAGGACCACCACAGAAATAGTAGGTCAGATAACAGTATTTTCCAACCTTTTCAAGCCCAAAGCACATCTATATTAATGAAAATATTGTGTGGCACACCCTTCTCCATGGAGCAGGAAGTACAGACATGGAGAGGGTTCATATTGCCAAAAAAAGAGCTAAGAAAGTACTGAAAGCCCCATTAGTCTCTCTTCCAAATTGTACAACAAAGAAAGAATGGGAGAGGGGGCAGAGATGCATATGAACCTATCACAATTGACAGGCTCCCTCTATATATACACAGTTCAGGATAAGGAAGAAACTGGTGTGGTATGGTCGCTAGGTGTTGCGATTCCGCTCATGGGAGGTCTCCACAAGTGGCCTCACTTGCCTTCCAACTCCATTTGCGCTGCTGATGCTGCCTCAGCCTTGCCGCCACGCCCCGCAATGGGGAAGTTGCCGCCGGCGTGGTCTGCTTCCTGTGGGTACTCTCACCCATCCGATGCTGCTCCTGCTTTTTGTGAGGCCTGAAACACCGCTGACATTCGCCATCGTGGCGCACCGGCTCTGCTTAGAATTTAAAGGGACTGTGGTGGGAAAAGCCCTGTGGCACCCTCCTGATGACATCCTCCCTGCAGCCCTATAAAAGGGCTCCTCAGTCAGTTCTTTGGAGGCCTTCATAAAGGTCTGCTACCGCTTTCAAGGTCCACCATTTTTCCAGTTTCCTGTTCCTGGTCTCCTGGTTCCTGTGGTCTCTTCACCTTGTTCCTGAGTCCAAGTCCTTGCCTTGTTCCTGGATCCAAGCCATCACCCTGTCTGGCGCCTTTAGAGTCTTCATTGCTGGTTCAAGTCTTCAGAAGTCCTTCCTGGTTCCTGAATCCGAGTTCCTGAGTTCTGTCCCTGGTCTTTGGAGTTCTTGTTCAAGCTTCTGACTTGTTCCAAGTCTTTGCGTCCAGTGCCTGCACTGCTATTGGTGTGGCCTGCGGCCAGCCCCAGGTTTGTGTAGGGCAAGCAGTGGTGCCGGATTCTCTCAGAGCTTTCATCATGTTCCAAGTCCCGAGCCTTCATCTTGTTCCAAGTCCTGAGCCTTCGTCTGTCCTCATACTCAAACCACTTCCAAGCAGCAGTCCAAAAGGGCTTTCAAGTGGCCGAAGGGCTATCCCAGGAGACCAGTATGGGTTACTGGTTCTCAGTTCCTGGAGCGTGTTGGATGTCCAAGTGTTCCTATTCCAAGTCAAAAGTGTTCCTGTTTCCAAGTCTAGAGAGTTTCCTGTTTCAGCCAGTCTGTCTCCGGATGTGCTCGCCCGCCAGCAGCATGGACCATGGCCAGCCCCAGAGTTGGGCAGGTTGCATCGTGATACAGGGGCTCACGCTTTCAAGCGCCTTTCTGAGCTTGCAACACTAGGTAAGTTAATTACTTTGCCTGCATATGACTGCTAGAGCTCCTTCACTGCTACTTCTTCCAACATTCTGAGTAAGTTGGATCCAGTCCTCAGTGCATGCTCTTTCCATCTCACTCAGTCTGGGGTAAAGATGGAGGCTGGAAGGACTCAGAGGAGGCTCAGGATAGGGAATATAAGGAAGTGCTGTATGCATTGTGTGCCTTATATGCTGCCAATTAATTACAACACTCTGGAAGAAGCAGTATGCATGTTTATCACACATGCTATCAGAAAGGAGCTATTACACACTTACCAGACATTTCAGACTTCTCTTATTGCTACAAGGTGATGAAAGCAGAGCCCAGGTGCTGGCCTGGATCTGAGCATCAGGTAGTGGTGACTTTTCCATGGCTCACCTGATCAGGTCTGAAGGTACACCACACTGGTTAGTAGGGATGTGCAGAAGGAAAACATTTGTTTTGATGGGACCCAAATCCATTGCATTCGTTTCATAGGGGGAAAACCAATTCGTTGATTAGTTTTATTTGCTTTCCGATTTCCTATTAAAGTCAACGGGGGAAGTATTTGCAGCCCATGTTTGGCTGCAGAATTGGAGTTTTCTTATCAATTCTGATGAAACTTCTGGGGAGCAATCATCAGAATGAGAAAAGAGCTCCAAGGTACTTAGACTGTGGCAAAGTGGCACCAAAGTGGCATGAATAGCTTAAGGCACTTTAAAGGGGCAAAGGAGTACCAGGAGTGGCAAGAATGCTTTAACAGAGGTGCAAAGTAGCAGCGAGAGTGTCAAAAACACACCACAGCTTCAAAAGAGAGCACCAATAACAGATGCATGAACCCTCGAAGGCAGCACGACAGGCAAAGTGGCAAGACAAATGGCATCAACATCCTACAGCACAATGAAGGGGGAACATAGCAAGCAGAAAGACTAGCACCAAAACACTGAGGAACCATGATAGTGACAAGAACACCACAAGGAGTTGAGTGAGTCATCTGGTGTATGGCAGCAAGGAGAGTGGCAGAAAGCTGATAGGGGCAAGACAGGCTGGCGGAGCGGAGGTATTCTGGTCCCTGTGGTTTTGATAGGGGCAAGACAGGCTGGCCCCGGGAGAATTCCCTTTCCTTTGCGCAGGAAAGGGCTCCCTAGAAGGGTTTGCCCTAGAGTGGGGTGTTTCCATTGGCATCTAGTGAGCTCTTGCTGGTCTTTTAAAATCTGGTGGAGTTAGCAGATATACAAACGAGAATTTTCAATCCGAGACGGTGGAGGTTACCATGTGAACAGCGGTTCAACATGGGTCAACAGGTACTAAGAGATTGGCTGGCCGTCTACCCTGGGGAGAGTTCCCTTTCCTTTGAGCAGGAAAGGGCTCCCCGCAATGGGTTGGCCCCTAGAGTGGAGCACGAGCCTTCAAAGTGTGTTGATAAGGAGCAGGGTGTCATGTGAACAGTGGTTCAACATTGGTCAATAGGTATTAAGAGACAGGCTGGCCGGCTACCCGGCCCGGGGAGAGTTCCCTTTCCTTTGAGCAGGAAAGGGCTCCCTGGAATGGGTTGGCCCCTAGAGTGGAGCATGAGACTTCAAAGCGTGTTTGTTTTAATTAAAGATCCATGCTGTGAAGGATTAGTATTTTGAATTGCCAGAGACTGAGAGTTCCCTTTGCATCTAGGGTTCAGCCGTTAGGACCAAAAGAAGTGCTAACGTCATCTCCTGCCCAAATCTACAATATCAACCTAAGTTGATTTTGTAGTTTACACAGTGCCTTTGTAAACTATGGGAAGCCAGAGGATGAACTAGAGTGCAACTACCACCAGTTTTCTATAGTACTAGAAACATTACTGTTGGCACCTAAGAAAGATTTCGGGAACTTGGCCCATATTATGAAGGTCATGAAAACTATTGAGCATATGACATATGCAAGCTCCAAATATCTTAAGTCAGCTTTTTATGTTCTTACATTCAAAATGTGGACGGACAGGCACAGCATTATAGGTCAAACCCTTGTAGAGACATAAAGCCTGGACGGACAGCACAGCATTCGAGGATAGAAGTCAAGCCCTCATAGGGACATAAGGCCTGGATGGACAGGCACAGCATTCGAGGTCAAACCCTTGTAGAGACGTAAATCCTGGACGGACAGGCACAGCATTAGAGGTCAAGCCCTTTTAGGGACATAAGGCCTGGATGGAAAGGCACAGCATTCGAGGTCAAACCCTCATAGAGACCTAAAGCCTGGATGGACAGGCACAGCATTCAAGGATAGAAGTCAAGCCCTCATAGGGACATAAGGCCTGGATGGACAGGCACAGCATTCGAGGATAGAAGTCAAGCCCTCATAGGGACATAAGGCCTAGATGGACAGGCACAGCATTCGAGGTCAAACCCTTGAAGAGAAGTAAATCCTGGACGGACAGGCACAGTATTCAAGGTCAAACCCTCATAGAGACATAAAGCCTGGATGGACAGGTACAGCATTAGAGGTCAAACCTTCATAGAGAATTAAAGCCTGGATGGACAGGCACAGCATTTGAGGTCAAACCTTCATAGAGACATAAAGCCTGGATGGACAGGCACAGCATTCGAGGTCAAACCCTCGTAGAGGCGTAAAGCCTGGATGGACAGGCACAGCAATAGAGGTCAAACCTTCGTAGAGAAGTAAAGCCTGGATGGACAGGCAGGCACAGCATTCGAGGATAGAGGTCAAGCCTTGTAGGGACATAAAGCCTGGATGGACAGGCAGGCACAGCATTCGAGGATAGAGGTCAAACCCTCTTAGGGACATAAGGCCTGGACGGACAGGCACAGCATTTGAGGTCAAGCCCTTTTAGGGACATAAGGCCTGGATGGACAGGCACAGCATTCGAGGTCAAACCCTTGTAGAGATGTAAAGCCTGGATGGACAGGCAGGCACAGCATTCAAGGATAGAGGTCAAGCCCTCGTAGGGGCGTAAAGCCTAGACAGACAGGCACAGCATTAGAGGATTTCCTTTGTGTAGGTATGTTGTGGTTTGATATGTCACTTCTTCTTGAACTGGTTCACTGCCAGAAGAAAATGGCATCTTTTCGTTTTTGAAAGATAATTTATTTATTTATTTAGTTTTTTATATACCGATACTCGTTAAGAAAACATCACATCGGTTTCCATAAAATGTGAAATCAGCCAACAGGGCTTTACAGTGTAACTGATAAAAGAACTGGGGGGAGGGTGAGGGAAAGGAGGGGGGAAGGATTCAGGTAAAGCAGGGGCAATGCTCTACACACACAGGTTTCTTACTCCCATGCTCACTCTCTTCACATGCACAGGCTTCTAATTCCCATAATCACTTTCTCTCTGTTACACACACACCAGTCTCTCATTTCCATGCTCGCTCTCCACATGCTCAGGCTTCTCATTCCATGAATCACATTCTTTCTCTCACACTCACACACACTGTCACCTTACCAACCAGTCTCTCTCTCAGGCATGCACACACATACAGGCTTCCCACTCCCATGCTCTCTGTCACATAATCAGGCTTCTCACTCCCATGCTTTCTTTCACACACCCACCCCCACAACACCAGGCTTCTTACTCCCATGCTTTCTCACATACCCAGATTTCTCACTTTCATGCTTTTTCTCTCTCACACACACACAAACACACACACACATCAGTCATCTCCCTGAGCAGTCACTTTCATTGTCTCTCACATATACACACACATCAGCTCTCTGACCAGTTTTTCTCAATCACACACATGCTCTCAATCAAATACATTCTCTGACTTACACATAGGCTGGCTGGCTGCTTCTCTCTCTTTCTCTCACTCACTTCCTCCCCCCCCCCCCCCCCCCCGGCCCTGCCCCGAGCACAAATGGTAGCTGCAGCAGCCTCCTCCTCAAGCCCCCGCAGGCCAAGAAAGAAGAATCCCATCGGCTGCGGGAGGCTCATGCTGCTGTCTCCTTTCCAGCTGCTTCAATTGCTTGGGGGCCGATGCTGCTGCCGCCGCTGCTACTTTTCCACATGGCATGGCTCTTTCTCCTTCCCGCGCACCGCACTGTGTATCACTTCCTGTTCCGAGTCACGGGGGGGGGGGGCAGGCGCAGGAAGAAGAAAAGGCCAGCCGCAGGTGCCACAACAGCTTCTTCTAGCACCGCTGCCATTCCCACTGGGCTTGAATGTGCTGATAGCCCGGCAGCAATGGCAGCAGGGAAGAAAGAGCAGCGGGCGAGATCGTGAGCATGTGACACACCAGCCGGTGCTTGGCAACACACTGGTTGAGAAGCGCTGATCTGGAGCATAGGAGGCAGTTAGAGCTGCTGCAAGGCTTTCAATTGCTTTTATTCATCTTGCCATTCACAGGGAAATTTTGGAAACCCAAGCAAAGGCAGTTTTATTTTCAAAACCACTAGCACAACCATCAACTCTGGTGCCAGCCTTGAGCGGTGAGGGCTCATGATATCCCCTGTCATTGAAAATACACGTTCACTGGGCACACTGGTTGGTGGACATGACAGATATCACTGAGCCACTTTGGCTAGGTGTGGCCAGACAGTGGACTTGTGTGCCCAGCATGTCAGCGGATCTGTCTGCATGTCCTCTGAGGGGTCTGAGAGATAGCGTGTCACTGACAGTTGTGCTGGTGTCTCCTTTGCTTGGGTTGGATGAAAGTCACTCATGCCAGCTGCTTTCTCTCTAGCCTGTAGAACAAAAGATGAATCTTTATGGGCAACATGCCTTTGGCGTACTGAAGTGAAGGAGGAGGAGGTACTAGCTGTCGTTGACAGAGTGCTGCTCCTGCTTGGGCTAGCACAACTCTCTGAAGTGCCCGCTGCTGTTTCCTCCTCTGCTTCATGCCTAATCTGTCTCTGCCTACGGACCTCCTGATCACGGACTTTTGCCATCAGCAGTTCCTTCACAAATGAGAGACAATTGGACTGTAGGGTGAGTTTCCCTTTCACATGGGGATCACAGACTGTGGTGAGCATGTATGTGTGCTCTTCTGTTTTTTTTGCTGCTGCAAAACGTCCAGACAATGCAGCCCCTCAGCTGTCATTCCCTCTTCCTGTTTAAAGCCCTTCAAATTTTCATCCAGGAACTTAACTATAGGGATGATGTCAGCCAAGGTGGCACGTCTGGAACTCAGCTCCTCCGTGACATCCTTGAAGGGCTGCAGGATTTTTACCAGCTGACTCATGACTAACCAATCATGATGCCCTAGGGGATTCTGCACACCTATGTCCATTGAACCAGAAAGTTCATGAAGGGGTGTCTGCAGCTCCACTAACCTCTGCAGCATCATAAAGGTGGAATTCCACCGGGTGGCAATGTCCTGAATGAGACGATTGTGAGGCATCTCCAAATCAGTCTGCTTTTGTCTGAGAACCTGCCCCACCTTCACACTTCTGTGGAAGTGCACTGCTATGTTCCTGCGCTTGTGTATTAATGTATGCAAGTATTCATTCTCTTGGTGATTGGACTCCAGCCCCAGAGCTGACTTCACTACCAGGTGCAGAGTGTGTGCAAAGCATCGGATGTTCTGAAAGCGCCCATCGGTTATTGCCTTAACCATGTTTGCACCATTGTCTGTGACAAAGAATCCTGCCTGAGGATTCCTGTCTCGCTGGTATAGTTGCCAGCCTCCAGCATCTGTCTGATGCATGCTAGAATATTGACTGTGGTATGGGCCTTGTCCGTCAGGTGGGTGTGCAGTAATGCCCACCTCCACCCTGATACTTGTTCACTACTTCTACTCTACAGAGACTTCCGCATGGTGCTACAAGCCATCATACTCCCGAAACTGGACTACTGCAATTCTCTCCTTCTGGGCCTTCCCGCTTGCACCACCAAACCACTTCAGATGGTCCTAAACGCCATGGCAAGAATTCTCACAAACACCAAAAAAAGGGATCATATCACCCCAATCCTCCAGCATCTCCATTGGCTACCGATTAAATACAGGATTCAGTTTAAAACCATCATGATGATACACAAGGCCCTACATAACATCTCTCCTCTCAACTTAACTTTTCAACTCCATCTACACACCTCCAAGAAACCGACTAGAAGTGCGTACCAGAACAGGCTAATCACCCAGCCGGCAAAATCCTCCCTGAGGAAACGCGCACTAACCACAGCGGGCCCCTCACTCTGGAACTCGCTACCTCCAGACCTTCGCCTTGAACCTTGCCATAGTACATTCAAAAAGAAACTTAAGACTTGGTTTTTCACACAAGCATTCCCTGAGAGCTAAGATCAGGAAGAATGACAATATCAGCATAGTCGTTGTCCCCCAGCCCCTCTGTATACAAGTTCCTGAAGAGTTCATTATTGAAATGTAAATAATCATGTTTTGTTCACTGTAAGTTCCACTAAGTTCCTCCTTGCGCCTTCATGTTTTTGTTAATTGTTCAGCAAATAATTGTTAATTAACTGTTTCAATGTAAACCGCCAACGAGGCGACAGTTTTTTCCTTGTAAACCGGTGTGATATGTATATTATACAGGAACATTCGGTATATAAAAACCAAAAATAAATAAATAAATAAATAATAGAGCTGCTGCCTGCCCCTGCCTCAGCCAGGTCCCACCAGTGTGCTGTCAGGGAGAGGTAAGAGTGTGCAGCATTCATGGTGGTCCAATTATCGCAGGTGAAATGCACACTCCCCTGTGCCTTGGGGATGACCTTTCTGCTAAATGTGGTTCTGGAGGGGACGTTGTAATTTGGAACTATGACCTTCAGCAAATGCTTGAAACCCACATTCTCCACTATCTGCAAGGGCTGGTCATCAAGGGCAATCATTTCCCCAATGCTCCTGGTTACAACCTTTGAGGCTGCCTGCCTCCTATCCCGGGTTAGCGTTACCACATACCACCCCATTTCCTCCATGGTGGGTTGTCGCTTCTGCCACATGGCAGGGGGCTGCTGGCCTGCCACCTGACTGCTAGAAGGGACTGAGGGCGTGGCATGGGGTAGCTCTGCTCCTTTTCAACCACTTTACGCTGCCTGGAAAAAGGGGTCCCCCGACTGGTACTGCCACCATCCCCAGATGGCACTACTGTTGGGTGTTGCCTCTTCTTATGATGATTCATGCCAAAATTAAATAGATGTCCCATTTGCATGCTTCTGCTAATAGCCCTGCCACAGTAATTACACTGAGCAAAACACGGGTCCTCTGTCACTTTAAAGTGGCTCCAGATTGCAGATTTCTTTCGTGATCCCTTCTCTATGGCCTTCGGGGTGGATGTTGGCATTGGAGCTGAAGTAGTGGGTGCACCTTGAGAAGCATTGCCAGGGGCATCAGTCACACTCTGTGCTTGCGCTGACTGCTCTTCCTCCTCATCTTCATCAGTTTCATCTCTCCCCTGCTGCACTGAAGTGGAGGCTAACTAATCCTCCTAAACCTTCTTCAGCTATTACTTCTTCTATTTCTGATGATGAGAATCCCACACAAGATTCTTCATTGGAATCAGAAGCAAACAGTGCCTGCGCTACATTGTCAATGCTAAGTCGAGTCTGCTGTTGCACTGCTGCTTTTGGGTGTCGCCATTTTGTCTGGCATGACTCAGCCTCCCCTTCCCTCACCTCCAAAACTACAGGGTCAGAAACAGGTGGTGGCGATGCATCATCTTTAAATTTTGTTTTTTTCCGGATGAAACTGCCTGCCCCTCCAGAGATTTTAGATTGAAACAGGTCCCTTTTTAACCTTAATGGGGGACTGGCACTGCCTTTTGAAGTGCCTCCTATGCCAGTCCCAATCACTCGAGCACGTCTAGCTTTCCCTGACATTATGGATTTAATGTCCCTGCCTACTAGGGGTTTCAATTAAAAGAATTATTTCTAAAAGAGGCCCACTGAGGATTTGGCTTCAGAGAGCACTGTGTCCCAATATACGTAAGTCTGCAAAAGTGTCCCCAGGCCCACGAGGCTGGGCCTGGATGTACACTAAAGCTAGGACTGCTGTATGCATACACCAAGCTTGTAACTAAAAAAGAGGCCCACTGGGGATTTGGCTTCAGAGCACTGTTGTCCCAATAATATATATGTGAGTCTGCAAAACTGCCCAGTGCCCACTGATGCCCAGTGAGTGCACTGCGTGTCTTCTTGGCTTAAAAGAGCACAAAGAAACAGCCTGAGTTCAATAAAAATAAACTGCAGTTAAATAAAAAGGATGGCTTGCTTGGCACAGCAGCAAAAAGGAAGAAATATATTTTTCAATGGAAAATTCTATCAAAGTAGCTAGCAATTTAATATATCTCCCACCCACAACACCCAAATCCTGCATGCAACTGACCCCAAGGAGTAAAATAAGCAGAAAAATGCCACTGCTAGCAGCTTCTCTCAGTGGCACAGAGAGACAGTCTCAGATTAATAAAAAAAAGTGCCGTCAAAAAAAGCATTATTTTCAAAATACCATCATATCAGAAAACGTAATGCTGTCGCCATGTAGTCTTAAATTCTATTAGTGAGACCTCATATACAGCGGTGGGCTTTAAATGCGATAGCCCCGCTGAGCCACTATGAGAGATTTGCGGTCATTTAGTAACTGTAAAACCGTCTCTATATTATAATCATTGGTCTCTCTAAAGGTAGTATTGCTACTATACTATACTATAATATAGAGACTGTTTTACAGTTACTAAATGACCGCAAATCTCTCATAGTGGCTCAGTGGGGCTATCGCATTTAAAGCCCACCGCTGTATATGAGGTCTCACTAATAGAATTTAAGACTACATGGCGACAGCATTACGTTTTCTGATATGATGGTATTTTGAAAATAACACTTAGATTACATCATATTCATACAGTTCTTTACTATACGTCAAAAAAAGCATGGCATTGGCTACGCTAGCTGGCTGGCGGCAGCACTGCAGCCAAATCGAACAACTATGTTTTTCAATGGAAAATTCTATCAAAGTAGCTAGCAATTGAATACAGATTTGAGACACTCAGACTATAGCTCTGAGTTCAGCCACCTCCCCAGACCATCTCCCCAGATCATTCCCGCCAAGAAAGTGCGTGGCACGCCGCGTGCTTAATGTATAAATAGTGCTGCATCAGGAATAGCGTCACAGAGCACTGAGTGAGAGCGGCGATTGGCTGCATTAGAAAAATGCTTACATTGCTTAGCTCTGATAAGTTGCATTCTGGTCTCCTTGCCAACCTGTCTGACCCACTCTATGATAGGGCTGTGAAATCACTTATGACTCACAGGAAAGGGCTGGTTTTTGCTATCTCCTATTTCAAACGGCCGCTATCTCCTATTTCACTGCGAGCCAAAAGAATGAAACTAATATGATATGTTATATTCGTGGGGGATCGCGATGCATTTCGCGAACCCATGAATACAACGAATAGGGACATATACATTGCGGATTGCTAATACGTTGCAAATGAATGCACATCCCTACTGGTTAGGAAACACTGAGATAACAGATTATAACAAAGATGCAGGAGATCTTGGAATCTTGTGTGCTGAAAACATGGTGACTGCAGACTAGAGGAGAAACCAGTTCATAGAATGATTAGATTCTTTATGAAATTAGGGCAATGTGGGAGAACTTTAACAAGGATTTTCAAGTGCTGAAAAGCTCGGTGGCATAGGCTAATAATAAAGTGGATAAATTTGCACCCAGAGATGAGGAACTTGAGAGGAGAGTATGTGACTTAAAGGATTGGGAAACTGGAGCAGCTATTTCACTTGTGGAGTTGCGCAAATAAGTGGCTGTGCTACAAGATAAGATGGTGGACAGATCGTACCATAACAATATAAGAGTAGTGGAGATTCCTGAAGCTGAAGAAGGAGGAAAGCATTTCTCCCTTATGAGACACTTTTTGAGGAGATATTGCGTCCAGATGAATTTGCCTTGGATTTTATTATGGATCATGTGCACAGATCCCCAGGCATGCAAAAAAGAAGTGGAGATAAAACCCAAGTGTTCCTAATCGAGAGAACTGGAACATCTGCAATATAAAAATGCATGCATTTTATCTTCCCGGGTTATAGCCTTGAGACTGTGAGGAAAAGAGTTGCCTTCGCCGTGGTGAAAAAAATCATTGCTTGTCAAGAAGCTCAAGTTGCATTTAGTTTATCCAACAAAACTGTTTGTAAAGGTGAAGGGTGAGTGGCAGGTGTTTTATTTGCCAGATGATATAAAAATATTTTTTAAAATACTGGAAGGTTGCAGAGGGCAAGGATATTGGAGGATCGGAATCTCATTCACGTGCATCATCAGCATCATCAGCGCGTTCCTAGGCAAATTCTTGTAAAAGGAGAGGGAAAACCTTGGGATGGCGGGGGGTGGGGGGGGGGGGTGGTCCTACTCTCCTGCGCTCCCAGAGGTCTGGGAAGATCACCTGGCATTAACGACCTGTCAGGGATCAAGCACTTCAGAATGGAGGAAGAGCAAGAAAAGCCATGAGCAGGGCTGGTGCAAGGGTATTAGGTGTCACAGGCAAAACATACTAAGCTGCCCCCTGTCACACCCTCCCCATACACAATTAAAAATTATGCATTTATAATAATAGATTTTACATGAACAAGAATTTTTAAAGTGCAGTCTTCTGAGTTAAAAATATCACAATATGTATGTTATATTTACATGCAGAGCTTTAAAACCCTGCAAAAAAAAGTAAAAAAGACTCTTGGAACTGGTATTAGGTCTATTGTAATGTGTTCTGGGTATGGGCTTGGCCCTCAGAAAGCCACAAGTAAAATTAATCACAATTTCAACATAGTAAATCTCCCACACCAAAACTGTAATAATTGCTAGCACTCAAATACTAACAACCCTACTTATAAAAAAGCAACTCTGCAATGATTACACCAGACCCTATAACGTCACTACACCTACTATTAAGAAAACAGAAAAAGCTAAGCTGCTATAGATCCCTACACAGAACCTACATACTAGCACAATAGAAACAGTCCTTCACCAAATGCAGAATAAAGTGAAAGTAAAATAGTAATACAAATGTACAGACAAAATTTGAACTGTAAACCACAACAAGCCAGACTATAAATGCAGTGCAACAATGGAAAAACAGAAGCATTACAATTCCTCATAAATATCAAACAATAAAATCAGGAAATATAAATCTTCAATAAAAATAAAACCATGTTAATATAAAGAATATTTCAAAACACCTGACAAAAAGCACATCATCCAATAATTTAAATTCCATATACATTTTCCAAAGTCAAATAACATATTTCAAAATAGCAGACACAATCACCACCTAATACTTAAAACAGATAAAACAAATCCCTTGCTGTCCATACCTGGGATCTCTTGATTTCCAGATGAGATTGTCGTGGATTAGCAGTGAAAAGGAGAGGGGTTGCTGCTCACAATCTTTCTCTTTTCTCTTATACACACACAGAGATATGCACAAAAATGCACACATACTCTCACAGACAAACCCACATAAACATGCTCTCATAGACACACACACACAGACATACTCTCTCACACACACAGATATGTACTCACACGCTGACACAGCATGCTCTCACAGACACATACACAGAAATGCTCTAATAGATACAGACATTCTCTCTCTCTCTCTCTCTCTCTCTCTCTCTCACACACACACACACACATGAGCTATCACACACATACAGACTGACATGCTCTAACACACAGACAGAAACAGACATGCTTTCACAGAGACACATACACACAGACATGTTCTCTCATGCATAGACACATTCACACTCTGTCTCTCATTCACTTCCTAACCCCCCTATCAGAAGTACAGTGACAGCCTCCTCATTCAGCCCCTGCAACAGACAAGACTCTGCATCTATCTTGAGGCAGCGGAGGCTGATGCTGCTCTGCTTCCTGCTGGGCTGGAGGGCAACACTGTTATTGTTGCTCCTGTGCTCAAATGCCACGCAGGCCAGGGTTGATCCTGCCACTTCCTGTGATGGTCTGGGGGATGTGCCATTCTTTGAGCTGCTTCTAGCCATGATGGCATGACCTTTCCTTCTTCCTGCCCTTGGACACCCACCATTTCCTCTTCCGGCTGTGTAGGTGGGAAGAAGAAACCATACCTGTCGCCACCCCCAGATCCGTGACGCTCTAGGTTGCTGCCTAATTCACCTAGTCCTTCCACTGGCCCTAGCTGCGAGTCCAACCAAAGTGATGTCTCCATAGAAATAAAGAACAAATTGTAATTTGTTTATCCAAGAGCTTATAAGTGGAGAAGTATATTATGATGGAGCTTCACATGAGAGAAACAGCGACTACGTGACTTAATGCAATTTTCAGTTGCTCATAAAGAATGAGGTTCAGGTTGGGCAAGGGAGATTGGGGGAGGAGAAGGAACACGCAAAATTGGCTCAGGCAGGATAATAGCTATAACTGGAGCCAAGTCATGCTATCCCTGCAAGTGAAAACATGAGTCTTAAAAGAATGAAGCAGGGGAGTTGTTACTTATAAGATGGGAGTTTTGAAGGTTTGTACGTGGAATGTAAAAGGTCTTAGCCATCCAGTCAAAAAAAAAAAAATTGTTGTATGTGCTCCAAAGTTGAAAGTAGTGATAACATTTTTACAGGAGACACACTGTCCGCAGTCCACCACTTCCACAGGGAAATCAAGGAGAAAGATTGCTGTTGTAATTGGAAATATATTAAACTCCCATGAGAAAAAAAAGAAACTATGAAGGGAGATATATTTTGGTGAGAAGGAAGTTAAATGGTTCCTTAGTAATTTGAACGTCTATATTCAGTGCCACTTAGTTGGATAAGTTTCGACCTATCTGGTTAAGTAGTGGTGGCTGAATGTGTGCTCAGGATCAATGTCAATCACTTAGGTAGTAGCTATTTATCTGGCTAAATAGCTGGCTAAATGGCGGGCAGGGCACGAGCATAACTGGGAGGAGCTGAAATAGTTAGACAAGTTATCTGACTCACTCCAATATTCAGAGTTAGTTGGATAAGTCTGGTCGTCCTGTAAACCTGCCCTAGACCTATCTGGCTAAATTTAGGATAGCCAGGTATATTCAGTGTGCTATTGAATGTGCAAGCTAAGTTAGAAAGATAGGTTTATCCAGCTAACTAGCTGAGCTGCACAGTGACTAAATATGGACCTTTTGATAAATATATGTGCTCCCGATGAAAGATCAAAGCCTCTCTTCCCAAAATAATAGCTTTACTCTGGAGAGGGAGTGGGAAGTGGAAACCATGAATGCTTTTTGCAGGACACAGACACATGTCAAAAAATAATGAATCAATGAGAGGAATATCTTGAATTTAACAATAAGCTTGGGACTGACATTAAAATATCGTGGGAAGCAGGGAAGCCAGCAGTGAGGGAATATTAGATTTCCATTGCCTCTTTTAAAAAGAAAGAGAGAAAGGCCAAACTTCTCCAGTTGGAGAGTTCTATTAAACAGCTTGAATGTGGAAAAAAAAAACAGGGAGGGAAATCCACTTTAACGAGTTATGCAGTCTGAAATCACAGTATAATTCACTGGATGATGACAAGATAGAGTACTTGCTGAGACTCACAAAATCAAAGTACATTGATAAAAGTAATAAATCTGGCAGCACTCTGGCACATCAAAGAGATTAAAGTAGGAGGAAGGGTTCTAGTATTCCCTAAAGACTTGATTGGAGCCTTTAAAAAATGTTTATGGAGACTTATATTAATCTCAAGGGAGGAGAGATCCAGAGAAAATTAAATCTATTTATTTATTTATTTATTTTTAAAGAGTCTGCTCTTCCTAAGCTAAGTCAAATTGACCAAGAATGGTTAGATGTTCCTCTTACATCATTAGACGTAACGAGTGCCATTAAACATTTGAAAGGTGGGAAGGCTTGTGGTAGCGATGGGTTCTGGGATAAAATGTTATAAAAATTTTGCTGAGGTATTAGCTCTTGTTCTGGCTCAGCTGTTTTAAGATGTGTTAAGATAAGTTTCCTCCTAATACAAAGTATGATGCTGCCATAACTATGATATATAAAGAGTATAAGCCTAAAGAAGACGAATCTTCGTATTGCCCTATATCCTTGGTAAATGTAGATAGGAAGATATATGTGAAGGCCCTAGCAATCAGATGGATCAAATCTTGGGGAAAGCTTATCTACAAGGACCAAGCTGGCTTTATTCCAGGACATTCCAATGAAAATATGTTGAAAAGAGGGTTTCTGATCTTATAACATTAGATGCAGAAAAGGCTTTTAACACAGTTGAAAGGAGTTTTATGGAAGAAACCCTGCAAGAATATGGGTTTCATTTGGGGGTAATTTTATAAGATGGTTCAGGCTATCTATATTTTACCTAGGGCTGATATAATAGTGAATGGAATGTCTTGCTTTTTAAAATTATGTAATCCCAAGGCAGGATGGCTCCCATAGACAGAATCCTGGAGCACAGAGAAAGATTTCTAGACCCTATCTGCAACCTGTTCTCCATGGATAACTTGTCACATCCGAGTTCCAGGGCTCCCTGTGGGGGGAAGCTTAGCTACAAGGTCCTTTTGCATAACACCATGCAAGCCCTTTTCCCTCCTTGGTATACAGCACTGATAAATCTCCATAGTCTTTGGCATCACAAATCACACTGAGAGGCAATATGGTTTACTCTGATAGTAGATTAAATGACTGATGAATATTTACAGCACGCAGTTCAGATTTTAAATAAAATCAATGAACAAATAAGGCAGAAGATAGATGAATACATTTATGACCTCACTTCTTTTGTAAAACCTCCTATTCTCTTTGGAAGCACATTTTCTTAACACTTGATCTCCTCCTCTTGCCAGTTACTCAGATTGAAGAAAGTTCAATCCATTTTTCTACTCCATAATTTTATCACATATCTTCTCCCCACTATAGAATGGGTAGAATAAAGTCCCAGTTATTTATCAGAACGTAAGTCCCAATCCTTATACCTTTCTTGAAGTCTTCTTAAATAGTTTAGATCTCTTATTGACTGTTCCAGTGGGCAATCTCCTTTCAAGTGCAGCACACTTGAGTCAGCAGCAAACACAATTCTTAAAATCCTTCTCTCCTCCTCTCTGGCAAGGGACAGGAATCCATTTTTTCTCGAATGAAGCCTTCACTCTTCAGGCTCTTCCTAAACGAAAGATGCCTCTTTCCCAATAAATTGGACACTGAATCCCTTGTACCAAGGGCACTTAGTTCCAGGTGAAAAATAGTCTTCGACTCCAAGATAGGGAAACACAAATAGGAGACAGGAAGGGTTGAAAAAACTTCTTTGCCTCCAAAATAGAGGAGATAGAAAAATCAACTGAAACGCGAAATTCCTCTGCATCTATACCTTGGAGGAGTAATTGAACACTGCTAGAATCTTCCCTACCCCTTGATCTAACCTTACACAGGGACGCCCTAATCTTCTATGAAGGGGTACCAAGGTTCTCACAGGGAAAATCTAAAAAATTGGATCAAAAAAGAGCAAACACAGCTTCAAATAAGTCAGTCTGGCTGGCTTTAAAGGAACACCCCCCCCCCCCCCCCCCCCCCAACACACATAGTAGCTTCTATCTTCATTAACCCAGTATGTGCCAGTGTCCTAGTTAGAGGATAGTTTCTTTAAAAAATTGGGACACAATGAAGTTACAAAATTAGCTGACAGAAGGCAGAGAGCTCCTTCCTTCAGAAAAATCCCATACTCTGTAACATGGTGTCTAGTGATGAAAAAGGTTAAGGCTACACCATCTCAGTCTCCCACATGGGGGAGCAAAATAGAGCCCACTATTTACTACATCTCTCTGAACCTCCCTAGCTAATTAGTACATTCCTTCTGGTAAGAAAATCAAGTGATCCTTTCAATTACATATGGGAAGTAAACAGGATTGTCCCCAATCACCCTTATTGTTTGCAAAGGTTCTATCCTTAGGGGGATATTTTTCCTAAAACTTCCTTGTAAATGCTTAATTACCCTCCAGGATAATAAATATACCTGCACTGACCCCTCCCACTTGGAATTGCTTAACAGGGATAAGACAAATAATGCTTCAGCTGTTGTAGACTTAGATGGTTGATAGGGGTTTATAATTTTGTTAGATGGATAGCACAGAGATGACAATGAAGCAAATTATATTTACTTGGTTATTTTTCTTTGTGAGTTCAATAACGTGGACTTGTAGAATTTTAACTATTGTAGTCATTATTATTATGATTCCTTTATAATGAATGCAAATTCATATCCTTGATTTATTCCTATTTCCTTAGGGGTAGATTTTCAGACCGCGCGATTTGGCGTACTTTTGCTGGCGCATCAGGCGCCAGCAAAAGTACGCGGGATTTTAGTAGATACGCGTGGAGCCGCTAAAATCCGGGATCGGCGCGCGCAAGGCTATGGATTCTGTATAGCCGGCGCGCGCCGAGCCACGCAGCCTACCCCTGTTCCCTCCGAGGCCGCTCCGAAATCGGAGCGGCCTCGGAGGGAACTTTCTTTTGCCCTCCCCTCACCTTCCCCTCCCTTCCCCTACCTAACCCACCCACCCTGCCCTGTCTAAACCCCATCCTTACCTTTGTCGGGGGATTTACGCCTCCCAGAGGGAGGCGTAAATCCCCGTGCGCCAGCGGGCCGCTAGCGCGCCAGGACGCGACCTGGGGGCGGGTCCGGAGGGCGTGGCCATGCCCCCGGACCGCCCCGGGCCGTAACCACGCCCCCGGACCCGCCCCCGAAACGCTCCCGACACGCCCCCAAAACGGCGCTGCGCTCGGTCCCGCCCCCGACACGCCCCCCTCCGAAAACACCGGGACTTACGCGAGTCCCGGGGCTCTGCGCGCGCCGGTAGGCCTATGTAAAATAGGCTCACCGGCGCGCAGGGCCCTGCTCGCCTAAATCCGCCCGGATTTGGGCGGATTTAGGCGAGCAGGGCTCTTAAAATCCGCCCCTAACTGTGTTGGCATTTATTACAATATCAATAAAGATTAAATAAAATAAAAAAAAAAAAAGACTTGTGGAAACAAGCCTGGCTGGTCCTCTATACAGAGTTCCTGTGCCAGCTAGATGGAAGAAGCCAGCTGGGCCCATCCTGACTACAGAATTCCTGTGCCGACTTGCTGATGGGGATGGTCTACTATCTGCCTGTGTTGTCCTGCTACCTACTTATAATGCCCTCTTCTGTGTTTTGCCCATTCTCCATCCTCCTTGAAGCTGTTTCCAGTCATGGTCTCTTCTTATCACGTCTCATCTCCTGCTCCTGCTATTCCTGTCTTATCTCATCCTGCTGCTGCCTCCATGCTGGTGTCTCATCTCATCTCTTCTTATCTTGCTTCTGCCTCCATACTAGTATCTCATCTCATCCTGCTGTGCCTCCAAACTGGTGTCTCATCTCATCTTGCTGCTGCCTCCATGCTGGTGTCTCATCTCATCTCATCCTGCTGCTGCCTTCATGCTGCTGTGTCATCTCCTGGTCCTGCAGCCTCCATGCCATGCTCTCCAGTCCTGATCCTGCTGCCTGCCACTTTGCTTTCTGTATTGGCCCTTAGTCTGTCTCCACTGAGTGCACTCTTTCAACATGGACTGTCTGGGCCTTCTTCTTGACTTCTGCTTCCTTGGCCCTTAGGCTGTTCCCCCTAAATGCATTTACATTTATTAAAACATTTCTTAATCACTTAATACTACAACAGATTTAAGTGATATACAAAAGGAACATACATAAAAGCACACAAAAAATATAACAATAAAATGAACAATATCTGCATTAAAAATTCAAAGGACACAGAAATAAATTATTTCATGCAAATAAAATCAACTATATGATAATTTAATAAGAAAAGTTTTTAAAAGGCCTCTGAATGTTTTCAAAGACTCACATAATCGCAGCTTAATGGAGAAAGAGTTCCAGAGGGCTGAGCCTGCAGCTAAAAAAGCACATTCCCTATTAATATGAAGGCATGAAACTCATGGTGACGGAATGTCTAAGAAACCTCTTTGTGAAGAATGTAAACTTCTTGATGGTTGATATATATCATTTTAGTATGGCATTGGATCAAAGTCAGGAGCGGCTGTTGATGAGTTTGAAGATTGTCATGCAGGTTTTGTACTTAATCTGCTTATTGACTGAGAGCCAATGTAAATCGATCAGTACAGGAATAATGTGATCATGACACTTTAAGCCAGCGATTACACGGGCGGCTGAGTTTATAAGTGATTGCAGTGGATGTAGTGTGGAATAAGGAAAGCCCAAAATGAGACTATTACAGTAGTCAATGATTGGGAAGATAATAGCTTGTGCCACAGTATGAAATTCAGAAGAATGGAGTAGCTTCTTTAGGCCAATTAGGACACAGAATTTATGGAAACCCTGTTTAACAACAGATTTAATGTGAGGAAGAAAAGATAACATGGAGTCTAGCAAAACTCCAAGACTTCTGACATGTTTTTTAATTGGAAATGAAATATTGTCTAAATGAATGGTCTTATCAGAAAGGATAGTATAAGGACTGTGAACAGTAAGAAATTCAGTTTTAGACATGTTTAAAGATAGTTTATTATGATGTAGCCAGGATTTGATGGTGGAAAAACAGATGTTCAGGTGTTCCTCAGTGTTTTGCCAAGTGGAATGTAGTTGTAAAACAAATTGAATGTCATCTGCATAAACTTTGTAGTAATCTGAAAGAGTGGAAAGAATTTTGCAGATCGGAGCAAGATAAATGTTGAAAAGCACAGCAGAGAGAGAGGAATCTTGTGGAATACCTGTTCTGATGCAAGAAACAGAAGACATTTCATTTTTTAATTTGATGAATTGTGAACGATTGGAAAGATAGGATTGAAACCATTTGAGGACACCCCCCGCGAAAGCAAATTCTTGAAGATGGTAGAGAAGGATGTTGTGATCGACCGTGTCAAAGGAAGAAGATATGTCAAGTGAGACAAGTAGAAATGTATGAACATTGTTGATTCCTCCTCTTAAAGTATCAGTGAGGGACAGTAGGGAATATTCAGTGTTCATAGCTCACCTGAAACCAAATTGATGCAGGTCCAAAAGGTCTGCTAGTCTAGATGGTCAGTAAGTTGTCTAAGAACCGCATTCTCCAATACTTTAGCTAAAAAAGGCAAAGATGAAACAGGGTTGTAGTTGTTAGGACTCAAATTATCTAGTGCACTCTTTCAACATGGGACTGTCTGGGCCTTTTTCTTGAATTCTGCTTCCTTGGCCCTTAGGCTGTCCTCCCTGAATGCCCTCTTTCAGCATGGACTGTCTGGACCATTTTCTTGAACTCTGTTGCCATGGCCCTTAGGATGTCCCTCCTAAGTGCACTCTTTCAACATGGACTGTCTGGGCCTTTTCTTGCCATCACATAGTTGTATTGCTCTCAGCTCTAACATTAGAGCTGTACTGTAGATATTGGGTTGCCACTTCTGCTTTCTATGGTCTTTGCTGAAATCATGATTGGCAAAAAGATAAGATCCTAGTACTGTATATGTCATGTTGCCATCTGTAACTATGTATGTACAGGTTTACACTAAATTGCTGTTACGCCCGTCGGTCGCAGACGGCTGCGACGGCTGTTGCCCACTCTTTCTTCACATCCCTGACTCCATTGGGAAGACTTGCGGCATCAGCCAGCCATCACCGGCCTGCCTACTGCTCCCAGGCCTCTCAGAACAGCACGGACGCTGCTGACCGCCATCTTGCTTTTGGAATCACTTAGGCGCGCGTGCGCACATGGGCCAGTATTAAGCACGTCATGGCGGGAACCTCGGGGGCGTCCCCTCTGGATGACGTCAATCCTTCCGCACATTTAAGCCGGCTGGCCCTGCCTACCTTCGACTTGGCAACGAGTTCCCTTTGCTAATTCCGCTTCACTCACTAAAGGACCCTTCGTTCCAGCTTCACCTTCCGTGGCGTGAGATGGCCAAGGTACTTGCTCCTTGGGGGCCTCTCCTTCATCTCTGGATATCCGCTCCTTGGAGGGCCTAATGCCTGGGACTTATTCCTGCCCTGTTCCCCGGGGCTTCCCTGGAACCATCACTACTCCAGCCAAGAGTACTCCGCTCTGTGGACCATTACCATCTCTACCGAGGATCCTTTCCGGTGTACCCTGCTCTGCGGACCATTACCATACCTACTGAGGTCCTCTCCGGTGTACCCCACTCTGTGGACCATTACCATCTCTACAGAGGACTTCATTGGTGTATCCCGTTCTGCAAACCATTACCAGCTGCCCTGAGGTACCCTCCTTGGGTATTCCGCATTCCACTGACCAGTGGTACCTCAATGTCTGTGAGACTTTCTCTGGCACCCCCTGCTCCGCGGGTAGTGCTGCTCTTTCTCTTTAATAAAAAACCTCTGCAGACCGCCGAGTTATGAAGACCGAAGCCGATAAACTTGGCGTCCGTTTTCATTACTGGCAGACGGCGACCCCCTAATTTGAGTATTGCATGGCGCCCCCCTTGCAGGCGCCATGCGGATGTTAGGAAAGCGGGCACTGACTTTTCAGCGTCCGCTTTCCGCGCTTTATATTGCATCAGCCCCTCTGTAGGTGTGTCTGAGAGAAGGCCTCATTTTATCACATGCAATAAATAGCTGCGATAATAGCTGCGATCCATGATAATGGCTGCTAATGCACGATAAAAAACATTTTTCCCCCTCTACCACAAAAAAGCTGTTGTTACTTCCCACATTAATGTGTTATTGCGAAATTATTTTACCGCAAAATGCGTTAGGAGTTCCTCATTTGCATAATTTACTAGCTTTTGCATATTCATTATCATGTTTACATACTAACACATGGGGGCGGATTTTCAGAGCCCTGCTCGCCTAAATCCGCCCAAAACCGGGCGGATTTAGGCGAGCAGGGCCCTGCGCGCCGGTGAGCCTATTTTACATAGGCCTACCGGCGCGCGCAGAGCCCCGGACTCGCGTAAGTCCCGGGGTTCTCCGAGGGGGGCGTGTCGGGGGCGTGTCGGGGGCGTGTCGGGGGCGGGCCCGGTCGTCGCGGCGTTTCGGGGGCGTGTCGGCAGCATTTTGGGGGCGGGTACGGGGGCGTGGCTACGGCCCGGGGCGGTCCGGGGGCGTGGCCGTGCCCTCCGTACCCGCCCCCAGGTCGCGGCCCGGCGCACAGGAGGCCCGCTGGCGTGCGGGGATTTACTTCTCCCTCCGGGAGGCGTAAATCCCCGGAGAAAGGTAAGGGGGGGTGTAGACAGGGCCGGGCGGGTGGGTTAGATAGAGGAAGGGAGGGGAAGATGAGGGGAGGGCGTTAGAGGATTCCCTCCAAGGCCGCTCCGATTTCGGAGCGGCCTTGGAGGGAACGGGGGTAGGCAGCGCGGCTCGGCGCGCGCCGGCTATACAGAATTCATAGCCTTGCGCGCGCCGATCCAGGATTTTAGTGGATACGCGCGGCTCCGCGCGTATCTACTAAAATCCAGCGTACTTTTGCTTGCGCCTGATGCGCCAGCAAAAGTACGCCTATTCGCGTTTTTTGAAAATCTACCCCATGATGCGCTAACTATCGCGCGTCTAACGGGCCTTGGAACCCATTTATCATGCCATACGGCCCTAATGGAATTTGATGAATAACCCTCTTAATTTGGTAATTGTATAGTTTTTATTTTAAATTTTTACAGCTAGTTTTACTTTAGCTGTCTACATTAATTTGATATGTATTGTACATCGCTTTATTTTACAAATGTAATAAGTTGTGAATCATCAAGAAATAAAACACATAAACATAAACAATGGCTGCACAGATGGTGTCAATGAGACCGTTTTGGCTTCCTGGATAATAGGATGTTTCAAGGTTTGCTATTACAGATAGATGGGGTCCATTTGTTGAAGAAGGGGAGCAGCATCTTTCAACATAGTCTGGCAAACCTACTGAGGAGGGTTTTAAACTAGAATCATCGGGGATGGATGAACAAAACCCTAAGGTAAGTAAAATATTAAATACTTGAATAGAAATGGGAAAAAGGGCAATATCTGAAAGCTATGTCCACTTATGCTCATAGTATGGGACATAAAGTCCCGGATCTAGAGGCAGTCATGGAAGAAGCTGATTTAGAGGTAGTGGCTGTCATGGAGACTTGGTACACAGAAAATCATGATTGAGATATAGTTATACCGGGCTACAATTTATTCAGAAAGGACCAGATAGGAAGGAAGGGAGGAAGCATGGCATTATATATAAAAACAAATAGTCAGGATGTAAAAATTCTAATGTAAGATAAAATAGCAAATAAGGTAAAATGGGAGGGGGGGGGGGGTGCTAAACCTTTTTTTAGATTTGTTAGTGTTAGAAGGACGTGCAAAAGTGGCATTGAGAGACTCAGAGGTGAAGGGGAGGACTATGTAGAGGTTGATAAGGAAAAAGAAAAAGTGCTTAACAAATGCAGTACTTCTGTTCAGTGTTCACTATAGAAGGAACTGGAGCAGGACCATATAAAATGAACAGAAATAAGATTAGAAGTGATGTAAAACCCAATCAATTTTCAGAATACTGTGTACCATGTTGGAGACTGCACCTTCAATAGGATATAAACCAGTTGGAGTCAGTCCAGAGGGTGGCTACTAAAATGATCTATGGTCTTCGTTCTAAAGCACATGGGGATAGACTCAGAGATCTAAACATGTACACTTTAGAGGAAAGGCAAGATAAGGAAGACATGATAGAGACATTTAAATATCTCAAAAATCTCCATGCACAGGAGGCTAGCCTTTTTCAGTGGAAAAGAAGTTCTAGAACATTTGAGCGTCGCAGACCACTTGCAGGTTGATGGAGTGGAAAAGCTTTCTGTTGCAGTACGTCTCCTCCCTCTGACGGGGTGGAACGATGGCCATGTGAGTGCAGACGATAGCTCCGATGACATTGGGAAAGTGTGCGATGGCATAGAAACTTCTATTCAAGTCCATCAAGTCCTGCCTGTCACGAGGGGATTTTATGTATTGATTAATGCGGTCAGTTAGAGCTGCAATGACCTGGTCGAGGCAGTATGAGAATGTGGTTTGGGACATTCCCTCCACCACCCCTACAGTGGTTTAGAAGGAGCCGCTTGCCGTGAAATGGAGGACGGCCAACAGTTTGGTGAGGACGGGGACAGCGCGGGACCTTGCCGTGACAGGATCCAGATCCCCTCGGATGTCTTCATATAATTCCAGGTTTGTCCGAGAGCTGAGATGATACCTCCTAAGCACAAAGTCCTCAGGCATCCCCAGCAAGGATGTTTGTGGAGGAAAGATACGCTCCCTGTATCTCCCAGCCCATGGCCGGATGCGTGCATGTCGCTGGGCAGGACCCAGACCTCACCGCAGCGTAGCATCTGCCTGTGCTTCTGTTACTTCCCTGGGACATCTTGGAAGTGACCTTGGGTCCTGTTCTGGTTGTTCATTTTCCATGTGTCATCATGTGCGGCGAGAATGGCCAGGCACGAAGAATGCATGTACAAGTACACTTGCCACTCACCAGGAATACTTGGTAGGTGTTTGTGTATTGATTTCAGATTTTATCGCGTACGATGCGTGCCACAATAATACCACGGAACGCGATACCGGCTGCGATGCAGTCGTACCGGCCAGAAAAAAAGTGTAGCTAGCCATGTTACCAACGCGCGATACTGTGCGATATGTATCGTGCAGCTTGCTACCACCCCCTACTTTAAGTTTGCCCCAACCCAACTCCTCCCACTTGAATATGAATTTTTTAATTTGCATATGCATTTTGTGATAGGCCATTAGCGCACACATTACGTTGCATTTTGAGGAATGACCCTATTAGTTGGTTATATTTTAGCTGCCTATGTTACCTGGCTAAAATTTAGCCGGATAACTTAGGGGCATTCCAAGGGCATTTTGGGGACGAGTTACATTAGCCAGCTAGCTCCGATATTCAGACATAACTTATCCAGATATGTCTGATGGGGCCAAAGAACTATCCTAAAGTTAGCCTGATAAAGTTAGCCAGCTACCTTTAAGATACCTCCAAAGTTAGCTAGATAAGTATATAAGGTTAACTTTGCTATCCGGACAGTGACTGAATATGGATCTCCATAGTGCCTAACATTTGCTGACTGGTTTCATTAATTATTCACTGGATCAATGTGTAATTTTATTTTTATTTTATTTTTTTATGTCTCCAGTCTATACTCGCTATTCTCCCCTCCCTTGTGTGTTTCTGTTATCTCTGCACCATTTCTTTACTTCCTGCTTTGTCTCACTTTCTTTCAGTGCCCGTCTCTATCGGTACTATACCTCTTTTCTATGTCACATCTCTTTCTTCTAATTCCTTTGTAGTCATTTTTATTTCATCATTCTTTATTTTCTTTTCCCATCCATTTGTCTTATTTTCTTGTATTTGTCTCCCTGACCTTGCTCTATTTTAACCTTCCTGCATCTTATTCTCAATCGTCTTTACCCTTTCTGCTGTGTGTCTTTCTGTCTTCTGTTCAATGCTTCACTGTAACCTTTTTCTTGTGTTTGATTCTTCATCCAACTTCTTTCAATATTTTTTTTTCTCTGTTTCTCTCTCCTGCCTGTCTTCCCTGGTTTTATTTATTCCTCTTGTCCATACCTTTCTCCTTTTCTGGCTGTTTGCTAGCCTGACTTCTCTATTCTAGTAAGCATATAACTTGATGACTGTTTTCTTCTCCATCCAAGTTCCTGTCAATTGCATTATTCTCAGAGTGCCAGCATAGCACAGCTAGATTAACATCAGCGCTGGCAGTTTCAGCAAGGGATGAATAAGAGAGAGCGCATGCACGAAGGAAAGGGCTGTTCTGTCTGAGCTGCTGCTTACTTGGGGTGACCCAAAGATTAATTTTGGATGGGCCTGGCCTCCTTGTCCTCTTTCTGACGTAAGACATGGGTAAGATTAAATGTTGAATTGTGAAAGCAGAAGTTCAACATCACCAAACTATTTTGAGTTATGTTAAACATGTGAGCATTGAGAGGGGCTACGGAAATCTTTTTAACAATTGGTATTTCATTTCAGTGCTTTTTTCCTGCGCTGGGCGTCTTGTCCTATCTTCTCTGTCACCTGTTGTGAAACTGTGTTTTGAAAAGCTACAGAAGCACTGTTTGAAATTTTGGCAGTCCTGCTCTGGAAAAATATAGTTTTTGTGTACTAGTAAGGAAAATGTAGAAAAATGTTCGGCAGTGGTGAGATGTTGATTTAATAAGGGCCCTTATTAAAAGGATTCTGCATTTTTGTGGTCGCACTAGGTTTTAATTATACTTGTGGAATTCCATGTTTAACTCTGACCTCCTGCATGTAAAGGTGCTGCAGATGAAGGAACAAACCAAGCCCAACCCCCAACACCTCCCCCTGCAGAAGAACAGCCATTAGATTTCACTACACAGAAGCATTCTGAGATGGGCCCTAATTATAACCTCTGGTAGGCAGGCAGACATGATCTAAACAGAAAGATGGTAAATTACTCAGCAGCCTGTAATTGTCCAAACTTTCCAAAAATTTGTGGAAACGAACTGATCTTTCTCTCTTCTTTCTTTCTTGCATGTGATTTTTTTTTTTTTTTTAAGTCATAAATTGCCTTCTCAGTTCTTCAGGACCTTTCATATCACTTAAAGGAAAATTTTAAAAGCCGGGCACACGCCAAAATTAGGAGATGGGTACATGGCATCTATCCGGGGTCTCTTTCTCGTGACTGGTAATGGAGTATCCACAGGGAGAAAAAAAAGCATGAAAGCTTTGTTTTTTAATATATATAACTTACAGTTGTGAATAACTTTATATGTAACATGATAAGATAATGTGATGATTTTAGGAGCTGTTTGCCTGCATTGATTGTATGTAAACCGTTATGATGGCGAAATCAAATGACAGTATATAAAACAAACTAAATAAATAAAATAAATATGTAGCACATGCACTTGTCCATCCAATTATAGAAGCCACCCACATGCGCGCACAAGTCCCAATGCATGAATATCTTGCATTGGAATAAAAAGAGGTGGAATGTGGGCGGTGCGTGGCCATTCTGGGGCGTGGCCAAAAGATGTGCATGCAAGTACCTGTGTGCCTGGCCACACGCCCAGGTATGTTCGAACGTAAAGTGACTTCTCCTGTGGAGGAAGTGTAAGTCTCAATAAAACTATTTCCAAGAATCTCTGGGTGTTTGAGGGTGTCTGGGTTAACTGGAGGGAATGCAGGGTAAAGGACCAGGGAGGCCTGGAGGACCTAGCTGTAGACTGGGCAAACTGGTGGATGAACTGGTGAAATTGGTCACGGTGTGGACGTGCGCCTGTTATAAAATTCCCTCACTTGCAATGCTCAAAGCTAGCATTATGCAGCTGTGTGTACACACTTTCAGAATTAGGGGCACACATACCTGTACCAGGGCTATTTTCTGACATGCGCGCAGGATATAAAATTGCTATCTGGCTGGACGCCCATATATACATATATAAGTGCACCCATGTGCCCTTTTGAAAGTTACCATCCCAATTTGTACCATTTTGAAGACCTGAATGAGTCTAATAAAGAAATATAAACCAGCAGCTTCCACAGGTATTGTTCCTCTTAACAAGAGAAGTCAGCCAGAGTTCATTCACTGAGTCTAAAAGACTTGAAGGAGATGGCAAAACAATTTTATTACTTCTGAGGTTTTCTTTAAATTTGCCATTTACTGAGGTAGTAGTCTCTGAAATGAATTGCTTATCTAACAGCTCAACTGGTCCAAAAATATAGCATAGGAAATCACCCATAGATTTAAATCAACAGCTATGCATAGCAAGTCTTCTTAACTGATGATACACCAACAAATATATATCCAATATACCCCCTCATTTATCAAAATGCACTAAGGTGTTTTTGCATGTGTTATGGGCTTATTGCATGTGAAAAGTGCCATTATAGCATGCAATAGCACCATGCTGATTTTAGCTACAACTTTTTCAGGAGTGTTAAGCTGTGTGATAGCTTGTGTTATGGCTGTATCACCCATTGCAATGTTTTTTGCAGATGCTGGTTTTGGAGAGAGAGAGAGGGACTGACTCTCTAGCCATAATGCCATCACCCTAGATATGTATTTATATCCCTATGGGAGGCCCACCTAGTAACTCGAGGTGAGGTTTAGGCATTAGTGTAGGGGGTTAGGGGCAACTTTGACATTCAATGTGAGACGTACGAACAGAACAGTGCTCTCTTGTGAACATTTGATGACCTCGGAGTGAGGAAACTAACAGGCACATAAGTGGAATGAATGGAAGCAGCAAGGAGAGCTTACAAAGAACCCCACATGTGTGCAAAGGAAGAAGAAGTTTCAATTCTTGTGCCAGTGCCCAAGAAGCAGAAAAGATCCAGCAGGGTAGTCCAAAAGAGGTCCTTGAACAAGAAGTAGAAACCCCAAAAGGATTTCCCAACCAAGACTAAGGTAGCACAGGCAAAGTTGAGATTGACATCACTGATCAACATTCCACAGCAATAAGAACATCCTGTGATCTTATCTATTTTTCATAAGTTTAGTGCCTTTGTGGGGATGGTGATTAACTATCAGAAATCTGATATGAAAATAGGCACTGACTTTGAGCTGGACTGAAAGATAGGTTTCCCTTTGGCTTGGGTGCCTTCTGAGATACGGTATTTAGGTACACAGATTGTATAAGTTGAATATTTCAGTAGTGCTATGGAAAGTATATGATCAACTAGAAACATGGCAGCATCTGCATTTACTGTTAATGGTTAGATGCGCCTTATTTAAAGTTATTTTATTTCCAAAGATGTTATATGTAATGCAGATGCTTCCTTGCTGATTGAAGAAGGAAGATCTCTCATAATTTCAGAAATATTTAAGCATATTCTTATGGAAAAGAAAAAACCCAGAATAGTCCTTGGTAAAATTAATGTGGGACAAAGATATGAGTGGGATTAATTTACCAGACTTGAGATTATATAATGCCAGCTGTGGATATTACAAGATTGATGCATAAGAACTGGACGATATACCAACATAGATATTGAGTTAAGTTTAATACCATCTTATTCCCCCATGAATATGGCATGCATGCCACAGATAACACCCCATCATATATGAAGAGGTATGTTTTGGTTTTAACCGGTAAGGAAAGCTTGGTCATTTGTAAGACATAGATGGGGGTTTGCTAGTCTCATTTTCTCCATTCATTTCCTTTGTTGGGAATCCCATTTTTAAATTAGGAGAGGAACATGTTTTTTTAGCAATGGTATGAAGCTGGTTTAGAAAAGGTAGCAGACATTATGTTAGATGACATGCAAGTTATGACATCAGATGTTCTGATGCAGAAATATAATATTCCTAGATATCATCGATATGCTTATTTTCAAGCACGACATTATGTCTTGACTAATAAGTTGTCAACATTACAAGTGTGGAAAAAGAAATCTTTTCTACAGGTTTATAGTACAGCAAACAAGATTATAAATAATATTACAACTAGGTACACTATGGGTAGAAAGAATATTACTCATGAATACCGTACCTACATTTGCAAACAGATGTATACAATAAAACAAAATTTATACATAAGGCCCAATTGACAATCAGCAATCAAAAGCCTGGGTGAAGAGGTATTGATAACTATTCATGTGACCTAGAGAGAAATGCAATTAAAATGTCTTCACTCAGCATATATGGACAGACGCATGTTATTCCTTATGGGATTTTTGGACTCCGTGTTATAGTTCAAGGACTGTGGTAGTCAGATAGTGGACCCTTGGGCCGGGCTGCCAGGGGTGACAGTATGGCAGACCGGGAGGCGGAGTCAGATGCCTGGTAGGACTTCACCCGGGACCCGGAATCCCCCCGGGAGGAGCCCGTAGGGATCCAGGCCCTTGGGGCTTAGGCTGTGCAGGGGAAGTTCAGAGGCTGATCAGAGGGAGTCAGTCAGGTAGCCAGAAGAGAGCAGGCCCCGGATAGGGTCAAGGCGGAGACAGAGCAGCAGAGTCCAGAAGCAATCCGAGGCTGGGCCAACGCTTCGTGGACAAAGGTCAGGGCAACCGTCGAATGGACAGAGTTCTGTAGCAAGACTGGGTCTGGGCTGGCAGCAGGCAGGCAGGCGAAGTGCTGAAGCAAACCGGGATCGAGGCAGGCAGCGAACAAGCAGGCTGAGTACTGAGGCAGACCGGTTTCGAGGCAGGCAGCAGACAGTCGGAGTACTGAAGCAGGCCGGGGTCGAGGCAGGTGGCAAACAGGCAGGCAGTGTACTGAAGCAGGCCGGGGTCAAGGCAGGCAGCAGGCATGCAGACAGCGTACTGAAGCAAACCGGGGTCGAGAATCAGGAAGTCAAACGAGAACGTCACTGAAGCAGGTACAGGAACGGGAGGCAACTAGTATTCAGAGAATCTCGTTGCAAGGCGTCTAGTAGGAGACTGGACGCCGGTTAAATGCGGTCCAGGGCGTGACGTCAGCAGAAGGGGCCGTCCCGAACTTCCGGGTGCTGGGCGCACATAAGGGCCTTCCTCGCGCGTGCGCACGAGGCAAACAAGAGGGGCGGAGCTTCTGGCGACCTGGACGGCGTTCTCCACGTGACGAGACAGTGGCCTGGCGGCCTACAGGACCGGAGGCCCGGCGCGGTCCTCTGTGGACCGAGATGAAGGTAAGTGGACCCAACCCCGAACATGGGGGAGGCGGTCGGGACCGCAACACTCAGATGTGTGTCCTAAATGTAAAATAGACAAAGGAACATTTATTCACAATGGGCCAGATTTTAGTAGCTACGCCCGATTTTATAACATGCGCGCGTATGTTATAAAATCCGGGGTCGGCGCGCGCAAGGGGATGCACACTTGTGCACCTGGCGCGCGCCGAGCCCTAGGGGAGCCCCGATGGCTTTCCCTGTTCCCTCCACCCCCCTCCCACCTTCCCCTCCCTTCCCCTACTTAACCCGCCCCCCCCCAGCCCTACCTAAACCCCCCAACCTTTATTTTTACTTTTGTTTTATGTTCTTTTATTAATAATTGATTAACAATTTTATTTTTTATCATATTTTATTGTACCTTTTAGATATTTTAGTATGATTTTATGATTTTGTAACATGTAAACCGTTGTGATATATATTATGAACGACGGTATAAAAGAATCTTTAAATAAATAAAATAAATAAATTATGTTGGACGTTGCGCCTGCCTCTGGGCAAGCGTAGGTTGCGTGCGCTGGCATGGCTGCTGTGCCGGAGGCCTTGGTCCCACCGCCGCCCCTTTCACAAAGCCCCGGGACATACACGCGTCGCCGGGCCTATGCAAAATAGGCTCTAAGCTCGTAAATCCAGCTGGATTTACACACGTAGGGCTTTTAAAATCTGCCCCTAAGCTTTTACAATAATTGCATTTTCCCACTGCATTATGACTTGATAGAATGAGTTTAGGACTCTTGATAATCTTCCTAATAACAAGGTATGCGATTGAATATGTGACTAGATGTAACTGAGAATGTGTTTAAAAGTTAGAAATATGTGTGGAATGGGGTATAAAATAATAAAGCAGCACAAAGTTGATTAAACTTCCTTTATTAGAAACTGTTAAATTGCATCTTCATTGTAATTGTGAAAATCTGACCTAATGAAGAGGCAGGTAAGGTAATTTTTAAACAGGCGTGTGAGCACACAAGTGCGTGCATTTGCCGGCTCACATCCAGAGACGCGTCCATTTTATAACTACGCGTATATATGTGCACATGTTATAAAATAGCCTGGACGCGCAATCATGTGCGCACAATTTTAAATGGATACACAAATGTGCACAGAAATGCTGCTTCTACCGCGTGAGGGAATTTTACAAAGTAAGGGGCAGATTTTAAAAAGTTGCGCGAGTGCGTACTTTTGTTCGCGCAGCAGGCGCGAACAAAAGTACGCCTGATTTTATAAGATACGCGTGTAGCCGTGCGTATCTTATAAAATCTGGGGTCGGCGCGCGCAAGGCTGCGCAAAATCGGCAGCCTGCGCGCGCCGAGCCGCGCAGCCTGCCTCCGTTCCCTCCAAGGCCGCTCCGATTTCGGAGCGGCCTCGGAGGGATCTTTCCTTCACCCTCCCCACACCTTCCCCTCCCTTCCCCTACCTAACCCACCCCCCCCCGTCCCTATCTAAACCCCCCCCTTAACTTTGCGCACGTTGGCCGGATGCCCTGCTCCGTGGTCCGGTCCCAGGGGCTGTTCCGGAGGCCGCGGCCACGCCCCGGAACGCCCCCGGGCCGAAACCACGCCCACGTTGCCGCCCCCGAAATGCCGCGCCCCGCCCCCTAAACGGCGCGTCATCTCGACACGCCCCGACATGCCCCCGACAAGAAGCCCCGGGACTTACGCACGTCCCGGGGCTTTACGCGTGCCGGCGGCCTATGAAAAATAGGCGCGCCGGCGAGCACAGGCCTTTGAAAATCCGCCCCTAAGCGTACTGACATAAGAACATAAGAACATGACATTCTGGGTCAGACCAAGGGTCCATCAAGCCCAGCATCCTGTTTCCAACAGTGGCCAATCCAGGCCATAAGAATCTGGCAAGTACCCAAAAACTAAGTCTATTCCATGTTACCGTTGCCAGTAATAGCAGTGGCTATTTTCTAAGTCAACTTAATTAATAGCAGGTAATGGACTTCTCCTCCAAGAACTTATCCAATCCTTTTTTAAACACAGCTATACTAACTGCACTAACCACATCCTCTGGCAACAAATTCCAGAGTTTAATTGTGCGTTGAGTAAAAAAGAACTTTCTCCAATTAGTTTTAAATGTGCCCCATGCTAACTTCATGGAGTGCCCCCTAGTCTTTCTATTATCCGAAAGAGTAAATAACCGATTCACATCTACCCATTCTAGACCTCTCAAGATTTTAAACACCTCTAACATATCCCCCCTCAGCCGTCTCTTCTCCAAGCTGAAAAGTCCTAACCTCTTTAGTCTTTCCTCATAGGGGAGCTGTTCGATTCCCCTTATCATTTTGGTAGCCCTTCTCTGTACCTTCTCCATCGCAATTATATCTTTTTTGGAGCGATACAGAGGCATTATGACATTTTCCGTTTTATTCACCATTCCCTTTCTAATAATTCCCAACATTCTGTTTGCTTTTTTGACTGCCGCAGCACACTGAACCGATGATTTCAATGTGTTATCCACTATGACGCCTAGATCTCTTTCTTGGGTAGTAGCACCTAATATGGAACCTAACATTATGTAACTATAGCATGGGTTATTTTTCCCTATATGCATCACCTTGCACTTATCCACATTAAATTCTCACAAGATCTTCCTTCAATTTATCACAATCTGCTTGTGATTTAACTACTCTGAACAATTTTGTATCATCTGAAAATTTGATTATCTCACTCGTCGTATTTCTTTCCAGATCATTTATAAATATATTGAAAAGTAAGGGTCCCAATACAGATCCCTGAGGCACTCCACTGCCCACTCCCTTCCACTGAGAAAATTGTTCATTTAATCCTACTCTGTTTCCTGTCTTTTAGCCAGTTTGCAGTCCACGAAAGGACATCACCACCTATCCCATGACTTTTTACTTTTCCTAGAAGCCTCTCATGAGGAATCTTGTCAAACGCCTTCTGAAAATCCAAGTATACTACATCTACCGGTTCACCTTTATCCACATGTTTATTAACTCCTTCAAAAAAGTGAAGCAGATTTGTGAGGCAAGACTTGCCTTGGGTAAAGCCATGCTGACTTTGTTCCATTAAACCATGTCTTTCTATATGTTCTGTGATTTTGATGTTTAGAACACTTTCCACTATTTTTCCTGGCACTGAAGTCAGGCTAACCGGTCTGTAGTTTCCTAGATCGCCCCTGGAGCCCTTTTTAAATATTGGGGTTACATTTGCTATCCTCCAGTCTTCAGGTACAATGGATGATTTTAATGATAGGTTACACATTTTTACTAATAGGTCTGAAATGTCATTTTTTAGTTCCTTTAGAACTCTGGGGTGTATACCATCTGGTCCAGGTGATTTACTACTCTTCAGTTTGTCAATTAGGTCTACCACATCTTCTAGGTTCACCGTGATTTGATTCAGTCCATCTGAATCATTACCCATGAAAACCTTCTCCAGTACGGGTACCTCCCCAACATCCTCTTCAGTAAACACCGAAGCAAAGAAATCATTTAATCTTTCCACGATGGCCTTATCTTCTCTAAGTGCTCCTTTAACCCCTCGATCATCTAACGGTCCAACTGACTCCCTCACAGGCTTTCTGCTTCGGATATATTTTTAAAAGTTTTTACTGTGAGTTTTTGCCTCTACAGCCAACTTCTTTTCAAATTCTCTCTTAGCCTGTCTTATCAATGTCTTACATTTAACTTGCCAACGTTTATGCATTATCCTATTTTCTTCTGTTGGATCCTTCTTCCGATTTTTGAATGAAGATCTTTTGGCTAAAATAGCTTCTTTCACCTCCCCTTTTAACCATGCCGGTAATCGTTTTGCCTTCTTTCCACCTTTCTTAATGTGTGGAATCAATCTGGACTGTGCTTCTAGAATGGTATTTTTTAACAATGACCACGCCTCTTGCACACTTTTTACTTTTGTAGCTGCTCCTTTCAGTTTTTTTCTAACAATTTTTCTCATTTTATCAAAGTTTCCCTTTTGAAAGTTTAGCACGAGAGCCGTGGATTTGCATACTGTTCCTCTTCCAGTTATTAATTCAAATTTGATCATATTATGATCACTATTGCCAAGCGACCCCACCACCATTACCTCTCTCACCAAATCCTGTGCCATAGATAGTTTTCCCAGTTTGTTCCCAGTTCACCCAGTTAAGGGATAGGATCTCCCATCCCCCCTAATTTAATAGTCTCCATTTCCCCCTGTAAGCACCAACCCTTAAAATCCCACTGACTAGCCTAGATTTCTTTTATTTTATTACTTACATGCCATCCATAGCAGTAGTAAAGTTACAAGGCAGGGGAAACCCGACACACCTGTATAATTATTTGCACACACATCTTTTGGCCTTCCCTGACATGTCCACGAAACGCCCAGACCATGTCCACACCCCACCCTTTTAAAAAAAATATTGACTTGTGGGCACGAGAGATTTGCATGTCATTGGGCGGCTTATAAAACCTGCTCAGCATGCACCGGCACAACTTATGCACGTACTTCCCAGTTTTGGCGTGCACAGGGCTTTTTTAATTCTCCTGTTAAAGTATTGTTGTAAATACAAGTTTTATTTTGTTTGTATATTGTTTGATCCATGTTTGTACATTTTACATCCGTGCAATAAATAGTTTTCTAAAAAAAAAAAGAAAAAGAACAAAAACAGGTTGGGTAAGCATATGTAAATATACATCTTATGCCAGAAGAAAAGAAGTGTTACTATACTTATTCATAAAAAATTACCTCAAAAGATGATTACTTTTGGTTTCTGCTGACATTTATGACTAGTGATTATTTTGCAACATTTACACACCAAGGGTCAATATTTAGAAAAACCCTTAAAATGACTAATTTATCCTGCTATAGTTTAAAAAAAAAAGGCCTGTGTGGGTCTAATGACCCAAGTCACAGCCCCCCAACCCAAAATGACCAAAAAGGGGCTTACTGGGCTGAGCCCTCCCACATCGCCAAACTCTTCCAAGTAAAAAAAAAAACAAAACATTTTTTAGGGGTTCTCTTGGAGACCGTCTCCCCTCCCCCTGCCTCCACGCCAGTTAAGCATAATCACTCAGTAATGCCCCTTCCCCCTTTTCTCCTCTCTCTTTCTTCTCACCCTACTCTACTTGGTACCTTTGCAAATGCTGATATGACTCTGGGATCGCTGTATGCTGGAAGCGTCTGGGATTGTGGTATGAGCATACTGCCATCCCGGAGCCAGACTGGCCTTTGCAAAGATACTAGGTAGGTGGAGGGGGAGAGAGAAAGGAGGAGGGAAGGAAAGATTACTTGGTGATTTTTCCTAACTGGGAAGGAGTGTAATAAGATTTCTTAGCCTAAATCTGACAAGCGTAGCTAAGGATGTATTTAGAAAATAGGCCTTGGTATTCACCCACTGACTCCACATCATGTGACTGTGAAACAAGTGTGGGAAAGACAGAAGTAAACAACAGATGTCCAGGCTTCTGGTGAGTGAGTTAAAGTTACAAGAAACAGTAGGATCTTTCTCACCCTGGGCTATGTTTTGGGAAATTATATACATATCTCAAAACATACTTTCAGATGTGTAGATGAAAAGGGTATAATTAACAGCGGCATGCAAGAAAGAGTGTGTAAGTACTTGTAAATCAGAAGGAGAGAAAAATATTTGGAAACAGACACCCTCACGTAAAATAAATCTTTGAAAGATATTCAATTTAAAAATACAGATTCTTTAAATATTTATTTCTCATATTTATATGCCACCCCTCACATAGCTTGAGGTGGCTTACAATGCACAATTTAAAATAACACAAAATTCAGACACAAAGCACAACATCAACACATCACTGCAAAACCTCTCTCCAAAGCCATTGTATCCTTAGTAAGGGAATGCCAATGGTTTTAGCATCTTCTTAAAGAATTTAGTTCAAGAGGTTGTCATCAATATGGTAGTAAACCCAGCAAATTAATAGTGAGATTAATCAAAAGAACATATCATCTCCATTTTATAAGTGATGTGAAACACAAAATGGAAATACAGTCCATGATCTTAAAAAAATTGACCATATTTTTAAAAATATTATAAAAGTTTGTTCGGTAAATATATTGTAAAAGGCCAGAGATACTTTTCTGATGTACAAATCCCTAAAATCATAAATGTACAAGCAGAATTCTAAATACACCAATATCAATCCAAGAAATACTCAAGTTTATACATTCATTATGACTAGTTAAAGTACTAGCTCCTGATGGATTTGGAGCTAAATTTTATAAAATATTACAACAGGAAATCACTAGACTACTATTAGATATGCTTAACTCAGCATTAGAAACAAGATAATTTAGGGACCATGCCAATTTGATAATGATTATAGAAATACACAACAAGCGATAGACCCCTATGAGCAACTTTCTATAGATCAATTTCTTTAATTAAATATTAGCAGACATTTTTTGCTCAATTATTAAATAGTGTGATGAAAATCTTTATAAAAAATGATCAAAAAGGATTTATTTCAGGTAGGTGTTCAGTGCTAAATACCAGAAAGGTAATATGAATATCCAAACAGCTATGGGAGAGCAAATTGGAACAATCCTGACCAGTGGATACAGTAAAAGCATTTTGGATACTACATAAGCATAATATTAGTGAGTGATAAATGAAAAAGGATCAAATTATTATATAATAATCCTAAGGCAATTATATAAAAAATGGACATCTTTCAGATAAATTCCTGATAAATGAGAGGTAAATTTTAAGACCTGTGTCCATTTGCCAGCTCGTGCACATGGACGCAGCAATTTTAAAACATATGGGGCAGATTTTAAATACTTGCGTGAGTGCGTACTTTTGTTCGCGCAGCAGGCGTGAACAAAAGTACGCTGGATTTTATAAAATACGCGCGTATCTTATAAAATCCGGGGTCGGCGCGCGCAAGGGGGTGCACATTTGTGCAACCTGCACGTGCTGAGCGCAGTGCGCGGTGCCTGTTCCCTCCGAGGCCGCTCCGATTTCGGAGCAGCCTTGGAGGGAACTTTCCTTCGCCCTCCCCCCACCTTCCCCTCCCTTCCCCTACCTAACCCACCCCCCCGGCCCTATCTAAACCCCCCCTTACCTTTGTCGGCAAAGTTACGCCTGTCGGCCGGCTGCCCCGCTCCGTGGTCCGGTCCCGGGGGCTGTTCCGGAGGCCGCAGCCACGCCCCTGGAACGCCCCCGGGCCGAAACCATGCCCACGTCGCCGCCCCCGAAACGCCGCACCCCGCCCCCTAAACGCCGAGTCATCCCGCCACGCCCCCGCCAGGAAGCCCCGGGACTTACGCGCGTCCCGGGGCTCTGTGCGCGCCGGCGGCCTATGCAAAATAGGCTGCCGGCGCAGGGGTTTTAAAATCCGCCCCTATGTGTATATATGCATGCATATGTGTGCATGTTTTAAAATTGGCTATTCGTGCGTACATGTGTGCACAATTTCATACTGACATGTGCAAATACCGCCTTGCTCGTGTATAAGTGGGGGGGATTTTACTAGACACGTGCACCGACGCAATAATCTCTTTTCCCAGTTCGTTCCCAGTTCACCCCAGTAAAGGAAAGGACTTCCTAATCCCCCCTAGCTAACTCACCTCTCTTTTACTCTATTAGCCCAGACCCTTAAAACCCCACTGACTACCCTATTTTTCTTTATTTTACAACTTACATGCCGTCCATAGCAGAAGTAAAGTTACAAGGTAGGGGACCTTGGCGCGTGCTTGTGTGCCTAAAGACATATGCACAGACTTCATGGTAAGGACCTGGCCAGCCCATGTCCCCCCTCCCCCGAAAGCCCAGACCCCACCCACACCCCACTCCTTTGTGTGAAAAATATTTTTGTGTGCGTTCCGGGAGATACGCATGCACTCGTCCGGTTTTAAAAATCTGTGCAGCATGCGCCGGGCCGAGCCACGCCACGCATGTATCTCCCGGCTTTGGTGCACGTAGGGCTTTTAAAATCGACCAGTAAATGTACCCAACAGGGATAATGCCCACTGTCACCATTATTATTTGTTTTAATTTTTGATCTAATATTAATTAAATTCAGGAACATAAGACAATTTTCAAGGTATCAGAGGGGCAAAAAAAAATAAAAGCCAAGTGAAGCATAAAGATATTTCCAATGGATATCATCAAAAGTCTGGGCTTTTAAATGGGCTCTAGGCTGTACTTTTTTTTGCCACAGACACTGTTCCCTCTATGGGGCATGTGGGTGCAACTGCGCAGAGCTCCTCCCTCTGCGGTGCACAATGCACCTCAACTCACATACCACTGTACCCAGGTCTGAGATGCTGAGGAAGTAGAAGTGTGTTCCTCCACGCCTCCTTATTTGCTAGCCCTGCCAATAATAACCCGTGGGGTTGGCATGGTCTGTAGGGATGTGAATCGTTTTCCATATCGTCTTAACGATAGAAATCGTGTGGCAGGGCAAGAAAATCGTCTTAGGCACGATTTTTTAGTTAAAAAATCGTTAAAAATCGTTTTTTCTGATTAGTGCGCACTAACTCGAGTTAGTGCGCACTAACTGGGAGTTAGTGCGCACTAACTGAAAATGATACAATTTGACACTTTTCAGGTCAGTTAAGGTCAGTTTAGGAATGAATATGTATTCCTATTGGCTGCCCTCTTATTTATTCATGTTACCAAGTTTCCTACTGACAGTATATGGGGGATGGGAAATGGAAACAGTTGGTAGCTTGACAAAACAAGTAATGTGATCAGTCAATGTGACTAGAACTTGTGCCCTAACCCTGATACCAGGGGTATTGTGATCTTCCTGCACACAGTGCCCTATCCCTATTAATACCAGGAGTGTTGTGATCTTCCTGCACACAGTGCCCTATCCCTAATACCAGGGGTGTTGTGATCTTCCTGCACACAGTGCCCTATTCCTGATACTGGGGGTGTTGTGATCTTCCTGCACACAGTGCCCTATTCCTGATACCGGGGGTGTTGTGATCTTCTTGCACACATCCCGATATCAGGGATAGGGCACTGCGTGCAGGAAGATCACAACACTCCTGGTATTAATAGGGATAGGGCACTGCATGCAGGAAGATCACAACACTCCTGGTATTAATAGGGATAGGGCACTGCATGCAGGAAGATCACAACACCCCTGGTATCAGGGATAGGGCACTGTGTGCAGGAAGATCACAATACCCCGGAGGAGTGAGGGTCAGGCAGCTCCCCCCTGTCTGTGAAGCCAGCCTCTCACTAGTAATGCAGGGAGGGAGCTGTCTCAGACTTCACCATCCACCCCCCCCCCCTCACCCACACACCATTCACTAGCTGGGACATGGGGGAAGTCAGGAGTGAGGGTCAGGCAGCTCCCCCCTGTCTGTGAAGCCAGCCTCTCACTAGTAATGCAGGGAGGGAGCTGTCTCAGACTTCACCATCCTCCCTCCCCCCCCTCACCCACACACCATTCACTAGCTGGGACATGGGGGAAGTCAGGAGTGAGGGTCAGGCAGCTCCCCCCTGTCTGTGAAGCCAGCCTCTCACTAGTAATGCAGGGAGGGAGCTGTCTCAGACTTCACCATCCTCCCCCCCCCCCCCTCACCCACACACCATTCACTAGCTGGGACATGGGGGAAGTCAGGAGTGAGGGTCAGGCAGCTCCCCCCTGTCTGTGAAGCCAGCCTCTCACTAGTAATGCAGGGAGGGAGCTGTCTCAGACTTCACCATCCTCCCCCCCCCCCTCACCCACACACCATTCACTAGCTGGGACATGGGGGAAGTCAGGAGTGAGGGTCAGGCAGCTCCCCCCTGTCTGTGAAGCCAGCCTCTCACTAGTAATGCAGGGAGGGAGCTGTCTCAGACTTCACCATCCTCCCCCCCCCCCCCTCACCCACACACCATTCACTAGCTGGGACATGGGGGAAGTCAGGAGTGAGGGTCAGGCAGCTCCCCCCTGTCTGTGAAGCCAGCCTCTCACTAGTAATGCAGGGAGGGAGCTGTCTCAGACTTCACCATCCTCCCCCCCCCCCCTCACCCACACACCATTCACTAGCTGGGACATGGGGGAAGTCAGGAGTGAGGGTCAGGCAGCTCCCCCCTGTCTGTGAAGCCAGCCTCTCACTAGTAATGCAGGGAGGGAGCTGTCTCAGACTTCACCATCCTCCCCCCCCCCCCCTCACCCACACACCATTCACTAGCTGGGACATGGGGGAAGTCAGGAGTGAGGGTCAGGCAGCTCCCCCCTGTCTGTGAAGCCAGCCTCTCACTAGTAATGCAGGGAGGGAGCTGTCTCAGACTTCACCATCCTCCCCCCCCCCCCTCACCCACACACCATTCACTAGCTGGGACATGGGGGAAGTCAGGAGTGAGGGTCAGGCAGCTCCCCCCTGTCTGTGAAGCCAGCCTCTCACTAGTAATGCAGGGAGGGAGCTGTCTCAGACTTCACCATCCTCCCCCCCCCCCCCTCACCCACACACCATTCACTAGCTGGGACATGGGGGAAGTCAGGAGTGAGGGTCAGGCAGCTCCCCCCTGTCTGTGAAGCCAGCCTCTCACTAGTAATGCAGGGAGGGAGCTGTCTCAGACTTCACCATCCTCCCCCCCCCCTCACCCACACACCATTCACTAGCTGGGACATGGGGGAAGTCAGGAGTGAGGGTCAGGCAGCTCCCCCCTGTCTGCGAAGCCAGCCTCTCACTAGTAATGCAGGGAGGGAGCTGTCTCAGACTTCACCATCCTCCCCCCCCCCTCACCCACACACCATTCACTAGCTGGGACATGGGGGAAGTCAGGAGTGAGGGTCAGGCAGCTCCCCCCTGTCTGTGAAGCCAGCCTCTCACTAGCAATGCAGGGAGGGAGCTGTCTCAGACTTCACCATCCACCCCCCCCCCCCCTCACCCACACACCATTCACTAGCTGGGACATGGGGGAAGTCAGGAGTGAGGGACAGGCAGCTCCCCACTGTCTGTGAAGCCAGCCTCTCACTAGTAATGCAGGGAGGGAGCTGTCTCAGACTTCACCATCCTCCCCCCCCCCCCCTCACCCACACACCATTCACTAGCTGGGACATGGGGGAAGTCAGGAGTGAGGGTCAGGCAGCTCCCCCCTGTCTGTGAAGCCAGCCTCTCACTAGTAATGCAGGGAGGGAGCTGTCTCAGACTTCACCATCCTCCCCCCCCCCTCACCCACACACCATTCACTAGCTGGGACATGGGGGAAGTCAGGAGTGAGGGTCAGGCAGCTCCCCCCTGTCTGTGAAGCCAGCCTCTCACTAGTAATGCAGGGAGGGAGCTGTCTCAGACTTCACCATCCTCCCCCCCCCCCTCACCCACACACCATTCACTAGCTGGGACATGGGGGAAGTCAGGAGTGAGGGTCAGGCAGCTCCCCCCTGTCTGTGAAGCCAGCCTCTCACTAGTAATGCAGGGAGGGAGCTGTCTCAGACTGGTATCAGGGTTAGGGCACTGTGTGCAGGAAGATCACAACACTCCTGGTATTAATAGGGATAGGGCACTGTAAGAGATGACTGTAGTAGATTGAATAAAGATCTGATGTTTCTGCTCTCCTCACACCAAACAAAAACAACACACAAGCAGAGAAGCCCTTCTTACAAAGCTGAGCTAGTGAGTTAAGTAGGAGGAAAAGTAAACATACTGGTGCCAGTGTGGCTACTTAAAAAATACACTTACCAACAATCAATTACATATATTTGAACTGTGTACAGTTCCAGCCAGGACCACCTTTCTAAAATGCACAGTGATTGGCAAATTCAACATGCACTAGCATTTCAGGTGCCTGCTAACAAAAATAATAAACAAACAAGTTCTAGTCACATGAGTGCTGATCATTACATTACTTTTTTTGTCAAGCTTCCAACTGTTTCCATTTCACATCCCCCCAACCATATTGGTAACATCAATAGATAAGAGCACAGCCAGCCAATAGGAATACATACATACATATTCATTCCTAAGTGACCTTTACTGACCTGGGAAGTGTGAACACTTTGTTTCATTTTCTGTTGGTGTTCGTTAGTTTCCAGTTCCATTTCCCATCCCCCCAACCATCACCTCAGTGGTAACCTTGGTAATATCAATAGATAAGAGGGCAGCCAGCCAATAGGAACACATATTCATTCCTAACTGACCTTCAGTGACCTGGAAAGTGTTTATTTGTATCATTTTCAGTTAGTGCGCACTAAATCGAGTTAGTGCGCACTAACGGGGAGTTAGTGCGCACTAACTCGAGTTAGTGCGCACTAACACGATTTAACGATTTTTAACGATAAATCGTTAGAATTTCTATTGTATCGTGTTCTATAACGATTTAAGACGATATAAACATTATCGGACGATAATTTTAATCGTTGAAAAACGATTCACATCCCTAATCTTGCAATGCAGGAGAACAGCGTAGAGGAAGTAGTTCTCTTTATGTTATTCACGGAAATTTCTTTGCTGCCTATACACAGCTCTAGGCAGCTTACAATATTTACATGCATGAAACATAAAACAAAATAAATTCAATAGACTAGCACCCAGTAACATTCTGAGCAAGACTGAACAGGTAGAACTGCTCTCAGCAGTCAAATGCCTGGTGGGAAAAGATGTGTCTTTAATAACTTTTTGAAAGTTTTTGTTCGCTTGGTAATCCTCAGGACCAGTGGTAATGAATTCCAAAGCATGGGTCCGGCAATAAAAAAAAAATAGAGCATCTCCCGAGATTCAACCAAGCGTACCTGTTGCATTGATGGTACGTCTAACAGACCTGTCTGTGACAATCGTAAAACACACCCAGGATTATAAATGTGCAGTAGCTGATTGATCCAAGGAAGAAAATCCATTTTGAGCATTTTATGGATTAACAGAGCAGTCTTGTATTGAATTCTCTCCTCGATTGGCAGCCGATGAAGTTCTTTCAAAACGGGAGATATGTGTTCCCTTCTGGTTAAATCAGATATCAGTCTGGCAGCAGAGTTCAAGAGAACCTGTAAGGTTCACAGTGCATATTTAGGGAGGCCAATCAGAAGCACATTGCAGAAATCAATAGTTGGCAACAAAAGGGACAGAACAATTGAACAAAAGTCAGAGGGAGATAAGAAGGGTTTCAAAGGCCATAAAAGACAAAGCTGCTTATAATCCGATTTTACCCTGTCTTAACTCGACTCAGCATATTTAAGTTGGAGTCCAGAAAGATTACCAGGCTCATAAACTGAGATACAATTGGGATCACCTGATTTTGAAATGAGAAACAGGCAAGGACCTGTAGTAAATCAGAATGTTGCAGAAACATGTTTGCTGTCTTTTTTAAGTTTAGTGCTAACATATTATGTGGAAGCCAATGCTGCACTACATCGAGACAGATACTGAGGATTCCGAATATGTCTCAGACCAAGTGCCAGCCCCGCGAGTTTTGAATACACTTGCAGGACAGGCAAACTCTGAGAAGCAACAGAACAGGCTTCTCCTATCCTCCCCCAGTGAGGCATGGGGCAGCAGAACAGTGAGAGAGGCCCCAGTGGAGCTGCTGATGGATTCTTCAGTGGGTCTGCCATTAAATCCAATGCTGCTGGTGGCTTTAGAAAGGAGTGATAAAGACAGGCCATGCCTGTGTGTGTGTGTGTGTGTGTGTGTGTGTGTGTGAGAGAGTGAGAGAGAGAGAGAGAGAGAGAGAGAGAGTCCACCTGCCTGTGTGAGTGAGTGAGTGAGACAGGCAGCCAACCTGCCTGTCTGTGTGTGAGAGAGAAGAAAGTTTCTCTCTCTGCCCCACAAATCCACAATAAGCTCAGGGTAACTGGAAATCAAAAGTTCTAGGTTTGGAGAATGGGGGATATTTCATTCATTAGTTGTAATTATTATGTGTATAATGTGTCTGCTATATTGAAATATTTCAATGTTGTTTGGAAAACTTTTAACAATTTATAGTTCTTTTTTTTTTTTTATATTCTGCCTTTCAGCAACGTCAAAGCAGATTACAATCAGGTACTAGACATCTCCCTGACCCCAGAGGGCACACAATCTCAGAGGGAGATCATCATGCTGCGATAGGGTTATAACTCTTGTTAAACAGCATACATCATGCGATATAGCCCTATCGTAGCGATATCATGTGATGTTTGGGCAATAAACCCGCCCCTATTATGATGAATTGCTTTGCATGGTATTTGCATGCATGAATTTTGTAAATCCATGCAAAGCAACTCATATATTCCCAGTCCTATGTAAATAAAATAACACAACTGACTTAGAAAGTCGTTATTTTATCTACACCTTTTCCTAATATGCTAATCTACTGTGAAGGCACCGAACCCTAACGTGAGTCCCAGTGTTCCCATAGTAGATTTAAAGGGCCATGAGGACCAACATGGTAGCCTCCTAAAAGAAGTAAAACAGTCACAAGTGAAAAAATTGTAAGGCAGTGGCATGGAACAATGCCCCCCCTCCACCTCTTGAAGTACTGAAATCGCCCCCTATATAGTGCCCCAGCCCCCTTTCCATAAAAACACTAGGCTCGTAGAGCACCCTCTTCTTTAAAGTCCCACACTCGCCAGTTTTTAAAAACCACTGGTGGCCTAGTGGCCCCCCCAACTCTGGTCCCCCAGACCCCTCCCACACCCCATATCTTAAAATTGGCTATTCTGCAAAATTCAAGGGCCCAGCATACCGCTAGCCCTGGGCCTGGTGGGCATAATTTTCCAAAATGGTGCAGAGCAGACCTCACCTCTGTCATGTGACAGGGGCCAGTTCCTGGGACCTAGACCAGAGTCACGTGGCCATGCTCTGGTTGGTGCCATATTAGAAAATGTTGCAGACTGGGGCCATAGCTAAGGGGCAATCTGGTCAATTTTAAAGTTTAGGGGTGTGGGGGACCTGGGGAGTCTGCGTGGGGAGGGGATATTAGGCTACCAATGATTTTTATCGACGGGAGGGGGGGCCCACTAGGCCACCAATGATTTTTATTGACAATTGGGGTAGGGGGCTAAAAAGGGGGGGGCCCTACCGCCTAGTGTTTTTATAGAAAGGGGGCAGGGAGTTACTATTTGAACAGTGATTCACTACGTCAGGAGGTGGGGGCAGCCATCATCGTGTACTACTGCCTTAAAATTTTTTTAATATTATTTTGAGGGGGCAACTCGATTGGCGGCCCTGTGGTGGGCAGGGGAGGGGGGTCAAATAAGACTGCTGTGACTGTTTTACTTTTTTTTTAGGACAGCCATTTTGGGCTACATGGCCTTTTAAAGTGATAGCGGCCCGAGCAGCTGGGCTGCCATCATGCTTGCCCATGGCCCCTGATCCTTTTTTTTTGCCTTGTGGACTTTTACTGTGAGACAAGACAATGTGGCAATGCTGCCAAGATATTTTGTTAGGGAGGGGGCAAAATATTGCTGAACTGCCCCCCCCCCACCCTGTGATAAAATATCCCAGCTTAATGAATTGAGGCCCAAGTGTGTACCCAAGGAAATGGAGGGTGAATTGATTTGCCCAACGTCACAAGAGCCCACCAGCTTCCCTGGTTCATAGCCTGCTGCTTTAACCATTGGACTACTCTTCCACTTAGATTTTTGTTTGAGTTCTTCATTACTGAATATTGTTATATTCATTAGCTGGAAACATTTATTCCTTTGTATGGTTTTACTATTATGATTGATGTTTTATATTTCTAAATTTTAATTTTATTGCTTTTTTGTTTTATGAGGGATGGTGGTATTTTTTATATTACTGTGCTGCCTCCCCCCCCCCGATTCATTCAGTGTCTGTCCCATGCCCATCAAATAAAGCCCAGCTCCGTCCTGCAATTTATATTTTTTTTTAACTGACATGCCCCCCCCCCCCACTACCCCAGAACCCATGGATAGGGAAGGGTAGGAGGTACCCTAGGCAAACCTTACAGCCTTACCACACACACCACCCACCACCCCCACATCCTTTACAGCCACACACAATTAAATTATGCATTTATAATAAATTTTACATGAAAAAGAACATTCAAAAGAACAGTCTGCTGAGGCAAAAATAACACTTGCAACATGCATATTATATTTACATGCATTCTTGTGGTGTTTACCAGACAACTCTGCAAAAAAGACACTTGGAACTCTTATGGAATTAGACTTTTTATAATGCATATTGGGTGTGAGTTTGGCCCTCAGAAAGCCATGAATTACCAGTATAATATAGTAAACCTCCCATACCAAAACAACCCTAACAACCTTATCTATGAAAAGGCAACATTGCACATATTACACCAGGCCCTAGGACACCAATAAAACTCTTATAGATCCCTACACAGAAATTACATGCTCAGTCACATATGCAGAACACAGAGAGACCCTGACCAAATACAGATTAAAGAGATCAGAAAGTATAAACAGAAACGTGCTGAGAAGAATTGAACTGGAATTCACAACAAGCCAACCTCTATATGAAGAGCAGCAATGGAAAAACAGAAACATTACCATTTTTCATAAAAATATTAAATAATAAAATCAAGAAATATAAGACAATCAATAGTAAAACTGTATTTATAAAAGCTATTTCAAACAGTTAATGAGTAGAATATACAAAATTTTCTAAACACCAAGAAAATATTTCAAATATCTGATGAATAAAAAATCCAATAATTAAAAATTGTTCTATTCCCCCCCCAAAATTTAATATTTTGAAAGAGCAGAATTGTCATATAATTAAATACTAATAAGTAAAACTAATAAAGATTTTAAAAATCTCCTACTCCCCATATCTGTGATCTTCTGATTTCCAGTCACCCTGAGAATGTCGTGGATTGGGGAAGGTAGGGACACCCAAATTTATCTTCTCTCTCACACATATGCACAATAACACATTCATTCTCTCACACACTCCCTCTCTCTAACATACATAGGCTCCCTTCCCTCACAGATACATTATGTATGTGTGTGTGTGCCTGTGAGAGCCTATATGTGACACATGGGCTCTCACGGGCATACAAACATATTCACAGGCTGTCACTCAGACACATACATACACATACATAGACTCTCACACAGAGATACACACATGCATGAACACACAGGCTCTGACACACACATACTCTCATTCACTCACACACATACACACATGGCCTCCTGATGTCTTCAGGTCCCCATGGGCCTCCCATGATCCAACTCTCTGGTCACCCCATCAAAGAAATTGATCAGATTCGTCTGACAAGATTTACCTCTAGTAAAGCCATGCTGCCTTGGATCATGCAATCCATTGGAATCCAAAAACTGCACTATCCTCTCTTGCAGCAATGATTCTTTTCATTTCCTCACCTCAGACATATGACTTACTGGCCTATAGTTCCCAGCCTCCTCTTTACTTCCACTTTTATGAATAGGAACCATATCTATACCCCTCCAATCCTCCGGAACTACTCCTGATTCTAAAGAAGCATTGAAAAGGTCAGCCAACAGAGCTGCGAAGACTTCTCCAAGTTCCCTCAGTACCCTCAGATGTATCCCTTCCTGCCCTATTGCCTAATCTACTTTAAGTTTAGATAGCTCCTCACGAACACACTGTTCTGAAAATTGATTGAGATTTACTTCACTGCCAATCTTATTTATGTTAGTTTTGGAGGTATTTTTCAAAGGAGTTACATGCGAAAATGTAACATGCTAATAGCAATTTTCAAAAGCCATTTACTTGCGTAAAATGCATTTTCACAAGTAAATAGCATGGATAATTCAATGGCATATATTTTAGTAATTTTTGAAAGCCCCCTTACTCAAGAAAGTGCATTTAAATGTGTAAAACCCAATTTTAAGTGTGTAAATGCTTTTTAAAGTCAGGTCCTTTATATCGTCCTGCTCCAGGCCATTCCACAGAACAGAAATATTTGTTAAGCAATTTTGCTTTTTCCTCATCAGCCTCTACATATTCCTCATCTTCACCTCTGAGTGTCACAATGCCACTTTTGTACTTCCTTCTATCACCAACATAGTGGACTCTTTTTCCTTTATTTACTTTCCTAACAAAAAGGTTAGTTGCCCTTATGATATTTCCTTTTAGTTTTGCACACTGTTCTACTTCCTCTAGATTTTCCCAACCAGCTAACGATTCCTTGAGTTACTTCCCCCATTTTAACAAAATGAGCTTTGCTGAAGTCTAGGACCCTTTCCTTTGAATGAACCTTCATCTCTTGAGCTCTAATTCTGAACCATACCATCCGGTGATCACTGGTTCCCAGATGATTATCAACTGGGAGCCAGTGATGATTAGAAATACTGTCCCCTTTGGTCAGTAGCAGATCCAGTATTGCCTCCTTCTGTGTGGGTTCTGTTACCAGTTGACAGAACAATTCTCCTTGCAGAGAATCCAGGAGTTCCCTGCTTCTAGAAGACACCGCAGCTGGGATGTCCCAATCAATATGCGACAGATTGAAATCCCCTAACAGTAGCATCTCCCCTTTCATAGCAATTTTATGAATATCCTCCACTAAATCTCTATCCATCTCCTCTGTGATGGAGGTCTGTATATTACACCAATATAAATAGATGTTCCATTCCCTCTTTCCATTTTTAATCCACAGTGCCTTCTCCTCTGCGATCTGTTGCTTTAATATTATTTTTTTATCTATAATGCCATGCCTCCTCTCTGCCTTCCTATCCAGACCCTCCTGAATAAATTGTAACCTGAGGTAACTATATCTCAGTCATGGTTTTCTGTCTACCAAGTCTCCGTGATAGCCATGACATCTAAATAAGCTTCTTCAATGACTGCCTCTAGATCAGGGACCTTTTTTTTCCCATACAATGAGCATTAGTGTACATAACTTTTCAGATATTACCCTTTTTGCTCCATTTCTATACAAGTATTCAGTGCTTCACTTACCTTTCGCTTTTATTTACCCATTCCCGATGATTCTCGTTTAAAGACCTCCTCAGTACATCTGTCAATCTGTGTGGGAAGAAGCCGTGCCCCTTATTTGACAGGTGGACCCAGGGTCAGAGGAAGCACTAGCCAAACTAGGCGGGGGCCTAGGGTGCTGGGGGTCCAGGGGCGGCAGCAAGAGAGAAGACACAGTTGCTGCCTCATCTCTCTTGCGGCTGACCGATGAGCAGCCTATCCGTCCTCACCCGACCCGACTACTGGCTCGACGCGGGTCAGGTGAGGACTAGCGTGCATAGGGTTTTGGTTTTTTTTGTGTCCGTTTTGTTTTTGGATTGGGGGTGTGCCATTTCAGTCCACCAAGGATCCATATTTTTTTCCCCGTTAATTTCGCTTTAAAAAAAACAGACCCCAAAACCTGCCCCAACTCTTCAAATTTAATTAAGTATAAAGCCCCCCCCCCACAAGACTCATCCAAAGTCCCTGGTGGTCCAGCGGTGGGGGGGGGGGGGAGCCAGGAGCGATCTCCCACTCCTGGGCCAACAGCTGCCACAGATCATGTGACAGGGGGCTACAGGTGCCATTGGCCGGCCCCTGTCACATGGTAGGGGTCATCCATTGTCCCTACCACGTGACGGGGCCGGCCAATGGCAAATTTGCAGATGACAAAAAATTATTCACAGTAGGTAAAACATGAGTACACTCTGAGCAACTGTCGGAGGACCTTGCCAGATTGGGGAACTGGGCATCTAAATCTCATTGAATCTGTGAAAAACTGAAGCTTTGTGGACTGATTGTTCTCCTTTAAGTAAATCTCCTTGGACAGCTGATCTCCCCCCTTCACACTGAAGTCTGGAATTTTTTTTTTTTTTAATCAAAAGCTTTCCATGAAACTTCAAGTTAAAGTAGTAGCCTGTGATTAGACATATGAAGCCTTTTCTAGCTCTGCAGGATTTTAAAACTATTGTCAATCACTGGTACTAACAAGCTTGGATTACTGTAACATGATCTATTTAGAGCTTTCAGCCTCTGACCCTTGTATTCCAGCTGGTTCAAAATGCTGTGTTCAGCTGATCACAGGGAGTGGATACCATGGAGTGGTTTTTCTGATTTCTGCAATATCAACTCCAGTGTTCTCTCTTCACTGGTTGCCTTTTATGTGATGAATAAAGTCCAAGATGGTAATTCTGGTATTTAGGGCTATTCATGGGGCTGGTCCTGATTACTCAGCTTGAAACCACGGATTAGTGCTGTATCCAAAGTGAGCTCCTATAAATTGCAGTTTATGGGTCCTCTGAATCAATTCCTCTCACCTTCTGATTTTAGATCTGTAGTTCAGGCACTGGTCATATCGAAGTTAGACTACTGTAACTCGTTGCATTAGGGTTTGCCAAAAATATTGTTACAAGTATAATCCGTGTTTCCTCTGGGCCACCTTCCCAGCCTCTGGGAGCACCGAGGTAGTTCTCCCAAGGTGTGTGAGTGTGTGTGTGTTTGGGGGGGGGGGGGGGGAGAGAGAGTCTCTCATGCCAGGAGATGGGGGCAGGATAACCTACAGGGCAAGAACTGGGCCAAAGACACCTCCATGAAATAACTGTCTACACAAACATGCATTTCAAAACAGATAGTTTACTGAGATTTGGTCAGAACAAAAAATTTGGAAAAATAGCAAAAAAACCCCAAACAAACACCAGGAGAAATCACAGCTCTTCCCAACAGTTCACACAACTCTAATAGCTTCAGTAATTTTCTTCCACAAAAAAATGTTTCTCCCACTATCAAAGTCTCTTCCAGTACTCACAATGTCCAGAGCCACTCCAGGGGTGATAATTCCAGCTGCAGGCTGAAACTTCCCAAGCCCTGCATGGAGTCCCAAGCAGGCACAGTTTCCCCTCCTGATCTTGTCAGTCCCCAGCTGCAGTTGTATTTCCCCACTTCATGCATGCACAGATATCTAGGAAGTTTCACAAGGTTTCTCTTCAGCAATGAAGTCCTCCGAGCCCCATGATAAGTTCCAGCCTGGCACAATTTGTTTCCTGGCCCTTGCCAGTTCCCAACACAGTTACAGCTCTTTCTCTGACTGCTTCACACTTCAATTCACCATTGTAGCACTTCAGTCTCAGGTCTTCTGGGATACTTGGAGAGAATCCCACCTGATCTCCTGGAGTCTGGGCCTACCTGGTTGGGCCTCTCCTGGCCATTCCCACCCTCTCGTAATCACATGCCACAACCGGGGATCTTCTTCCTTGGCTCTCACCTACCCCATTCTGCAGGTGCCGCTAAATGAATGGAAAGGGACAGAGTGAAGTCCACTTGCTCTGGCCCTGGCATTTGCATCTTTAAAAATGGCACCAGCTGCCTGGAAGGCAGCATCAAAGTGATATCACTTCGAAGCCTGTCTCTGGTTCAGCCGGCACCATTCGGTTGTCATAAAATAGCAACCAATAAGACCAAGAAATATAAAACATCACTCATAATAGTGGAACAGAGGCTTCGCACCAAGCAGTTTTCCTTTTTCTTCTGCTGGGAGATATTTTGCATCTTTGGGGTCCTCCGCAGCTGATGGCCATTGCCCCTGCTTTTGGGATTGGTCAGTACTCCCCTTTATATTCTGGGGTTGAGCATGCTCAGCTCAGTTCCTCTTTTCTGAGTTTCAGTTGAGTTGGAGTTGCTTTTACTGTTGAAGTTGGTAGCTTGCTCTACTGGAGGAGAAGAGTTCTTTCTGAATTTGGAGATCCCAGCGGCTCCCAGCCTATCTCAAAGGGATAGCCAGAAGAAAGTCCTGTTTTGTGTCCTTCTGGTCAAAAAGTGGTTGTCCTGTGCAAAGGTAGAGAGAGAGAGGAGATTTTTGGACTCCCAGAGAGTGGGCCTATTTTTTGGAGTATTTCCAGCTTTGAAGCAAATCCCCCCTTCAGGGTTAGTTTGATTCTTGGAATTGCTGCCTTTCTAAACGTTGAGGAGAGCAGTGTCTGAAAGGTGGAATATAAATCAAAATCAGTGCAGAAGCAGAGAGGTTTAGGCCCGAAAGAAGTTGGTTCAGGTTTTGCCATTGTGACGGGGGTGAGGGTGTGGGGTCCAAGCCAGAACTAATATTTCCCTTGAAATTTGAATATTCAGCAGTTGTAGGAGGGTTTGGTATTTTTGATTCCTCCCTCTGTAACGCCTTCTTTTTGGGGGGTATGGCAACTGGAGTACATAGGGCTCAGGAGCATATTCAGAACTTCAGAGGGAAGATGATACAGGAAGAGAAAGTAGCTGGAACTTCATCCTTGAGGCTCAAGAGAGGAAAGAAAGAAGCTAGATATCCTCCTAGGATTTCAAAGCAAAGGAGTTGGTATTTTGTAGGGATGTGCAGAGGGATGCCATACGTTGCATTCGGGATTCATATTCTTTGGGGGGCAGATACATTGCATTCGGCTGCCGGTATTCAAAATGGCGCCGATAGCCTTTGCCCTCACTATGTCACAGGGGCCGACGGTCAGCCCCTATGACATAGTGAGGGTAAAGGCTATCGGCGCCATTTTGAATAGTGACAGCCGACGGCCCAGGAGCGGGGGATTGCTCCAGGACCCCCGCTGGACTTTTGACAAGTCTTGTGGGGGTCAGGAGGGTCCCCCAAGATTTGCCAAAAGCCCTTGGTGGTCCAGGAGCGATCTCCTGCACGCGGGCCGTCGGCTGCCAGTAATCAAAATGGCGCCGATAGACTTTGCCCTTACTATGTCACAGGGGCTACCGGTGCCATTGGTCAGCCCCTGTCACATGGTAGGAGCACAAGATGGTGCCAGCCATCCATTGCTCCTACCATGTGACAGGGGCTGACCAATGGCACCGGTAGCCCCTGTGACATGGCTATCGGCACCATTTTGAATACCGGCAGCCGAGGGTGTGGGTGCAGGAGATGGCTCCCGGACCCCCCGCTGGACCACCAGGGAGTTTTGGTAAGTCTTGGGGGGGGTTTGTTTAAATTGGCTCCTTTAAACGGCCGAATAATTCAACGAAGATTCGTTGTATTCGTGGGGAATCGCGATACGTTTCACTTCCCCACGAATACAAAGAATATGGCTCTATACATTGTGGATTACCAGTTTGTAGGGAACGAATGCACAACCCTAGTATTTTGATATCCCCCCCACCCAGGATTTCAAATACTTTTGGGAGAGCTTTGGATCCTCCCAGGATCTATGAGAAGGAAAGAGAAGTTTTGGGACATTCTACAGGGTCTCAGAAGGGAGCTTGCTGAGTGCTTTTTGGATGGGCCTCTCTCATCAAGATTTGCAGTTGAACATTGAAAGAGTTGGAACTAAGGATTTTATGGACTTTAACTTGACCAGTTTGAAGGGAAAGGGCATACTCCCAGTATTCCTGAGAATTTGGGACAAAAGTAAAGATCTGAAAAAGAAGAAGGGCAAGAAGATTTTGATCCTTTTTTGGTACAAGGACGCAAAGGGATAGATCCCACTGAGATAGCGATACAGTTTTTCCAGTTTGAAGAAGTTGCAGTTGGACGTTTTTGTTCGTGGGGACAGTTGTCCTGCAGTTTTTTTTATGCTTGGCGATTTTCTTCTATTTGCTGAGTGACTTTATGCTGGAACCCTATTCCAGTTTTCCCACATTGCAAGGGGAGCAGTTTTTCTCCATGGATAATGGGGCAAGCAAAGTGAGAAGGGAGGTAATACCTAAAATGGACAAATTAATGTTACCAGTAGTCATTTTCTGTTACCAGTAAGCCCTGGGTAAGTCCTGTTTTCAAGTTAGAGCAGTGCAGGTCTGTAAGGGGGAGAATACCATTCAAATGCAGACCTCACTTTGAGGAGTCTGGCATGGCCACCCCGCTGGGAAGTTTTCAAGCAGCTCTCTAGAGGGAGTCTCTGGGCAGTCCCTTAAGGTTTGCTTAAGAGTTAAGAGGAAGCGAGGAGTTTAGCCTTTATAGTTTTTCAGGCTCAGTCAGTAAAAGCAGGCCTGAGGAAGCTGACCAGGGTCGGGAAGGTCTCCATCCAGTCTACTAATTAGCTGTTTGGAATATCCCTCTGGATATCTTTCTAGGAGTTTTACCTTTATTTGGTAGGAGGCCTGGTGAGACCCTGTGCACCACCTGGACTCAGGGACTGGGGGGAACCCTCTGCTTGGGCTTGCCCAGGTTAGGGAAGACCTGTCCCTTTACACCTCGATGAGGATCGAGGAAGTGGTGACCCAGTGCCAGGACTCTCCGGTTTTAAATTGCTTTTCAAGGGAACAGATTTGTTTTGAGACCCAGGAGGAAGTGTTTGGCTGCCCCTTCCTATCTGAGGGGAACATCAGAAGCTCTGTTCCACCTGAATTCCTCCCATAGGGGATCCAAGCACCAAAAGATCTACGCACTGTGAGTAACAAGTTATTTTAGATCACTGAGGACACCACACAGGAGTCTTCACCCCTGGGGAGAGAGAGAGGATTTGCAACTCTCTGTGCCAAGAGTGTTTTGCCTGTTTTTATCCAGAGTAGGAGGGAAATTCCTGTCACCTAAAAAGGGCTGCTTGTTCTACCCAAAGCCTTCACTCATCCACACCCTGGAGGGTGGAGATCGCTGTGGTCTCTGTGAGGAAATATTTTGCACAGATTGAGAGAAGGAACTGTAACCTTTTAACCTTATCTGCGGGGCATGTACAGAGTGAATTGTGCCACTACACTTTTATTATCTGCTGGTAAACTGATTTTGGGCACCACCTCAGAGTCTGGAGTGGCTTTTGCACAATGGGTCTATACTGTGAGTTTTCTCCTCTCCCAGAAGTACAAAGACCTACCAGAGACACCCTTAGCACTTGGAGCCTTGAAAGGTAACTTTTTCCACATCCAACAAAAGACATACACCTTGGGGAGAAAAGAGACAGTGTCCATTGCTAGCCTGGGTCCCTGCCCCAAATAGAATATAAATAAGTTTATGTCCCCACCCATGTAGGACAGGCACTGCAGGGTGGGGTTATATAAAATGGTGCATGCAAATTGTGTTGAATGGAACTTACAAATCGCTGTTTTGCAGCTTTTAATCATTGCCTAGCGCTGGAAGACAAAAACTGCAAAATGTAGCAATATGGTTGCTGTTCCTTACAAAACCACTTGTGCTGAACAAAATTGCACCAAGAACGGAGAATGAAGACCCATGCATAGATGTCATCATGCTGATCACACAGCATGAGGCACAGCCTGGCTACAACTGGTTTGCAATAAGGTCTCAGGAGAAACCACTGCACCTACAGAAGCGAGTGATGCACTTCACTAGATTCGAACGCCAAGGCCAGATCGATGTGTTCCAGCAGCAATTGTAGTCAACAATCTGCTAGGGGTTGTGAAGAGGGCTCTATCTAACAACCAGGTACTGGGAGCAGTACCGGATCCCAGGGCATGACGTTGCACCTACTGCTGGAGCTGTAGCTGGGACTGCTATGGCGCCAAGCGAAAGACCAATGGTTTTCACCCCTCTTAGGAGGGTAAAGGTCACTTTAAAAGGAGCCCAGGCTATGGGAGCCATTGAATGCGCTGACTGCTGCACACTACAACTTGTGCAGCCATTGCCGCTCCAATGCCGTCAATGCATGGACCTACTATAAACTGAGGCCAAGTTTCCCATCACATGCCCAGCCCCAGGGATATTGGGACCCCACCTAGTTACTGAATTGGAATGAACCGCCCACCAGGACCGCTCTATTTTGCCTTCAGAGACATCTGAGGTAAGTAGCGATCATGCAGCTCATTTGGAAATCCTGCCTGTGGAGATACCAAGGCCTCCTATACCAGCAGCTGGAGGCGACAAAAGGGCCCTAGAGGAAGTGAGTGCCCCAGTGTGGCCAACTGCACCTGAAACAGCAACTGCGAGGAGAGATGAATCAGCTCCCTCTGAGACCGGTCAACTTGATTGGGGTGATGCAGTGGAGGAGGCCTTCCACACTCAAGAGCCAGGAGGTGGAAGAAAGGGAAGAAAGCAGAGAACGGAGAGTGGAGAGAGGTAGGCCTGCCCTAAGAAGGCCGTTTACTGAGCCCTGTCCAAGAGGGTTTACCGAAGCCTGCTGATGCAGCAGGCCTTAGAATCATGATGTGAAGGATGATGATCATCAGCTACCTGGTCTTCAAGCTCAAGATCATCAGACGATCCAAATTTTTGATCCATAGCAGGGAGCCGAGAAGCCACCCAATGGAAGATGACCATAAGAGCTCACACAGTGCAAGAGAGGTTTCTAATTGCTACTGCTGTTCACCCAGGAACCTATCAACTACCGAGAGTATTTTGACATGGCAATGAAGGGCTGCCTTGTTTTGTCCAGCTCAGGCATCTCTTCCAGGAATATATCACAAGCAGGTAACAGCTACTCTAATGTGGGGCTGCCAGAATCCTTCCTGCCTGGGTCACCCACTGCTAGCAAGGTGTCTTTGTCATTTATTGGCTTGTGGAGTAACTTCTAAGTCTGAGTCTGCATGGAAGGAAAAAAAAAAAAAAAAAGCAGTCCACAGCCTGGACAGCCCTAAGCAGCGAGTCTGCTGGTCCACTTCACCATCCAATCGACCAGAATTGTTAAGAAATCTGAAGTTAGCCAGAACTACCACCCCTGAAAGATCTGGTTGCACGTTTAATAATCGGGTCAGTTTGTTTCATGCTTACATTTTTGCAATTAGACACGCTACTGAAAATTTAGGCAATTATGATTAGAACATAGATGCCTAAAAGTCAGTTATAGATGCCAGCGCTACATTGTCATTTGTTCTCTGCTCGAGGGTCAGCATCGCTTGAGCAGCCCCTCTGCCTTGTGGCCATGCTGCTTCGGAGTTTTGGCAGAGGCTGAGGAAGATCTTTAGAGTAGGAATGGTAGACAGTATAAAAGGGAAGCTGTGCATGTCATATGGTGAAAACAAAATATATCTAAAGAAACACAATAGACTATTTCAGTCCTGAAGGGCTGCTCATCAACATTAAAGCATGAAAAGAGCAGTAACCATATCTAGAAAGCTGCACCAAAGATGCTGTGTCTTGAGTCAGCCTGCCAACAGGTCAGCGCAATGATGCCATCAGTGACAATGTAAGGGTGCATGATTTATTTTATTTCTAGTCTCAGTTCTAAACCATCACTTCCTCAAAGGCTGCAATGAACAAGAATAAAGCATTTTTCAAACTGCTTGGATGGATACAAAGTCCACGGGTGCTTTCTACCCGCAGCCATTTAACCAGTTCTTAAAGGGAAACTACGTGCTTACTTTCCTTTTGTGAATTACCCTGGGGAAAAAGTACTCACACACACACACACATTTACACCTGCTGTCTCTACTGGTATTTTGTCCATTGAATGCACTGGCCGATATTCAAAAGCCATTTAGACGGATAACTGAAAAGTTATCCACCTAAATGACTTAGCCGCAATATTAAATGGCTTATCAGTATAAATCCTAGCAAACTAATGGGCCGATACAGTAAAACCCACGGGAGAGCCAGCGCTCCGAGGCAAGCACCCGCTCTCCCAACGCGCGTCCAGGCACCTCTCCTGGGTGCGCGATCAAGTATTTAAATGAGGGCCCACAGTAAAAGGAGGTGCTAGAGACACTAGCGCATCCCTAGCACCTCCTTTTTGACATAACCGGCGGCTGTCAGCGGGTTTGATGGCCGACGCTCAATTTTTCCGGCTTCGGGTCTCGAGCCCGCTGACAGCCACGGGTTCGGAAAAAGGACATCGGCATAATTGAGCGTCCATCTTCCAACCTGCGGGCCGCGTGCACATTTAACATTTTTTTTTAATTTAAATTTTTTTTTAATTTTTGGGGCCTCCGACTTAATATCGCTATGATATTAAGTCGGAGGGTGTACAGAAAAGCAGTTTTTTCTGCTTTTCTGTACACTTCCCCGGTGCCGGCCGAAATTAGCACCTACCTTTGGGCAGGCGTTAATTTTTTAAAGTAAAATGTGCGGCTTCGCTGCACATTTTGCTTTCTGAATTGAGCAGGAATGTCTAATAGGCCCATCAACATGTATTTGCATGTTGCGGGTGCTATTAGTTTCGGGGGGGTTGGCCACACGTTTTCGACGCGCTATTACCTCTTACTGTATAAGGGGTAAAGCTAGCACATCGAAAACGCTCCACCGGAGCGCACTTTACTGTATCAGCCCGTAAGTCTGGGGCATTTCTGAGGCAGGAGGTAGGCATTCTGGGGAGGAGTAGAGTTAGCTGGAAATCCTTGTGTGCAAGAGCTGATAGGTTTATTCTCTGGACCTTCTGCAAATTCCAGTCACTGGAATCAATCTGTCTGTAGTTATCCCAGTTTAAGCAAGACGGTATTAGTTACAGTTGTAGAACAATGCGCAAACTTTTAGCCGCATGGAGAAAGCAGAGTTGTCAACTGGTTCCAGATTTTTAGGACAGGCTGATTCAGTCCTGATTTTACCCCATTGAATGCAGGGACCTGAAGTCTTGCTTTTTTTAGGGCATGCCATAAGCATTTCCTGGAACTCTCCGGATTTGTTCCGGAGACTCCAGAATTCTGAAGGAATTGCCGGGTCTCTAGGCCAAAACTCCAGGCACTGCAGTGGGTGGGAATGAGGAACAGCATCGGGCACATGCAGCAGAAGGAGGAAGAGGAGAGGTATTGCGCCCATATGGGGAAGAAGAAACAGAAACAGTATCATCCTCGCATGGCAGAGGGAGAAAGAGGAGGCTGCTGTCACTGGTGGGTTAGGGGTGAGGAGACAGAATGAATAAGTACTTGTGTGTATGTGTGGGCATGTGAGTGTAAATGGGAATTGTGTGAGAGTGTTTGTATGTGGGTGAATGAGTGGAGTGAGAGTGAAGTGTGAGTGAGAATGAGCATGTATGTGTGAAACATGTGAGCATGTTGGTATGTGTGTGAGAGAGAGAGAGAAAGTTTGTGCACATGCTACTGTTGTTTGCCCCCTGCCCCACTAATCCGCAACAATCTCAGAGCAACGGGAAATAAAGGGGTAGATTTTAAAAGCCTATTTTGCGTAGGCCGCCAGCGCGCACAAAGCCCCAGGACGCATGTAAGTCCCAGGGCTTTGCTTGGGTGGCATGTCGGGTGGGTGTTGGGGGTGGCGCGGCATTCGGGGCATGTCTGTGGGCGTGTTCAGGGCGTGACGGTGGTCTGGGGGCGGGGCCGAGTGCTCCGGCACATCGGCCTGTGCCGGGGCAGGGAACCGGTGATGCGCGCAAGTTACGCCTGCCAGAGGCAGGCGTAACTCGACGAAATAAGGTAAAGGAGGGGGATTTAGTTAGGGCTGCGGGTGGATTAGATAGGGGAAGGGAGGGAAAGGTGGGGGGGGGGGACAAAAAAAAGTTCCCTCCGAGGCCGCTCTGAAATCAGAGCGGCCTCGGAGGGAACGGAGGCAGGCTGCACGGCTCGGCGCACGCAGGCTGCCAATTTTGCACAGCCTTGCGCGCGCCGACCCCCGATTTTAAAAGATACACGCGGCTACACGCATATCTTTTAAAATCCAGCGTACTTTTGTTTGCGCCGGTTGCATGAACAAAAGTACGCGCGCGCGTACTTTTTAAAAATCTGCCCCTAAGCTCCCAAGTACATAAGATCACACGATATGCAATACTGGTCAGACTAAGGATCCATCAAGCCTAGTATCATGTATCCTACAGTGGCCAATCTAAGTCACAAGTACCTGGCAAGTACCCAAACATGAAATAGATCCCATATACTACTAATGCCGGCAACAATCAGTGGCTATTCCCTATTGATTAATAGCAGTTTATGGACTTCTCCAGGAACTTGTCCAAATCTTTTTTAAAACCAGCTACACTAACTGCCTTAACCACATCCTCTGTCAAAGAATACCAGAGCTTAATTATGCATTGAGTGAAAAAGAATTTTCTCTGATTTATTTTAAATCTGCTACTTGCTAACTTCCTTGTAAATAACAGATTCACATTTACCCATTCAAGTCACTTCATGATTTTGTAGACCTCTATCATATACCCCTACGGCCATCTCGTCTCCAAGATGAACAGCCCTAACCTCTTCAGCCTTTCCTCAAAGGGGAGCTGTTCCATCCCCTTTATCATTTTGGTTGCCCTTCTCTGTACCTTCTCCATCGCAACTATATCTTTTTGAGATGTAGTGACCAGAATTTCACACAGTATTCAAGGTGCGGTCTAACCATTGAACGATACTGAGGCATTATGACATCCTCTGTTTTATTTGCCATTCCCTTCCTAATAATTCCTAACATTCTGTTTCCTTTTTTGACTGCTGCAGCATACTGAGCAGATCATTTCAATATATCAACTATGATGCCTAGATCTTTTTCCTGGCTGGTAACTCCTAAAATGGTACCTAACATTGTGAAGCTACAGCATGGGTTAATTTTCCCTATATACATCACCTTGCACTTGTCCACATAATATTTCATCTGCCTTATGGACACCCAATCTTCCAGCCTTGCAAAGTTCTCCTGCAATTTATCACAATCTGCTTGTGATTTAACTACTCGGAATACAGAATACAAAATAATATATGAAAAACAAACAAACTGGCTAAGTGCATCCATAAAACTCCACTACCAAACCAAAATCCCCGCTCAGCTAACAAGGGTTTATTAAAAATTCCACCTGCTCGCCTCAAACAACTTACCTCAACTTGGAAGAGAGCCATATCCCTAGGAAGCCCCAAACTCTGGAACACCCTCCCAGCCGAACTGAGAACACAGCAAAATCTAAAAACCTTCAAAAAAGAACTAAAAACTTGGATGTTCACCAAAGCCTACCAGAACACCCAATGACTCTATGATACAACTTCCCTTCCTACCGGCCCATATAAACATGCAGAACCAATACAAAGCATGTAATTTAACCTGTACAGTTTAACAACCGAACTATGTTTATAACGACTACGATAACAAGCATGTGAATTTCTGAACACTCTGTTAAACATCAAAACTTTGTAAACTGTTGTGATGGTGAAGCCGAACGACGGTATATAAAACTCGATAAATAAATAAATAAATTATTTTTTGTCATCTGCAAATTTGATCACCTCACTTGTTGTACCTCTTTCCAGATCATTTATAAATATATTAATAAGCACAGGTCTAAATACAGATCCCTGATGCACTCCACTGTTTATCTTTTTCCACTGAGAAAACAGAGGGGTAGATTTTTAAAAAATGTGCGATCGCGTACTTTTGTTCGCGCACCAGGCGCAAACAAAAGTACGCTGGATTTTATAAGATACACACGTAGCCTATAAAATCCTAGATCGGCGCACGCAAGGCTGCTGATTTTGGGCAGCCGGTGCGCGCCGAGCCGCGCAGCCTGCCTCCGTTCCCTCCGAGGCCGCTCCGAAATCGGAGCGGCCTCGGAGGGAACTTTCTTTTGCCCTCCCCTCACCTTCCCCTCCCTTCCCCTCCCTAACCCACCCCCCCGGCCCTATCTAAACCCCCCCCTACCTTTATCCATGGATTTATGCCTCCCGGAGGGAGACGTAAATCCACGCGTGCCAGCGGGCTGCTGGCGCGCCGAGACTCGACCCGGGGGCGGTTCCGGAGGGCGCGTCCACGCCCCCGGAACGCCCCGGGTCGAAACCACGCCCCCGGGCCCGCCCCCGAAATGCCGCGTCCCGCCCCCAAAACGCCGCGTCGATCGGCCCCGCCCCAGACATGCCCCCGACACCCCCCCCCCCCCCAAAACCCCGAGACTTATGCGAGTCCCGGGGCTCTGCGCGCGCCGGCGGCCTATGGAAAATAGGCGTGCAAGGCCCTGCTCGCTTAAATCCGGGCGGATTTACGCGAGCAGGACTTTTAAAATCCGCCCGAGAGTGTTTAATTCTCTGATTCCTGTCTTTTAACCAGTTTACAATCCAGAAAGGACATCTTTTCCTATCTCATGATTTTTTAGTTTTCTTAGAAGCTTCTTATGAGGGACTTTGTCAAACGCCTTCTGAAAATCCAAATAGCAATAGGGACATTAGAACTACAAGTCCCTGCATGCAACATGGTAAAACCAGGACTGGATCAACTTTTCTGAAAATCTGGAGCCAGCTGGCAAACTTAAGAGGGAGGACAATATTCAGACAGCCCTTTCACTCTGGTAAATTGATATTTACCCAGGTAAATGGCTTTTAAGTATGCAATCTTCAAATAGTTCCATCTTGTCAAGTTTCAAACTATAATGTCCAGTAATATTAGTAACGCTAGAAAACAATAGCTTGGGTCACAACCAAACCACTACTGATGTGTAGCAGTGGATGACAATCTCCCTGCTCACCCTCAATCACTACTGGCCAACAGATGGGGCAAAACTCAAGAGAAATCACACAAACACTTCTAATGTTATAGGGTTACATTAAATGGGATAAAAACATACGTTCGTGTCTGAGTTCACACCCAGTTTCACCTGCTGCACCCAATTTATTAGTGAGTGAGTCATTTTGTTTTCTCATTGCTGTTCAGTGTTTCGCTTACTGGTAAGAATGTCAGGCCACTTTCTCTCTTCCCCACTTCATATGCTATCACTTTATTATTTTATTATTTTACTAAATGTCAGCAGAAAAGAATCTGCTTGGTACTTATCTTCTTTACATACTCTTTTAATTGGCAGGACTTCACAGTACAATTACTTAGCTGTATATAGAAGCAGACATGTTATTATACCTAGTGACATATTAATTTCCAAGTGTACTCTTTTTTTTATATGGCTACTTCACTTTTATAAACGACCTGGAAATGGGTGATCAAATTTGCCGATGACACAAAATTATTTAAAGTTGTTAAATCACAAGAGGATTATGAGAAATTGCAAGCGGGCATTGCAAAACGTGGAGACTGGGCATGCAAATGGAAAATTAAATTTAATGCAGATAAGTGCAAAGCGATGCACTTAGGGAAGAGTAACCCAAATTATAGCTACAGAATGCAAGGTCCCATATTAGGAGTCACAATTCAGGAAAAGGATCTAGGTGCCATTGTTGAAAATACATTGAAATCTTCTGCTCAGTGTGCAGCAGCAGCCAAGAAAACAAATAGAATGCTAGGGATTATTAGGAAAGGAAAGGAGAATAAGACAGGGAATATCATAATGCCTCTGTATCGCTCCATGGTGCGATACAGATGTAGCTCAATTGGAAAAGGTAAAGAGAAGGGTGACCAAAATGATAAAAGGGTTGGAACAATTCCCCTATGAAGAAAGGCTAAACAGGTTAGGACTCTTCAGCTTGGAGAGTTATTTATTCTTTTGAAAAGCACAAAGACCAGGGGATACACAATGAAGTTATTAGGTAATACATTTAAAACTAATAAGAGAAAATATTTTTTTACTCAATGCATAATTAAGCTCTGGAATTCATTGCCAGAGGATCTGGTGAAAGCTATTAGTGTAGCTGTATTTAAAAAAGATTTGGACAGGTTCCTGGAGGAAAAGTCCATTAACCATTGTTAAGGTAGACTTGCAGAAATCCACTGCTTATTCTTGGGATAAGCAGCTTGGAATCTATCTACCCCTTGGGATCTTGTCAGATACTTATGACCTGGCTTGGCCACTGTTGGAAACAGGATACTGGACTTGATATGCTTTTGGTCTGAGCCAGTATGGCAAGTCTTATCTTCTTATGTTGGTCTCTGTCCTATGCTTTTTTTTCCACAGTTTTTGTTGTCATGGCTGACAGGGCTGATGCTTCCATTTTGTGAATTAGGTGGCCACCTAGAGTGCCAACCGTTGGGGGCAGCAAAATTGCCTGCTCAATGGGACCCTTGTTGAAGCCAATTCTTCCAGCTGCTGAAGAAAAGAAGGGAGAGCCTTGGCAGAGCCGTTGGCACAATCCATCTCACTGGCAGCCAAAAAAAAATAGGGGAGAAGCCCAGCGTTATGACTGACGGAGTCCATGCTGCTTGCAGCTGAAGAAAAGAAGAGAGAAGTCCAGTGAGGCTGCCAGCAGAAAGAAGGGTGAGGGTTGGTGGGGCTGCTGGTGGAGCCCATCCCACAGGTGTCTGTAGGAATGAAGGGAAAGGCTCACTGGGCCCTGCCATCAGAGCCGATCCAGGCAGCAGCTGAACAAAAGAGAGGAGGCCCAGGGGGGCTGCCAGCATAACCCAGCCTGTTGCGATTTGAAAAAAAAAAAAAAAAGGAGAGAGTCTTGGCATGGCCACATGTAGAACACACCCTGTTGGCGACCAAAGAAAAGAGAGGACAAGCCCAGCAGCGCTGGCAGGGGAGCCTATCCCTCAAGCGAACAAAGAAAGAGGGGGGAGACCTAGAATGAGTGTGTGCAAGTGTGAGTGAGAGAAAGGAACTGTGTTGATGTGTATGAGAGAGAGAGTGTGTGTGTGTGTGTGTGTGTGTGTGCGTAAAAGGTAGTGTGTGTGAGTGAGCGTTTGTGTGACAGAATGGTCATGTGTATGTTAGAGAATAAGGGCTGGATTTTAAGAGGTATGCGCGGGCGTAGATTTGTGCGCGCAACCCGGTGCGCACAAATCTATGCCCGATTTTATAACATGCGTGCCAAGCCCTAGGGGAGCCCCGACAGCTTTCCCCCGTTCCCTCGGAGGGAACTTTCCTTCCGCCCCCCCCCCCCCCCCCCCCCCCACCTTCCCCTACCTAACCCGTCCCCAACCCTATCTAAACCCCCCCCCCCCGACCTTTGTTAAATAAGTTGCCCCTGCCTCCGGGCAGGCGTAGGTAGCGCACGCCGGCCAAGTGCTGGCGTGCGATCCCCCGGCACGGCCTCTGTGCCGGAGGCCTCGGTCCCGCCCCGCCCCGCCTACTCCCCGCCCATTTTTTCAAGCCCCGGACATACGCGCGTCCCGGGGCTTATGCACGTCGCCGGGCCTATGCAAAATAGGCTCGGCGCGTGCTGGAGCGAGTTTTCGCGGTTACGCGCGTAATCCTTTTAAAATCCACCCCTATGTATATTTGAGAGAGAAGAAAGTTAGTGTTCCACCCACCCCCCACCTAATTCACGACAATCTCAGGGTGACTGGAATTCAAAAGATACTAGGCATGGTAAGTGGAGGATTTTGTTTAATGCTTGTTTTCATTATTGCATGTTATTTGATGTGACTGCTCTTTTGAAATAGCATATTGGTGTTTAGGACATTTTTAAGACTTTTTTATATCAGTTTTTAAATTATCGGCTGCTGTTTTCATGAGCTGTTTTGAAATACTTACTCTTTTTATCAGTATGGTTTTAGTAATATAACCCACTCTTGGTTTTACCGTCAATAATGCAGGGAATCACAGGAATTCCCTGGGCCACGCTCACTTTCCCAGACCATTTTTTCTCTCTTTCTCTCCTTCTCTCCAATTGTTCTCACAGTCATCAGCTGCTGTGAGGCTGAGGTCCAATGTAGTGGGGAGGAGGACAAAGCCTCTGGAGCCCATAGTGTTCGTGGTGTCAGTCTCACTATGTGCTCACCGGTGTAGCTCTTTCTTCAGTCAGTCTCTCCATTGATGAACCCAGAAAACTCAGGCATAGACCAAGCAAGGGGGGTTTATTTATTTATTTTATTTATTTCCTGGTTTTTCTAGACCGACGTTGGTATAAACCTTCATACCGGTTTACAATGTTTCTTTACAATGAATTCAACATAAAATACAGTAATTCATAAAAACAAGGAAAACATTAAAATTCTAATTAAGAACTAAACTTTGTGCATAGCTAAGAAAATGACATCTTAAAACTTTAAAATAAAGTAAAGGGTTAATTGAAGTTTAAAGAAAAGTATCCATGTGAGAACTACATTAATCATCATGTAACGCAAAATAATCACTCCCAAAGGCATCCTCAACTGAATTAATGTCCTCCCAGTCTTGACAAATGGAAAACAACTCTTCAAAAGTTTGGTGTTTTATCCTTCTGGGTCCGGAAATATAATCCTCCGGGGGCTCTCTGGTGCCCCTAACCACTCTTATCGACTCTTTACTCTTAATGCTCACAGTGAAGGTAGAAGACCTCCAACAAGTACCAAACAGCTCAGAGAAGGAGCAATGAAGAAAATAACAACAAGGGTAGGAAAATCAGGAATAACACTCCTGGAGTTCAAGAATGGTGTTCAAATAAAATAGTCTTTACTGTAACTTAAAGAAAATAATCCAAACTACAATGCCAAAAATAAGGAACACCATCAAAAATATAATAGCAAGGAAGATGCTGTTATGTAACCCCAACCCAGAGTGCCTGAACTGCATGAGTGAGGCATACATTTATTTATAATCACTTTGGGGCAGGGACCCAGGCTAGCGATGGACACTGTCTCTTTTCTCCCCAAGGTGTGTCCCCTTTCTTGGATAGGGAAAAAGTTACCTTTCAAGGCTCCGAGTGCTACGGGTGTCTCTGGTAGGTCTTTGTGCTCCTGGGAGAGGAGCATCCCATGAGAAAGCTCACACTGTGGGCCCATTGTGCAAAAATCACTCCAGACTCTGAGGTGGTGCCCAAAATCAGTTTACTAGCAGATAATAAAAGTGTAGTGGCACAATTCACTCTGTACATGCCCCGCAGATAAGGTTAAATGGTTACAGTTCCTTCTCTCAATCTGTGCAAAATATTTCCTCACAGAGACCACAGCAATCTCCACCCTCCAGGGTGTGGATGAGTGAAGGCTTTGGGTAGAACAAGCAGCCCTTTTTAGGTGACAGGAATTTCCCTCCTACTCTGGATAAAAACAGGCAAAACACTCTTGGCACAGAGAGTTGCAAATCCTCTCTCTCTCCCCAGGGGTGAAGACTCCTGTGTGGTGTCCTCAGTGATCTAAAATAACTTGTTACTCACAGTGCGTAGATCTTTTGGTGCTTGGATCCCTTATGGGAAGAATTGAGGTGGAACAGCAGCTTCTGATGTTCCCCTCAGGTAGGAAGGGGCAGCCAAACACTTCCTCCTGGGTTTCAAAACAAATCTGTTCCCTTGAAAAGCAATTTAAAACCGGAGAGTCCTGGCACTGGGTCACCACCTCCTCCATCCTCATCGAGATGTAAAGGGACAGGTCTTCCCTAACCTGGGCAAGCCCAAGCAGAGGGTCCCCCCAATCCCTGAGTCCAGGTGGTGCACAGGGTCTCACCAGGCCTCCTACCAAGAAAATGTAAAACCCCTAAAATTATACTCAGAGGGTTCTCCCAACCAGCTAGTGAGCAGAGTGGATGGAAACCCTCCCGACCTTAGTCAGCTTCTACAGGCTGGGTTAGCTTGCTTTTCCTGATTGGGCCTCAAAAACAACAAAGACTAAACTCCTCACTTCCTCCTAACTCTTTAGCAAACCATAAGGGACTGCCCAGAGACTCCCTCTAGAGAGCTGCTTGAAAAACCTCCTATGTGGACGGCCATTCCAGACCTCTCAAAGGGAGGGGCCTCATTTGAATGGTATCCTCCCCCTTACAGACCTGCACTGCTCTAACTTTAAAACAGGACTTACCCAGGGCTTACTGGTATAACTGAAAATGGCTATCTATTACACCCCCTCCCAGTTAGCCAACATCTGGACATGGGTGGAAACGCATGCACAGATTTTCACAATGGTAGAACACACCAATGCATTGCAATACACATACAGAAGAATACTTATGGACATACTATTCACTAGAGAACAAAGCAGCCATTTCTGCTTGGGTGGGGTCCCCAGACCCAAACAGCCTTTACTCCTGGTATAGGCACTACCATTCACAGCCTGCAGGCTTCATCCTACAAAGGAAATGTTAGACAAGACATATGAAAAATGGGAAACATTTGATGAAAGGGCCCTCACCACCCTTGGATGCACTGGATGCTCTCACCATCCTTGGTATAAAATACTTGAGATGGTACACTCAATGGCCCCTCCCATAGGGGGAAAGGACTCTCTTTTGGGTCCCCCAGGCCGGAGAACAGATATCCCTGGAAATTCCTTGTAACCAGGAGAAACATAGTAGATGCGTCTCCAAACCTGAGGAGAGAATTTAGTTATTTATTTTATATACCGGGGCAGGCATAGGTTGCACGCGCTGGCCAAGTGCCGGTGCGTGATTCCCCGGCCTAGCAGGCCTTTGGAGGCCTCTTGCCATGCCCCGCCCCACCCCGGACCGCCCCCACCCTGCCCCTTTTTCAAGCCCCGGGAAATACTCTCATCCCGGGGCTTGCGCGTGTCGCCGAGTCTATGCAAAATAGGCTCGGCGCGCGCAGGAGCGGGTTTTCAGGGTTACCTGCGTAACCCTTTGAAAATCCGCCCCATAGTGCATAAATAACATTAAATATAATAAATAAAATATTCCAATATCAGAGTAAATTATATAACTCAAGACAACTGATAGGCATACTGAATCCTTCCCAGGAGGGGGTAAGGTAATCAAATTAACTGATGCTTGAAAAGTCCATCAGCAACCAGTAGGCAGGGTCTTCTTGTCTTCTAGGCCTCTTGACTGACCAGGTCATTTGGTTGTTTGAAAGAATTCAGTTGATACAAGCCCAAATAAAAAATGCTTTCCTCAAGGAAGGAAACCAGTCTCTCTGGAAAAATTTTTTCCTACAGGGTTAAACATTTCTTAACCCCCTCCTTTAAAGGGTTGCAACATTTCTTTTTCTGTAATGGATAACAGAAACCATTACAATAGTGAGCATGTTATTACAGAATGCTGTTAATTCTGGCTGGGACGTGGTCCAGAAGAAGCGTCATAGAAATTAGGATGAGGCTTGGACACAGCCACCTCACAAGGCAAATGGCTCACAATTGAATGCTTAGAGGGAAGGCCACCAAATTCTGATAAACCACATCTTTCTTGTGGATGTTATGTCCCAGCTGCATCTCTCGCATCCTCAGGACCAAGGTGCTGGGAGAGTCCGGGTGGCTCCTTTTATATTCAGGATCCATGGAATGTTTCACAACTCGTCAATCTGCCTCCTCGCGTTGCCACTCTTCTCTATTATTTTCCACAAATTCCATTACATGCATAGATACATGGGGTAATGGAGTCCAAAAGCAGCCAGCACTCTCCAGTACACTAACCTCTCTGCTTCAGAGTTCTCTAGGATTTGAACACGTGCTTGGCACCACCCAAGATTGATTTAAAGACATCTGAATGCATAGCCTGAATGAAAAGTGAATGAGTAAAGTGAATGAGTAAAGTGAAGCATTCTTCCATGAGCAACTCTAACTTAGCAGCAATGTCATTTGCCCATTACAACCTCAAAACATTTTAAGTCTCCTTGGAGAAATGTGAAGCTTTCAGATTCCCATGGAATTTAGGGCAACAGCAAAACTGTGCTGGTAGGTTTGTACACTTAGCATTCTGCAAATCCCAGGGAGTAGAATCTCTCTGCAGTTAAACCAGTTACAGCAACAAGATGTTACTTGCAGTTCCTTAGGAAACCAGCAACAGGATCCTTAAAGAATGAAGATAACTGTGGGTGCACTGCATAATCCAACTATGAGCTTTGACAGGCTTGCCCCAGGAGTAAACTGGGCAGATGGAATCTCGCATACTGGGCAGGAACTAACCTGACACGCCAGTTAATCCTCCACCTCCTACTGCAGAACTGCCTAGAGATCGCTTCCTTCTACAGGGTCTCAGGATCTAACAGTGGCTACTTCATACAGATGAAAATCCCCACTGTCTTGCACCATTAAGAATAATTTTGTATCCCAGCTTCCACTGCTCCAAGTACTACAAACACAAGGGACCCACACAAATTATGTCTAAGTATCAGGTTGTTATGCGGCTAAATATACACATAGAAACGTAGGGTGTAATATTCAGCCACTGGCTGCCTTGCAAAACTTATCCAGCTAACTTTGGCGGGATATTCAGTGACGTAGCAGCACCATTGAATATACCCAACTATCTTAAAGTTAGCCAGATAACTTTATCCAGCTAACTTTAGGACTACTGTACAGCATGACCAGACTTAGGGCTGGATTTACTAATGCCACAAGACATAGTGAATCCCGCGGTAAGGGGGGTGTGAAACGGGGGGGGGGGGGGGGGGGGGGGGCGGTCCGGCGATAGCCGGCAGCGATCGCACCTCTGCGGTGCAATCGCTGCCAGCGTTGCGTCAAATAACTACACCATAAAAGGTATAGTTATTCAGCGCGAAACTGACAGCGATAAACAAGCGTACCTTTCGCTGTCGGCGAAGTCTTCGCGACGTCAGCCCTGGTGCCACCCCCGACTCCTCTTCTTCTGGGGGCTGACACCACCCCAACTTGGTATCACACACGATAAGGGACTTTTCACGTGCGAAACAGCCCTTATCGCGTGCGATCTGCTTGGTAAATGACCCCCTTAGCTGGATTAGTTATTCGGCTAATTATGAATATATTGGAGTTAGCCAGCCAACTTATCCAGCTTACTTAACTCCCTGGCATGTCCCTGGAATGCCCTTTCATTATCCAGCTAAACTTTACCCAGATAAATGGCGGAAATATTCATAAATTGGCATTTAGAAGGATAACTCTCAAGTTATCTGGCTAAATGCTGCTGAATATGGACTCCCTAGGATCTGGTGGCAGATAAAAACCACAAGACGCATCCCATTTGCCCAATTCCTCTCTGTTACAATAAAATAACCCCAACTGATCTCTGGCTTTTCCTTTACTTCACGCAATTAAAGATCCAATTCCATCCCCAGTCGTCCCTCTCTCTCATCATTCAGCCCCAGTTCTTTCCTCCATCCCTGATCAAGCACACCATCTCAGACCCTCCCTCTCCTCCTCCCATCCCCATACCTGGGACTTCTCAGGATTTCACCCTGAGACTCAGGGGAATTTTTGCATCAGTAGCAGGGTCTCAGGGGAAGCACTAAAAATCTCAGGGATGATCTGTATGCAACCTACTTGCAGAGAACAGGAAAAGTAGGGTGAGTCTGGAGCAGACACTGCAAGCAGCATGTGGGGAGAAACTGGAGAGGGGCTGCCGTATACACACAAAGCACAGTCTGCAGCTGTGATTCTAGGACTTGGGACTCACTCAGCTAAGGGTAGAGTGAAAATGCATAAGTCAGGGAGCTGAGACTTATAGGGGGAGGGAGCAAAGAGAGTGCTAGTGTCTGGCAGAGAGGAAGGGGACGTATGCTGGGTCATCTCCGGAGGTGGGGGGGACAGGTGATAGTGGTGGCTGGAGATATAAAGTGTCGATTGAAGGTGGAGTGGAAGGGAGAAAACTGATACATATTATTCCATTCCTTCCTCCTCTCCCATCCTCTGCTTAGCAACAGCAATCTCAGGATGACCATAACTGAAATGTTCTCAAGTAAGCCCATCTCCCATCCTCTCTCCATTTCCTCCCCATCCATGAAATCCCCTCTCCTTCTCCCTTTCATTCTGCATCTCTGAGATCCCATCCCCATGCCAAATCTCCTTCCTCCTGTCCCCTCCTCCTTTTCTTGATGCCTCTCCTCCCTTCTCTTCCCCTCCCCATGTTTCTGATTCTCCGCTGTTCCTCACACTGATCACTAAGATCCCTTTTCCCCAATTCCATAAAATGAAGAAAGAACAAAATAGATTATCCAGACATATAAGAGAGGGAAGGAAGCACTATTATATATATATATATATATATATATATATATATATAAATCTAAATAAATCTAATATAAATCTAAATAAATTAATATATATATATATATATATATTTGTATGCCAAAATAGTTATTAATACAGTTTTTAAAACCTTTATTTTAAAAAAACTTTATTTTTTAAACTTTATTTATAACTTTTTTGGCATATAAAGAGAAACGCATGTCTCCCATGTGTTGTGATATGCTTCAGAGGCATTTCTTTGCCTCTGAAGCATATCACAACACATGGGAGACATATTACTTTCTAAACATAGGCAGTACTATACCCACTCCCAAAAAACAACCTCAAAACACATTCAAATTAACACCCACACTGTTTAGTTGTTTTTGTAAAAATCATGAAACATACCCCATATCTTATCATATTTGAAGTTCTCATTTTTCAAAGCATATCTTAACCTTTCAATGTCTGAAATAGCATGAACTTGTTCTCGTCCAACCCAGGATTATATTTCCAAGAGGTGACAATTGTAAATCCAGCTGCCAGCAAAAGCTGTCCAACCAAGGGCCATTCCATGAGACCAACAAACCAACCCACCTTCCCAGGACAATTATTGGCAGCATACCCACAGGGAAACCTAAGATATAGCAATCTTCTGCATAACTTGTCCCCAAAATTGTCTTACTCCTTGACAATTCCACCACATAACTATGTGCCAGCTTCATCGCATACCGTCCAACAAACTGGGTCAGCAGTTAAATGTGCATTATAATAAAAAAACAGGTGTACAATAAGTTCGGTACAGCAATCGAATTATTAACTCAACCTGCTTAGTACATACAGAATTATGATGAGCATTAAACCATATACTTTTCCACACCTTATGATCGTAAGTAGTGCCCAAATCTATTCCATTTCTCTATCAGATTTGGCAATGTCTCCATCCCAAACTTACCAGTCAAGATACCCCTATAGATAACTGTAATTCCTTTAAAGGAGGCATCTGGGTCCCTGAGATATTTCTTCATTCCATTCAACAGTTGCAATGGTGCCGAAATATAAAAAAGACCTGCCAACGCCTTTCACAACTGCAAATATTGTGGATGCATATGCGCATGCCCCAGTAGACCCACATATTGAAGGACAGCAAAAGAAAAGGGCCATGATATCAAGTCGAAAGCTTTTTCTGCATCCAAAGAGATTATCAAACCTATGATATCCCTTTGCTTAGCCAAATGAATAATATTAAAGAGTCCTCTAGTCTGAAATGTGGAAACTCTTCCTTTCACAAATCCCATTTGATCTTTATGGTCAGGGGAATGAAGGATTGTCTCCAACCTGAGTTGCAGAACTTTAGCTAACATTTTTAAATCTAAGTTGAGAAATGAGCTAAGCCTTTTTGAACCTCACTCCTCAGGTGCCGTCCCTGTTTTATGGATCAAAGTGATAGTGGCATTTGCTAATCTCCCCAAGGCAGCTTCCTGCTTCCTTGCTGCATTATACAGGAAAGGACCAATCTCATTTATACACTTTTTGAAAAAGAAATCTATAGAGTACCCATCCGGGCCCAGTGATTTCCCTCCTGGCAATGACTTCACTGCTGTTTGTAACTCCACCAATGAGACAGAAGTGTATAGCAACTCACTTTTCTCCTCCATGATCTTAGGTAAATCCTGCTGATTAAAAAAATTCTGGATAGACTCCTCATTAGCTGGTGCTGAGTTGATATATAGATGAGGAAAGGCACCACTCTATTTATAAAGGAAAGTTAAATTTACATAATTTAATATGCAGGTCTATACAAAATACCTGCAAAATAGTCACACAATTTCTAAATCTTTGCAGAATTTACTCTTGAGCTGCTGTAGGAGACTGGTGGGGCTGTGACTAAGCTCACAGAAAGGCAGATGTATGTGAGTTTATCTGAATGCCAGAGAAGAGATGAGCAGTAAAATTGTCAGAGGAGATGCCTGCCTGCAGGCTCTGAGAAATCCTTTTACGTCAGTGTGCTTGAAGGCTAGAGAGAGAGACCCAGTTAGACTCGGGTTGTAGAGGTGCTAACTAATCCCCTTAGGCAAAACAGAGGATTAGCGCCTCTACAACCCGCGTCCAACGCGGAGTGAATCTAATAGCGCTCATCAAATGCAAATGCATGTGAATGAGGCTATTAACTATTCACTCCCTATGCAAAAAAAAAAAAAGTGTGCGTCTAGGTCACACATTTAACGATCAGAAATTAATGCCTGCCTGGAACAAGCGTTAATAGCTGAGTGCTCCTTAAACTAGTACAGAAAAGCAGAAAAAACTGCTTTTCAGTACTGCCTCCTACTTAATATCATTGCGATATTAAGTAGGAGTAAAAAACTAAAGTAAATCAACCAAAAAAAAAGTAAAAAAAAAAAAAGCACTGGCAGTTGAGTGCAGGAAACGGACGCTCAACTGACAAGCGTCCATTTCCTGAACCCCTAGCTGTGCGGTGTTTAGGAAAAGCAAAGCCGATAAACTCGGTGTCGGTTTTCCTAACCAGCGGATGGCCGACGCCAATTGGGTTCTTGTTAGCTAACACGACCCCCTAATTTAAATATTCCATGGCGCCTGGGGGCACATTAAGAAAGCGGGCGCTGACTGTCCAGCGCCCGCTTTCTGCGCAAAAATATTGCATCGGCCCCTTTGGTTGAAGTTTAAAAACAAACACTTGACTAGTAACAACCCTACACCCTCCCCCCAAGAAAGAATAATGCCCCTACAACAGAAAACCAAAATGCAGAGAGCTCAGGGTACGTCCTGTCATTAGAGATCTCACTTCTTTGTAGCCTGTGAAGGAAAAGCAGTTTCCTGTCAAACAATGCATGTTAAATGAATAGCAATTACATGCTTGTAAAGGAACACTAAAAAGCTTACAGTCGGTGGTGTGGTGTGTCAACCATAAGAGTGAACACAGAAGAAGATGTGTAGATGTGAGTTCAAGTCTCCTATGGAATAGGGGCTGCATGCTCCATCCCAGGGGAGAAAGCAGAGATGACTACTGCTACTATAGTGACCCCTGCAGGCTGCAGCAGCCACTCTGCAGGGAAAATCTTGAAAGAGATTTGCCTCTAGCTCTGCGTAGCTGGCAGAAGGTACGTACTGCCCAGGCATGTAGTCTAGGGGGTGGGGTGTTTAAACTGAAGAAGCTTGCAAAATAGAAACAAAATAAATCAAGACTTAATAAAAGATACATAGGGTATGTATTTTTAACAGAAATAATCTAATAACTTTCACTGTAATAAGAGTTTTATGCAGCTGAAGTATAAAAACATTAGCAAATATATTGACCTTGCTATTATTTCTTTCTTGCCAGGGCTCTGCTGTGCAAGGAAATATGAAAGCCATGATGAACAAGGCTTGGTCAGGCACAGGAAGAGCCATGGAGGTGTGTAACTGTTGCGCTTGACAGGCCGCGGGTCTACCTCACGGCTGGCCACGCTTACCTGGGATCCCTAGCAGTGAGGAGACCGCCAAGGCTGCGATGCCCTCCCAGTGTCAGAGGCAGCAGGCAGCCGCGCACAAAGGGCCGCACCACGCCGGGAACGCCTCTCAGCTTTGCGAACATTTCTAGGTGCACATGCGCGTCTCTTGCCAATTTAAAGGGTCCGTGGTGGGAAACTTCCCATGGCGCCCTCTGATGTCACCCATGCCCTCCTATTTAAGGCCTGGCCAGACCTACAGTAGATGCCTCAGCAACAGGTCGCACTCCTAGGAGTAGCTAGTTGCTTGTTCCTGACTCCATGCTCCTGACTCTGTTCCTCTCTCCGGACTTTTGTGTTGTCTTCCTCCTGGTCTGCTTCTTTAGTCTTGACCCTTGGTACATCTCTTGGACTTGGCATGCAGATAAACATCTCTTGGACTTCACTTGATCGCCGCCTGCCTTGACCCCTGGTACATCTCCTGGACTTCGCTTGATCGCCGCCTGCTTTGACCCCTGGTACGTCTCCTGGACTTCGCTTGATCGCCGCCTGCTTTGACCCCTGGTACGTCTCCTGGACTTCGCTTGATCACCACCTGCTTTGACCCCTGGTACATCTCCTGGACTTCGCTTGATCGCCGCCTGCTTTGACCCCTGGTACGTCTCCTGGACTTCGCTTGATCGCCACCTGCTTTGACCCCTGGTACATCTCCTGGACTTCGCTTGATCGCCGCCTGCCTTGACCCCTGGTACGTCTCCTGGACTTCGCTTGATCGCCGCCTGCTTTGACCCCTGGTACGTCTCCTGGACTTCGCTTGATCGCCGCCTGCTTTGACCCCTGGTACGTCTCCTGGACTTCGCTTGATCGCCGCCTGCTTTGACCCCTGGTACATCTCCTGGACTTCGCTTGATCGCCGCCTGCTTTGACCCCTGGTACGTCTCCTGGACTTCGCTTGATCGCCGCCTGCTTTGACCCCTGGTACGTCTCCTGGACTTCGCTTGATCGTTGCCTCCTTGATCCCTGGTACATCTTCTGGATTTTGCTTAAATGCCACCTGCCTTGACCCCTGGTACATCTCTTGGATTTCGCTTGAACGCCGCCTGCCTTGACCTCTGGTACATTTCCTGGATTTCACTTGAATGCCACCTCCTTGATCCCTGGTACGCCTCCTGGACTTTGCTTGATCACCGCCTGCCTTGTCCCCTGGAATGTTTTGACTCTGCTTGCCATTCACCATAGTCCTCCTCATTGGAGACTTGCACCCAAGTCCAGCTGGCCCCGGCACCCAAGGGCTCAACCTGTGGGGAACGAGGGCTGGTATTGGTGAAGGTCCTGTTGGGTCTCTGCACCGGTCAGGTCCACCTGCCAATGACGAGGACCTGCAGGGCTCCTCCCTGCAGGTAGCATCAACCTCGTCTTGGTCCAAGGGTCCACATCTGTAACAGTAATTGGTATTTATTCTATGAGAGCATGTCAATGTAGTAGTGTGTGTAAGAGAGTGCCAGGCTACTGCCGTGACTGGGGTCTGAATGCATGCACTCCTGAACTTCTGCAGCACCCTGTCACCACTGAGCAAAGGACACAGGAAGTGTAAGGGGTCAGTTTGCCTCTCTTCCTCCAGAACCCATTACCAATAGGCGTGGCTAAAATAAACAATACACAATTATCAATTGTTTCTTTTTCTTCTTTTTACAAGAAGCGGGGATAGTAGAGAGTATATTTACACAAACTCATGCTATTCCTGTGAGCACCAGAGGCTCTTTGTTCTCTGATTCCTCATTTTTGTGGTACAGATTAGGATGTGAATCGGGTGATCGATCATCTTAATGATCGATTTTGGCTGGGGGGGAGGGAAATCTGATCGTCATGGTTTTTGGTTTTTTTTAAATCGTAAAAAATCATAAATCGGGGGAGGGCGGGAAAACCGGCATCCTAAAACCCACCCACCTTTAAAATAAATCCCCCACCCTCCCGAAGCCCCCCAAAATGTTTTAAATTACCTGGGGTCCAGTGGGGGGGGTCCTGGCACGATCTCCCACTCTCGGGCCACGGCCGCGTTAAAAGAAATGGCGCCGGTAACCCTTTGCCCTTACCATATGACAAGGCAAAGGTAGCGCCGGCGCCATTTTGGTTCCTGTCACCCGACGTCACGAGTGCAGGAGATCGCTCCCGGACCCCCGCTGGACCCCCAGGGACTTTTGGCCAGCTTGGGGGGGCCTCCTGACCCCCACAAGACTTGCCAAAAGTCCAGCGAGGGTCCGGGAGCGACCTCCTGCACGCGGGCCATATTGCCAATATTCAAAATGGCGCCGGCGCTACTTTTGCCCTCACTATGTCGACATAGTGAGGGCAAAAGTAGCGCTGGCGCCATTTTGAATATTGGCAATACGGCCGGCGCTACTTTTGCCCTCACTATGTCGACATAGTGAGGGCAAACGTTGCGCCGGCGCCATTTTGAATATTGGCAATACGGCCGGTGCTACGTTTGCCCTCACTATGTCGACATAGTGAGGGCAAAAGTAGTGCTGGCGCCATTTCGAATATTGGCAATATGGCCCACGTGCCAGGAGGTCGCTCCCGGACCCCCGCTGGACTTTTGGCAAGTCTTGTGGGGGTCAGGAGGCCCCCCCAAGCTGGCCAAAAGTCCCTGGGGGTCCAGCGGGGGTCCGGGAGCGATCTCCTGCACTCGTGACGTTGGGTGACAGGAACCAAAATGGCGCCGGCGCTACCTTTGCCCTGTCATATGGTAAGAGCAAAGGGCCACCAGCGCCATTTCTTTTAACACAGCCGTGGCCCGAGAGCGGGAGATCGCGCCGGGACCCCCCCACTGGACCCCAGGTAATTTAAAACATTTTGGGGGGCTTCGGGAGGGTGGGGGATTTATTTTAAAGGGTCGGGGTGGGTTTTAGGGTGCCGGTTTTCCCGCCCTCCCCCCTCTCCCGATTTACGATTTTTTGATGATAATTCGGGGGAATTGTTATTGTATCGCGGCTCTAACGATTTTTGACGATTTAAAATATATCTGACGATTGTTTTAAATCGTCAAAAAACAATTCACATCCCATGTTGGTAATGCTGGTGGTCATCATCAGGAATTCCTTGAATGTTAGCAAGATATATAATACTGGAGTAATGACCACCTTTTATTTATTGGGGCTTTGGAAAAGTTGTTTGTTTTTTTTAAGTTAATTGTCTAGTTAGCAACACAGTAGATAAGAGCTCAGAGAACTGACAAAGGAGTGTAAAAAACTTTTGAACTTAGTTCTAAGCCATATAGAATTACTGTATATGTTCTGACCCAAAGGATAGAGAGAGACATACACCTCAAAGTCCTGCCTGAACCTTCAAACAAAAAGTCTGTAACTCCAAAATCACCTCCAGCAAGATTGCCCCTTCATTTAAAATACCCAGGGCAAACTTATTATTGTATTAGGAAAACCACAGAGCAAGTAACCCTTGTGATTAGAGAAACTGAGAAAAATCATAAAAGATCTACTCCTTGAGGATGATTCACTTAAAGAAATATTACCTGCTCAACCGGTATTGGCCTTCAGGCAATCTCCTAATGTGAAGCAAAATTTAGTTTACAAAATGTAAAAAAAAAAAAAGCAAGCTCCTGATAGAAACTAATAAAGAAGAAAATGGCACAAAAATCTGCAACATGCAGTGATGCATCCAAACTATGCCAGCACATAATCACAGGATCCCACAATCACCCATATGGGAAAGACATTCAGCACAAAGGGATCCCGTCCATGCTCCTCCTCTAAGACAGTATATATTATTCAGTGCAGAATTTGTGAAGAGGGATGCTCCACTGGTAAAACAGGTCAGAATATAAAAAGGCCTAGCCACCCGAAGGAGGCATGAGCCATGTAGCCCCCACCTCCAGCTACATAAAATTATAAGAGATAATGTCCCTGAATAAAGATGGACATACCCTTAAATATATTTAGTGGGTTCCAAATTATGGGCCATGCAGATGGTGACATGGACCCAGGGAGAAACAGTAGTGGAGCTCACTTTCCTTTCACCCCCTCCATTATTCCAGCCCCTATGGCTATATATCAGTGCTGGCACAAGCAAAGCCTTATAAAAGAAACTCCCAGCTTTATTTCTGGATTTTCAGCCAGTCACTGTCTTCACTTCTCCATAGGGTAGGCTTTTCAACATTGTGAAAACTCGGAATTAATGGGCTGTGCATTCGGAGTAAACAACAACAATGACACCCTATTTGGCACCATTTTCTCAGTGTTCACTTGAACAGCAATTAAATATTCCAATCCTTCCTTATTTCAGTTTTTCATCCTTTACCAAATGCCATTAACTAGAACGTAGAGTTTATATCTCTTAATATTCAGGTACCAAGGAGTCTTCCCAAAATTCAAGCTCTCTTCCTCACCCAAGAACAGATGAATCACTTACTCCCAGATTCCACATAATTTTAAAACACCAGACTCACCTCCCCATACCTCTTCCATACCACACCTAGCAGAAACCCAATCCTTTCCCTCCCTTTATTTTCCCATCTCTCAACACCTCTTCTGAGACATAGGGAAGTTGATATTGAAAGCACATTTAACTCTACTTAGCAGGATAACTATAGCTGAATATCCAGTTATGCTCAGCAGCAGCCACTTAGCTGGACAAGTCACTTATCCAGCTAAGATGACAGCTGGATAGTCTGGTGGGTGGGCAGTGGGTGGATTGGGGCAGCGCAACTTATCTGGTTAACTTAACCAGAAAAGTAGCAATATTCACTCCTGTCTGGTTAAGTTAATTGGATAAGTTAAACCTGCCATAGAGCAGGTTTAACTTAGCTGGATATGACTTATCCAGCTAAGTAGTGACTTTTATGCGGATAATCAGCAGCATAGCCGTGCTGCTTAATATCTCTTGTAATTTAGCCAAATATGTTACACCTGGCCAAGCTACATACCTGGCTAACTTCTAATAATCGGGCCAGAATGTATATCCCCAATACCTCTATGGTCACTCATATCAGGGCTTTGTCCCTATATTACTGCTTGGGTTCTTTTTCTTTCATCTTTGCTGCTTTGTTCCCCCTTCATGATGATTAGGATATTCATACCATTCTTGGTGCCACTTTGACCCTCTCATTCTGCCATTGGGGGGTTCATGTTATCAGTGCCCTTTTATGAAGGCTTGGGTTGTTGTTGGCACTTTTGCTGCTGCTATGCTTCTCTGATGGTGTCTTAGAGAACTCCTGCCACTGCTGGTACCATAGGTTATTCATTCCACTTTTGGTGCCACTTTACCACAGTTTTTGGTGCCTTGGAGTTCTCTTCGTCCTTCTGATGTTGTCTACCCACAAGTTTCATTTGAAATGATGAGCAAACCTCAGTTTTGAAGGCTACATTGTTTCCCCCATTGCTTTAATGGGAAACGAAAAAATGAATGAAACAAAGAAACCATTTTTTTTTATTTGAAACAAATGGAAGAGACCTACAAAACGAACAAGGGGTAGATTTTATAAACTTGCTACCCGACGCGCACACATGGATGCCCGATTTTATAACATGCGTGCACCGGAGGTGCACAATTGTGCAACTTGCACGGGCTGACACCCGCGGCCTTCCCCCATTCCCTCCCAGGCCGCTCCAATTTAGAATCAGCCTGGGAGGGAACTTCCCTACCCCCTAATCTATCCTTCTTACCCCTTCCCTTAATGTTCCTGCCCCCTAGCCCTAATCTAGCCCCCCCCCCCAAAAGTTCTAACTTACCTCTTGCGCCTGCTCAAAGCAGGCGCAGGTTGTGCGTGCCAGCAGCCTGCCGGCGCACAATCCTCCGACACAATGGCAAATGGCCGCTGTGCTGGGAGCCTTGAGCCCGGCCCCATCCCCGGACCACCCCATCCCTATTCTTCAGCCCCGGGACTTACATGCATCCCGGGGCTTTATGCACATGGCCGGGCCTTTTTAAAACAGGCCCGGCTCGCGTAAGGCCACCTACACATGTAAATCCACTGGCTTTTAAAATCCGGGCCTAAATGAACTGCAAGAAAAACTTTGCTTCTGCACATGCCTAGCAGTTACCCTAAGTAGCTGAATTCTTGGCTTGCATGTAGAATTGTACCTTGTACCTGAAACTTGTCTTATGTGTTGGGTGCAATATATAATTTAGCAGAACCAAAACTGATAGCCAAAGGGAGAGATATAATCAGAAGGAAAAGGGAGGTGATAATGCCTTTCTATAGCTTATTGGTGAAATCTCATCTGGAGCATTGTATCCAATTCTGGAGACCATCCCTCCCAAAAAATATAGAGACAGACACAGTACAGAAAAGGGCTACCAACATGGTACATGGGCTGCATCAAAAGCCCTATGAAATTAGACTTAAAGGTCTAAATGTGTACACTCTGCTGGAGATATAGGCTTTCAAATACCTAAGAAAGTTATAGAACAAGAGGTCATGATGGGAGGCTCAAAAAGGATAGACTTAAGAGTAATATTAAAAAATATTTCATCATAGATAGAATTCCATTCATAGAACGGAACATCTTACGGCTATTAGGAAAAACAGACTTGCTATCTTTATCTTTATCTTTGCACAAGTTGTAGGAAGAAGGAATGAGAATTGTGCCCAGTACTGTGAACCCAATTCCCAAAGTCACAGCCCTGATCAAAATAGAGAGTCAGAAGAAAAAGAAAACAAAAAAACCACAGTGGATTAAACTTCTTTGTAGACAAATAGGCCTCGCAGTTTCATGGCCTCAGTCAACTTCCGTCTTAGTGTCCTCGTCAAGTTAGCAGACTCTAGTTCCATCACTTCTACCCCTTCTTCTGGCAGTTCTCCATCTGGCTCAAAAGCTGTGGGGCTTGGGTAGGGCTCCTCCCCTATCTTAAACTTCTATTAATTCAACACATCTGGATTAGGACTTGCCCTGATTTTCTGTAATTTTTTTTAACTATTGTAAACCACCTCAGAGTGGAGTCCTTCGCACTTGGGTGTCCTAGGCCGAGGATGGGGGTGAAGGTTGGGACTCATGATGTTCCTTGAGGCGCACAACTGAAAAGTCTTCTTTCCTGCCAGGCTTTGTGTAGTCATAACCATCCAGACAGAAGGAAAGCAGGATAAATTTTGGGAAACATCCTGTGAGGGGATGTTGATTCAGAAATAAACTGCAATAAAAGATTCTTGAGATAAGAATTTTAAGTTTTATTTTACTGGGAAAACCAAAAAATATATATTTTAAAACAGACTGGTAATAAGCAATATAACAAATACTTGAACTCTCAACAAATATTTTCTCCATAAAGAGTACTTTCAGGAAAGGCCTTTTATACACATACTTAAACAATAATTGGAAGCTTCAACCAATTAAAATTATTTTGTAGTGCAAGATACCTTGAAACCTTCTCATTAATTTTGTTCTTTTTCTCATGGAACCTTAGACCATGTCCAGCTGTCAGATAAGCATTGTACTTGTACTTCCAGACTTGTACCTTAAGAATTTGATTCTTTATTTCTTTGTATTGTTTTTCTCATTGTAGGCTTTTCATACACAGACTCCCTTAAAGTAAGTGTCCTTGCTTTTTCTCTTTTGACTTTGTGTTGCTAGTATGGCCAGATCTAGAGTGTGTGTCCTTGGTGTAGATGACATACTTCTCTAGCCTTCCATTTAGGCAAGAGCAGCGGTGTAGCCTCAGGTGGGCTTGGGTGGGCCATGGCCCACCCACTTTGAGCTCAGGCCCACTCAACCAGGGCTGTCTGATCCAGAAGAAGGCCGGAGCCCGGAACAGCAATACTGGCACAGGATCCCATCCCTGCGACGGCAAAGAAGAGGATTGGAGCTGCAGTGCTGTCGCAGGATCCCATCCTCGCAACAGTGAAGAGGAGGGCCAGAGCTGCAATGCCATCGAGGGATCCCATCTGTACCAAATCCCATCCCTGACTGTACCAATTCAATAAGAAAGCCTAATTCCCTGGCACTGAAAGTCTTCTACCAGTTAGGTGTGTGCTAGTGAGGTATCCAGTGGTTGCTAGCTAGAGAAAATAAAAGCAGAAAATTCCTGACTTAAATTTTCTTAAGGGGAACAGAACTCATTCCTTTCCACAAACTTATACCCTTTCCTCTAATAAAGACAAGTAAAATAGCAAAGTGTTTCTGTCCAAGTCTTTCCACAGCTAGGGGAATTATTGGGTTGGTTCCTTAAAGTTCCCCTTTTTTTCTTGGAGTATGGCATAGCGAGTGAACAGCACTTCTGCTCTTATTCAGCCACATCCATTTTCTCTGTCCTTTTTTTTTTTTTTAAACCTCTTTATTCCTAGAGAGCAGATCCTTGTTCTGATGACATCTCAAAATAGTGCCAGTTTAAAAGTTCTCACAAACCTTATTCTTGCATTCATCAGCCTTCACCAGTCCCTTCTAATTAATCTTTAACTTTTTCAAAGCAACTGTGCTGTCCCCAAAACTTTCAAGTGGCTAGTCACCTTACTTCCCTGGTGCTCTTTCACTGGCTAGGCTAGCATTCATGCTACTCAGGGTAGCCTCCCACTCAGTTCAGAATGCTGAGAGGGGCAGAGAGAATAATGAGCTATAGGTAAAACCAGGTCCGGATTCCTGTGCACACTGGAGCTCTGGTATAGGGGCATTCCTGTTCACAAAATGAAATGTGTCCAAAAATGTTTCTACAAGTGATGGGAGGCAAGCATTGGGCAGGCATCCCATCTTCAATCCTCCCCAATTAATTTATTTTAATGGGTGGCAATGCTGCATTCCCTTTGGGCTTGTACTGTATCTCCCTTCAGTGCAGCAAGGTCTCTTGTATGGCTTCTTGCTGCTGTGCATATCCCTTTCATGCCTCAATGCATGCTGGGAAGCATCTACCAGGGGCATGGATACCCCAACCAGCCAGTGGGAAAACAATGTATTTATTTATTTTTCTCTTGTCCTCACTATTATTGGCATCACCGCCCAGAATGGCATGCTAATCCCAGATGGGTGATTAGGCTGGACTCTGAGCAGGCATTAAACTGTACCCTCAGGGTCTGTTTGGAGAGAATTATGGGTGATGTCCTGCAGAGGAAAACTGGCTGCCAGATCCATGTCTGGGTTTTGCCATATCGTAAGTTTTTATCCTTGAAAAGGCAGGTATGACTAAGGAGCATAGGGAGGACAGTTTTCAATCCCCCACAGAGATTACAGGCTAACAGCACTGCTGCTGTCAGAACAATGCTGGAAATGCCAGGAGCAGCTAAGAGAACGTCTCACTTAGGCTGGCATTTTAAAGATCCAGGGTGGAGGGGAATATGGCAAGGGGAGGGGAGGCTAGTGCCTAAGAAGAAGAGGGTGGGTGAGGGTGGAGAGGGGGAAAGGAGGAAAGGAGGAAGCCTTATAAAGAAATAAAAAAAAAAAACAGGGAAGGAGGAGCTGGGGAATGACTTGCAGACCCAGCAACTGGAGGGGTGGATAAGAAATGTCATTAAATAAATTAATAGCTTATTTTTTGACATTGGAGGGCTTTGGTGGGGGGTGCTCAGCCCACCAGAACCAATTATGAAATACTGGGTGCAGGGGTGGTTATTGGGCCCAGACTCTGGTGCACTTTTTTTTTTTTAATACAATGTCTCTTAACTGGCTATATTCTTTTAAATATAGCTAGTTAAGTCGTTAGTTATCTGGCCTCATAAGGAAGAATAATTTTAAAGCTGCTCTGAGGCAGGCCTAAACTTATCCAGCTAACTTAGGCCTGGATTTTCTAAGGTCATAGACCTTAGAGAATCCGGCGGTAACGAGGGGCGGGGGAGCAAAGGGGGGGGGCGGGCCTGCGAAAGCCGGCAGCGATCGCACCTCCGCGGTGCTATCGCTGCCGGCTTTTGCACCCAATAGCACCATCATAAAAGGTGGTGCTATTGGGCGTGCTACTGGCAGCGAAAAGGGTTCTTACCTTTTTGCCGCCAGCGAATTTTCCACCGCATCCGCCCCGACTCCTCCTCTGCCGGGGCCGTCACCGCCCCAACTCCGCCCTGATCTAGCTATCGCCACCTTCAGAATGCTTCTTTTTTATCCAGCTAATTTTAGCTGAATAATGACTTTATATAGCTAAAATCTAGCTGGAGAAGTAGCCCAATATTCAAAAACTTGCTATTTAGCTGGCTGGATAACTTGTCAGTTACAGTTATCCAGCTAAATGGCTTTGAATATTGACCCCTAAGATCCTAACATACTTACCTAGTCCAATGATCTTGTTTTATTTCATCTGAAAGATATAAAGAAAAGATAAATTAAGGGAAAAGGATCAGAATTTATGAACAGTAATTTCTGCTAAAGGTTTTGTATGTAATTCTTTCTGAAACTGTGCAACCATATTCTGAGATTTTTGGAAGACAGAAGAAATAGGGTTAATAAATGTGTAAAGGTACATATATCTGGGATCAAAATGTTTTGAAAGTTAATTACTTATCTGTTAGTGATATAACGTTTGTTTGCAGTGAATGGGCAAAATGCAACAAATGAGTCCATTTTTGTTTCATTTGTGGACCCCTGAAATGAATGGAGGATGCCCATGAATTTAAACAAAAATGTTCATCTCATTCATTTATAGAAACATAGAACATGAAAATGGCAGCAGAAAAGGACCAAATGGTCCATCCAGTCTGCCCAGCAAGCTTATGGTAGTAAGGTCAACCCCCATACTTATCAGTTCCCCAGACTGTAAACGTCAGGGTCCTTGTTGGTTGCTGCCTGAGTCCAATTCCCCATTATCTCTTGCTTTTGAGGCAGAGAGCAATGTTGGAGTTGCATCCAAAGTATCAGGTATAATTGTTAAGGGTAGTAACCACCACACAGCAAGTTACCCCCATGCAGTCTTTTCTTCATTTTCTTCCTCTAGCCTTTAGGGATCCATATGCCCCTTTGAATTCTTTCACTATTTTTATTCTTCACCACCTCCTCTGGAAGGGCATTCCAGACATCCAACACCCTCTCCATGAAGAAATATTTCCTGATGTTGGTTCTGAGTCGTCCTCCCTGAAATTTCATTAAATGACCCCTAGTTCTACTGATTTCTTTTCAATAGAAAAGGTTTGTTGATTGTACATCATTAAAACCTTTCAGGTATCTGAAAGTCTGTATCCTATCTACCCTGTAGCTCCTCTCCTCCAGGGTATACATATTTAGGTTCTTCAATCTCTCCTCATAAGTCATTTGATGGAGACCACCCACCATTTTGGTCGCCCTTCTCTGCACCGCCTCCATTCTGTATCTGCCCCTTTTGAGATACAGTCTCCAGAACTGAACACAGTACTCCAAGTGAGGCCTCACCAAGAACCTATGCATGTGGATATCACCTCCTTTTTCTTACTAGTTAATCCTCTCTCTATGCAGCCCAGCATTCTTCTGGCTTTAGTTATCACCTTGTCACATTGCTTCACCATTTTCACATCGCTAGACACTATCACCCCAAGGTCCCTCTCTTGCTCTGTGCACAACAGCCTTTCACTCCCCATCACATACATCTCTTTTGGATTACCATACCCCAGATGCATGACTCTGCACGTCTTGGCATTGAATCCTAGCTGCCATATCTTTGACCACTGTTCAAGCTTCCTTAAATCACGTCTCATTCTCTCTATTCATTCTGGCATGTCCACTCTGTTGCAGATCTTAATATCATCCGTAAATAGACAAACTTTATCTTCTATCCCTTCTGCAATGTTGCTCATAAGTTATTGAATAGAACTGGTCCCAACACTGATCTTTGTGGTACTCAGCTTAACACTGTTCTCGCTTCAGAGTAGGTTCCATTTACCATTACACACTGTCTTCTATCCGTCAACCAGTTAATAATCCACACCACCACCTTGGCGCTCACTCCCAAGCTTCTCATTTTATTCATAAGCCTCCTATGCGGGACTGTATCAAAAGCTTTGCTGAAATCCAAGTAGTTCACATCGAGTGCTCTTCCTCAATACAATTCTTTAGTCACCCAATAAAAAAAAAAAAAAATCTGATTTTTCTGATAGAACCTTCCCCCGGTGAATCCATGCTGCTTCGGGTCCAGCAATCCTCCTGACTGTAGATAGTTCACTATTCTTTCCTTCAGTAGAGGTCTCCATTAATTTTCCCACTGCCAAGGTGAGGCTAACTGGCCTGTAGTTTCCAGCCTTCTCTCTGCTACCATTCACTCTTCTCTGCTCTTCTCCAATCACTCCGCATCCCTCCTGTTTCCAGGATCTATTGAACAGGTCATGCAGCGGAGCTGCCAGCACATCTCTGAGCTCTCTTAGTATCCTGAAATGAACCTCATCTGGCCCCATGGCCTTGTCCACTTTCAGTTTGCCTAGCTCTTCCCATACATTCTCTTCTGTAAACAGAGTTTCATCAACTCCATCCTCATCTACGGTCTTGTCAATCAGCAATGATTGACAAGTAAATCTCCAAACTGAAGTATTTGTTTAATATTTCCGCCGTTTCTTCAGCTCTGTCCACACAGTGTTCCTTGTCACCTTTCAGTTTCACTGTTCCACTTTGGGCCTCCCTTCTTTCTCTGATATATCTGAAAAAATGTTTTGTTTCCTTTCTTTACCTCTTTGGCAATTCTTTCTTCCACTTCACGTTTTGCTTTCCTGATTTCTTTCTTTGTCTCCCTCAGTTTTAACAGATATTCTTCCTTGTGTTCCTTTTTTTGGGATCCTTTATACTTCTTGAATGCTGTTCTTTATGCCTTCATTTTTTCAGCCACTTCCTTAGAGAACCAGATTGGTTTCTTTTTTCTCTTACTCTTCTTTACTTGCCTTTGTAATAGCTCCTTTTAATTTGGCCCACTGTTGTTCCACCTCACCCATTTTCTCCCAGTCTTCCAGTTCTTCCTTTGGGTATCTTCCCATTTTGACAAAATCTGTATTTGTGAAATTCAAAACTTGGGTCTTTGTGTGACTTCTCTGTATCCTATTTGCGATATCTAACCATACTATCTGATGATCACTACTGCTCAGGTGAGCCCCTACCCGAATATCAAAGACATTATCCCCATTACTGAGCACTAGATCGATGATCACACCCTACCTCATGGGTTCCACTACTATTTTTTTGAGCAGAGCACCTTGAAGGGCATCCACAATCTCTCTACTTTTTGTAGATTCCACAGAAGGGATGTTCCAATCCACATCCGTCAGATTAAAATCTCCAATGCGCATCACTTCTCCCTTCTTTCCCAACTTTTGAATGTCCTCGATCAGGTCTCTGTCCAGTTCATCCATTTGGGTTGGAGGCCTGTAGATCTCACCAGTAAAATGGAAGCACTATCTTCTCTTTTTAGGATGGATAATGCTTCTTCTTTACTCCAATGACCCTTGCAATTCAGTTGCTTGGATATTGTTTTTGCCATAAAGAGCTACTCCGCTCCCTTTTTTGTCCTCTTTGTACTTCCTTAACAAGTTATAGCCTGGGATGGCCACATCCCAATCATGAGACTCAGTGAACTATGTCTCCAAACAGGAACAATGTCCAATTCTGCCTCTACCATTAGGGCCTTCAGGTCTGGGATTTTATTGCTCAAACTATGAGCATTTGTGGTCCTAGCTTTCCAGCTGCTATTCTTAGTCACCTTTTCTCTTTTTTTGAACTGATTGATTTTGTTACTTTGTCTTCCCACTTCCTGTATTGCTTGGGGATGACATTCCAATTTCACTGGCCACCTCCTGCTACCCCCCATTCCCTAGTTTAAATGCCTGGTAATGTATGATCTGAATTTTTCACTTAGCATCTGTTGCGCCAGGAGGTGGACCCTTGGCCTGGTGCAGGATTGGTAGGCTCCCTGGTCAGACCCAGAGAGCACCTGCCACCAGGAGGTGGAGCACAGGAGGAGACAGAGGCTAGCTGGAGCTTCACCAATAGCAACCCGGGATTCCCTCAGGTTGAGTCCTTGGTTACCCAGGCCACCTGGTCTTAGGTGGGCCTCGCAGGATCTCCGAGAGATAAAGTTCAGGGGTGTTCTCACCACAAACAAGGGTGCGCGATGGATGTTCAGGTCAGGGAGTCCAGGAGCCAGAGGAGTCCAGAAAGGGAGTCTCTGAATGAAGAGCGAGGATCAAGGCCAGAGTCAAGGATAGCATGTTCAGCCAAAGCAGGGGTCAATACCAGAGGTCAGTCCGTGGATGGTCAGTCAGGCAAAGGTCAGGTTCCAGAAGGTGATCAGACGTGGTCAGTGTTCAGGCAGAGGTCAGTTCCAAGCAGCAAGCAGACGTGGTCAGTGGACAGGCATAGGTCAGTTCCGGGCAGCATTCAGACATGGTCATGGAAACAGGCAAAGGTCAAATCCAGGCGGCGGTCAAACAGTCAAGTAACAGGCAGAGGTAAGTACCGAGAAGACAGTCCGAATGGTACTACCTGGGGAGACGAAGGAACAGAAGGACACTGGAACAGAAGACTGGAACAAGGCACAGGAGTAGGAAGGCAAACTTGCTAAAACAATATGATTGCCCAGGAAAGGAAGTAGGGTAAGACCACTTCCTTTTTAGCAGCGATCAATCAGGGCACGCCGTGGGGTTGGTTTCCACCCCTGGCCCTTTAAGAGGCTGGGCGGTCCATGCGCGTGTGCCTAGGGGCGGGGGCCAATGCCAAGGAGGACGCTGATCCCCACCATGAGACCTGATCTGGAGTGGGAGCGCAGGGGAACCGGAGACGCTGCGAGCTGGAAGAGGCCATGGAGGTGACGTGCCCGGAGCTGGTAGAAGGTGTGGCAAGATGAGCAGGCCCGGCCGCGGAGCGTACGTGGCCGGGAAGCGCAACAGCATCCTTTTTCCCGCCAACACAAATATAGGCCATCCTTACCATATAATCTTTTATTGCTCCAGACACAGCCCCAGCCTCCAATGTATCCAAAACCATTTTCCTTAGACCAGGTTTTGAGCTGGACATTGAAATTATCTATATGCATAACCTTTCCTTTTCCTTCCCTGAACAGGTCGTACTTCTGAAAAGGCAATAGTCTTTGGCATGTGTCTAATCTTCTCCCCTAGAGTTTTGAAATCTTCCTGTACTTTGTGGACACCGTTTATAGTGAGGTTATTGGTTCCCAGATGGATGATAATATTGATATCAGCGCTCTTACTTTCTTCCATAATTGCACTGACCACCTGGTTTGCATTTCTTTTAGTTGAGCGTCCTGGAATGCATTTAACCATTGTGTCCCCATCAAATTGAGTTCCCAAATTGGTTCCTCTGATGACTGAGTCTCCCAGAAAAAACAGCTTTCTTTCATGCCATTTGATCATGTTGAAGGGTTTCTGGATTCATTGGGTGACTACTTCCCTTTCAGATATCACTTCATGTTCTGTTGCTGGGGCTTCTTCATTTTCCAAAGCAGAAAATGTAAGGGTAACAGTTGGGAGAGTGGGTGCATATTCATCACAGGCCTTATTCTGCCAGAGCTGACTGTAATCCAGTTATTCCAGGGAAAGTGTTCTAAACATCAAAATCACAGAACATATAGAAAGACATGGTTTAATGGAACAAAGTCAGCATGGCTTTACCCAGGGCAAGTCTTGCCTCACAAATCTGCTTCACTTTTTTGAAGGAGTTAATAAACATGTGGATAAAGGTGAACCGGTAGATATAGTATACTTGGATTTTCAGAAGGCGTTTGACAAAGTTCCTCATGAGAGGCTTCTAGGAAAAGTAAAAAGTCATGGGATAGGTGGCGATGTCCTTTCGTGGATTGCAAACTGGCTAAAAGACAGGAAACAGAGAGTAGGATTAAATGGGCAATTTTCTCAGTGGAAGGGAGTGGACAGTGGAGTGCTTCAGGGATCTGTATTGGGACCCTTACTTTTCAATCTACCTTATAAATGGCCTGTGACCGACGGCCCGCAAATGCGCAGTAGAGCGCAGCTCTACTGCGCATGTGCGGGCAAGGACGTTGGTCAGAAAAAAAAAATGGCGGTGGGGCCGCAGGAGCGGGAGGAGAAGCAGCGGCGGCGCGCGCGCGCGGTGCCGCTACTTCTCCTCCCCAGATCTGCCGGCAGATCTCGGGGGTGGGGGGGTGTCACTCTCGCGCCCCCCCCCCCGAGATCTGCCGGCAGGAGCGGGAGGAGTTAATGGAGCCGGGTGAGGGTTGCGGGAAGTCGCGCTTACGGCGCCGGGAGGGAATGGAGGTGGGTGAAGGGAGGGACTGAGTGGGAGGGAGGGAGAGGGGGACTGAGTGAGGGGGAGGGAGGGAGAGGGGGGGACTGAGTGGGAGGGAGTGAGGGAGAGGGGGGACTGAGTGAGAGGAGAGGGAGGGTGGGGAGGAGTGGGGGAGGGGGGTGGTGAAGAGTGAGGGGAGAGAGAATGAGGGGGAGGTGAGAGACAGAGGGATGTAGCCCGTTTTAACGGGCTTTACGGCTTGTATATTTATAAATAATCTGGAAAGAAATACGACGAGTGAGATAATCAAATTTGCAGATGACACAAAATTGTTCAGAGTAGTTAAATCACAAGCAGATTGTGATAAATTGCAGGAAGACCTTGTGAGACTGGAAAATTGGGCATCCAATGGCAGATGAAATTTAATGTGGATAAGTGCAAGGTGATGCATATAGGGAAAAATAACCCATGCTATAATTACACAATGTTGGGTTCCATATTAGGTGCTACAACCCAAGAAAGAGATCTAGGTGTCATAGTGGATAACACATTGAAATCGTCTGTTCAGTGTGCTGCGGCAGTCAAAAAAGCAAACAGAATGTTGGGAATTATTAGAAAGGGAATGGTGAATAAAACAGAAAAAATAAAACAGAAAATGTCATAATGCCTCTGTATCGCTCCATGGTGAGGCCGCACCTTGAATACTGTGTACAATTCTGGTCGCCGCATCTCAAAAAAGATATAATTGCGATGGAGAAGGTACAGAGAAGGGCTACCAAAATGATAAGGGGAATGGAACAACTCCCCTATGAGGAAAGACTAAAGAGGTTAGGACTTTTCAGCTTGGAGAAGAGACGACTGAGGGGGGATATGATAGAGGTGTTTAAAATCATGAGAGGTCTAGAACGGGTAGATGTGAATCGGTTATTTACTCTTTCGGATAGTAGAAAGACTAGGGGGCACTCCTTGAAGTTAGCATGGGGCACATTTAAAACTAATCGGAGAAAGTTCTTTTTTACTCAATGCACAATTAAACTCTGGAATTTGTTGCCAGAGGATGTGGTTAGTGCAGTTTGTATATCTGTGTTTAAAAAAGGATTGGATATGTTCTTGGAGGAGAAGTCCATTACCTGCTATTAAGTTCACTTAGAGAATAGCCACTACCATTAGCAATGGTAACATGGAATAGACTTAGTTTTTGGGTACTTGCCAGGTTCTTATGGCCTGATTGGCCAATGTTGGAAACAGGATGCTGGGCTTGATGGACCCTTGGTCTGACCCAGTATGGCATTTTCTTATGTTCTTATGTTCTCTGAATCTTGAATGTCTGACTTCTCTGTGGGAGCAGATAGCAGCCCTTTGTTTTATAAATTACAGTTATTTCAATACACATTAGCCAGGAGTCTAAAAACACTAGCTAGATTAAATAATCAGAGATTTCAAAACATGTAACAGCAGAGGAAATATAGCAGGAGAGGCACCTGAACTATTCTCTCTCTTCTATTTACATTACTTCTTAATCAATCTCTGCAGAGCCTTGTGAGTCACCAGACCCAGAGGCTACTATTTTTTTTCTTAAACTTTAACACAGGTTCTTTACAAATCCCCTTTCCTTATGATACTTGTTGACTCTTGGTCTTGCCCTGGTGTCTTTTGCTTTACACAGGCCTTACCCAGTTACCTTTAAAGGTTTCATACCCTCTTAGTCTTTGCCTTCAAACTGTCTTACCTTATGATTCTTATGACTATTGATTTCTTCTGCTGCATCTGCATTTTGCTGTGGTATTTACAGTAGCCTTCAACAAATTATGCCACAGCAATACGCAAAGGCTTCAGAAGTGCAGCTCCCAAAACCAGGACATCACTCCTTCATTAATACTGCTTTCAGGTGTTGGATAGTATTTACAAATACTGATTCAGAAGAAGAATCATGTCCTGGCTTCCCTGAATCACAGGATAATAAACAGTTAGTTGCCAAAGAGCATTTGGTGCTTCCAGTCTACTTCTACATCTTCAACCAACTTCAAGCCTGAAGAGCCAGCCTTCACTTAATGCCACGCAGAAATGACATCAGGCCTCCTCCAGGGATTTCCTCTGGGTTTTCCCTGTGTATGGCTTTCTATCAATTTGGATGTGTTCTTTGCCTTTCATTGGAAGCCTTGAGGTGTAACTTGCCATTCTGGTAGACTGCTTTGCAGTTCTTTTGATACTTTAGGGTCTTCATGCCACTCTTTCAATTGTTTTAACCCTCTGTCATTGCCTTTGTGAGTTTCCTGCCTCTTTTTATGTTTTTTCTTCCTTTATGGTGCCTTGAACTCTTCATGCTACACTTGGTGCTACTACTTCTCTCATACAGCCTTGGGGAGGGGGGGGGGGGGTTTCGTGCCAATGTGGCTAATTCCATTTGCCCCACTTTTGGACCTTGGGGTGTCCTGGCCACTCTCCCTGATGATTTTCTCCTCTGATGGTGCCTTGGAGAACTTCTGCCACTGCTGGTAGCATTATGCCCTTTTGCGGGTCCTTGTGCTCTTTATGCCACTTTTGATGCCATGTTGACATAGTCTTGAATCATTATCATGCCTTCACCCTTCTGCTGATGTCTACCCACCAGTTTAATTAGAAATGTTTAGAAAAACCCTATTTGGGGCCCAAAATAGGTTGCATTATTTCCTCCATTGACTATAACTTTAAACGAATGAAAGAATAAAACAAATAAACTTTTTTTTTTGTCTGAAACAAACCACATGAATGATTGTGACCTACAGAGTTAATGAATGAACCAAAACATATTTTTTTTATTCTGCACATTAGGGATGTGAATCGTTTTTTGACGATTTAAAATATCGTCCGATATATTTTAAATCGTCAAAAATAGTTAGGGCCACGATACAATACCAATTCCCCCGATTTATCATCAAAAAATCGTAAATCGGGGGAAGGGGGAGGGCAGGAAAACCAGCACACTAAACACCCTAAAACCCACCCCCGACCCTTTAAATTAAATCCCCCACCCTCCCGAACCCCCCCCCCAAATGCCTTAAATTACCTGGGGGTCCAGCGGCACACTAAAACACGGCACACTAAAACCCACCCCGACCCTTTAAATTAAATCCCCCACCCTCCCGAACCCCCCCAAATGCCTTAAATTACCTGGGGGTCCGTAGCCTTAAATTACCTCCGTAGCGGCGGTCCGTATCTAAATCGGGGGAAGAGGGAGAGCAGGAAAAGCGGCACACTAAATCGTGTAGTCTTCAGCCGGCGCCATTTTGCAAAATGGCTGCCGCAAAATGGCGGCGGCCATAGACCAAAACGATTCGACGCAAGAGGTCGTTCCGGACCCCCGCTGGACTTTTGGCAAGTCTTGTGGGGGTCAGGAGGCCCCCCCAAGCTGGCCAAAAGTTCCTGGGGGTCCAGCGGGGGTCCGGGAGCGATTTCCTGCCGCGAATCGTTTTCCGTACATTCCGTACATTCCGTACATTCCGTACATCGTTTTCCGTACATTCCGTACGGAAAACGATTCGCGGCAGGAAATCGCTCCCGGACCCCCGCTGGACCCCCAGGAACTTTTGGCCAGCTTGGGGGGTCTCCTGACCCCCACAAGACTTGCCAAAAGTCCAGCGGGGGTCCGGAACGACCTCCTGCGTCGAATCGTTTTGGTCTATGGCCGCCGCCATTTTGCGGCGGCCATTTTGCAAAATGGCGCCGGCTGAAGACTACACGATTTAGTGTGCCGCTTTTCCTGCTCTCCCCTTCCCCCGATTTAGCTATGGACAGCCGCTACGGAGGGTAATTTAAGGCTACGGACCCCCAGGTAATTTAAGGCATTTGGGGGGGGGGTTCGGGAGGGTGGGGGATTTAATTTAAAGGGTCGGGGTGGGTTGTAGGGGGTTTTAGTGTGCCGTGTTTTAGTGTGCCGCTGGACCCCCAGGTAATTTAAGGCATTTGGGGGGGGGTTCGGGAGGGTGGGAGATTTAATTTAAAGGGTCGGGGGTGGGTTTTAGGATTGTTAGGATCCCAGGCTGGAGGATCCCACGGCACACACCAACTGCAGCTTGCTCTCATGGCTCCCTAGATGCCACCAACGTCAAACCTCATGGCAGGCCCTTCTAGGCATGTGTACGCACCACATCACAAGATTTAAAGGGCCAGCGGCAGGAAAGCACCCTGCTGCCCATTAAGATGGCATCAGGCAAGGCGGGTATTTAAGCCCTGCCTTTCCGCTACCACCTCGCCTCAGCAACAGGTCTTGCTCATTCTGTGAGTGCGTGCCGCCTGCATTCCTGATCCCTGCTTTGGTTCCCATGTTCCTGATTCCTGCCCCACCTCCTGCTCCTAACTCCTGGTTCCAGCACTCCTAATCCTTGTCTCCAGCACCTGCCTTGCTCCACATCCCTTCGGATTAATCTCTCAGCTCTGACCCTGTTTCGCCTTGACTCTGCTTGATTTCCACCTGCCCTGATCTCCTGTCTGGCTCCTCATCTTTGCTTATTCGCCGCCTGCCCTGACCTCTGGCCTGTTCCTGATTCCTCTTGTCAGCTGCCTGTCCAGACCCTTGGTTCACCCAACACTGCTTCAGCTTCTCGTCTTCTGGTTCCATGCTTGAGAGACCGCGCCTAAGTCCTGCCAGCCCTGGCACCCAAGGGTTCAACCTGCAGGGAACGAGGGCTGGTATAGGTGAAGATCCTGCAGGGCCATCTCCTCCTGAACTGCCTCCCGACAGCGAGGACCAACATGGTGGAGCGACAACCTCGCCTCAGCTCAAGGGTCTACTTCCCTAACAGGTATCATTTCAATTCTATATCAAATCCACCCTATATTTATGTTGAAACTCTAATCCAATTGCATTAATGAATGAAAAGGATACATTAATTATGACCTCATTCCAGAGATGCTGAGTCACACTCAGTAACGGAATGTCTCAAATCACTTCATGAATGCGACAGATGCATTAACTCCATGACGGGTCAACATTGGATACATCCTACCTCACAGGTTAGGATTTCCCGTAGATCATACTGGAAACCGATCCAATATTGCAAGTAGCGACCAAACGAAGAAGAAGATCGGTAAACACCAAGGAGTTTATTATAATAAAAAGCCCGACTCAGGCCGAGTTTCACTCTATTTAGAGCTGCTTCAGGGGCTACATAAAAACAAATATAAACATATATATATAATATAATAAACTCCTTGGTGTTTACCGATCTTCTTCTTCGTTTGGTCGCTACCTATAGATCATACTTATACAGTTCCATCAACAATGTCATCTATGCAATTCATTGCACTTGTCAGTTGGTATTCATTGGTTACAAACTCACAGTATCCGCATTCATCTCAGAGAACATGGGAGTCGAATCAGTCACTTGACACTGAATACACTTATGGTTAAACATTGTATAGAATGTCATCATTCATTTCAGATCTCCGATGGACAGTACTGCAAGTCATCTGGATGCCTGTCATAGATGGGGACATCACAACAATATTAAACTATCACAAACAGAAACTGATTTTTGAATTGAGTACTGTTACTCCAAATAGCCTTAATGAAGACATTGATTAGTACACCATTTTTTAGTTTTACTGCTTTATTGTCCTCATATGCAGTCTGATCCAGGATTGATCAGTATCATTCTCCCACCTCCTGTCCTTTAAAAATAGCATTTTTGCCACTTGACAGGCTTTGACCAGAGAGAAACGTTGACATTTGCAGTACAAGCCTGCACTAAGTAAAGAAACATGCCATGAAGAGATTTCTGGAACTTTCATATAGGCTATCAATGCATATTTCATCAGTATTGTATAATAAAGTTTAGCATGGCTGTCAATGAAATTGTTGAGACTGGCATCATTAATATCTTTCTTTTTTGCCCCGATGCAGATCTATAAAATACTGGAACTGTGTTGGGTGGCATAATCTGAAGATATGCAAACACTCATGTCTAATTAAGTGTGTTTTAATTGCAATATATAAAAAATTCCTGAAAAATAGTAATCATTCAAAGACCTATGATTATATTAGTAGAAGCAGTCACAAAGTGATTTGAGACACTCCATTAATTAGTGTGACTCAGCATCTCTGGAATGAGGTAATAATAAATGTATCCTTTACATTCATTAATGCAACTGGATCAGAGTTTCAACAAAAATATATGGTGAATTTGATATAGAACTTACACGTTAATATTCACCTGATGGATTCTTTTTTTTTGACTAGTAAACTGGTATCAAGTAAGAAGAAGAAAATCATTTACCTATTGTTTGTTCTGTTAATCCTTTTCATTCTTCCAGAATTAGGCAGAGTGAAATAAAATTGTGTTATATTTGTTTTAGTGTCTGGTTCTTGATACAGATGCAGACATACCATCCTCTGACCTACAAGGGAGAATGTTTTTATTTATGCATCCTGGCCCCACCTCTCTACCTATGGGAGATACTTTGGCAGGATGGGATTACCTACTACTTAAATTTATCCTCAGAGGTGTTGGATGGCAGGGAAAGGTGATATGCCTTTCCTCTATTGTATCCAGGTTATCTCAGGTTCACAGAACTGTTACATCACTATTAAAATCTTAATTCTTGGCACTGAGACAGGCAGGGAGCTTCTGTATTGCCTGAGATGACAGGGTCACAATAAAGGTGTGCAGTAGTCAGTTCAGTGTTCTCCATTTATGAGTATGGGAAACTGAGGTCCCATATCCAATGTCCGTATAAGAATATTTACTTAATACATATAAGGACTTATCTGGCTAAGTGGTGGCCGTTGAATCTGCAGCTATGTTCAGCTGCTGCTATTTAACCGGATAAATCACTTATCCAGCTAAGTAGATAGCCGGTCTAAAGTTATCTGGATATAACTTATCTGGATAACTAGAACTTATCTGGTTATATTCAGCAGTATAGCCGTGCTGCTGAATATACCTTCTAAGTTATCTGAATAAGAAATATCCGATAACTTAGATAAGATATCCTTGAATATTGGACCCATAGTTATATTTTGCTTGAAGTAGCTCTACAGTGGAAAAACAATTACAATGGAATGTAAAGCTCAAAACGGTGATTCCTTCAGGTGTTGAAATCTCCCCTTATATTCTTGCCTCCACTGTCAGAAATCAAACTGTACACCCACAAGAAATATCTGTCTTCAGGAAGTTTACAGCTGGAAGAAGCGGTGGAGGCTGGTGCTGTGGTAGAGTTTGGATATGCTTGGTATAGGTATAGAGGGCAGAGTTAGGAACAGGGTTGAGAATTTTAGTTTAAAGACATAGTAAGGGGAAACAAACTGATGTTAGTTAATCTTAATCTTTAATCTTAATCTTAATCTTAATCTTTAATCCTTAATATTTGCCAAAATAGACTACTGCAGTGCTCTCCTCACAGGCCTTCCCAGCTCAACCACCAAGCCGCTACAGATGATACAGAATGCCGCGGCCAGAATTTTGACCAACACCAACCGGAGAGAACATATTACTCCCATCCTCCGAAACCTACACTGGCTACCAGTCAACTTCAGAGTCCTACACAAATCACTCACTTTAATACATAAATCCATCCATAATCACCTTCACCTCGACCTCGAAATCCCTTTCAAACTCCATACCTCCAGCAGACCGATTAGAGAGAACTACAAAGGAGCACTTCAACCCCCCACAACCAAAGCCACGCGCCTCATCTCGACCAAAGACCGAGCGTTCTCAATAGCAGGCCCAGCTATCTGGAACAACCTCCCAGCAGATCTCAGGCTGGAACCCTGCCTAGTAACATTTAAGAAAAAACTCAAGACCTGGTTGTTCCGCCAAGCCTTCCCGGACCCCTCAGACACACATTAGACGACGAACCGGCTCATGAGCAATGGAACCCAGATCCTCTCTAAATACGACACAAGCACCAGTATTATCATAATAGCTCAACTAGCACTAGCACGGACTTTTAGATCTTAGTTTCTTAACTTACTACCCTCTTACGCCTTCTTTCCAGCTGTTTAAGCTTCCAAGTTTTGCAGTCCTTGTTAAATGTAACTTTGTTTCTCCTGATTTTAATAAGTTGTTTATGTTTTACTGTTTACGTCCCTGTTCGATGTAAACCGACCTGATAAGGTATTTAACTTTGAAGGTCGGTATAGAAAAATGCTAAATAAATAAAATAAATAAAAGTAAGGGAATTTATATGCTCATTTACCCAAAGTGATATAGAACCAGAAGGGAAGATAACTAAACTGAATAGACCAGTTGTTCCTTATTTGCCATTATCTATATTGTTTATTTATTTAAAACATTTCTATACCGTCTTATCAATGTGTAATTGATCAAAACGGTTCACAGTTTGATAAAAATATAAAAACGAAAATAAAAATAAAATAACTAAAAACACAAGACTTGCTTGGATTACAATTCAATCTTAGCATCAACATGAAATACTTCTCAAGGGAGAGAAGTGAGAAAAAAAGGGCATAACAACTAAATCAATAAAATAAAATAAGGTTGAAGAAAAATACAATCAAATTTTAATATTGTGTACTAATCTAAATTGGTAAAAAATGAAATAAAAAGCCTGACTGATCTATTTTTACAAAAACTCAGGAGCAGGAAGAAAAACGAAGAATCGATAACCTACCGCAGAGAAAAAAATTGCTTGAAAGAAGCATGAGTACTCATATATGTGACAAGAGACCCAGTTAATGGAGGCCATCTCTCCAGCAGAAGAGGAATCATGCAAGCATAAGCAGTTCAATGATAAGAGAGGAGTTGAACAAATAGCTGGTAAAAGGTGTAGGGAGCATGGGAGAAAAAGGACGGAGGTTGGGGAAGGTGAGTGGGGACAAGATACCTTACTTTAGTGGCTTTGAAAAACAAAGGAACAGTTATGCAGGGCTGGTGCAACCTACTGTGCACACCGTGCACTTGCACAGGGCGGCGGCCTGAGGGCTGCCACAGAGTTGAGTAAATTGCTGGTGCCACCAGAAGGAGACAAAAAAGAGGATCCGCAGGGCCGGCAACAAAGTGGAGGCAGTTGCACGGCCGTGTCTCGGTTCCTAAATCACCACGCAGCAAAGAAGAGAAAGAACCATAGTGCCACTTGTCAGTTTGCAACCTGCTACGCAGCAAACATAAGAGAGTTTCAGGGCCGCACAGCAGTTCCCAACCCTGCCACGTGACGAAGAAGAGGAGGAGGAGCCGTAGGACTGTATGGCGGTTCTCAACTCTCCACATGGCAAAGATAAGAGATTTGCAGGGCCCCTGGCCATGCGGTGGTTCCCAACCTGTCGCATGGCGATTATAAAGAGCAGCTGCAGGACCGCACGGCGAAGATGAGGAGCTGCAGCCTGCAGGACTACATGGTTCCCAAACCGCTAAACAACCAGAAGGTAAAAAAGCCACAAGGCAGTTCCCAGCCTGCCTTGCAGCAGAAGTGGGGGGCCAGGGCTGCTGGGCAAGGCCTTGGTGAAAGCATATGTGTGTCTGAGCATATATCTGTGTATGCGTGTGTGTGAGCAGAAGCAGAGTGTGGAGAGTTAATAAACACGTGGATAAAGGTGAACTGGTAGATATAGTATACTTGGATTTTAAGAAGGCGTTTGACAAAGTTCCTCATGAGAGGCTTCTAGGACAAGTAAAAAGTCATGGGTTAGGTGGCAATGTCCTTTCATGGATTGCAAACTGGCTAAAAGACAGGAAACAGAGAGTAGGATTAAATGGACAATTTTCTCAGTGGAAGGGAGTGGACAGTGGAGTGCCTCAGGGATCTGTACTGGGACCCTTACTTTTCAATATATTTATAAATGATCTGGAAAGAAATACGACGAGTGAGATAATCAAATTTGCAGATGACACAAAATTGTTCAGAGTAGTTAAATCACAAGCAGATTGTGATAAGTTGCAGGAAGACCTTGTGAGACTGGAAAATTGGGCATCCAAATGGCAGATGAAATTTAATGTGGATAAGTGCAAGGTGATGCATATAGGGAAAAATAACCCATGCTATAATTACACAATGTTGGGTTCCATATTAGGTGCTACAACCCAAGAAAGAGATCTAGGTGTCATAGTGGATAATATATTGAAATCGTCTGTTCAGTGTGTTGTGGCAGTCAAAAAAAGCAAACAGAATGTTGGGAATTATTAGAAAGGGAATGGTGAATAAAACAAAAAATATCATAATGCCTCTGTATTGCTCCATGGTGAGACCACACCTTGAATTCAGTGTACAATTCTGGTCCGCGCATCTCAAAAAAGATATAATTGCGATGGAGAAGGTACAGAGAAGGGCTACCAAAATGATAAGGGGAATGGAACAGCTCCCCTATGAGGAAAGACTAAAGAGGTTAGGACTTTTCAGCTTGGAGAAGAGACGGCTGAGGGGGGATATGATAGAGGTGTTTAAAATCATGAGAGGTCTAGAACGGGTAGATGTGAATCGGTTATTTACTCTTTTGGATAATAGAAAGACTAGGGGGTACTCCATGAAGTTAGCATGTGGCACATTTAAAACTAATCGGAGAAAGTTCTGGGCTTGATGGACCCTTGGTCTGACCCAGTATGGCATTTTCTTATGTTCTTATGGGTATCTGAATATGTGTGTGTGAGAGAGAAATGTGTGTGTCTGAGCATGTGTGTGAAAGAGGGCGCATATGTGTGTGTGTGTGTGAGAGTGAGTACTGAGACAGATGGAAGCTCTAGGGATCATGTAATAAAATGTCTAAATAGTAGTAAGTTTTTTTTCACCAGTAAATGCTTGTTTATATTAGGAAAGGTTGAGGTATTGAAGCTTAAGATGTTATCTTCCTGTGTGTATCTGAACATGCGTGTGTTTGTGAACGTGTGTACCTGAGTATGTATATGTGAGAAAGAGAGGAATCTTGCGTGTGGGTGTATGTGTATGTAAGAGGAGACGTGTTTGAACATGTATATGTAGGAGATGGCATATGTGTGGGTCTAAGAATGTGCGTGAGAAAGAGGAAGCATGTGCATGTGAGCATGTATGTGTATGAAAGAGAGCATATGTACATGTAGGTATGTATAGATATATATCTATGAGAGAGAGAAGAGAAAGTTTGTGTTTCTCTCACCAATCCACGACACTCTTAGAGTGATTGGAAATCAAAAGGTTCCAGGTATGGAGAGCCTGAATTATTTTATCCTTATTAGTTTTCATTTTTGGATGCTGATTGATGTGTCTGCTGTTTTGAAATATTTTATTGGTATTTGAGAAATTTAAAACAAATTGTTTATGAGTTTTTAATTATTGGATCTTCCATTCACCAGCTGTTTTGAAATATTCTTTTTATTAGTATGTTTGTATTATTATGATTAATATAATTATTATATTTCTTGATTTTATTGTTTAATGACTGAGGATTGCTGGTGGATTCTGTTTTTCTATTGATGCACTACATAGAGTCTGATTTGTTGCAGTTTTCCTATTCAGTTTTTGCCTGCATGTTTCTATTTATACTTTATGGTCTCTTTATTCTGTATTTGGTGAGGGTCTGTCTATGTTCTGCATGTGTGACCGAGGAGAAGTATTCTGCTAATTTATAGGAATCTATAGCACTTGGTTTCTTCTGTTTTCTTAATAGGAAGTGTACTGGTGTTTTAGAGCCTGGTGTAATATTTGCAGTGTTGCCTTTTCATTAGGTAGGGTTGTTATTTTTTTAAGTGCTGGCAGTTAGTGCTGTTTTGGTGTGGTAGATTTATTATATTTTAATTGTAATTTACTCATGGCTTTTTGAGGATCACGCCCATACCTAACATGCATTACAGTAACCCTAATGCCATAAGGGCTCCAAGTGACTTTTTTTGTAGGGTTTTCTGGTTGGCACAAAAGAAATGCATGCATATATTTGTGATATTTTTTTTTTTACCTCAGAAGATACTGCTTTGAATATTTTTTTCATGTAAAATCTGTTATAAATGCATAATTTTTTAACTGTGTACATGGAGAGAGCAGGAGGCAGGGTGCAAGGGTATAAGATTTGCACTAGAAGTGGGTTCCAGGGGAGGGGGTGAAGACCCGGAGGTTAGAGGGTGACAGTTTTAAAGTTTAGGTTGCTGGAAGGAGCTGGGCTTTTTTTGGCAGGCCCGAGACAGAGACTGAATGAAGTGTGTGTGTGTGGGGGGGGGGGGGGGGGGAGCAGCAAAACAGCTTGCACCAGTCCTGTAGTTATGACAGTCTAATTAACATAAATGGAAATAGACTCCTTAATCTATGTAAATCTCTTGGACTATACTGTATATCTTGAATGTCAAAGCAAAGAGAGACTCCCTACAATCCCTAGGTAGATCTACTTACAGTGCAATACAGGGACACAAAGTCATGGATTATCTACCCCATGATAGACCTGCACATACAAGAGTGGTCTGCCTGGTCTACCCCGAGTCCAGAACCCCGGGCATAGGAACTCCAGGTCTGGGATTGTGCTTGGCAAGGCACCATAGACTAACATTAGTCCTAGAAATGCAAATTAGCGTTAATCAAACTCTGACCCAGAAGTTAAATTTCAAGCATTAAGTGTGAGCTAAGCCATCAGGGCTTTAACGTTTCTCCTTGCATTGGGGAGTAACAGCTAATCCCCTTCCCTTATTAAATTATGAGTAAATGTACAGGCAAAAAAAAGCTAAAACATGAGCAAAAGGTATGCTAAGTTTAAAACACCTTATTACATCAACCTCTTAACTTCTACCCTTGACAGGATGCCCGGGTGCCACTGAGTTTTTTGAGAACAATTTTCCTATTTTAATTTGGATCTACAGAGCTCAATTTTCAAATGAGATTCTCCCAATAGTTTCTGAAAATAAGGCCTGTAAGAAATGTGACCTTTGACCCGCTAATTGCTTAAGGTATTATCAGGCATCTGGAGTGACTGCATTCCAGAACTAAAATGGCATTTGCAGCACCATCATTGATTGTCTTTCATAAATGAAGCCGCAGTGGTTCTGACGGGCACAGGTTTATAATCCTATCATCAAGCGTTGTTATCTGCATGAGCCACACCACTTCTTTGTTGGAGGCAAAGTCTACATGGAAATTCAAAGCAAGTAACAACTGTGCAGCCAGTGTCCTAAAGTTAACATATCACAGGGCAAACTGCAACGCTTTACAGCCACATCATGAACAGGGCAAACTGCAAAGGTACATTGAAGAGCAGCAAGGAATCTATATGCATAGGCCTGGAATACTTATTTATTTATTTACTTAAAATACATATCTCGCTCTATCCCCAAATTCTGGATAGGTCACAATAAAACATACATAAACTATTGTGATTACTGGACAATCCTAAAACCCTGTACAAACAATACAAAAAAATGAAACCAGCAGTGGACCCCCAACTCGAAGAAAATGAAAGACAAAGGAGGTCCATATTCAAAAGCATTTAGCTGGTTAACTCAGATGCTAGCCGGCTAAATAATTGGGAACTTATCTGGTTAAATTTTGTCTAGCTGGTTAATAAGACCAGCTAGAATTTAGCCTGCTAAGTTAGGGGCGTTCCAGAGGCGTAACTGTGAGGAGTTAGTTAGGGGCGTTCCAGAGCGTAGCTGAGAGGAGTTAGGTTAGGGGCGTTCCAGAGGCGTAACTGAGAGAAGTTAAGTTAGGGGCGTTCCAGAGGTGTAACTGAGAGGAGTTAAGTTAGGGGCGTTCCAGAGGCATAACTGAGAGGAGCTGAGTTAGCTGATTAGTTGGCTAACTTCAATATTCAGATAGCTTAGCTGGCTAACAGGCCAATATAGTAAAAATCACGGGATAGCGGGCGAGCGCCCACTCTCCTAGTGCACGCACAGGCCACTCTCCTGTGCGCGTGATTCAGTAAATTAATTAATTTAAATTAGGGCCCGCAGTAAAAAGAGGCACTAGGGACACTAGCGCGTCCCTAGTGCCTCTTTTTGGATAGGAGCGGCGGCTGTCAGCAGGTTTGACAGCAGACATTCAATTTTGCCGGCGTCGGTTCTCAAACCCGCTGACAACCACGGGTTCGGAAACCAGACGCCAGCAAAATTGAGCGTCTGGTTTTCAAGCCGCGGGCCCATTTAAACTTTTTTTTTTTTTAATTTTTAACTATTTGTAACTTTTGGGACTTCCGACTTAATATCGCCATATTAAGTCGGAGGGTGTACAGAAAAATAGACCTTCAAATAGGAATCCCACAAGGGTCCGCCCTGTCTGCCACACTGTTTAACATATACATGCTGCCACTTTGCCACATACTAGCTGGACTGGGCATATCACATTACATATACGCTGATGATATTCAACTAATACTTCCTATTGATAACACAATCTAAAAGACACTGGATCTGGCCAATATGTATTTAGATATTATTAAACAGCTTCTTAATCAAATGGAGTTAATTATAAACATAGAGAAAACAGAATTCATACATCTAGAAAGAAAAAATTTAGAAATCATTCAGAACCCAATCACACTCAAAAACAACCAAAAGATAGAACTGGCTGAGAAAGTACGAAACCTAGGAGTGATATTCGATACTTAACTAAATATGAAGCAACATATATCTTTTAAAATAAGGGAAGGTTACAACAAACTGATGACTCTTAGAAGACTGAAACCCATGCTAACACCAAACGATTTCCGATCAGTGCTACAAGCATTAATTTTTGCGAGCACTGACTATTGTAATGCCCTACTACTGGGCTTACCATACACAACAATTAGACCACTCCAGATACTGCAAAACACAGCAGCAAGAATTCGAACGGGAAAAAGTAAAAGAGACCATATCATCCAACCCCCGAACTTAATAGGGCCAGCAACATGCAAATGCATGTTGCTGGCCCTATTAAGAATTCCCACGCGATTCAGAAAACAAAATGTGCAGCCAAGCCGCTAATTTCTTTGGGCACCGGGAAAGTGCACAGAAAAGCAGTAAAAACTGCTTTTCTGTGCACCCTCCGACTTAATATCATGGTGATATTAAGTCGGAGGTCCTGAAAGTTTCCAAAAGTAAAAAAAAATAAAAATTTGAAGTCAGCCCGCGGCTGTCGGGTCAAAAACCAGACGCTCAATTTTGCCGGTGTCCGGTTTCCGAGCCCGTGGCTGTCAGCGGGCTCGAGAACTGACGCCAACAAAATTGAGCGTCGGCTGTCAAACCCGCTGACAGCCGCCGCTCCAGTCCAAAGGAGGTGCTAGGGACGCGCTAGTGTCCCTAGCGCCTCCTTTTGCCTGTTTTTACCGCCGGGCCTAATTTGAATAGTGAATCGTGCGCAAACAGCAAGGCTAGACTTACAGGCCGATACAGTACAGTGCGCTCTGGCGGAGCACACTGTTAACCCGCATTTGGACGCGCGTTTAAGCCATTTCCGTTTTACCCATGGAAATGGCTTAAAAAATTACCTTCTCTGTGTGTATCAAGCATGTCTGACCCAATCTTCTTCAAGCCACGTGCAAAGGTTTTCAAGAATATTTATAGCAAGGATGTACTTAGGAAAGCAATTTGTTTTGGTTTGTTTATTCATTTCATGGGCGTCTCAATCTGAAAATTCATGTATTCGTTTTATTTGTTCATTTGTTTGCTATTAAAGTCAATGGGGGAGGCACTGCAGCCTATTTTGGGCTCCAGAATTGGGGTTTTCTCATCAATTTTCATGATATTTTTAGGAAGGCATCATGAGAAGGGGGGGAAAAAACTACAAGGTACCCAGACTGTGGCAAAGTGGCACCAAAAGCGGCATGAAAAGCCTAAAGCACCTTAAAGGGGAAAAGAAGTGCCAACATTGGCAGGAATGCTCCAAGGAGGAGTAAAGAAGAAGCAAGAATGAGAAGAACAGCTTAAGGCTTCAAAAGAGGGCTCCAGTAACAATGGCACGAACCCGTGAAGGCAGCACGAGATGCAAAGTGGCACCAAGAGTGATATCAACATCCTTCTGCACAATGAAGGGGGAATGTAACGCCGTCTCCGGGTGCAAATCTAACACCAATGGGGGCCATAAAAGAATGTACCATCACTTTTGGGAACTGACCACTCAAACTACACAGTCTCTTTCCTTCCAGGGCCTGAGCCCTTTGCTGGCGGGTGGAAAGAAAGTCTCTTTCAGGGCCCAGCGTGACAGGGGTGCTCAGGAGCTCTCTTCCCTGGGGGGAGTACACTGGTTTCCAAAGTGCGCGCCGTACGTGGCTTTAGGGCCCAAAAATAAAAGTCTTTACTGATGGGTAATCAGATGGATAAATGGCACAATAAATACAGTTCCAAGCCCCACAGACAAAGTTTTCCTTCTTATAATCTCTCACATAAGAAATACTCACCCTCCAGGACTTGGCTAAGTGAGGTCCCCTTTGTTAGGACAAGAAAAACCCCTCCCAAAACTGTTAAAAATGGTAACTCACAGACTCACCCAGAGAGCTGGGATTTCTCTCTCCCCAGGGGCTGAAGACTCCAATAGGGGATCCTCAGATGTAACTTGCTGGAGGTCTTATTCACAGTTAGTTGTCTTTTCTTTTCCTTAGTCTATTTGGATTTTTCTCGAACCACAAGACAGGAGGAATCGACTTGGAACCTGCAGCTCTCGATGTTCCTCCAAAGTGCAGGAAGAGGGGCAGCCAAACGCTTCCTCCTGGATGTTTCAACGAAAATGCCCTTTTCCCAGAAAACTGACTTAATCACACCAGAAGGCACTGTAGTGGGTCACCACCATCCCTCTGCCTTCTGGGAAGGTCACGGGGGGGGGGGGGGGGGCAGGTCTGCCCTACCCAGGGCCCCCCAAGTCCTCTCCCTAAGCATACACCCTGGGGGTTTCACAGTCTTCTTACCAATAAAAAAAAAAATCTTCAAAATCCCCAAAACAACCCAGGACAAGCCACCTTGCGCCTAAGGAGTGGGATATGGGAGTGGAGTTCTCTGACCAAGCCTAAGGGAGCCAAAATCCTCAGGTAGGCCAAAAACACAACAAAGGGGGGAGGGGGGAAAAAACCCCTCCAGGCTTCCTCGAAACCTCAAAACTCAACTATACTGCACCCAGAGCTCTCAAGAGATAGCTGCTTTTAAATCCTCTCAAAGGGAACGGCTGTTCCTGTACTCTCAAAGGGAAGGGCTGTATAGGATGGTGCCTCCCCCTACTTAATAACCTATACTGCACTAGCTAAAACGAGGAGTACCCGGGGCCATGACAGGAGCAGAGCAGAAAAGGTGGAGGGGGAAAAAAACCCCCAAGGCACTGATAAAGGGGCAAAACAGCACAAAGAGTGGCATCAATACACCAAGGAACAAAGAGAGGTGCAAAGCAGGCTGCCCCAGTGGCAAGGTGAGGAGTCTCTGTATGGCAGCAGGTCCGAGCATCAGAAAGACCCCCAAGGTGTTTCATGAGGGTATAGAAGCAAGGCAGAGAGGCATGGGAGATGTCTTCCTGTGAAAGTACTTGCCTCTTGTCAGGTTTGGTTATAAGAGCATGATCTGTTGCAAGTATAAATTTTTGTGGCATGAGTTTTTCTTCATTCCCTACTTGAGCTTGCTGCAGGGTGGAATTACGGAGTTCTTGTGAAACTTGCTCTCCAAATCAAACTTTAGCCATAATCAGAACACGTAAATGGTTCTCATCAGTGTGGTTTTCCTGGTAAGCTCTGAGGTTTGTTTTATTGAAAAAGGTTTTACCATATTCTGTGGCTGCGCACAGTCTCTTCCCTTGTTGATTTTAAGGTGTTGCTTTAGTTTTCTCTTCCTTCTGAAACTTTTAACACATTCACAACATGGAAATGGTCTTTACTCTGCATGTTTTCTGTATTGCTTGTATTTCTCTTTATCAGTAGATTAATCTTTCTCCCCTTGCAGGTCATTGCCAAGTTAACATTAAATACGCCACATAAATTTAAAGGAATTTAATTTACACATTCCTACTCCCTTAACAACTTAAATTAACTAAGAACTTAAAAATATCAGGATGTAGACAGCAGTAAAATGGGGGGGGGGGGGGCTTCTGCTCTTTTGCACCAAGTATTACATGTACGATTATCTATAAGTTGGTGAGAGATTGTATGTGCATGCCTGGTGCAAAGAACTCTCAGAGAATGATTCCAATCTCTGGTGGCTAGAAGGGCCGACCTGGAAGAGCTGAGGCAGACCTTCAGGGGTATAGTAGTCAAATCCCAATTCCAATCTGGCAGCCCCTGTACTGCCCTAGAGAAGCAAGGTCATCTGAACAGACAGCTTAATGTAGCAGGAAGTGATCCTGTAGCTAGGATGTGCTCTCCAGGTAATGCATTATCCTTTCACAAGAGGACGAGTCTCCAAGGGCTTGTGGCCCAGGAGGGAAGGGTTAGGTCGTCCATCATAATTAGTGATTCAATTATTAGGATTATAGATAACTGGGTGGCTGGTGGACATGAGGATCGCTTGGTAACTTGCCTGCCTTCGATGGCTGGGGGGGAGATATGCTAGAGGTCTATCAAATAATGAATGGAGTGGAACAAATAAATGTTAATTGGTTGTTTACTCTTTCAAAAAGTACAAAGACTAGGGGACACACTATGAAGTTACTAGGTGATACACTTAAAACTAAAAAGAAAAAATATTTTTTTATTCAACACAATTAAGCTCTGAAATTCACTGCCAGAGGATGTGGTGAAAGTTGTTAGTGTAGCTGTGTTTAAAAAAGATTTGGACAAGTTCCTGGAGGAAAAGTCCATAAATCATTATTAAGTGTACTTGCAGAAATCCAGTTCTTAAGCAGCATGATATATATCTACTCCTTGGATTCTGCCAGGTACTAGAGACCTGGATTGGTCACTGTTGGAAACAGAATACTGGGCTTGATGGACCTTTGTTCTGACCCAGTATGGCAAGCTTATGTTCTAAGTGGTAGACCTCACACAGATTGAATTTTAGATATTGCTGGGGAGGAGCTGGCTGTCATGATACATGTGGGCACCAACAACATAGGAAGGTGTGACAGGGATGTTCTGGAAGCCAAATTAGGCTCTAGGGTAAAACGTTGAAATCCAGAACCTGCAGGGTAGCATTCTCTGAAAAGCTCCCTGTTCCATGTGCAGGACCTCAGCAGTAGGCAGAGCTCTGAATTCTCAATGCATGGATGAGATGATGGTGCAGACATGCTCGCTCACACACACACTCCTCTCTCACTCTTCTCTGCCTTTGAATAAAAATATACAAACTTTTTTACTTAATTGGTGGTCATGGTAGATCCAAGCAGGTCTGCCTGTTGATGCTTCTGGTAGAGTTCCTTGATATGGAACAAGATGGACTGAAAAGCCCTGAAGCTGGGGTAAAGGGGGTACCCAAAAATAAAATAAATAAAAAACTTACCATAGCCCTGAAGCTTGAAGAGAACTGATGTTTTAGATGAGTCCTGAAGTGAAGGGGCCTGAAGTATTGAAGCCGGAGGCAGAGACAGAAGAAGCGCAGGGGCCAGTGACAGCTCCCTGCATAACCACCAGAGACTGCCAGAGGCTAGAGTCTCAGTGGTGTGAGACAGGCGTGGTGAGGAAGAGAGACTGAACAAAGAATGACAGCAGAGTCTGGAGTAGGGAGCAGGCAGTCACTGAATTAAGGGAATGGATTGCAGAGCAAAGAAAGAGGCCTGTTGTGGTGGCAAAGCCAGGAGGGCCTCGTTGTTTGGTGCCACAGATGCCTATTCGACAGAGGAGGTGGGGCCCATATGAAGGAAGCAGTGTCAGGTCACTGCAGAAGGCGGCTCTTCCCTGAGACAGCCCCGACCATGACAGGAGCTAAAGAAACAATGTTGAGCTGTCACAACACCTGCCTTCCCCTCCCCTCCATGGCAAATCTGATTGCAGCTCAGAAGGGAGGGGCCCATGAAGGAGGGCCGCATTGACACTGAACACCAGAGCAACTGACAAGGGGAGGAACAGGTGCAAGCGGTGAGGCATTTAGACCACTGTGGAAGCCGCCTTCCCAGTGTGGGCCTGAGAGGCGGCACAGAGGATGTAGAAGGATTCACGATACTGAAAGGTGCCCGAGCAGTGTCAAAACCGGGTCCTTCCCCATCATAGAACAGGACAGGCCAGGAGCAGATTTCCTGGGGAGCAGCAAACCTGCGACGGTCAACAATGCGCACAATCACCGCCGCTGGCGGCCTTCTGGAGTAATGCTTGAGGTGCCCAGTGAGAGAGAGAGAGTGAGAGAGAGGCTCCAAAACAGCTAATAGGAGAGAGACATCAAGCCACTGAAGCCGCACGGGAAGAAGAAAACAGCCAACCAGCAGCTGTCTGCTGCTATCATGATCACTGCTACTCCCGACAGTGTCCTCCTCTCGTGCCCGAAGCCAGTGAGGGAATAAAGGAAGAGAAGCCACAACATGACCAGAAGATGAGGGGGAAAGGACAACTAACAGGATCTCTGCTGCTGTCAACCCTTACTGCTGCTGTGATATGCCCGGAATAGAATGTGAGTATCCCTGTTAGAACCATTGCAATTTTAATTAAAGATGTGTAGTTGGCATAGAGGAGAAAGCAGCTAGGTTTAAATGCAGCTAATTTCACCAGTGACATCAGCAGAGACTCCAGAACCTGGGGGTGGGGGGGGGGGGGGGGGGGAGGGCTAGCCATTTAATTAAAAATAAACAAAAATAAACAAAATTTTAAGAAAAGGAAGGTGGTAGTCAGGTGAGAGGACCCTGGCCACATGACCAACCCCACCTCCTCAGTTCCAGGGCCAGTTTTAAAATTGTAATGAGGACTGTTGGAACAAGAAGGTATTTAAAGGATAACATTCTCTCCCCCCCCCCCCCCAGCTAAAAAACCTCAAAATGTATGAAACTGGAGTAGTGATCCCCTGAGAACCCCCTGCCCAAACACTGGTCAGGATGCAGAAGTGATAACTTTAAAAGAGATAAACGGTGTGGCCAAGAACAAGCGCTGACAGAGGCTGACATGCATAGATATAAGGAAAATTTGTAAAGTAAAAGAAAGACTTTTTAGAACAGTGTTATAATAAATAATTCACGTTTTTATCATGTTGGTCCTTTCTGAGCGCCACTAATTGGATTAGCACAACCCAAAGGTTCGCAGTAAAAGTAGCACCGCCATGACAACTGGAATGAGGACCGAAGCTGAAACCATGGCAACCTAGCAATGGCTTCCCTGACAACCAGCAATGAGGCTAGGAGGACAATGTCGGGAGAAGGCATACAAACCCCGGTCGCAGCACAGAGACCCGGCGCAAAGCAAAAACGTCAGTAAAGATTTTCAAGCATATTAAAAATACCTCCAGCCAAAATCTAGATAAAGCAGGTAAGGAAAGAATATAAGAGTAATCATGTAACCCTTCTGTCAGATCGCTCTAGGAGCTATTTCCCACGATGACATCAGCTGGAGCAGTAATACCACACACCCCCCATGTAAGCAAAAGCCAGTTTTGGAAGGCAGCAGAGGGGTAGAGCCGATGTTGAGCTGAGCCGATCTACTGTCACAGTGCTCCATTCACAGGCCTTAAAATAATTGCAAGAAAACTAAAAAGAGATAGAACAGTTAATATTATGTTAGGGAATGAATGTGTGTGAGGCTATTTTAATTAGTGTTTCCAGTAAACTAAAGTAATGTAATAGCTGCTGCACAGAGTTTTGAGCAGGTTATCATAGTGTAATAGAGCCTGTTATTGAGAGTATTGTATGTGATGCACATGATAAGTGCGTTAAAAAAGAAACGAGCAGCTAAAGACACTGGCGTAGATTTTAAAAGGTACGTGCGGTCATCCATGTGCGCGTGCTACCCGTCGCGCACATATGGACGCCCGATTTTATAACATGCGCGCAACTTGCGCACGCTGACGCCTGTGGCCTTCCCCTGGAAGGGAACTTCCCAACCCCTTAATCTAACCTCCCTTCTCCTTCCACTAACCTCCCCCCTAGCACTAACCTAAACCCCCCCAAAATATTTATTATACCCGTCGCGCGCGCCGGCAGCCTGCCGGCACGCGATCCCCCGGCACAGCGGCAAATGTAGATTTTTATAAAAGTACACCAGGCGCAAACAAAAGTGTGCCGGATTTTAATAGATACGCGCGTAGCCGTACATATCCTTTATAATCCGGGGTCGGCGGGTGCAAGGCTGCCCAAAATAGGCAGCCTGCGCGTGCTGAGCCACGCAGCCTGCTTCCGTTCCCTCCGAGGCCACTCTGAAATCGGAGCGGCCTCGGAGGGAACTTTCCTTCCACCCCCCCTCGCACCTTCCCCTCCCTTCCTCTACCTAACCCACTCCCCCAGCCCTATCTAAACACCCCCCCCCCCCCACATTTGTTTTAAAAGTTACGCCTGCCAGAGGCAGGCGTAACTCGTGCAATTCCCCGGCCCGGAAGCTGTTTCAGAGGCCTCGGCCACGACCCCGGGCCGGAACCACGCCCGCAGCCCCGCCCCCAAATGACGCGCCACCGCAACATGCCCCCGACATGCCCCCCCCCCACCCAGGAAAGTCCCGGGACTTACGCGCGTCCCGGGGCTTGTGCGCACCGCTGAGCCTATGCAAGATAGGCTCGGCGCACGCAGGGGGGGGGGGGGGGGGGGTTGGGGTAGGTTTTCGGGGGGTACGCGCGTATCTTACGCGCATAGCCCTTTGAAAATCTGCCCCAGTAGGCAGGCCTGAGCTCATAGTTAAAAAGTAACATAAAGACATATAAAAGAGAGAAAGGAAAAGAAAAGGATAAAGCAAAGAAGAAAGAAAGAAAATACCTCGAGTAGGACTTCTTCGTACATGTAGGTTGATGCTGTGAAAAGATATTGACACAAAGTATCAATTCTTAGGACCAGACTGAATAATAATACAAAGTAATAGACAAGAAAAGTGCTTTGAACTTGATTAGTCATTTACTTATCTGATAGTGTTTTTGCTAGTGGTCCATGGTTATTTGATTTTACCAAATGGAATTTCTAGAAAGAAAAGAAAAATATATTCAATTAGTTATAAAATAGAACAACGAAATGATACATGCATACGATATACTTTATGTGAGTTTATAAGCTATAGCAATTGAGTAATATATGTTTAACAAAAAAGTACTGTTTTGAATAAATGTCATTGATTATTTCAATCCCTGTTTGCTCAACCTAGTCCTCAAGGCACACCTAACCAGTCAAGTTTTCAGGATATCCACAATAAATATGCATGAGATAGATCTGCATATACTGCTTCTATTGTATGCAAATCTATCTCCTGCATATTCATTGTGGATATCCTGAAAATCTAGCTAAGTGTGCCCCACGGACTGAGTTGAGAAGCACTGGTTTAGTGGAATCCCCACCCACCCCCACTAACCCACTTTCCAGCCTCAATTAAATTCATTGATTCTGAAACTTGGGTCACTAATCTAGAAGGCAGGGCATACATAAAGCTGTGCTTAAATAACATCAGAAAACTTGCTGCCTGGTCAAACATGACTGCACTTATTTAACATCCACCTGGGCCACGACAGAAGCCTTCATCCCCACAGTACCTGGTTTACACTAGGGTGGCCTTCAGCCAGAGGTAAGGCAAATGATGGGATGCCTGCCTGCCTCCTTCTGGAAGAGCCAGAGACATAGCGAATGTAAGGGGAGGTAGCGGTAGTATTTTCTGTCACCCTGATGATGATGGCTGAGGGAAGCTAGCGCTGTGGCAAACTGCTGCGAGGAAAACAGAGAAACAGAATTGAGCGGAGATTTGAGGGAGGGAGGCTCCCGTCCGGAGAGAAACGTGTCCTCGGGGCGAGTGTTGGTTGCAGCAATGACACAGGTATGGGGCCAACGCGATCAACGCCAGCCACACGATTAGCCCAACCGGCCCATCGGGGTGTGCCCCAAAGCCCCAGTGGGCCAATTTGCCCCTGCTGATGTGGTTCAAAAATAAATCCTTTTGCGAGCAATATTCCAAAAATCCTGAAATAGATAACTTATCCAGCTAAAAGTCTAAATATAAGATTGGCCAAAGTCCCAATCAGGAGGGCAACCTCCCCCTTCCACCCGTCATTCCCACCCCAGACTCTCCTCCTCCACCTTTACGGGGACTGGGAACGTGGAGCAAGCGTACAGCGTGCCGAGCTGCCAGAAGACAAGAGAGCTCACAGGCAAAAAAAAACAAAACAACAAACAAACCCCAAAGCTTAGACACAGCTGTTACCATTTTCCGCTGCAGTCATTGCAACAGAGACTGCTATTCATGTGTGGGTCTTTATAGCCACAGAAGGCACTGCTTTCCTAAAAAGTCGCATATTCATGGACTCTGAAAGAGCCAAAGGAAATCCTCCCTGCCCCCCACATGCGCATTTACCCTCACCGCCGCCCTCTGGGTCTGTCCGAGCAGGTTTACATTCTGTCACAGTTTCGGTTGTCACTACTTCCGCTGGAAGGCTATTCCTTGCATTTCCTTTCCTACTGAAATTTTCACCTTCCTTTAGTTTATTGAAGTCTTTCCAATAAATGAATGTTTCTGTCATAACCCCCCCCCCCTTTCTCTTCTTCCCTCCAGCACACACAATTTTTTTATTTGATATTCAACAATGCATATCAAAATATAACTCCAAGAAATATCAGTTCATAAACATACAAAAGAACAGATTAACAATACAGATGAAAAAATATAGCCATGCTCAGACCTCAAATGCACAAAATAAGGGAGGAGGCATATATGTGTACATATACAGAAAGTATATGGCACCTGGGGCAGATATTTCCTTTGGCACCCCCTCCCAAAGTTCACTCCTCCATTCCCCCCCCCCCCCCACCCCAGTAATCTCCAGTTCCCCTCTCCCTCTTTCTCACACACGCGCACACACACACCCTCACCCTCACACAGTCTCCCTCTCTCTCTCATACACAGACCCCTCCTCATACAGGCTCCCCCTCGCTCTTGCACACACAGCCCCTTATACAGGCTGCCTCTCTCTCTTGCACACAATCTCACACACCCCTGTACACAGGCTCCCACCATTTCTCTATCTCTTACACCGTTTCACACAGGATCCCCTCTTTCACATATAAACACACTCTCTCACTCCCATGCACACTCCCATGCACACACACACGCTCCAGTTTCTTAGTCCATACACACACACATGCACACACACATGCACACACTCTCCCATACACACATACACTCCCATTCCCTTATACAGACTCCCATTCTCTTACATTCACACATACACCTTCCTCTCTCAATCACAGAGGCTTATGTGCGGTCATTCTGGGCCTCTCCCTCTTCAGCTGCAGGTGGGATGGACTCTGCCTGCAGCTACCTGGGCCATCTCTTCCCTGTCTTCTGCCACGAGCGTGATGGGCACTGCTCATGGGCTGCCGCTTTGCCAGTGGCCTCAAGTCAGAACCTCTTGATGGCCCCCCTCCTCCTGGCTGCCCTCTCTTCTCCCTTAGTATGCCACTAATACATATGAGTGTATATATATTAATCTATATAAGAGTATCACTTAGGCTTGATGCTAACATGTTGTGTGCTAGCCAGCGCTGTACCTGCATCAAGACAAAAGCTCAGAATTCCAAATAACTCAGACCAAGCTGACCACACTGGGATAGAAAATTGGATGTCATTATTTTGGGACTCCCGGGAAAAGAAAGGGCTCCTGAGGCATCCAGGCACATTGCAGCAGGGAATAGAAGAAATTCCAAGCTGTAATCTAGGGTTGTGGGGCCTACCAGAATAAAGAAACCTATCAAGGAAAAGGGGTGGTATTATCTCTGGGAATGCTCCAGCAGCGTGAGCAGTGTACTAAATATGCTGTACCGAAGGCCTTGAGCTGAAGATAGTTGTGAGTGGGCTCCCGCCTACTCAATGAAGATTGAGAAGTTACTGATGGAATTGTCTTCAGCTGGCCAGAGTCCATTCAAGTACTACAAGGTTAACCTGATTATTTGTTTAACTTTTGGATCTATAATAAATTTTTATTTGTGTTTGGAACCAAATCATTGGTTTGGACATTGGTTTTTGTTGGAGCCACTCATTGTTGGAGCCAGTCTTGGCCTCCCAGATTAATTTCTGGTACCCAAGTGGCGATCCCTGGTGGACCCTGACTGATCCTGGGGTTGCAGAAGGGAAACACAACACCCCTGTAGTCCCCGAAGATGACCCCCCAAAAAAGGGGGTTACACCTGGAACACTACTGCATCAATTTAAAATACAATCAATTAAAATGTATATTTATTTAGATAAACATATATTGAAATAGTACAAAATGGTTTTTAGATACAAGTAGAAGTGCAACTACAAAGGTGACGCTGTAAAACATACACACCTAAACTCAATTCCATATGCATTAGTCTAACAGGCTAAGAAATTAATAAAGTCCATTGCTGAAGCTAAAAACACCTCAAGTAGAAATCAATATCCCTGCAAAAAGTAGGACAAAAAAAGACTGCATTAAATCCCACAATAGTCTATATTGCTTATAACTCAGTGTATAAAAGGAAGTCTTCATTCCCCTACTTAAGACATAATTTTCAGCACAGGAGTTCCTTGTACTCCGACAAAGGCCTTTTGTTTTGCCAGTAATGGCTTCCTCAGAGGGGAAGAATGAAATCACATCAAGGACTCAAAAGTCTGTCAATCACACTCGTGCATAAAAATTAACTAAAGAAAAATTAGAAAATTAGAAAAAACAAAATTATTTAGAAGAACTAATAATTTATAAACAGATATACCCAAGAGCAAACTGTAGATTCATGTCAATCTCTTTAAGGAGGCATATTTCACATAGATTTTCATCTGAGTGTTTATCTCATCTAAAAACAGATTTATGGGACTTGAACTCTATATTAATACATTAAAAATTAAGTGAATGGTTAGTTCACTGAATACAGTGAATAGATCCATCCGGACCCAGCTTACTTCAGCTTTCCTTCCCCTGCTATTATCATTGAGAAACCCAGAACAAGGCTGGGTCCTGCGATGTTTCAAAGGTATATAATGCAAATTTAACAAAGCTTGAGAAAGTGTTACCAAATGATCTGAATGATGACACTGATGTGAAATTATGTTAATTGATGCAGAATTGAAGCCAGATCGTAACTTCCTGATTGTTTACCATGCTGTTAGCAGTTCTAACCATAATTCACCAGTTCTCACTGAAAAGATTTTTCTTTCTTTTTATACCAATAGCTATTGTAACATTAATAAAACTAGTGAGAAGACGTAAAAAATGCCGTTGTGCTAACCACATCCTCAATAAAGCTCTGGAATTTGTTGCCAGAGGATGTGGTTAGTGCAGATAGTGTAGCTGGGTTCAAAAAAGGTTTGGATAAGTTCTTGGAAAAGTCCATTAACTGCTATTAATCAAGTTTACTTAGGGAATAGCCACTGCTATTAATTGCATCAGTAGTATGGGACCTTCCTAGGGTTTGGGTAATTGCCAGGTTCATCCTTGTGGCCTGGTTTGGCCTCTGTTGGAAACAGGATGCTGGGCTTGATGAACCCTTGGTCTGACCCAGCATGGCAATTTCTTATGTTCTTATGTTCATGGAATGCCCCTAGTTCTTCTATTATCCGAAAGTGTAAATAAACGATTCACATCTACTAATTCAAGATCTCTCTTGATCTTAAAGACCTCTATCATATCCAAGCTAAACTGCCCTAACCTCTTCAACCTTTCCTCATAGGAGAGCTGTTCCATCCCCTTTATCATTTTGGTTGCCCTTCTCTGTACCTTCTCCATCGCAACTATATCTTTTTTGAGATGCGGCGACCAGAATTGTACACAGTATTCAAGGTGCGGTCTCATCATGGAGCGATACAGAGGCATTATGACATTTTCTGTTTTATTAACCATTCCCTTCCTAATAATTCCTAACATTCTGTTTGCTTCTTTGACTGCTGCAGCACACTGAGCCGACGATGTTAAAGGATTATCCACTATGATGCCTAGATCTTTTTCCTGGGTGGTAGCTCCTAAAATGGAACCTAACATCGTATAACTACAGCAAGGGTTATTTTTCCCTATATGCAACATCTTGCACTTGTCCACATTAAATTTCATCTGCCATTTGGATGCCCAATCTTCCAGACTTGCAAGGTCCTCATGTTAGGTATCAGAATCCGCTTGTGATTTAACTACTCTGAATAATCTTGTATCATCCGCAAATTTGATAACCTCACTCGTCACCCAGATCCCTGAGGCACTCCACTGTTTACCCTGTTCCTCTGAGAAAATTGACCATTTAATCCTACTCTCTGTTTTCTGTCTTTTAACCAGTTTGTAGTCCACGAAAGGACATCGCCTCCTATCCCATGACTTTTTAGTTTACTGTGAAGCCTCTCATGATGGACTTTGTCAAACACCTTCTGAAAATCCAAATACACTACATCTACTCGTTCACTTTTATCCACATCCCTTGGGTAAATCTATGTTGACTGTGATCCATTAAACCATGTCTTTCTATATGCTCTATGATTTTGATCTTTAGAATAGTTCCACTATTTTTCCCGGCACTGAAGTCAGGCTCACTGGTCTATAGTTTTCCAAATCGACCCTGGAGCCCTTTTTAAATATTGGGGTTACATTGGCCACCCTCCTGTCTTTAGATGGATTTTAATGATAGGTTACAAATTTTAACTAATTGATCAGAAATTTAATTTTTTAGTTTCTTCAGTACCCTAGGATGCATACCATCTGGTCCAGGTGATTTGATTTGCTACTCTTTAGTTTGTCAATCTGGCCTACTGCATCTTCCAGGTTCACAGTGATTTGGTTCAGTTCGTCTGACTCATCACCCTTGAAAACCATCTCCGGAACTGGTATCTCCTCAACATCCTCATTAGTAAACATGGAAGCAAAGAATTCAAAGAACTTTGATGAAATGGGGAAGTATCTGGAAGAAGAATTAGAAAGATGGCAGAACAAGAGAGATGTGGAACAAAAATGGACCAAAAGAAAAGGAGCAATTACCAAGGCAACTAATCTATATGTCAGAAAAGTAAAGAAAAGCAAAAGAAAAATGAAACCTATCTGGTTCTCAAAGGAGGGGGCTGACAAAATAAAAGCTAAAAAAACAGCATTCAAGAAATATAAAGGATCCCAAAAGGAGGAGCACAAGGAAGAATATCTAATGAAATGAGGGAGACGAAGAAAGTAATCAAGATAGCAAAAAGTCAAGCAGAAGAAAGGATTGCCAAAGAGGTAAAGTGAGGTGACAAAACATTTTTCAGATACAACAGAGAAAGGAGAAAAGTTCCAAGTGGTATAGTGAAATTGAAAGGTGAAAAGGATCAATGTGTGGAGAGAGACAAAGAAATTAGAGATGTGAATCGTGTGATCGATCGTCTTAACGATCGATTTCGGCTGGGAGGGGGAGGGAATCGGATCGTCGCAGTTTGGGTTTTTCAAATATCGTGTAAATCGTGTAAATCGTGTAAATCGAAAACCGGCACACTAAAACATCCCTAAAACCCACCCTGACCCTTTAAAATAAATCCCCCACCCTCCCGAACCCCCCCAAAATGCCTTAAATTACCTGGGGTCCAGTGGGGGGGGGGAGGGGAAGGGGAAGGGGGAGGGCGGGAAAACTGGCACACTAAAACAACCCTAAAACCCACCCCGACCCTTTAAAATAAATCCCCCACCCTCCCGAACCCCCCCAAAATGCCTTAAATTACCTGGGGTCCAGAGGAAGGGTCCCGGTGTGATCTTTCACTCTCGGACCTACGCTACCTTTGACCTGTCATATGACAGGTCAAAGGTAGCGCCGGCGCCATTTTGTTTTTTTGTCCCCCGACGTCAGGAGATTAGGAGATCGCTCCCGGACCCCCGCTGTTCCCCCAGGGACTTTTGGCCAGCTTGGGGGGGCCTCCTGACCCCCACAAGACGTGCCAAAAGTCCAGCGGGGGTCTGGAACGATCTCCTACCGCGAATCGTTTTTCCGTACGGAAAAACGATTCGACTGCAGGAGGTCTTTCCGGACCCCCGCTGGACCCCCAGGGACTTTTGGCCAGCTTGGGGGGGCCTCCTGACCCCCACAAGACTTGCCAAAAGTCCAACAGGGGTCCAGAACGACCTCCTGCAGTCGAATCGTGTTGGCGCCAGCCGTATGGCTGGCGCCATTTTGCGCAAAATGGCGCCGGCCGTATGGCAACACAATTCGACTGCAGGAGGTCGTTCCGGACCCCTGCTGGACTTTTGGCAAGTCTTGTGGGGGTCAGGAGGCCCCCCCCCAAGCTGGCCAAAAGTCCCTGGGGGTCCAGCGGGGGTCCGGAACGACCTCCTGCAGTCAAATCGTTTTTCCGTACGGAAAAACGATTCATGGTAGGAGATCGTTCCGGACCCCCGCTGGACTTTTGGCAAGTCTTGTTGGGGTCAGGAGGCCCCCCCAAGCTGGCCAAAAGTCCCTGGGGGAACAGCGGGGGTCCGGGAGCGATCTCCTAATCTCCTGACGGGGGACAAAAAAACAAAATGGCGCTGGCGCTACCTTTGACCTGTCATATGACAGGTCAAAGGTAGCGCCGGCGCCATTTCTACAACGCACGGAGGTCCGAGAGTGAAAGATCACACCGGGACCCTTCCTCTGGACCCCAGGTAATTTAAGGCATTTTGGGGGGGTTCGGGAGGGTGGGGGATTTATTTTAAAGGGTCAGGGTGGGTTTTAGGGTTGTTTTAGTGTGCCGGTTTTCCCGCCCTCCCCCTCCCCCTTCCCCCAATTTACGATTTTTTGACGATAAATCGGGGGAATTGTTATTGTATCGCGGCTCTAACGATTTTTGACGATTTAAAATATATCGGACGATATTTTAAATCGTCAAAAAACGATTCACATCCCTAAAAGAAATGAATACTTCAGTTCGGTGTTCACTAAAGAGGACCCTGGAGAAGGACCATTGCTATTTAACAAGAAACTGGAGGGGAGGGGAGTAGATGTAATTCCATTTACAGAAGAGAATGTATGGGAAGAGCTAGGAAAAATAAAAGTGGACAAAGCCATGGGACCTGATGAGGTCCATCCCAGGATACTGAGGGAGCTCAGAGATGTACTGGCAGGTCCACTGAGTGACCTGTTCAACAGATCCCTAGAAACGGGAGTGGTGCCGAGTGATTGGAGAAGAGCAGTGGTGGTCCTGCTTCACAAGAGTGGGAGCATAGAGGAGGCTGGAAACTACAGGCCAGTTAGCCTCACCTCGGTGGTGGGAAAGGTAATGGAGTCGCTGTTGAAAGAAAGAATAGTGAACTATCTACAGTCGGAAGAATTGCTGGACCAGAGGCAGCATGGATTCACCAGGGGAAGGTCCTGTCAGACAAATCTGATTAACTTTTTTGATTGGGTGACTAGGGAATTAGATAGAGGAAGAGCGCTCAATGTCATCTACTTGGATTTCAGCAAAGCTTTTGATACAGTCCCACACAGGAGGCTTGTGGATAAAATGAGAAGCTTAGGAGTGGGTGCCAAGATGGTGGCCTGGATTGCAAACTGGTTGGTGGACAGAAGACAATGTGTGACAGTAAATGGAACTTACTCTGAAGAGAGAGCGGTGTTAAGTGGAGGGCCGCAAGGATCGGTGTTGGGACCGGTCCTGTTCAATATCTTTGTGAGCGATATTGCCGTCGGGATAGAAGGTAAGATTTGTCTTTTTGTGGATGATACTATCTGCAACAGAGTGGACATGCCGGAAGGAGTGGAGAGAATGAGATGTGATTTAAGGAAGCTGAAAGAGTGGTCGAAGATATGTCAGCTGAGATTCAATGCCAAGAAGTGCAGAGTCATGCATATGGGGAGTGGAAATACAAAAGAATTGTATTATGGTCTTCATAAAATGACTTATGAGGAGAGATTAAAGAACCTAAATATGTACACCCTGGAGGAGAGGAGGAGCAGAGGTGATATGATACAGACTTTCAGATACTTGAAAGGTTTTAATGATTCATGGACAACAGCAAACCTTTTACATTGGAAAAAAATCAGTAGAATTAGGGGTCACGATTTGAAGCTACAGGGAGGAAGACTCAGAACCAATGTCAGGAAGTATTTCTTCATGGAGAGGGTGGTGGATGCCTGGAATGCCCTTCCGGAGGAAGTGATGAAGACTAAAACTGTGAAAATTTCAAAGCGGCATGGGATAAACACTGTGGATCCATAAAGGCTAGAGGATGGGAATGAAGAATAGAGCCATGGGGGTGGCTTGCTGGAATGTTAACTACTACCTGGTGATTACTATCCTTACTCAAAAAATCCCTTGCACGGTTAATGCAACCCCAACATTGCTCTCTGCTCAACTGAAAAGGGAAATGTGGAAAAGAAGATTTGCATTCAGATAACAACCAAAAAGGACTGAACTTCACAATCTGGGTAAACAAATAAGCGTGGGCATAGCTTGCTTGTTACGGCAGTTACTACCCTAAACCAATTAAGCCAGATACATCACTTTGAATGCATATACAGCATTGCTCTCTGCTTCTACGGCAGGGGGAAATGTGGAAAAGAGAATTAGCATTCAGACAACAACCAACAGGGACTGAACTTCATAATCTGGGTAAACAAATTAGCTGGGGGTAGCTTGCTTATTACGGCGGTTACTACCCTAAACCAATTAAGCCAGATACATCACTTTGAATGCATATACTGTGCTGCTCTCTGCTTCTATGGCAGGGGGAAAGTGGAAAACGGGATTTACATTCAGGCAACAACCAACGAGGACTGAACTTCACAATCTGGGTAAACAAATAATCATGGGGGTTAATACCCTAAACCAATTAAGCCTGCTACATCACTTTGAAAGCATATACAGTGTTGCTATCTGCTTCAACACTAGGGGAAAGTGAGGAAAACAGGATTTACATTCAGACATCATCCAACAAGGCATCGATCTGTGCAAGCTGGGTAAACAAGCATCGGGGTAACTTGCTTGATGCGGCGGTTACAACCATTAACCATAAGCCTTATGCTCACCTTTGATGCAACTCCAACATTACTCTCTGTATCAATGACAGGAAATTTGAATCAAACAGTTACCAACAAGAGCCCTGAAGTTGGTGGTTGGTGAAACAGATAAGTATGGGAGCTTGCTGGGCAGTCTAAATAGGCCGATTGGTATTTTTCTGCCGTCATTTCTATGTTTCTTTATGTTTCTATATTTAGTCTTTCTGCAATGGCTTTATCTTCCCTAAGAGCCCCTTTAACCCTGTGGTCATCTAATGGTCCAACTGACTCCCTCACAGGTTTCTTGCTTCGGATATATTTTAAAAAGTTTTTATTATGAGTTTTTGCCTATGGCCATTGGCATACAGACATTTCAAAGTGGTTTTTTTGTTTGCTTTTCAGTTGTTAGCCATAATTTGGAAATCTTTAGCTTCGGTGATTTTTTACATATAGGCACATGGACTACTATTGCTTTTATTGGAACCTATCTGTTGGGATGCCCTAACTCTCCTGTTTCATTAGTATCCTTCAAGGATACATTTCTCCGAACCATGCACTGCTGAGTGACTGTCGGCTTTCCCCCTTGTTTTAGTTTAAAAGCTGCTCTACCTCCTTTTTGAAAGTTAGTGCCAGCAAATCAGTAACCATCTACTGTATATTTCTGATGAAATCAGACATTCATACATTCAATGATCTTCAGTTCTCACTGAAAGTCAACATTATAATTATTGATCTTAAAATAATTTAATTTTTTTTCAATTTTATATCTGCATTTAAAATACACGCATAAGTCCCACTTATCTTTAAATAACTGTCCAATGCTGAGCAGTGTTTCAAGAATCTCTCTGCATCAGGTGAACTCATTCAATGATACTGCAGCATCAAAGGATCTTGTTGCTTGTATCACTGAGTCCCATAAAATACTTATGTACTATTTGATATGGTGGAATCATTCCATTCTCAGAAAAATTAGTAAAGTATAAGTTTGTATTTCTGATGTTTTTTTTCAATAATCTCCAGTTTATTCCTAAGGGACATCCTTAGTTAAAGCAACATTAGATTTTTGAAGCATAGAAATGCTACCAGAACATTGTTTTATCTGAGTTGAATGTCTTCTAACTGCAAATCTTATTTTTCATATTTTGAGCCTGCATTTTTATGTAACCCCTCAGAGTTTGTGATACCTCATACAGGGGTCACACAGTCCCAGGGCCACTCTAACTGTCCCAGTCATTTCTCCCTTTGCACAACTTCTCTGCAGCCTCTGAATCAGTGTTCAAGTCCCTTCCTAGTGATGGTAAAGACAAAATTCTCCTCTCCAAGAATTAAACAGGGAATGGTGATGGTGGAAAAAATATCTCCCTCCAAGCAAAAAGAAAAATCCTCTTCATACATATCTCTTCCAAAAATCAATTCTTAATCTGTATGAGTGTGAGCATATGTGTATGTGTATATATAAGAAAGAGAGGAGAAAGTTTATGCATCCTACTTCCACTAATCCACAACATTCTCAGGATGACTGGAAATCAAACGTTTCCAGGTATGAAGAGCATGAATTTTTAAAATCCTTATAAGTTTTATTTTTCATGTTTTATTTGATATGTCTGCTGTTTAGAAATATTTCATTGGTGTTTGGGCATTTTAAAAAAAGTATATAAAAAATTGCCATGCTGGTTCAGACCAAGGGTCCATGAAGCCCAACATCCTGTTTCCAACAGAGGCCAAAACCAGGCAATGAGTTTTAATTATTTGCTCTTCTATTCATCAGCTGTATTTGAAATTTTATTATTAGTATGATTTTACTTTTATGATTATGTATTATATTTCTTGATTTTATTGTTTGATGAATTGTTTGTTGCACTGCATAGAGTCTTGCAGTTTCTAGTTCAGTTTCCATTTTAATTTATGGCTGCTCTATTCTATGGGGTAGATTTCATAAACTTGCGCACATGCGTACTTTTGTTTGCGCACCAGGCACGAACAAGAATACGTGGGATTTCAATAGATATGCGCATAGCTGCGCGTATCCATTAAAATCCGGGGTCGGCGCACGCAAGGCTGCCCAAAATCGGCAGTCTGTGCGCGCCGAGCCGCGCAGCCTGCCTCCGTTCCCTCCGATTTCGGAGCGGCCTCGGAGGGAACTTTCCTTCTGCCTCCCCCCATCTTCCCCTCCCTTCCCCTACCTAACCCACCCCCCGGCCCTATCTAAACCCCCCCACCTCTGTTGCGAAAGTTACGCCTGCTCGAGGCAGGCGTAACTTTGCGCGTGCCGGGCTGGCTGCCGCGCGCCATGTTCCGGTCTGGGGGCTGGTCCGGAGGCCTTGGCCACGCCCCCGGAATGCCCCCGGGCCAAAACCACGCCCGCGGCGCCGCCCCCGGATGACGCGCCGACCGCGTCACCCCCCCCCCAACATGCCCCCGATGATGCGCGGATCACGACTCGCCCCCGACACGCCCCTCCAGGAAAGCCCCGGGACTTGCGCGCGTCCCGGGACTTTGCGCGCACCGGAAGCCTATGCAACATAGGCTCCGCGCGCACAGGGGGTGTTTGGGCCTATATTTGGTGAGGTCTGTTTATGTTCTGCATGTATGACTTAGGTGAGGTATTCTTCTAATAGGAAGCATATTGGTGTTTTAGAGCTTTTGGAGAGTCAAGTCCACACTCAACGTTTTACAATAGGCCTAATTCCATAGGCATTACAAATGTCTTTTGTGCAGGGATTTCTGGTTGGCATCACACCAGTGCATGTAAATATAATGTAATATAAGTGATATTTTTACCTCAGAATATTGTACTTTGATATTTTTCATGTAAAATCAATTATAAATGCCTAACTCTTAACTGTATGTGTGGAGAGAGCCACGGGAGTGTGTGTGTGTGTGTATGTGTGTGTGTGTAAGGCTATAAGATTTGCCTAGTTGCCTGCTTAGCGACAGGGAGATGTCAGGTTTTAAAGTTTGTATTGCTGGAGTTTGTATTGTATTTTTGGTTGTCCTGGGTCAGAGACTGAATGAACAGGATTGGGGGGGGGGGGGGGGGGGGGCGGCAGCACAGTATTTGATACTACAGGGCAGCAAAAAAAGCTAGCCTTGACCCTGCATTCAGCAAAAGGTTTTTATTGCCCCTGCACTGTGCAAGAAGTCAGACCTCACAGCATGCTGGCAGCCTCAACCTAGAAGTTACAAGAGATTTAACTATTTTCCCCTGCATAAAACCTCCAGTGTTGTGCCAAGCAGCACACCCTATGGGCCCATTCATTGCTTGATAAAAGATCAATTAACAGATTCACAAGTATCCAACAGGAGGAATTTCCAAGTGGCCGGACAGAGTCCCTGGATGCTACAAACCCAGTAGCAATTAGCCTTGAATAGAAGAGAGGACTGAGTAAACACAACATGCTGTGGACACCATGGTTACCCTGGCCATGGCAGCATGGCTCATCTAGAGATATAGGAGGGAGGGCAGGTGGCAGAGTTCCCTTAAGTACTAATAAAAAAAGAGGGGTTGAATCACTTAGCACAGGTTTGAACCTTGTGAACAGTAGCACCAGTTGTCAAGGCTTCAAACCCTAGCTCCTGTCCAATTTGCACATTTTTCATATATATTCATAATCCTTAAAAAAAAATATCTATCTAAAAGGAGAGTGCATCTTACATTCACTCATCTCATGCCTGGATTAGAAGAAAGGGCTGGGCATTTTGGCTGCTAACTTAAGCTGTTTCCTTAGGAACTGTAAATATCATCGGGGATATTTTGTCTGTTACCATGTGTTCAATATACACAGGTAGCTTTTATCTAATTACTAATGATGCCCTCCTGTCTTTTTATGTGCCCTGCTTCAGGAGATGGGCATGCACAGAGGGATGCATGAGAGCCAGCATATCAGTGTTGATATTTTGAAAATGTGGTTTGTTAGCCAACTTAAAATCTTGGCAACAAAAGAAGTGGTTTTCTTTTTTTTTTTTTTTCCT